>NC_067489.1:41186171-41793671 GCF_947179515.1 Apodemus sylvaticus
CTTACAGTGTGACACACACACACACACACACACACACACAGAGAGAGAGAGAGAGAGAGAGAGAGAGAGAGAGAGAGAGAGACTGAGAGGGACTTGTTAGCAAGAAGGGGTTCACAAGAGAGTTGGAAGCGTATAGAGAGGGTAATAGGCGATGAAAATCATCTCCATCATTGTTCTACGGCTGTAAAGAGGCATCATGACCATAGCAACTCTTAGAAAGCAAGGCATTTAGCTAAGGCTGGGTCAGCCAGTAACAGCATCTCTCCATGACTTCTGTATCATTTCCTGCCTCCAGGTTCCTGAACTGTTTGAGCTCTTGTCCAACTTCTTACACTGATGGACAATGGTTTGGAAATATAAGTTAAATAAGTGTTTTGGGTCAAGGTGTGTAATTATGTCAATAGAACACAAACTAAGAACGTTATATTCATATAGGAAATTGTCACTCAATAAATAAAATCACTTTATATAGCAAGTTGAGAAAGAATGCAGAGGATGGAAAAACTTTTGTGTCAATTTTGGGAATGCGTACTAGTACATAAAACAGTAGAGAGGTCCTAAAGCCCTAAATATATAAGAGCAAAATGTTAGACCAGTCTTAGAATATTTTCTGCTCCTGCTTAAGGCCTTACGTTTTATACCTAGCACAGCAGAACAATGACAAAATGAACAAGCAAAATGCCTTTCAAACAGAATGATATGACTTAGAAATTCTACTCTGCCTATATATGTATGTAAATGAACTCTCTATGGAACATGGACATAGCTTCCCATGTTTCTTGTAGTTCTATTTATAATAGTCAAGAAAAGCATGTTCATCAACAGAGCAATAAAGAAAGTGTATGATACATATATAATAGAACAAATCAGCTATGAATGAAATCCTCTCATATGAAGCAACATGAATGAGCTTGATGGACATAGTGAAGAGAAATATGACAAAGAAAAAAGGAAAAGATTAATATTATTTGATCTCACCTGCTTGTGGAATATAATCAAATCATCTCACCAAATGTTGAGTCGAAAACAGTCCCCAATATCCTAGAAGATGTGAATGATGGGAAAGTTTGCTCATGATGGAAAAGCATTATTGTTAGAGAGGGTTAGACCTATGATTAGGGCATACAGAACCAATTCCACGGGGGAAAAATAATGAAAATTGTAAAGAAACATAATACATAGGTTTTCTATGAATTCTCTTTATTTAGCACTTAATTCTGATGATAAAGAAACATTGTAGCTATCTGGGAACTCTTGTGGTGATCTAAGACACATGCTTTAGATGTTCTACTGCCAAGACATTACAGATTACTGTGTGTGTGTGTGTGTGTGTGTGTGTGTGTGTGTGTTTACAGAGTAGCTAAACTAGTTGGTGTGCTCCTACAGATTAACTTTGCAATTTACAGGAAGTAAACTGACTTCACACTTCTGGGGCAGCAGAAATTTGTGAGATTCACATGGGCCTCTATCTAAAGTATGGACTAAGGACTTCTTTAGGTAGGGGAGCTCTTAGAGTCTGAGCTGCCAAAATCAGATTCTTAGACGTCTTGCTCTCCTTGCAGAGAACTCCAAGGATAGAATATCTGTGAGTGTTAGGGCTGACTTTTAGGTGATACAGGTACCTCTTTGTGTCATCTGTGGTCTTACATGTCACTCTTCACCCTGTAACTGAGGCTGAATAATCAGAAAACAGAGTTTCTGTAGGTGAAGTCCTCATATGTCTACCTTTCTCATTTGGGTATGGAATATCCTGCCTTCTTGCTTTAAGTGGAAAGACATCTTTAAGGTGACACGAGTATGAGATTATTTGGGGGAAAGGGATCATGTAGGAAAGTAGAAGCATTACCACACTGAGTGCCATGAACACCCAGAAGGGAAAGAAAGGTTCAGAAAAAGACATTTGCGAACAATAGCATGAAACCATGATTAAAATTCCGATTTGCTGTCACTGTACATGACTGTCTTGATATAGACTTGAAAATTCTTATAGAATTGAGACTTGTACCATAATATAAAAGAATTATTCATCACCAACATTAAGTTTGTCAGGATTTAATCTACAAACTTCATTCTAGAAGTATCCGATATTACCATCAACTTGACAGAATATTTGAGCCAGACCATCTCACCATACTCTCATATGGTAGAGCTGACTATGAGAGCTCTCAGAGCTCCACCTCATGAGAAATACAATATTGTCATTCAAAATGTAGTACAGAGCCATGATAACAGAGTATTGCCGGTGATTACAACATGTTATCTTTTATCTATTCTACTCATTATATATATATATATATATATATATATATGTTATCTTTTATCTATTCTACACATCAGATATATATATATATATATATATATATATATATATATATATATATATACATATACATATATATATATAATAAAAGCTTCCAAGCAGGTGAAGTGATATCCATTCTTCTCTCTCAATATGACTCTCTTCACAACTCATTTGTTCTTCTCTTCTTCTGAACAAAGACTTGTATTTGAGACCTTACATGACAAAAGCGTGTAAGTCCTCTTGTCTGTTTTTCCTGGAGCAAATTCTAGGTTTATATACTAGCAATAAGAAGCTCCCAGTTTAGAAAATATGGCAACATGCTGAGCTCCTTCCCAACTGTGCCTATATCTTCTCAAAATCAGGAAGTCTGAATAACTCATTCTTGTTTGCTATGCTCTAATATCTCTAATATGATTAAATTTCATTTCCTCACTTCTATCCTTCTTGTTCCTTAAATATGAAAAAATTCAGTCTATATTCTCTATGTTTGTTGATATTGTAGGATCCCAGTGGGATTTATTTGCTCAACATTCAAGTGTGTTATGGAAGACCAAAAGTATTCCAAGTCCCAGAAAATCATTTTGCGCCTTTTTCAGATAGTCTCTAAAACTGAGGGTCCACTCTTGTTTGTTACCATTGCTATCATTCTCAATGAATGTCAGTGAATAACTGGACATCTGCAAGTAGGAGGGGAATAGTAAAATTGTTATTTTTATAGTATAGGGATGAACTAGAGCTGCCATTACCTGGCAAGTAATTGAAAAGGCAGAAATCTGAGATAATAGCCTTTAAAATGCTATGTGGCACAAATAGTAGAAAACAGTGTAGTCACTTTTGTAAGGATTTTAAATATGTGCAAGTTTCTTTTCTGTCACTGTGTATATTATCATTCTGCCTTATCATGGCCACAGCCCCTCAATATACAATATATACTTAAATGAAAATATCTTTATGTCACACAATACCTTGTACACTGAATATATAGAACAAAAATGTAAATCTTAAATTTTATTGTATTGTTCAGTTGATGAGTAAATTACTTTCTTTCACACTTAAAATGCAAAAATTGCACACAAAGTTTTAAGGTTTTGAGTCATCTCATCCTTGGTAGTGGTAGCATTACCATGACATGTTAAGGTAAAATCTAAATCACTCTCCAATTATTGGACACAATCACCTTTCAGTTTCAGCATGACTTGTATTATCATAGATTATTTCCCTCTAGAACATTCTTTCAATCACAATTTTTGGGCTGGTTCTGCAGAGAGATATTTTCTTTTACCAAAAAATAATCAAATTAAGTTGTATATGTGGGGTGTGTAGGTGTATGTGCGTGTGTGTGTGTGTGTTTGTACAATATATCACATGATAGATACTCTATATAAGGTATGTATATATCTTTTTATATTGAATTTTATATTGAATTGATGCATTACAATGAGAATTTTATCCAAATTTTCCAGTTTTGTTGAGTATAGGCTTTTTAAGTAGGATCTGATGAGTTTTTTGGATTTCCTCAGTTTATGTTGTTATGTTTTCCTTTTTGTTTCTGATTTTATTAATTTGGATATTGCCCTCGGTTAGTATGGCTAAGGGTTCATCTATCTTGTTGATTTTCTCAGAGAAACAGCTCCTGATTTTTTTTTTTTGATTCTTTGTATAGTTCTTTTTGTTTCTATTTGGTTGATTTCAGCCCTGAATTTGATTATCCTCCCCCCCCCCCCCCTGTCTACTCCTCTGGTGTATTTGTTTCTTTTTGTTCTATAGCTTTCAGGTGTGCTGTTAAGCTGTTAGTGTATGCTCTCTCCAGTTTCTTTTTCGAGACACTCAGATCTATGAGTTTTCCTTTTAGTAGTGCTTTCATTGTGTCCCATATGTTTGAATATGTTGTGGCTTCATTTTCTTTAAATTCTAAATAGTCTTTAGTTTCTTTATTTCTTCCTTATCCAGGCTATCAGTGAATAGAGTGTTGTTCAGCTTCTATGTATATGTGGGTTTTCTACTATTTTGTTGTTATTGAAGACCAGCCTTAGTTCATGGGGATCTGATAGGATGCATGGAATTATTTCAATCTTCTTGTATCTTTTGAGGACTGTTTAGTGACCAATTATATGGTCAATTTTGGAGAAAGTATTGTGAGGTACTGAGAAGAAGGTATATTCTTTTGTTTTAGGATAAAATTTTCTATAGATATCTGTCAAATTCATTTGCTTCATAACTTCTGTTAATTTCACTGTGTTTCCCTTTAATTTGTTTCCATGATCTGCTCATTGTTAAGAGTGGGGTGTTGAATTCTCCCACTATTATTGTGTGAGATACAATGTGTACTCTGAGCTGTAGTAAAGTTGTGTTTACAAATGTGGATGCCCTTGCATTTGGAGCATATACACTTAGAATTCTGAAGTCTTTTTGGTGGATTTTTTCCTTTGATGAGTAGGAAGTGTCCTTCCTTATCTTTTTTGATTACTTTAGGTTGAAAGTCGATTTTATTCTATATTAGAATGTCTACTCCAGCTTGTTTCTTGGGACCATTTGCTTGGAAAATTGTTTTCCAGCCTTTTACTTTGAGGTACTATCTGTTTGTCATTGGGGTGGCTTTCTTGTATACAGCAAAATGTTGGGTCCTGTTTATGTATCCAGTATGTTAGTCTATGTCTTTTTATTGGAGAATTTCGTCCATTGATATTAAGAGATATTAAGAAATAGTAATTGTTACTTCCTGTTATTTTTGTTGTGAGATGTGGAATTATGTTTATGTGGCTATCTTCTTTGGTTTGTTAAAAGAAGATTATTTTCTTGCTTTTTTTGGGGTGTAGTATCCCTCCTTTTGTTGGTGTTTCTCATTTATTATCCCTTGAAGGGCTGGATTTGTGGAAAGATATTGTATAAATTTTTTTTTGTCATGGAATACCTTGGTTTCTCCATCTATGGTAACTGAGAGTTTTGCTGGGAATAGTAGCTTGGGCTGGCATTTGTGTTCTCTTAGGGTCTATATGACATCTTCCCAGAGTATCCTGACTTTTATAGTCTCTGGTGAGAAGTCTGATATAACTCTGATAGGTCTGCTTTTATATATTACTTGTTCTTTTCCCCTTACTGCTTTTAATATTCTTTCTATGTAGTGTGCATTTTGATTATTATGTGTTCGGGGTCATTTCTTTTTTGTCCAATCTATTTGGAGTTCTGTAGGCTTCTTCTATGTTCATAGGCATCTCATTCTTTAAATTAGGGTAGTTGTCTTCTATAATTTTGTTGAAGATGTTTACTGGCCCTTTAAGTTGGAAATCTTCAGTCTCGTCTATACCTATTATCCTTAGGTTTGGTCTTCTCATTGTGTCATGGATTTCGTGGATGTTTTGGGTTAGGGGCTTTTTGCCTTTTGCCTTTTGTTTGACTGTTGTGTCAATGCTTTCTTTGGTATCTTCTGCACCTGAGATTCTCTCTTCTATCTCTTGTATTCTGTTGTTGATGCTTGCATCTATGACTCTTGATCTCTTTCCTAGGATTTCTATATCCAGAGGTGTCTCCCTTTGTGATTTATTTATTGTTTCTACTTCCACCCTGGATGGTTTTGTTCAATTTCTTCATCTGTTTGTTTGTTTTTTCCTGTAATTCTTTATGGGATTTTTTTTTTTGTTTCCTCTTTAAGGGCTTCTACCTGTTTACCTGTGTTCTCCTGTTTTTCTTTAAAGGAGTTATTTATTTCCTTCTTGAAGTCCTCTATCAGCATCATGAGATGTGATTTTAAATCCAAATCTTGCTTTTCCGGTGGGTTGGGATATAAAGGACTCGCTGTGGTGGGAGAACTGGGTTCTGATGATGCCAAGTAGCCTTGGTTTCTGTTGGTTAAAGTTTTTGTGCTTGCCTTTTGCCATCTGGTTATCTCTGGTGTTAGTTGGTCTTGCTTTCTCTGGCTGGAGCATTTCCCTCCTATGGGCCTGTAAGCCTGTGTCAGCACTACCCATAGCCTGGGAGTCAGAGCACTCCCTGGAGGCCAGTTCTCACCTGGCAGCTCCCAGTGGAACAACCCCAGCTCATGGGTGTAGATGCTGTCTGGAAGGATCCTGTCGCCACTGCTCTGTTCCTGTGCCCTGTAGCCAACAAATCTTAAAATGGCTACCTATTGCTTTCTTTATGTTCTAAATGAATTGTAACTACAAAAAAATTTTAACCATTAAAAGTGGCAAATCTTTCTTGATGTACTATCCAAGAAAAAAATGAAAATTCCTTATTTTCATGTTAAATGATGAAATTTCATAATATTTTATGTGACTTTGCTTTCATTAGTCTCAATTGTCTTTAACTATGAATGCATGGCTTTTCCTCATTTATCTTCTGTTGTATTCTATAGTTGCCTGCAGCTATTACAAACTGGGTTGCTGGAACAGAAGCTGAGGGATGTATGAGGAAGGGGCAAAAAGAAGGAGGGCAAAGGCAATATTTCACTGATCAAGGCCAGAAACTTTAATGGCGGTCGTACAGTTTGGGCAAACCCTTCCCCCCAGACTCCAGGCTGAGGTCCTTGTCTCGACTGCTGTAGCAGCTGGGTGGGTCACCTGCTTAATTCAGGAATTCCTAGACCTGAATGAGCTTAACCTTCACTTAGTTTCTCTACCCTAGGATAAAAATTTCTGCTTTAACCTACTTCCCTATTATGGCCTAACAGCAGATTCCTGCCCGAAGCCAGGGATTGTCCTTGA
The DNA here is from genome assembly GCF_947179515.1 of Apodemus sylvaticus. Lineage (NCBI taxonomy): Eukaryota > Metazoa > Chordata > Mammalia > Rodentia > Muridae > Apodemus > Apodemus sylvaticus. The sequence continues at coordinate 41,193,174 of NC_067489.1, forward strand.
CCAATGTCAAACTCAAACCATGTGCATGACTGCCCCAATATGACTCTGTACAGAACTGGTGTTTATTACAAAAGGTACAGGTTAAGAGTTAGACAAAAGTATTAGAAAATTAGATTCATAAGGGTCTTGAGCCTCTGACTATGGTTTATGTGAGCACATGGAGGTATTTACTAATTAATTTCCCCTAAAGCCTCATCACTTAGAGTTCCCTTTATTACTCTTTGAAAGTTTCATTCATGTACATAATGTGAGTTATTTTCATTGCCTTCTTCCCTCTGCCTCTTCTTCCTCCTCCACAAACTTCCCATAAGTCCTCTATAACTTATAGAGATATATACTCTATAAGATATATAAGATATATATATTTAAATATATCTTAAATATATTTAAGATATATTTAAGATATATACTCTATATCTAATTTTTTTTGAAAGAGTCAGTGAGTTCAATTATTGTTGCTTATATAAGCATGAGTAGAAGGTATTTTATTGGAATTTAAGCAACTTTTTGTGAGCTACCCTATTGAAGAAAGTGTCATACCCCATCCCCAGCACCTATTAGCTGGGAATAATCTCCTTCAGTCCTTCTTCCATACATGGTGTAATATTCAAGGGCCTAATACTATTCAGATACTGCATATAATTTCAACTGTTGTGCCTTCATGAGTACATATAGTGCCTACATCTGTCCAGAAGACACCTTTGAATTGCACATCTCCACTTTTCCTCTTCTGTGAGGTTCCTAGAGCCTTCAAGAATGTGACATAACTGTCCTATTTAGGGCTGAGCACCCCACAATCACTTATTTTTAGCACATTGGCCAGTTACTAGTTTCACATTAAGCATTGTTTGCTATAGAAAGAAGCTCCTCTGTGAAGGCTGAGCACTCACTGATCTACAGACCCAAAGCTGGGTGTTCAGAAGACAGTTTGACAACATGCCTACCTAGCAAAGCCATAGTAGTAGTTTTTCTCTGGGGACCAAGGCCTCTTCAGGCACAGACTATTGGCCAGGTTATAGAATCAGGCGAGTTCTCTCCTGTGGAACAAGTCTTAAATCCAATCAGAAAGTGGTTGATTACCTAAATAACACTCAACACTAATACCTCACAGGGTACATTCTGCCTGGCAGATCATTATTGTAACTTGCTGAATATTCATTCTTGCATAGCATGACTTTGGAAGATAGTCAGTAGGAAGAATACAGTCAAAAATATATGTAATGATCATATTCTATAAATTTGAAGTCTCTCATTATAGTTATCAAATTAGTCCACTTTATTTTTCCACAGTCATGCTCCAGATTACATGATCTCAGTCATTCTGAGAGACTAGGAATTAGACAGACAGATAGACAGGCCATGGTTAGGTAATAAAGATGACGAACTTCCAAGATGGCCAGCTTTGTCTTTAGCCTCCTGACTTGAGACAAAAGCCTAGCAGCAAAAAAAGAGAAAATTTTGTAGGCTTTTGTTGTTGTTGTTATTATTGTTGTCTTTTTTTCTCCCACCAAAAGGCCCTGGATAAAGAACTGGACGAACAAGCTCAAAGCCAGATCAGAACATGTTGCACTACAGTTGTGTGCACAACAGCATCCTGTTCTTTCAACCTGACCAACACTAAATTAGGGGAGGAAAACTTTTCAGAGACTGTAATAAAGAGACTGAAATTTTCAGCATTCTGAGTCCCTCTCCCACCACACTGCTTTGCAGAGTGTCATTTTTGTGTGTGGGTCTGCTGCTTGTGTGAGTGTCCCTCATTTCCAATTAATGCTTTTTTTCAACTGCTAATTCTGTCTGTTCCTATTTGTGCTATTTAATCTTTCTCTGTTACTACCTGTTCTACTCCAGACCCTTCTTGCCTTTTAATTCTTTTACTGATACAGAAATTAAACCTGACCCAGCTCCCTAGACTTCAATAGTATCTTGTATCTCTGAAAAAAAAAGTATGATTGTGACTCTTACTGTCTCCAACACTGGAAGAAGTTTAAGAAATCATAGTGTAAAGAATCAACAAAAGTCAAACTATATTCATAGAAAGGACAAAGTACAGGCCTTTTATCCCTCAGTCACAAGGAATTCATAGTTTTAAGTCCACACAGAATTAAGTATTATTTTGAAAATCTTTAAATAATGTTATTTGTAAGAAGTGGTAAAGTTGCTGGCAAATGTGCATCATACTCATTAAGGAAAGAACTACTAGTTAAAATATGAAAGGATTTGCAGAAAGGAAACTGGGAAAGGGAATAATATTTGAAATGTAAATAAATAAAATAAAAAAAGACAATTTTCTGAGGGGGTTTAGCTGTTTAGAAATTGTGAACAAATTTATAAAATAAACCAATGAACAACAACAAAAACAAAAGAAAGTGAAGTTAATAATTTTCTAGCATATTTATTTCTTTGGCTCAATTACTTATCAATTAGGTGAGGTTTTGATTTATTTATTTACCCGTAAGCATTCAAAGTTGGTTAGTAAAGCAATTTTAACCTGAATTCAGAAAGGCAGTTTTAATACTATAAATGTTAAAGATGCAAATATTCCCTGAATTATCACCTTCTGGGAATTCACTTTGCTTTCTATTCACAGCAACCAGTTTATAATAATGTGAATATTTAATCCTAATTATGTTTGATGCCTAAAAGAAATCTACTCATATGTAGCAATTTTATACACAGTATATAAATCTCACAGCACCAGGCCATGTGAAGAAATAACAAACAGTACACACTCCAAAAGGATTCCAGAAATTAGCATTTAAAAGAACAAGTCATTCTGAAGCTAGCAGGTGACTAGCTAAAGAAGCTGTTCTTAGTCACATAGTGACACAGCTTGACTTTCACGTTCTATCTGAAAAAAGCACAGGTCAAATTTTATGTCATCTGATAACTAAATAAAAAGTACTCTAATTTTAGTAAAATAAACTCCAATTGTTACCAAAACGTTTTGAGAATTGAAATCCACACTATATATGTAAACAATAATTTGTTTTCCATACATAGAACAAGTATGTAAGAAAATCAGTCATTCTTTTCTTTCTTTCTTTCTTTCTTTCTTTCTTTCTTTCTTTCTTTCTTTCTTTCTTTCTTTCTTTCTTTCTTTCTTTCTTTCTTTCTCAGGATTGCAGAATATAGCCCTAGATGGCTTGTGAACTCATAATCCTCCTGCCTCAGCCTCTGGAATGCTGACATCTATCACTGCATTCAGCTCACAAAAGGTTTTCTTTTGATAGAATTCTAAAGATTATATGCCTGTGTTTCGATCTGTCAGGATCTGAGGTTTTTAATAACTGACTGATGATTGTAACCAACATCTTGACTTTGTCAATCAGCACAGTGTGTGTGCCTGGGGAGAGGTAAGAATAGAATCGCTAGAGCTAAGGGATCTGTTCTTGGGAATCTTCTTTCTTCCCCCTTGATTCATTCACAGGGATATTTTTATTTTATTAATTAGGTTTCTTCTTGGTGTCAGTATGAGTCTTTCAACTGGACTTTCTATTTGCAAACTGTGTGCAGATGGCATTTTGCAAGTTTAAAAATACTTCTCATATCTCCCTAATTTATAAACAACTTTCTAACTTCATTTTCACTTAGGTTTATCTCTTTGGTGTTTTATTGTATAAAAATGAACAGCCAGATTACTCTCTAAGTAGCATGCACGCACACCCGCGCACACACACACACATACACAACCCTATGAAGAAACATACTTTCCACAACAAACAAAAACTCTACTTTCATAGTTAGAGAATGTTAGAAACTGAAACTGTTGCTGAACACCACATATCTACCAATCTGATCTTGAATTGGATTCAGTATCTATTTCTGATACTTCTTTCTCACTCCACATGCTTTGTGAATTTCTTTGTCCCAGGAACACCAAAATCCAGAGTGCTGATGTAAAGTGAAACAAGTGAGCAATACATCCTTCCGTAGTCCTCATCTAGAGTTCAGCTTCCACATTCTCTGTTAATATTGAAGTCACCCTGAATTATATTTTGGATCTGCAATGTCTTCTTAAGAGCCAGGGTTTTAGTGTTCTCTCAAGCTGGCTGCAATGTTTTGGGAAACTGGAACTTTTAGGAAGTGAAGTTCAGCTAGGGGCAGGTCTCTGATAGCTACAGCTTAGACCCTGTATTTCTGGTCTACTATTTCAGTCTTTGTTATTGTTATGACTTAAAGGTTACAACTTGTGCCTCAAGACATTTCTGACCACCAATCTTTAATAAGGCAATTAAAGGAGCCATATTCATAGTGGAAAATACATAAAGATTTATTCTAAGTGACCACATTAGGAAGAGGGACAAAGAAATCCACTTTCTATGTCTTGATGTGATATCAAAGTTCAAACAGAGGTACAAGCATATGCACATCTAACAAGAACTAGTCAAGATGTAGTCCCATCCACAACTGAATATAATAGTTATCATTATATGGCATTAGCCCCACTCAGTAACACACCCTAATAAGTTTTTAATAATGTGTGCAATCTCTGTTAGGGAGGCATGTTCTCACTCTGGTAGGTTGGTATCTTTTTTGCTGGAGGCCAGCTCTAGAGCTCTGGTTCTCTCTAGAAGATAGTCAAGGGGAAAGACCATTTGCTGGGTAATAATTAGTCTTTCCAGAGATTAGGGTTGCCTTTTTTTTTTCTTTTTAATAATAGCATTTATCTATCTTGACTTTAAGTTACTCTGAAGCCAGAAACTGCAGTCCTCTAGATCTATTGACACTTTTTTTTTTATATCAGTGGGGGGATTAAGTAAAAAGGTCCTTTTGTTCTTTTGTCTGTAGTAATTTCACAGGCCTGGGCCCAAAGGCAGAAAGTTTACTTAATTCTTTGGCAGCTAGAGATAGTCATTCACAAGAAGAGAAAAAAGGGAGACACAATACAAAAAGATTTTAATCATTTCAAGGGAAAGCAAAAGGGAGAAAACCCTACCAGACTACATCCTGTCTTAATTTCCAAGTTACTATATTCTGCTGTCTTCTTCTTCTTCCTCCTATTCTTGCTCTCCTTCATAGGAGTCATAGTGTTTTTGTATGTTTTCTAGAAGAATGGATCACATGGTTTTTCCAAGTGTCTCCCCCTTTTTTTGTTTTTACAAAAGTTCACTAAAAGATCAAACATAATATTCAAAGCATAAACTGAATAAGAAGTTTACAACAGAGATGTTTAAATATGTCTCCATTAAGACTAGTTATATAGCTAGACATTCATTATCTATCAGTAGTTCCACAGGTTCATTAAGAGTCTAAAACTGTAATTTTTGTGACTACATTAGCCTAGAAGTTTTGTATAGATAAATCCAGTCAATATTTTAATATCTGTCTTTGCACCTACAATAAGTCATTAGTTCCCTTTTATGACCTTTGGTTAATTGTATTACAGCTTAAGGAATGTGTCCCTACATTGTAATTGCCTTCTTTATATCTCAGAAAAAATTAATTGGTGACACATGAAGACTGGTAGAGTTCTAATTTCAGTTTTCATATCAGAAAGGGCTTTAATTGGACTCTATTACAAAGGGCTTAATAAGTACTAGTATAATTTTAGGACTTCTCATAGGATCATCATCAAGAGTAAGAAATCATTTGTTTGTATAGCATCACAACAAGATAATATATCTTCCTTGACTTGCAGAAATATGCCTGATAGGGTAGGCTCATGTCCAGGGGATTATATAATATTAATTTTATAAGAAAAGGAAAGTCAAATCAGCTTCAGGAATCCTTTCCTGAGATTTTGTTCTTTTGTCCTCGGCTCTCAAAGGCTGCTTCATTGTTGTCTGGAAGATTATCTGCTAGGTTTTAGCTTCGTAGATGTCTCCTGGCACTTTTTCTTTCCCCAGAATGATATTCCTGCAGAAATGCTCATTTACTTGATGTGCATTCTTTCAAATATCTGATAGTCAGATGAGTAACATAAATGTTTCTGCAGATTATCTTAATTTCTAGCAGACCAGTTACACTATCATGAGCTTTCTATGCTTCCCTGTCCATGAGAGAACAAACTACTCTGTAACCGTGAGGTTAAATATGTATTTCTTCCTTTAAATACTTTCTATGTGTTGTTTTGGTCATAGCAATGGAAAAGTTACTAATACACTTTGTTTGCTAGATGCTTTTCAAATTCTGTACTTTGCAAGATGTTAGAAAAATACAAATTTCACATAAATTAGCATCCTGATGCAAAACCATTAATATGACTGACCTCACACTCCTTTTCCTCCTGCATTGACCTCCTGCAAGACTTGGAGACTTGTCCCAATGTGCACAGCTTTAAAAATATTTCAAAGTTTACTGAAAGAGCAAATATTTCCAAATTATACTACATTCAATTAAAGCTTTTTCCATGTAACCCATCATTTAATAAGCTAGCAAGTTATGTAATGTTAGCAAGTCATGCATTTTTTTTTTTGGTGGATCTACTGTTGGAATCAATTTATCCAGAAAAATATTGCAAAATTAAATAAAACCAAAACCAAGCCAAACTAAACCAAAACAAAACACATTGCCTCTTAATATTAACAGTAATAAATACTTCAAAAACTTGTATAACTGTACAAAATGCATATTTGAAGACTGGCATCTTCTACGTTGTTTTTCCCTTGGTGAACGTTTTATTTTACCAGCAAAGAGGAAGTGGAGGATTGTGGTCCTGCATGGCCTCTGGGACCCATTCTCAACTGAAGGTTTATTCAAGAAAACAACTTAACTGCATACTGACTAAGAGGAGGGAAAGACAAGCAAACAATCCAACAAGTAAACAAACAATAGCAGAAGATAGCCAACCACAGAGTCTTGAATGATTTGTGAATTTATATTTTTTTAAAAAAATAGTATGTTACCTCTTTTACTGTGATGATGAAATGCCTCACTGAACATGACCACAAACTTTTGAGTTGCAGGCCACGTACCACTGAATGCTGAGAGCAGGCCTAGAGATTCTGGTTACCTGGGTTGAACTAATAGTTAGACGGCTGAATTCCCATCTGCGATACACTTTGTCTATTTAATGGTAGAGTCTGTTATCATCATTTTACAGAGAAACATAATCAGCAGTTGGAGAAACAGGCTGCATTCCACCAAATGCCCTTCTGAACATTGAAACAAGTTGATTTTTGTTATTGTTTTTTATTTTCCCAAGATTTTAAACTAGTCATACCATTTTAAATAGCCATCCTGATAACTGTCCTTTAATTTGCTGGGGTTTGATATTTTATTGGCACTTAATAACTGTTTCCATATATTAAGTTTATCACCACCTTCCAGAGCTGTGATTACATTTCAATTAGATTTGTGCAAAATGCTGAATTGCAAATTCTTTTCAAACCAAATGAAATGGCCTATCACCCTAGCTCTACCCACTCAGACAGTTTGATTCATTTGACTTAATATACATGGAAAACAAATTGGTCTAGTAAATTTGCATATAAAACAGCACCAGCCCTAAAAGGCTCTAATGTAAACAATTAATTCCCTGTTTTTATCTTGCCGAAACACTGGTTTCCTACAGAACAAAACTCGGCTCTGCAATGTTTATATTTTGTCATCATGGCAGGGAGGAAAATACATAGGACATAAATAGCCTTCTCAGGCTGCCTTGCCATCTAGTCGGTAAGCCATTTCAAATATTTCCACAATGTCTACTTGTGTTCATTAATATCAAGGGCACCATAAGAGGTGTTTTTTGTTTGTTTCTCTGTTTTCTTTTTTCCCCATAATTTTAACTCATTGTTTGATTTTCCTAAATTTAGCTCATTGTCTGCACAGGAAAGTTGATTCAGAGTGTGCCAAGGTGCCAAGTCTGATGACCTTAGTTCAATCCCATGAACCCACACAATGGAAGGTGAGAACAGAACCTCACAAGTTGTCCTTTGACCTCTACATGGATATTGTCACATCATTAATAAATGCTATTAAGAAATTAAGAGCATTGTCCAGAAATGTGGTTTAACCAGAAAAGGATGGGCATCATGTGCAGAATGACATAAGTTTAATTTTCAAACCACATGGACCAGAAATTCCTTGTCAAAGCAAATATTACAACTTAATCATGTTGGGCCTAAAAATTTTTAAATCCCTAACATGACAAATTTATTTTTCATGCATTGGTATGCTGATTTTTCCTAGACTAAAGTATACAGAATACCAAATCAACAAAAATATTTTATTTGTAATATCAAATAAACAAAATCACACCAATTCTTCAGTGTGCCAATAACCACAGGTACTTGAAGTTAACCGTAATATCTAACAAAGAATTTTTTCAAAGCTATTCTAAATGTAGCATGAATTTTAATTTTTGGCCATTTTTTTTTTTACTGCAGGCAGCTTTAATAAGCTTTAGAACGTTGTGTTTGGGAGGCAGATTCTTTTTTTAATATATAATTAATTTTTGGACAATGTCATGTGATATATTCTAGTCACACTTATTTCTCCACTTTCATCAGCCTCAACTCTCCTCTGACCAACTCCACATCCCATATTCACACCTTTTTGTTTTGTGCTTGTTTTTGCCTTGTGACCTACTGTATGGAGATCTTCCACTAGATTATGTGCAATTTAGAAATGGCTACATCACTAAAGATGATGACTTCCTTTTCCTTAACAGTCCTAGACTGTCCATAGCTCCCTTGGTTGGGCAGAGACACAGGAATCCTGCTTCCATCTCTGATTAAATGTTTATGGGCATGGCCATGTGCACACATTGTGCAGACAGCTACAATCCATGAGTTAATGGCACTAAGACAGCATTTTGTGGACCTCCTGCTAATTACTTGGATTTTATATTCTTTGCAATTATCCCTTCATAACCCTTGGAGCAGGATGATTTGGGTGTTATTTAGGGCTGAACACTCACCAGATTTTGTCTCAGCCAATGGGACACAGGGCTGTGAATAGGTCATCTCTATCTCTTTCCCTACCTCCACTACCACATACTAAGTACCCTGGAGTACCTTCTTACACTTCTCAAATCTTAACACAAATAATGGCATGGGTGACAATCAATAAATATTTACTGCTCATTAACAAAAATCCAGTCAGACATTAATATCATAGTGTCAACAAACTAGAAGGGAAAAAACAATCATGAGCTATAGTGGGTTAGCCTAATGCTGTTTGTATTCTAATATTAATACTGGTTCCTCAAGAGGGGCTGTCCCACTCAAGAAGACCATCAAGTATTCAGATAATGCCATGTGAACCTTCTCCTCATTTTAACAGGTCAATAAAAGGTTAGAGTCTGTTATTGGGCAGTGGAAGGAAAAGGTGGGACTGGAGGTTCGAGAGGGAGTTGCAGCTAGAGGGGGAAGGAGAGATAGGAGAGAGGAAGCAGAGGAGAAAGCAGTGGACCAGAACCACAAGGCTGGAGAAACCAAAAGTAACAAAGAAGGGTCTTATAGCTGGGGAATAAGTTAATATAGTACTGGACCTGCTCAGTCTAGATATATGGATTATAATTAAAATATATGGATTGTGTGTCTTTTATATGAGCTTATTAGAGTTGGAAATTCCAGCAACAAATTGAGTTGTTAGCATAGATGATGAAATATTTTAAATTGCCAAATATAAAGGACTGGATATTTAAGTGTATATCATACCTTATAACTTGTATAAATGTTATAATAGTATTCAGTTTATATCTGAGAAAAAAGAGTCTGTTATTGAACCAAAAGGGGGAATTGTTGAGTTTGGTCTTTTGGTTTCTATTGAAATGCTAAGTACAGGTCCCCAAGACATGGTTGCCCCAGAGATAAAAGAGTCCTCTCTAGTTCATCTCTAGTTCATCAAATAAAGCAGTGATCACTAAAATAATGTATGTGTGTCTTCAGAAATGCTACTGATTTTCAAAACTGTACAAATGCTTTCAGAAAGGACACTGTCAATAGGTAAAAACAGCAGCCTACAGACTGGGAAAATATCTTTACTACCCTTCATACTACAGAGTGCTAGTTCCAAAATATATCAAGAACTCAAGAAGATAGACTCCCCCCCAAAACCCAAATAATCCAGTAAAAATGGTGTACAGAGCTAAATGGAGAATTTTCAAATGAGGAATCTCAAATGGCTCAGAACTACTTAAATAAGTGTTCAACATCCTTAGTCATCAGGGAAATGCAAATCAAAATAACCAAACACCAACCAGAATGGCTAAGATCAAAAACTCAAGTGATAACTCATGTTGGTATAGAGATGGAGATGTGGAGAAAGAGGAACACTTCTCCATTACTGGTGTGACTGAAAACTTGTATAACCACTCTTCCAATCAATCTGGAGGTTTCTGAGACAACTGGAAATAGTTCTTCCTGAAGATCCAGCTATAATGCTACTGGGCATATACCCAAAAGGTACTCCACCATACAAACACGACACATGCTACATGATGTTCAAAGCAGTTTAATTCATAAGAGCCAGAAACTGGAAACAACACAGATGTCTCTCAAACAAAGAATAAATACAGAAAAATATGTATGGTACATTTATACAATGGAATATTATTCAGATATGTAAAACAAGAACATCATGAATTACACAGGAAATGGATGGAACTAGAAAATATCACCTGTAGTCAGGTAATTAAGACCTAAAAGAACATGCATAGTATGTACTCAATGATAAGTGGATATTAGCCAAAAGGTTCATAATACCTATAATATACCTCTTAGACTCAAAGAAGTTAAACAAGAAGTAAGACCCAATAGTCATAGGAGGCAGAGGAAGGGTAGGACCTGGGTAGAAGAGAGGAAGTTGAGGGTGAGGGGAATAGAGGTGCAGGATCAGGCATGAGGAGAGACAGGAAAGTGTCTCGGAGGGTCAGGAGAATGAGTGTAAACATGCAGCTTCCAGAGGTGGGGGGAACTCTAGGAAGTCCCAGAGACTCAGGATGAGGAAGGCTCCCAACATTCAATGAAGGCAACTTTAGCCAAATTGCCCAAAGTGGGAATATGGAACCCGAACAGGCCGCCTTCAGTATCCAGACAGGATTCACCTAATGGTGCGATGGGGACACCAACCCACCTACAAAATTCTTGATCCAAAATTGGTCCTGTCTAAAAAAAATAATGTAGGGACAAAGATGAAGCAGAGACTGAAAGAATGGCTGACCAGTGACCAGCCAATTTTGAAACCCTTCCCATGAGCAGGCACCAGCTTCTCCCACTATTAATGATGCTATGTTTTGCTTGCAGACAGGAGCCTAGCATAGCAGCCCTCTGAGAGACTCTACCCTTCAGCTGACTGAGACAGATATAGATACCTGCAAACACTGGACAGAAGTCAGGGATTCCCGTGGAAGAGATAGGGGAAGAATGGAAAGCTCTCAAGGAGATGGCAACTCCACAGGAAGAGCAATACAGTCAAGTAATGGGGACCCCTGGAAGCTCCCAGAGAGTGAGACACCAACCAAAGAGCATACACAGGCTGGTTCGAAACCCCCACCCCCCCCACCCCAGCACATATGTAGCAGATGGATGCCTTCTCTGGCCTCAGTGGAAGAGGATGCATCTAATCCTATAGAGACTTTATGAACCAGTGTGGGGGCTGCCGTTTCAGAGACAAAGTGGAGGAGAGATAAGGGGAGGAACTCTGCAAGGAGGGAACTGGAAGGGGCAGCATTTGGGATGTAATTAATTAATTAGAAGAATCAAAACTGGAAAGTACATGTTGAGATTTTCATCAAGATTCTCAATGGTGAGAATTTTAACTATGTGATATAATATTACTGGATAACACACTTAAATATTCAATTAAGTAAATTTAAAATACAAAGAAATCTTCCATGTAAGTTGTAGCTCAGGGTAGAAGATGATTTTAGCATGCATAATGGCCTTAGTTCAATTACTAGCATTATATTTAAATATTTACATTTTTAGAAATTGAGCCTTAAAAGCTACTGTTCTCCCTACGATAATTTGAAAACTATAAACATAGAAATTGTATTTTTTCAATATGATTTTATTTTAAATATTTTTTCAAAAGTATCAAATAAAAAGCCATTCCTGTATTAATTTATTGGGCTGAGGGCATATTCAGTTCATCATCAATGTCATGGTCATCATCATCATGGTCTTCATTATTGTCTTCATGGTTTTTGTCATCATCATCATCATCATCATCATCATCATCATCATTATGAGTTGTTTTCTGGGACTTTCTGACCTCAGGATAAATTTGATCTTGGTTGAGTCAATCTTTTTATAGTGTTTTTTTTTTTTTTAATTTTATCTATGTTTTTATTTATTTATTTATTTATTTATTTTGATTTTTTTTATTCGATATAATTTATTTACATTTCAAATGATTTCCCCTTTTCTAGCCCCCCACTCCCCAAAAGTCCCGTAAGCCCCCTTCTCTTCCCCTGTCCTCCCACCCACCCCTTCCCACTTCCCCGTTCTGGTTTTGCCGAATACTGTTTCACTGAGTCTTTCCAGAACCAGGGGCCACTCCTCCTTTCTTCTTGTACCTCATTTGATGTGTGGGTTATGTTTTGGGTATTCCAGTTTTCTAGGTTAATAACCACTTATTAGTGAGTGCATACCATGATTCACCTTTTGAGTCTGGGTTACCTCACTTAGTATGATGTTCTCTAGCTCCATCCATTTGCCTAAGAATTTCATGAATTCATTGTTTCTAATGGCTGAATAGTACTCCATTGTGTAGATATACCACATTTTTTGCATCCACTCTTCTGTTGAGGGATACCTGGGTTCTTTCCAGCATCTGGCAATTATAAATAGGGCTGCTATGAACATAGTAGAGCATGTATCCTTATTACATGGTGGGGAATCCTCTGGATATATGCCCAGGAGTGGTATAGCAGGATCTTCTGGAAGTGAGGTGCCCAGTTTTCGGAGGAACCGCCAGACTGATTTCCAGAGTGGTTGTACCAATTTGCAACCCCACCAGCAGTGGAGGAGTGTTCCTCTTTCTCCACACCCTCTCCAACACCTGCTGTCTCCTGAATTTTTAATCTTAGCCATTCTGACTGGTGTAAGATGAAATCTTAGGGTTGTTTTGATTTGCATTTCCCTAATGATTAATGAAGTTGAGCATTTTTTAAGATGTTTCTCCGCCATCCGAAGTTCTTCAGGTGAGAATTCCTTGTTTAACTCTGTACCCCATTTTTTATAGGGTTGTTTGGTTTTCTGGAGTCTAACTTCTTGAGTTCTTTATATATATTGGATATTAGCCCTCTATCTGATGTAGGATTGGTGAAGATCTTTTCCCAATTTGTTGGTTGCCGATTTGTCCTCTTGATGGTGTCCTTTGCCTTACAGAAACTTTGTAATTTTATGAGGTCCCATTTGTCAATTCTTGCTCTTAGAGCATATGCTATTGGTGTTCTGTTCAGAAACTTTGTCCCTGTACCGATGTCCTCAAGGGTCTTCCCAAGTTTCTTTTCTATTAGCTTCAGAGTGTCTGGTTTTATGTGGAGGTCCTTGATCCATTTGGATTTGAGCTTAGTACAAGGAGACAAGGATGGATCAATTCACATTCTTCTGCATGTTGACCTCCAGTTGAACCAGCACCATTTGTTGAAAAGGCTATCTTTTTTCCATTGGATGTTTTCAGCCTCTTTGTCGAGGATCAAGTGGCCATAGGTGTGTGGGTTCATTTCTGGATCTTCAATCCTGTTCCATTGATCCTCCTGCCTGTCACTGTACCAATACCATGCAGTTTTTAACACTATTGCTCTGTAGTATTGCTTGAGGTCAGGGATACTGATTCCCCCAGATTTTTTTTTGTTGCTGAGAATAGTTTTAGCTATCCTGGGTTTTTTGTTGTTCCAGATGAATTTGATAATTGCTCTTTCTAACTCTGTGAAGAATTGAGTTGGGATTTTGATGGGTATTGCATTGAATCTGTATATTGCTTTTGGCAAAATGGCCATTTTAACTATATTGATTCTACCGATCCATGAGCATGGGAGGTTTTCCCATTTTTTGAGGTCTTCTTCCATTTTCTTCTTCAGAGTCTTGAAGTTCTTGTCATAAAGATCTTTCACATGTTTGGTAAGAGTCACCCCAAGATACTTTATACTGTTTGTGGCTATTGTGAAGGGGGTCATTTCCCTAATTTCTTTCTCAGCCTGCTTATCCTTTGAATATAGGAAGGCCACTGATTTGCTTGAGTTGATTTTATAACCTGCCACTTTGCTGAAGTTGTTTATCAGCTGTAGGAGCTCTCTAGTGGAGTTTTTTGGGTCACTTAAGTAGACTATCATGTCGTCTGCAAATAATGATAGTTTGACTTCTTCCTTTCCAATTTGTATCCCTTTGACCTCCTTATGTTGTCGAATTGCCCGAGCTAGTACCTCGAGTACAATATTGAAAAGATAAGGAGAAAGGGGTCAGCCTTGTCTGGTCCCTGATTTCAGTGGGATTGCTTCAAGTTTCTCTCCATTTAGTTTGATGCTGGCTACCGGTTTGCTGTATATTGCTTTTACTATGTTTAGGTATGGGCCTTGAATTCCTGTTCTCTCCAAGACTTTAAGCATGAAAGGATGCTGAATTTTGTCAAATGCTTTTTCAGCATCCAATGAAATGACCATGTGGTTTTGTTCTTTGAGTTTGTTTATGTAGTGGATTGTATTGATGGATTTCCGTATATTGAACCAACCCTGCATTCCCCGGATAAAGCCTACTTGATCATGCTGGATGATCGTTTTGATGTGTTCTTGGATTCATGTATCTTCCCTGTTGTATACAGCTTGCTGACGAGTAGAATATCTGGTGCTGGTGACCACTACATTTCTGAAAATGTACTTGTTGCTAGGGGCATGGGTCAGGCTAACCATTTGTCTTCTCACTTGCTCTTATTAAGCCTAATGAAACTGAAGATTTGCCATTCCATAAATATAATTGATATGAAATTTCAAAATTCATGCTTCATAGGGCATGAATACCTAAACACATTCTGTGCAAGAGATGGAATCAAGATTTTATGTGATGAGGAGGTTTTGAGACAGGAAGCACTGTCTCAAAATAGAATATCTTTGCAACTCAATTTATTATTTAATAATAAGATTAAGTCAAGAATGGACCCTTTTTTTTAAACAAGTTACAGAATGAATGTCTATTATGATCTAAAACAAGCAGCTTCAAACTCTTTTTATTATTTTTCTCAGCATGGGAACGTAAGCACAGAGAAAGATATTTAACATTTGTTCACTTCCTAGGTGGCAAGATTTACACTTTTTTTTTTTAACAAAGAGTTGCTTGGGACTGTGTGCAATCAGCACATGCATTCCAGTGATGATCCCTAGTAGCAGTGTGTGACTTCAGATGAAAACCAATTAAGTTCTTTCCAAAGCAGATGTTTTTCCTTGCTAAATTAAACTAAAATCAAGCTAAAAACCCATGATACTCCCCATTGATGCATCCCTTGCTAGATTAGTATAAGCATTTGAGACACAACATTAAGAACTTAAATATTTCTCAAAGATAACAACTGGCAATGAACTTCACATACTTTAATCCACTTGATTGCCCTTCCTTCAAGGTAAAACATTACAAATATTTAATGCCAGGAAGTGAGTTAAAAACATTTCCTATTTTTGTTTTTTTTTTACAAACTCATTTACTCACTTGTATTTTTATTAGCATATATTAAATGGACATGGTAAAGCATTTCATTACAATAGTTCTATCCATGTACATAATGGATTTCTATTTTATTTATACTTTATTACCATTTGTTGTTTTCTTTATGTTCCTGTTGATCACTTCCTCTTCCCAACCTTCATGAGTGTGTGCATGTGCATGTGTGTGTGTTTGTGTGTGTGTGTGTATTTGTGTGCATGTGCGTGTGCGTGTGCGTGTGCGTGTGCGTGTGTGTGTGTGTGTGTGTGTGTGTTTGGTGACTTGAGTTTCATTATGGGTGCTTTCAGGGGAATTGGGGGAAGGAAGAGCATAGAGGCCTTGCTACTAGTTACATGCCAATAAATTTTTTACCCATTGTCTTAGTTACTTTTCTTAGTGCTGTGATAAAATATCTGATGTGCTGTGATAAATACCAGACAAACACACTATGGAGACTGGTTTGTTTTGACTAACATTTCCAAAATATAGTCCATTATGGTGAGGAATTTTTCCAAGATCCATGCAGGAGGAACAACAAGTGGATTTAAAACTCATGGATTCTGGCCCACTGGTTAACACAGCTGCCATGATAGGTATGCATGATCTCAAGTACTTGTGTCCTGAGGAATTCAAGCTGTTAGTGGAGTTCTGCTCTGCTTGCTGCCCTCACTTCCCTCTTAGTGAAATTGCTAAGGGGGCTTCAAGGCCCTCACTGAGCAGTATCTCTGGCACTCACAATAATAGTGCTTGATTTCTTTTAGGCATTGCTGCTGGAGCAGATTAATAACTTAATCACCATCCTAGGAAAGAACTTAAGAAGTAGATTGTCAGCAATGACCACCATCCTTAAAAAGCAGTTGGAAAAATAAAATTATTAGTGAAGCTAGGTTAAGATGATTTTGCTATTGGCTCTGATGTAGAAAATCTTAGGGAACAATTTGAAGTTTAGAAAGGCACACTCTTCTTAAGCTAGGGGCCATTTATGGTCAGGGGACAACAACGGCAGCAGTGGCTGACAAGACCCTCACTGAGCCTGACTGGTGATGATGATTGATTTCTCATACTCATTTTCTCTCTCAGCTTTCTGATATGATTTAATAAGAATTGCTGATGGGTAGATATACATTCTGAGGATTTAAAGTAGATATGACTGATTTTATATAAAAGTTCAGATTTGTGATGCTTTTAAGATTCTATAAGATTACTTTTAAAGATAAATAATAAAATAATTAATCCTTTGTAACCTCAAACTGCTGCCTGCCAGTAAGAACAACTGACTGAGAAAACTATCTTGCTTGCTTAGGGTCAAGAAAATGAGGGTTCTTGTGTCTTAAGTCACAATCATACAGACAGCCAACATTTTTGAACTAGAAAAAAAGTTGCAAAATAATTGCCTTTGATGCTGCAGGAAATTGATAAAATAGATAAAAAACATTCTTTTTTGCTCATTATTTTTGAAAAATGACTATGTGGATGACATCTAAAAATCTCCAAGAACTATGTCTTCAGCAATTGACAATGGATAAAAAATCCAGGCTTGAAGATTTTGGGGTATTCTCTTCCCATTTGACTATGTCTGTTAATAGATTTGACTGAAGACTCTAGTTACTATGTGATATGAACATCTGTAGTATTGACATCCTGAAGCACCAAATAACTCATCTACTGTTACTGAATTATGACCTCATTTCTGGTGCTCAGAGCTCATTGCAAGCATTAGTATCTATTGACTTTTTTCAAGAGAAATATCATGAACTTCCTTATAATGCTGTTTTAAAGTTCCATTTTCCTCTAAGCCATATTACACTTGAGACATCAGTCTTTTCTTCCCTATAGTTCCCAGTATGCACGAAGTAACAGTGTCATAACAAATATAGAACTTGGCCTATTTCCTCTGTGCTTTGTCCTGGTGTTATCTGATTACTGAGCATTAGGCGGCCACCCTAAACACAAAGACCTCTCAATCTTCCATTTACAATAGCAAGTCTTAGGCTTGGGTTAGAGGTTCACCTGCAGAAGCCTCTTTTTCTCTCTATCCTCAGAGCTGATTCAGTAATTGTCACTGTTGCCAGCGAAAGACAGACACCCAATTTGAGAACATCTACCTGGGAATATCTAACTCAAACTTCTATAAAGGAAGTTTGCCTAGGAAATGGCAAGTTACAGTGGGTACTTCCTATAGGATGGGCACACATTTACTAAAAGACCCTGCCTGCAACAAAGTAAGTGGCCAATCTGACTACAAAGATGCAGTATGGGCTACTCATCAACTATATGGTATGAAACATGTCCTCTTTCTCTGAAGCCTGTAAAAGAGGAACCCTCTGATTCTGCCTCATGGGTATAAACTCTCCTTAGAAATCTCAATGCTGTGCTTCTGTAGCATTAATAACTTTGTCTGTTAATCTCTCTCCCAAAAGACAAACCACATTAGTGTCCCTGTTGGACTCCAATTCTGGGATCTAATTGCAAGAACTTACCAAAGGTTTCCAGGACTAAAATAATAATCAGATAAAAGTCAAAATCCTATTATACAACTTTTTTTTATTCTTATATCTTCATGCAAGGAAAAAGCAATTACCAAATAAAGAGAGCAGTGGATATAGAAATAATTCAAGCCAATTACTTCTGTTCTGGGGACACTTAAGTTTGATCAGTTCCTTATGAGAATTTAGTTGAGAAACTTCTGAAAAGGGACAGGATGACCATCTCTGTCAACAAGGTAAGAATCTCTAGACTTATCCAATCAAAATTTGGATGAGGCATGAGTTTTTGACATTTGTGGTCCATTGAATAGTTAGTAAATGAATTACAGTGTGCTTATAATGATTTTTTCAAGAATCTATGGGCAGCCTTTTGTGACTGTTATCTTTTCTGGAGTAGAAAGTCTTTTGTTCTAAGGTAGCTTCCTGGTTGCTTTGAAGCAGTCTCTTTGTTTTGAAGATGCATTACTCTTTAAGTTTGGGTCTGCATGCCCCACATTTTTCTCACTAAGTAGAAAACAAACCCATCATTAACTTGCTTAAACACAGTTTCATCACTGTTGTGTTTATAATAAAATGAATAGGGATGGGGAATTTTCTGAAGAATGCCTTCTATGTGATGACCATTTGGGGCTGTCTTTAATCTTAAGTTAAATAGGGCTGACAAGCTTTAACAAACACTTCTGTTGTTTTCAGTGTTTGCAGAGAGTTAATTTCAGCAATGGAGCAGAAAGTTGTTTCTCTACCTTTGTAATTTTTAATAAAAGAAAACTAGACTGTTTTGGCATGTTTATTATGAGGTTTTTCTATGTTACCTAAGAACAAAACAAAAAACCCTTCGTTTACATCTATATTTTAAGGACTTTGCTTTTCAGTGTTTCAAAATGTTGCCCTGAAAGAATTAGAGGAAAATGTACTGATGTTTTTTACTAACTTAACTCCTGAATAATCTTATCTTCATAGTGAACACAAGTATTTTAATGTTTTGATGAGAAACTGCAATAACTGGGGCTTTTCACACAGTGACTTTTGTTTAAATAATCATTAGCCAGTACAATGCTCACTGAGTATGATTTGTCATCTGGCCAAATCACTGAATTGTCCAAAGACATTTGAAAATGAGAAGCACTTTTCAAGTATCAAATAAGACCATAATCTTTTTGATTTTGAGATTCTTAACCAATTTAATAGCAGCAATGTCCTATCAACCATTCAAAGGAATATAGTCACATGTTCTTGAAGCTAGGATATGAATGGACGTTTCGAGTGTCCATTAACTAGACTATCATATATGTGCTCTATAATACATTTGGTAATGGAGGAATCCACCCAGGATAGAGTGTGGGAAGTAAACAAAAGAAAATAATTTCTTTTCATTAGCACCACATGAAGAGCTGAAGCATAAAGGAGCATTCAGCAAAGATAACTGAGAAAGTTATAATAAAATATAGTGCAGATCACTCAGACACACAGAAAAGGAGAGAGGGAGAGAGAGAGGGAGAAAGAAACAGAGACAGAGAGACAGAGATCAATGAAGAGGGAGTTATCTGTATTATAACAGTGATAACATTAGCGATAAAGAACAGGATGAAAAAAAAATTCTCAGAATTCTTTCCACAGGAGCAAACTCCTAGTAAGCAAATAAATAATCAAGTATAAAGTCCAGAGATCATAATAATACATAGCAAAGAAAATTATAACAATAATAATGAAAGGGAGTATGGGAACAACACAGAGGGTTTTTATTTTGGGTTGGGTGGTATGCAAGGGCTCCCAAAAGATCACAGTGCATTAAAACAGAAACAAAAGAATGAGTCATAAGTAATGATGTAGGAAGTTGGTTCTAGACAGAGAAAGTCGCTACTCAAGGGTCCCGGTAAAGAAAGAATTATAACATTTTTTGAGAGTAAGGCACCTATGCTCTCAACATAGAGAAGAAAGGAGGGTGAAATGGCATGGAGGAGGAAGGCAAAATAGTCCGGATGTATACTGGGACCTAAAGGTACAAGTCAGGGTTTGGACCCATTGTCAGAAGAGTCAAAAATTAAAGAGGCTTGACATGGCTGTGATAGACTCTTTAGTGCTTTTAACAGCATTTGGTTAATCTCACAAGGTTCACAAAGAAAGATTCACATTAGGGAAATGGGGCAGTAGGGCTGTCAGTAGAGGACACAGATGGAGGTGACAGGAACTAAAGCTCAAAAGTAGAAGCATGAATCATGGGTAGATTTGGGGTGTACTGTTTAAGTGTGCAGGCATTATAAACATACTCAAATCATTTGACAGTTCTATCAGTGGGAATGGAGAGTAATGTCAATTTGTAACTACTATAAAAGAATTTTATAAAATGAGTAGAATGCATTAGGTCATAAAAGTGACCCAATATAATACTGGAAACTTGTATAGGAGGCAAGACATAAGAAAAAGCTGGGAGCAGAGAGAAGGACTTAGATTGTAGGTAGCAGGTTGGAGGTGGAGAGGATAACCACGAAGCCTCCGAGTTCTTAGTTATCATTACATATATAACTATAACTGCATGTAACTTATAACTATAACTGTAATTATATATAATCTTCTGTTAAGTCCATTTGATGTTGTGCATATTTGTTTAACTGGAGACTGGATAATCTATTAGGAGGCTCATCCCTGAAAAAGACCGGTTCTCTCTCTCATAGCAGTCATTGATTGCACATAGTTTGTTATAATGGTGGACACTTGGGAGGATTCCCCATCTATATTGGCATGTCACCTGTTCTTGTACAGGTGTTGGTTAGGGACCATATTGTTAAAATCCCATGGGTGTACATTCTCTGTCTTATAGAGAAGACATTATGTTACAACAGACCACCTAATCCTCTGGCTCTTACAATCCTACTGCCCAGTCTTCCAAAGTGTTCCCTGATCCTTAGGTGTGGGGCTTGTATTGTATTATAGACAACTAGAGCATCAGTTGTGGTTGAGCTCATGGAATCTGTTTTGAGTTGCCCAATTACTGCAGGACATGGGATCTGCTCCGGCATGGGATCTGCTCCGGCATGTTGTTGATATGCCCAGTGACATTCCATTGGAGAAAACTGACTTACTTTTTCCCTAAACAATTGTGAATAGTTTCTTGGTTAAAGATGGGATTTTTATGACCACATCCCCTTGTCAATGCTTGGGCTTTTCTGGTTTGAAACCTTAATAGGTCCTATGTGTGTTGTAACCCTTTTTGTGAGTTCATATATGTAGTATTTTTGTTGCATCTAGATTACACTGTTGACTCGGAGCCATCCACTACATAGGGCTCTTATAATCTTTCTATCCCCTCTTACACATAGAACTCTGAGACTTGAGAGTAGGAGCTTAAAGACATCACATTTAGGACTGGATGCTCCAAAGGATTTCACCCTTGGCACATTTTCTAGTTATGAACAATTACCTGTGTTCATTACATCTATTGCAAGAAGCTTCCTTGGTAGAGATTAAGTAAGGTACTGATATAGGTCCCAGCTTAGTGTGGCTTTTATGAGACCTTGTTTTTCAGCACATAAAACTTGAGTTGCATGCACTGGATCTTGCCACACAAGTGCCTGGAATGTCTAAAATATAAGACCCATTGAAGTTGGTGCTATTCACCATCACTGTGAAATTACAACTCAGGTTTTATGACTAAATGACACTTAGAAATCAATATCTTATGAGTCCTTTATTTTAACTATGCATGAATATACATAGATGCCTGTATATAGTATGAGGATTTGTTTACTGCTCATAATTTAGTTCGTGTTTATATTTACAGGAAAGACTGAAAATGTCATGGTGGTAGAAGTATGTAGAACCCTGATAGTGAACAGTGATCTAATTAGGTAGGGAACTGGGAGACACTACAGTCTTCTAAACCTCGTGACCAGCAATGCACTTTTCCAACTAAGCTCCAACTTCTCACGCTTGCAGAATCTCCATAAGTCATTGCCAGCTGTTAAAGTGTCCACTCGTGAAAGCATTCCACATCAAATCCATAAAAAGGGCTCAGCATATTCTTGAGGAAAAAGCAAATGTCAACAGAACATCATTGATAAGTGTGTGATGTCAATCAAATACTATGAAACACTACATGTTATTTGCCTAATTCTTTTCTTGGCTATGCTCATCTAAGTTATTATATACAGAAGGCTGTAGGATTTGCCAGGGTAATTAATGTTTTCTTAAATTTAGGTTGACTTCAGTAGCTTACTAAGAGGAATAACAATTAGAAACTCCTTAGCTCTAAAATTAGTCTAATAGTGATGTTCTCTGAAAGTTTGTATTCATTAGCAGAGTATAGGGACTTCACTGTGTGTTCTGAACAGCTCCAAGTCTGTTAGAACCCCTTTCAGGTTTCTCACTGGTTATAGCCAAAATAAGTTAAAAACTAGAAATTATATTCCTTAACAGCCTAACATGGTATCTGACACTCAAAATATATAATTTACCGGGATTTTAAAAAAATCACGTGTAACCTAGATTTTTAACAAGGCAGTCCTATTTTTGAAATATTGTTTTGATTTTTCATTATAAGATTCCCAGGATATTTCTTGCATTTTCAAATTGATGATGATGACTGCCACAGTTGTTTAAAAACATGCTGAGAGATCATACAGCCATTTTTTTAAATACTAAGTAGAAACTTTAGATTCATTTTATGTTGAGTAAACCAAGTATTTAGCTCTTGCAAATCGATTGAGAAAACACGATATCAGTAGAGGTTAGGTGTGAAATGTGTTTGAATACCTGGTCCCCAGCTGGTATTGCTAAGGGAAGAACCCTGTAGCCATTTCAAACCTTGGACATTAGGCAAAGACACTATCACTGACAAAATTCACACTCAAGGACCACAAACTTGAGGTATATTTCAATATTTTTGTGAAGCAGGCTGATACCTCACAGTGATTTGAGAAGTTTACGGCTTTATGTTGGGTTGCATTTGCATGAGACACAAAGCTCATGGGCTGCAGATCCGAGATGCTATCAGTAGGTGGAGCCTAACTGGAGGAAATGCGTCACTGCTTGTGGGCCTTCCAATGGTATAGCTTGAGCCCACTTCCTGTCCAGGTTGAGCTTCTTGGCTGCAGTCAACAGCGCCAAATATCTCCCGCCTGTGCTACCCTGCCTTCCTCACCACGGTGGACTGTATTCCTTCTTAAATTAAGTTTTCTTTACCTAAGTTGTTTCTTACCTAGTATTTGATCACTTCAACAAATAATTGACTGAATTTAAGGAAGTAACAAGTAACTAATACAGTCAAGTATGTCGTTTTGGAAGCGCTGAGTGCTGAGAATCTCATTGAGAACTACATACAGATATGAGTCTTTATCCAGCATATAAGAATTAAGTATCAATTAAGGGCCAATATAGCTGACACCATTATATTATATCTGAAGAAAAAGAATTAACTTCTGAGTAGGATGGATCAGCAAAATGTAACAACATAAGTTGGATCTTCGAAGGTTTAGGGAACCTTCAGGGATATGTAACAGAAATGATAAAAGAGCAGTCTGTGGACAGAACTTCAGGAGTGACTATGGGTATGCAGTTGGAGAAAAATTACAGCAACAAGGAACCGACAGCAAGCAGAACACACAGTGTGCATAAAGTCAAGCTCTACTCTAAGCACTTAAGTTGATTATCCCATTTACTCATCTTTATGACCTAAAGGAAAGGTAGAATCATTATCCCTGTTTCCTGAGTCAAACAGGGTCTAACAGCTTAATTAACTTGCTTCAGGGTAGCAACCCCAGCATTTGCTGGGCCACAGTTTAACCCAGATCTAATAGACTTTAGGTCCCAAAGCTATTAACCTCCACATTTGTTTGGCTTTAAATACTCTTTGTTTTCATTATGTCACTTATGGTCCTCATAACTCACTCAAGTCAGTGTAACTGTGGTTCGACTATGCAGAACATCCAGTGCCACCCTCATACATCTCGTATAAAGTAGGGACTGCTTCCTACTTTGTACAGTGGACTGATGTCTTTTAAAAAATGGCATTGTCGTCACTAATCCCAGTTTTCTTATTTGGGTATAAGAAATTTATGTTGACAAATTAATAAGTCTTCCCCCAAACACTCCATACTTCATTTTCTATTATTTGACATAAGCAGAAGTAACCATTTCTTATAATAAATAAGCTTAATACAGAGAGGGTAAGATGGTATTAGACAAATTTCTCTTTACTTTTCATTTGTACAAAAAAACCTACATAATAAAGCCCCCAAACCCTAACCATGAGGTGTATTTGAAAACTTTGAACATGTTTCCATAAAATATGCCTATACATAGATTTTATGCCCCACAGATGTGGCCCACATACATTGCACATTAATTTAAAAATTTAAATCCTTAGTTTAGCAGCACCCATCAAAGAACAATAAATACATCCAGGATTCTGTCCTTTCATTGATTGTATATGAAGCACCAAAATTGCTTAATTAAAAAAAATAAAGTAAATTTTATTTTAGTCAATAAATCCATTTCTGATGAGTACCCAGATGCTCTCGATCCATCCAATGCTTACTGCGATGTCAATAATATGTCCATCTCAGGGTAGACTTACGCATCTGTAGAATCACGGCGACAGCTGACATAATTGCCTTTGAAACTAAGTAAACTAGTGCAAAAGCAAAGCATTTTGCCTTCAGTTTTTGATAAACTTCTCAGTCTTTGAATTATGCTTTAAAAATGTCACAGAAGCAAAGGTTTTCAGAATATTACACAACTGTCGAACTGCAATTCTAGTTATAGAGGACTAATTCAGTTCAGAGTTATATTTTTGACTGTTTGGTTTACTTTTAAATGTGTGTGTGTGTGTGTGTGTGTGTGTGTGTGTGTGTGCATGTGCACATGAGTCAGTGAATGTAACAGAAGAGAGAGTTAGAACTCCTGGAGCCAAGGGTACAAGCAGTATAAGTCACAGAATATAGGTTCTGGGGACTGAACTGGTCTCTTCTGGAAGAGCAGCAAGCTCCCTTAACCAGTGAGCCACACATATTTGTGTGTATGTATATGGTGAGTGTGTAGATGTGTGTATTCTGGAATTTAAAAGTGTCTATTTCAAGTTGAATTAATGGAATTTCTTGACTATCAATCCAGAACTTTGACTTCTATGAAAACATGCTGATCCTGTCACACACAGCTGCCAGTCATACACAGACAATGGGCTAGTTCTCTAGGAATTATCAGCGAGCATCTTGAATGCAGTTCACATGGCTGAGAAGGTACGCTTTCATTGATGGGCCAAAGTCCTGTCTTTGAATCACTATCCACTCACTTACTCTGCAGCTTGACTATTTCTGAAGTTACTATTTCCGAGTTTTAATTTCCTCATTTGAAAAAAAAAAACACTCATAAAATACTATGTGAATCAATAAACATATATCATCAATATAAATATTTTAGAATACTTATATTGTTCCTGGTAAAACAGTGTTCTGTTAATAAAATTGAATACTCATATAAAGTAGATTCTTAAGCAATCTCGAGGTTATGTATTATCTCTGATTACTTAAATTAATTCTTCGAGCCTTTTGCTTTTCATACAAGATGTTTATGCTTTTTTGTTGTTGTTCTTCATTTCTCTCTTTTTTATTTGGAGACAGATTTTCTTGTAGCCCAAGCATCCCACAAACTCTATGCATTTGAAAGTAACTTTAGATTTCAGATCTTCCTGCATAAACCTGCCCCGTCTCAGGTTATTGCTGTTTCTTTTTTTTCTTTTTTTTAAATTTATTGATATATTTATTTACATTTCAAATGATTTCCCCTTTTCTGGACCCCCACTCCCCGAAAGTCCCATCAGTCTCCTGCCCTCCCCCTGTTTTCCTACCCAATCCTTCCCACTTCCCTGTTCTGATTTTGCTCTATACTGCTTCACTGAGTCTTTCCAGAACAAGGGGCCACTCCTCCGTTCTTCGTGTACCTCATTTGATGTGTGGATTATGTTTCGGGTATTCCAGTTTTCTAGGTTAATATCCACTTATTAGTGAGTGCATACCATGAGTCACCTTTTGAGTCTGGGTTACCTCACTTAGTATGATGTTCTCTAGCTCCATCCATTTGCCTAAGAATTTCATGAATTCATTGTTTCTAATGGCTGAATTAATTAATAGCTCCATTGTGTATATATACCACATTTTTTTTGCATTCATTCTTCTGTTGAGGGATACCTGGGTTCTTTCCAGCTTCTGGCAATTATAAATAGGGCTGCTAAGAATATAGTGGAACATGTATCCTTATTACATGCTGGGGAATCTTTTGGGTATATGCCCAGGAGTGGTATAGCAGGATCTTCTAGAAGTGAGGTGCCCAGTTTTTGGAGGAACTGCCAGACTGATTTCCAGGTATTGCTGTTTCTTAGAGCACTATGAAACAAGAGTCTTCATAGGAAAGTTATCCACACACCACCTCTGTAACGCTGATTGAAGCCTTAGACTGACTCCTCCCTCATCTTGTCCATATTTATAAATTCTGTCTCCATGCATGCTTTTTTTTTTTAATAATCATTCTTAATGAGCAAACTCGGAACTTTGAAATATGTAGTACGAGTTAGAACGCTATTCTGAAGATTCCTTCTACTTCCAGGAAATAAGTTTAGACACCTGAAGCATCTAGCTTTTAAAAACAGATACTTATATTTTTGTCTGAATTTGTTAGTTGTAAAATGACAACTTTGAACAAAAACATATATGTCGCTTGCTTCTTGGATGTCTTTAGCACTGGGAAAGGAAAAAAAAATCAAACACTGTTCTTCTGGAGGCTTGAAAATGCTCACAAAGGGTGCTTTCAGCACTGCTGTGAATGAGGACGGATGAGAACCAACTTTCAGGCACGGTGGAACGAGCCCCCATGGCCGGCCGCCCTCATTCACAGGCAGAAAAATCTTCCCAAGATTTAATTTTCATTGGTGGCTGAGCGTATATGTGATGGTGAAATGCAATATCTATTCTTTTGAGGGGAAGAAATCCTCCTTTTGTTCATGCTCTACTCTTTTTCAATCAATAGCAGGAACAAAAACAACCTCTTGGCCAGAACCTCGGAACCATTGGCCACACGGAAGCTTTCTTTCTGATGTTTGTTAAAAAGACGGCACCACGTAAAATTCAGAAGTGTATGCTCATTACCAACACTGCGCACTTAGACACCACCTTTCTCCGTGCCCTTCTGAAATTCAGGCTACCACCACCAACAGCTTCCACTTTATACCTGAAACCTAAAACGTCAGAGCAAAAGGTGTGGGCAATGTCACAAGGGTTCATGTTTTTTTTTTTTTTTTCTTGACTTAACACTGCTGCATCTAGTCTAAGCTCAAAAGGGAGGCCATACTTGTACAGAGAATGCAATCACAAAGCCAGGGGAAATGATTAAAGATGCTGTCACCAAGGCTCCTTGTACAAACGTATCCGACCTGATGTTTCTGGGCAGCTCTCTTCTTGCAGTTTGCCTTCCGGTTATCTGCCTTTCAGCCCCGGATCCGGTGAACCTTTCAGGCAAGCTCATTTTCCTCCCATTTAACCTTTAAAAAACTGACATTTTTATTTTATTTTATTTTATTTTTTTTTACCTCTCTACAGTTTTCTGACTTTTGAGTCCATAGAAAGCAGGAAATAAAAATGCCTTTCCCGTTCTCCAAATTAGAAATAAAAGAAGTCTGAAAAAGAACGGAAAATGAATTGTTGGGCTGTCAAGACCGCCAACATCGAGACACTGGGTTTATGCAGTCAAAACAGATCATCAGCTATAGGTCAACTCCAATTTGCATCGAGGCATTTCTTTGACAAAATATGCCATGGAAGGATTTTCTGCAGCTCTCAAATGCCTCTTCTTTGAAAATAATTTTCTACAGCATATTGTCTCTATTCAGTTGTTGTTTAATGGAGAGTGACTCACTGGATAATTATGAGGAGTCACAAGAATAATAATGTTTATGACTTTATGTCAATTTTTAAATTTGCTTATAAATATTAAAAGAACTTTTTATTTAATTTATTAATCATCTGAAAATATCCTCACACAACAGTGGATCCCTCTCAATAGGACATGTATAATCAACATAGTGAGATATACGGTATGTGGTAGTCTAGAAACGTAAAATGTACTTGAAATTAGAAATGCCATGGAGAATTCTAGATTCCTTAAATGACCAGTTTTCCACGCATGAGAAAATGCTATGTGTATACATGCTACTTTCAATTAAGCCTAAATCAGTGGTTCTTAACCTGTGGCTCATGACCCATTTAGGGGTCATATATCAGATATCCTGCATATCAGATATTTACATTATGATTCATAACAGTAGCATTATTACAGTTATGAAGCAGCAGCAAAATAACTTTATGCTTGGGGATCACCACGATGTGAGGAACTGTACGAAAGGCCACAGCATTAGGAAGGTTGAGAACCACTGCTCTAGATAGAAGTCCTGTTTCAGCAATGGAAAGCTAGTGAAGAACAAAAGCTGCTTCAGAGACAGTCTTTGTAAAGATCCTTCCTGCTATACTTTAGTCAATAATAGTCAAAAATTAAACGTTTCACTTGTTATTTATTATGCTTTTCAGATCTGACATGAAAAGCCCACAAATGGGTAATATTTAGAAATATTATTACCATCAATATTAAAGTTTTGGAGAAGTTCAAAGTATTTCAAAGATCTCCATAGGCAGCAAACATGTTCTTGACATTCTCATGCAATGGTAGCTGCTATAAGCTGATCTTATCCAGTCACACTTTACCTACGTGGGTCCATTCTTATTGCTTCAGTTTCAAAAATCAACACTTTTTAAGTGTTTTGTGCTGACAAAGTATATGGAGGTTGGGGAAAGGTACTTCCCTAAAGTGACGCTTTCTGTATCCATGCATTTGAATGCACAGTTTGCAGTCAACACAGTTGCAATACAATTCTCATTAGACATCAAGATCACTCATTTATGACTGATACTTTACTGCTCAGCGATAAATTGATTTCTAGCGAGGTAATGTCATCTTGGTGTTGCTGTATAGACATGTAGGATTATCTAAAGGACCTATATTTACCATATATTTCTTAAAAATATATTCCTAAATGCACACATATAATATGCTCTACCATTATCTCTGCCCACATGCAGTTCTACATGACTTTTTGTCATGACAAAAACACATAGAAGTGTAGAAAGTTCTCATCTGAAGGACAGCTGGAAACTAGAGTGAGATCTTCCTCTGTATTCTTCACATAAATTTACACAGACACTAATAAGTAAATATACACAATAAAGTGCTCTATTACCTTGATCTGGGTAGAAATCTTTCTCTAGTTGCTTTAATTTCTCCTGAGTGAGGTTTTGGGTTCATAGACAGGTAACTAATTATCTGTTATGGATTTACCACAATGCTACATTCATTTCAGCATTTGTCCAAGGTAAGAGAAGCAACACAAGAGGTCCAGAAATCTAGGAATAGAGAGTCACATTACTAGTAGAAAATAATTTGTTAGGATAGCATCTTTAGAAAGTGTCTGAGATCAATATACCCTCAGGGTACACTTCTGCTGATTTTTGTCTTTAGAATAACATTCTACTATACAGTAAGAGAAAAATTAAAACTCTTAATCATCCATGAAAAGTTTCCTTGGCATCATTATGAATCTTTATTAATGCCCGTTACAATTGGTATTTTTTGCTAATGGTTTTAATAGAACACTAGATATCAATGCAATTATTATTAGAAATTTAAGTCTTAAATATTCCATAGAGTTAAAGAAACTTAACGTTCTTTTGGCAAGGCTATTAAAATGACTTAGTCATGACCTTTTATCAATCTATGGGGGATATTGAGCTGGGTATGTTTAAATGTTATTTCTTTAGTCACTCATAACTGAATTTGGAAGCAAGTTATGTTTTACAAAAGAAATGGTGACTTGGCAGAGAAATAGCTATTAAAAATAAATTGGATACCAAGTGTTTATTATGTTTCATGTCTATCCCTAACCATAATCCTTTATAATACCTTTAAAACAAATGATTACCAAGCTACCCAATCTTTTGAGGCTTGGAAAAGACCCAGGATAGACTTGAATTACTGTTCAAATGAGAGGAGATGAGCATTCTGTTGTTTTTTAATTAATTATATTACTTCTGTGTTTGTTGAGTGCTCACAATTTAATATAAACAATCAAATGTACTTGGGCATATCAAGCTGCTACTTTTTAGACAGGATACAGGCAAAAGTTGAGATGAGAGTTTGAGAAAATAAACTCCGGGCATTTTTCTTGAGTATTGGGAAAGGAGTTACTAATGATTTTGCAGTTTGTTTGTTTACTAGTCTTCTGTAAAGGATTTTCACATGTTTTATAGTCATGCTATCTCACCATCTGGCTTCCTCTTCTTTATTTTATCTGCAATTCAACTAAGATAAAAACCCTGTTCTTCAAGCAAACCCATAATTTTTACTAATTGAAATAAAGACTTTTATTGAGAACTGAGTCTGCCCAGTTGGATTTCACATAATTACCTTTATTAGATAGAAACAATTATCCTCACTTCCCAGATGAGGAATATTAAAATTGGATATTTAGGGTTTACTCAGGGTCACTGCCATCAAAGGATAAAGCAATGCTGCAACCTATGCAGCCTGATTCTCAAGCAGTGTTCTTCAACTTCCTAATGCTGTGACACTTGAATACAGTTCCTCCTGTGGTGGTGACCCCCAACTATAAAATCATTTCATTTGCTACTTGTAATTGTAATTGTAATTGTAATTGTAATTTTTCTACTGCCATGTGTCACAATGTAAATATCTGATATACATAGTATATGATATTTAGCCCCCAAAGGGATTGCAAACCACAGGCTTAGAATCACTGCTCTAGAGCTGATTCATCCATCTGCCTACCTATCTACCAATCCAACATCTTTTATTATTTATCTCTATCTGTGTATCTATATATCTCCATATATCTATATACCTATCTATATAAGTATGTATGTATGTATGTATGTATGTATGTATGTATGTATGTATTTAAATATCTATCATCATCTGCCATCTGTGTATAGTCTATCATCCCTCTGTCACTTGTCTAATCAGCTCATGTCTACGCATCTACTTTCCTTTTATCTATGTGAATGTCCAAACTGTAAGGTATGAAGAAATTTGGTTTTTATTTTACATATAAGAAACTCTTCTCAAACACTTCAAACCCTTAATGATTATCAATTTCTTGAGTTACTGTTTAATTTTCAAGAGTTAGATTCTATAAAATTTGATTGGTTCTTTGCACTCAGGGTCTGCAGGGTTTCACCATCCAGTAGTTAGGAATCAGCTGTTTTATCAATTTATATTTATTAACATAAATATTCAAGTCCAATACCCATAATTCATTTATTCTGAGCTATTCTTTTTCTTGGTTAGTCCTACGAGGATATCTCATATTTGACATTATCACATGACATTGTCATTTGAAAAATGCATGCAATAAAATTATAAAGAGGATATGAATATGCATGAGTGTATGTATATGTGTATATGTGTATTCCTTGTATACTGATGTCCACAGAGACCAAAAAAGAGTATCACATCACATGGATCTTAAATAAGTTATCTCTGTGAGTGGGCTGGTATAGCTATCAGGAATTGTTGTAGTTAGGATTTTACTGTTATAAACAGACACCATGATAAAGGCTACTCTTATAAAGGACTATACTTAATTGGCACTGTCTTAAAGGTTCAGAGGTTCAGTTGATCATCATCAAGGTACAAGCATGGCAGTATCCAGGCAAGCATGATGTGGGAGGATCTGAGACTTCTATATCTCATTTCAAAGACAAACAGGAGAATGCTGGCTTATGGCCAGCTAAGAGGAGGTTTTCAAAATTTACTCCCACAGTGACACACTTTCTCCAACAAGGCCACACCTACTTCCAATGAGGCCACACTTCCTAATAGTGCCTCTCCCAGGCCAAGCATATTCAAACCACAACAGGAACCAAACTTGGATCCTGTGGAAGAGCAGCAGCTATCTATTCATAGTTTTGCTTCATAACTATTCAAAAGTAAAGAATAAGCCAAATATTTCTGTGACATTTTTAAGTGTATACAGTATAAAATTCATATATCAAAGATAATTTTGCAATGGCCTTGCCGGGCACAGACTGACATATCTATTTCACAACCAATGAGGCTAAAACTTGAAGATATGACATGATTTCTTCAATGCCTATGCTTTGTATTTTACATAATATACATGTGCTTTGTGTTATACATACCATATAAGAGACAGCGAATGATAGTTTATTTTGATTTCCCCCATCAAACCTATGTAATCTTTTAGTATTCTTTGTTGGGTCATGAAATCTAGGAGTTATGAAGAATGGATAAGCATCCACAGAAAATTTCAAGGCCTTTTTGAAACCAAATTCTTTCCTTTTTTTTCCACTTTTTTTTTCTAAATTCTTTGTTTACATTCCAAAACGCTTTCCCCTTTCCCAGTTCCCCCCTCCCCATATGTCCCATAAGCCTTCTCTACACCCATTCTCCAATCACCTCCCTCCTTTTTCTCTGCCCTGGTACTCCCCTACAATGCTGGATCAGGCCTTTCCTGGATCAGGGCCCTCTCCTTACTTCTTCATGGGAGTCATTTATGTTACTTGTGTCTTGGGTATTCATAGCTTCTGGACTAGTTAATATCCACTTATCAATGATTGCATTCCATGTATATTCTTTTATGATTGGGTTACCTCACTTAGGATGATATTTTCCAGTTCCAACCATTTGCCTACAAATTTCATGAATTCATTGTTTTTAATTGTGTAAATATACCACATTTTCTGTATCCATTCTTCCATTGAGTGACATCTGGGTTCTTTCCAGCTTCTGGCTCTTATAAACAAGGCTACTATGAACATAGTAGAGCATGTGTCCTTATTACATGCTGGGGAATCCTCTGGGTATATGCCCAGGAGTGGTATCGCAGGGTCCTCCGGTAGTGTCATGTTCAGTTTTCTGAGGAACCTCCAGACTGATTTCCAGAGTGGTTGTACCTTCTTGCAATCCCACCAGCAGTGGAGGAGTATTCGTCTTTCTCCACATCCTCGCCAACACCTGTTTTCTCCTGAGGATTTAACCTTAGCCATTCTGACTGGTGTGCGGTGAAATCTTAGGGTTGTTTTGATTTCACCAACCTTACATCCGATAGAGGGCTAATATCCAATATATACAAGGAACTCAAGAATTAGATCCCAAGGAACCAAATAACCCTATTAAAAATGGGGTGCAGATCTAAACAAAGAATTTTCACCTGAAGAAATTCAGATGGCTGAGAAGCACCTTACTAAATGCTCATCGTCATTAGTCATTAGGGAAATGCAAATCAAACCAAATTATTTTCTAAAAAGATATTATTTTCCATTTTCAATCTCATTCTTTGAGTGTACATTGGAGTTTTATGGAAATTACATAACTGATAACATTATCATTAGGAAATTAGGTGATGTGTGTTTGAATTGCCTTGTTTTAAAAAATATCTAAGATTTACAAATACCCACTCAACAGTCCAGAGATAGTGCTTGGCTCCAGAAATTTAGTCATCTACCCAGGACTTAGTGAAGTTATAGATCTCAGAAAAGAATATATCACCACCACTATATTAGATCAGCACAATTCCTAAGTACAAAACAAATACCTACAGATTAATGTAGCTATTAGCCCTCACCAAAGAAACTCCTCTTTACAGCAAAATGGGGGCAACTGCTGAAAACCATAGCTGGACATAATGCAAAGCAGGGGGGTTCAAGGTGTTCAGCACCAATGGATACATCTACAGCACAGTTCTTGCATCTCTCTGTGGTTCAGCAATCATGTAGGAGAGGAGCAGAAGTATTGTAAGAACTGAACTATCAGGAAGTCTGCTGGTGAATGTCTCTTCTAGAAATGGCTGCAAAACCAAGACTTGAATAATGATAATATCAATGGACAATATCGCACACCTTAGACAGTGAGCTACAGGTAATTAATGACTGCTGGGAGGTGCTGAATTAGCTTTTGCCATGGATGAGTTATATAATAGTATGTAGTCACTCTGAAACCATACACATGCAAACACTGGCTATATTTATATTTTTGTCCTCTCTCTCTCTCTCTCTCTCTCTCTCTCTCTCTCTCTCTCTCTCTCTCTCTCTCTCTCTCTCTCCCTCCTTGCCTCCCTCCATCTCTCCCCCCTCTCTGTGTTTGTGTGTGTAACAGTAAGGATCAAAAAACACAAAGTAAGGGCATCAAGTTGAGAATTGATAGGGAAATGGGGGGATTGAAAGAAAGTGACATGCGAGTGGGTAGAGGAATTAATAGTTATGGGAAAGGGATGTAACTTTTATTATAAATATAAACTTAGGTAAATAAAAATTAAGACAACAAAGTGTGCAAATTTTTATTTTCAACAAGATGTTTATGTAGCCATGTGTCATGTATACAAAGTCTCTTTGGATTTCTCAATAGTAATGTGAAAGAATCCTGAAATGGAACTATTTGAGGAGCAGTCTTCTGCTGGTTGATATTGACTGAGCTCCATTTGAAGAGCACTCTTAAGCTGGTTGATAATGACTGAGCACTGTCTGAGTAGCATTATTGTGCTGGTTGCTATTGATTGAGCATGTTTTGAAGAACACTCTTGTGATGGTTGATACTGATGGAACACTCTTTGAGTAGCATTCTTGTACTCGTTGATACTGATTGAGCACTGTTTGAGGAGCATTCTTGTGATGGTTGATATTAATTGCTAGTCTGACGGGATTGAGGATATCAAGGAGATCTAGAAGACCAGCTAGGAGACAAGGCTGCAGAAACGTCTGGAGGATATATCTTGTTCACTAAAGTGAGTGGACAAGGCATCAGTGTTCCATTGGCTGGGTTCTTTGTATAAAAAAAGAAAGAAAGAAAGCTGAGGAAAAGAGCTCATCACTTTCTCATTCCCGTCTGGGAACGCAGTATGCCATGTATCTCAAGCTTCTTGTGCTGTGATTTCCTCAGCACGACAGACTGAATTAGAATTGGGAACTAGAGTAAACCCTTTCTCCTTTCAGTTCCCTTTGTCATGATATTTTTCACAAAACCAGGAAAAACAACTATTAAAACTGTCTAAAATTAACCTACTCCTCAGCTCCAAAAGATGACAATTCAGACATAGAAAGCAACTTGTCAATTCTGATATCTCTTAATCTCCTTAGTATACTCAGTTTCTACTATACAGTATATCTTTAAATAACAAGAATCTTCACAGTTTTCATAGTAATTCAACAGTCATGAAGGATAGCATGTGTTATACTCAAATTAATTTTATTTATCTAAATTAACAAGTTCTTGTTCTTTCTCAGATTTGCATATTATTATTTTTTTATACTAGCAGACATAGTTGTATTATCACAGAAAACCACCCAGAATCCAATTTAGTTTGGTAGTATCTGATTTTGTAAAATCTTCTAAGTGAAGTCAGAAATGATGTCTGTGCAACACTCCTTGCTTTGAGGTCTCTTGTTTGTAGTTTACTTTTTCTGAACAAAGCAACTTCTCTGGAAGTTAATCTCTTTGATTTTTGCTACACAGAAACAAATCAAAATTTCTTAGGAGACAGTCTTTGAAAAGCTGAGATTTAAGGATATGGAGTCTTTCTCTGTGATGCTTGACTCTGGTTCCTGGAAGACAATCTAGAGAAGCTGCCAAATTTGACACATTTGTGTATGATTTGTGAGAAGTAACATTTTACAGATTTCTTTTTCCCCACAGAATGTAAACTTTGATCTACATTTCTGTGAACTAGTCTATGCACTCCCTGGTATTTAGGCTTGATTTTCTCAAATCGTATGATGTAATTATTACTTCCAGGTTTAAACATGTGTATCATACAAGGAGACTCATAATAAGTTTTTCGCGGTGTTTTCAAACAATGATCACTGAAGACATTTTAAAGAAGGTGATGGTAACTTCAAATTATGTTCTCATTATGTTCAACTTAAAACGTTGGAAAAAATTAAATAAAAGTTGATAATGTTTTATAGTCCCTTAAATGAAGTATCTTGATGAGTGAAACACTTTCCAATATCCAAGCTACTTTGTTTAAAACAAATTTCCAAAATTTCACAAATAATGGTGACTGCTCTGGTTGAAGTGATTGCAGTACAGTCCACATTGATCAGTAAGATACTACAAACAAGGAAGTCAGCAATAGGAAAGTGCATTTATTTCATGTATATAGGCAGACCTTGAATACTTTGTATAGAAGTCTCAGAGTAATATATCTCAATACCAACACACACACACACACACACAAACACACACACACACACATTTAGTATGCAGTAAATGGGCTCTCCCATGCCCTAGGGAGCCCAAGGGACATGGTGTTAGCATACTGACACTGCAATTAAGGTATATATACTAAAGTGCTTTATTCTCTACCCTGAGAGTTATAAAGCGGACTCTGATGAATCTACATGTGGAAATGATCTGCTGACATTTTGACAACAAGATGTGAGTCAACTCTAGGTCCTCAAGTGGGACGATGACGCCCTTGAGTGTCGCAATTTTAATGTGTCTGAGATCTTACAATCTGATCATTTCATAGGCACTTGCAAGCAAGACCTGGATTATACAAAAGAATGACAGAGTTCTCAACAAAATGTCTCAACTCTTCTAGCAGACTCCTGGATGAGCGAGAAGTCTGGAAGTTGGTAGCAGCTCTAACTAGGGGCTGCTTCAGATGTGGGTGCTGGCAACTAAATTTGAGTCTCCTGGAAGAGGAGCGAGCACTGCTGACTGCCAAGGAACTTTTCCACCCCACCAGAAAGCAATTTTTTTGAGAAAAGCAATATAAT
Organism: Apodemus sylvaticus; assembly: GCF_947179515.1. Taxonomy (NCBI): domain Eukaryota; kingdom Metazoa; phylum Chordata; class Mammalia; order Rodentia; family Muridae; genus Apodemus; species Apodemus sylvaticus. The sequence continues at coordinate 41,230,089 of NC_067489.1, forward strand.
CTAATAACACAAAAAAATTTTGGACATGAAGGATGGAATTTCTAAAACTAAAATTTAAGTTTGATTTTTATGTTCAGGTAATTTGAACAAAAATAACACTTTTTTTAATCTTACATATGCTACACTATATTTAAATCCAAAAGATCAGATAGCTATTGTCTTTTCTTCTCTAAACTAGAAATGAGAGAGAGAGAGAGAGAAAGAGAGAGAGAGAGAGAGAGAGAGAGAGAGAGAGAGAGAGAGAGAGAATAGAGAACTATCTAGTAGCTTCTTTGAATTTGTATTTGGCCAAATGTGCTTTGATTGTTCTTTCTACAGATGGTAGCTTGTGTATACTGCCTATCCTACATAAAGGGTGCCTACTTTTTTACCTATTCATTATTGTAGTCTTATTTTTATTTTACCAAGAAGGAAAGTACTGGGGAGAATAACACCAGTAACTGATGAATGCTCCCTTTTACTGATGATTTCCAAATACACCATCAAATCACACAAGAAAACTGTCTCTTTCTAAACATTCATGCTCAAATACTTGTTGTATTCTTAGATATGACAATATGCCAAGAGTTCTTTAAAGTGTTTCTGATGTGATTCACCATCAGTACAAAGACTACACTATGAATTCAGGACACTTTATATTACAAAGATATTAGGACATCTTTGCTCTTACATGATTGTAGATTGTGTAAATCTATCTGACCAAAAAAAAATCAAGTATTCAAAAGGAGGGTTTGTTTGTGTTTGTTTGTTTGTTTGATTTATTGATTGATTTTTGAGTCACACACATGATGTTGACTTCTGGCTCTCTGAACTTTTGTCTCAATTTTTACTTTTGCAAATTGGGAGTTAATAGCTGTAATTAATTCTTAAGTTGTTTCTGACATAATAAATACTATGATGTGAATAATTATTTTAAGCTATGTCCTGTGGCAGTTACAGTAAATGCACTAATAGAAACATATTACTCCAGTGTTCATTTGAATTGGCCTGCACTACTATGCACTTTGACTGGTCCATTATCTTTACAGCAAAGTTATCCCCCAAATCTAAAGTCTCTTTGTGGTCACCAAGGCAGAGAACTGGGTTGAGATTTGGAATTACAAGCAGTAAATCTCTGTAAACATAGGTTAAAAACTGAGTGATGCCACCAAGTTAGCAAAATATGGAAGACTCAAGTTAAAGATGGCATGAACGCCATGACAAAGGTCAAATTAACATAAAGCGTTGCAAGGGAAGAAAGCAAACAGCAAGCAAAATAACTAAATAAAACACCCTTGAAAATGAGGACAGAAGGGTTTAGGGGAAAGAAATGCTGAAATATGCTTTAGACATCCAAGGAAGGAAAGCACAGGGTTGTTGTAATGAAGCAAAAGCATCTTGGGCTTTAGAATTGCAGAGAAGACAAGAAGGAGCTTTGTTTACAACCTCCTTGTAGAAAGACATTAATACATTTTTTGATATATAAATTTTATTTAATCCATTTTTAATTTTTACACTCCAGATCTTATCCCCCTCCTGGTTCACCCTCTGATGGTTCTATATCTATACCTCCTCTCCTACCTCATCTCCATGAGGATGTCCCCACCCTCCACCCCCAACCCCAACAGACCTCTAAATTCCTGGGGCCTCCAGTCTCTTGAGGGTTAGGTGCATCTTCTCTGACTAAACCCAGACCCCGCAGTCCTCTGCTGTATATGTGTTGGAGACCTCATATCAGCTGGTGTATGCTTCCTTGTTAGTGATCCAGTGTCTGAGAGATTTCGGAGGTCCAGGTTAATTGAGACTGCTGGTCCTCCTACAGGGTCTTCCTCCTCTTCATCTTCTTCCAGCTTTTCTCTAATTCAACCACAGGGGTTGGCAGCTTCTGTCCATTGGTTGGGTACAAATATCTGCATCTAACTCTTTAAGCAGCTTGTGGGGGTCTTTCCAAGGGCAGAAAAGATATTAATATTAATGCTGTAAAAGAATATATACATTTTCCTGTCTGGCTGAAGCACAAAAGTAAGAAGAAATTTTAAGACATGAGGTATTATTATTATTGTTATTATTATTTATTATTATTACTATTTTATATTATGTTTTCAAAAAATGTTGAGTGTGGAAATACAAACTCTCACTTTCTCTGAAAAGTTTGACCTACTTGACCACGTGTGGTTCAAAATATCAGCTTTATCACTTGGAAACTCAATCGGAGAACTCAGTTTTAGGTATCCACTCTTTTAAATTAGATTAATGCATCTAGTCCTAGGGACAACCATCCAGGCAGTGTCTGTGCAGGTCCTTTCTATTTTATGACCAAAGACGGGCTCTAATGCCTGATTAGAGGAAGTCCCACAGAGCTTCTAGTCTGCCCTGGATGCCAAATGAACCTGGGTCCTAATCAGATCTTTGTTTTCATCTGTCTGATCCTAGCAAGTTACTTAAATTCTACAAGCTTCATGTTACCTTTACATAAGAATAACATATTGGCTTTTATGAGGATTCTCAGGCTGGATAAGGATACAAAGATCACTATCTGACATTGGATATTATTCTGCACACACATTTATGTGGTATTTATGTGTGAGGGTATGTGTGTGGGAACACAAACACGTGGTTAGAGGTCAGAAGTTGAAGTTGGTTGACTTTATGGTCACTTTTTTTCTGATGCAGGGCCTCCTGATGAACATTAGAGTCTAACTATCCAGTTTTTTTCTAGGGGAGTTGCCTGTCTCTGCTTCCTCATTGCTAGAATTATAGAAAGATGTTGTGATATTCATCTGACATGTATATGACTCTGAAGATCCCAACTCTGATCAACATTTTGCTACAGCAAGTTCTTTAGTCAAGGGACCATTTTCCCAACCTTAATTCTATTTTTAAAAAGAGTTTAAATTACTGATGTGAAACTACTGTTTTATATGGTCAACAGAATGCCAGCCTCTATCAGGTAGAGTCTTCCTACGCACAATGCTTTGGGAGCCTGGATAGGGCTTAAGGTTAGAATGTTGTCAAAGAAGTGGAACAGTGAGTGAGACAGGAAGCTGCCCTCGAATCAACAGTCCAGCATATCTAGCACTGTTGTAGCTTCATCCCATATTTCATTCTGCAAACACAGTTTTGGCTGATTTTCTGCCTCTTTGGGATGAGGAGATACTTTGGAAACTGCTGTATCTTTCGGCTTACTCCAGCTTGAGCTCACACCTTCCCTTATAAGCTCATATCCTCCTGTAAACAAAGCCAGGGATGCAAGCCTTTGTTACTCCTTTTATCTGACTCTAAAAAGTATGTATTTATTATTTTCCCTACTATCCATTACAGCATTTTGAATCTTTCAAAAAAATAGCCATTTTATCCTATTAATTGCTACAAAATATATCTGATATATATTCTACTACATATTAACATACATTATTTATTGATTCTCATTTTTGCTTATGTATTTTCATTCACTATTTGCAAATGTTTGACAAACCCTGAAAGACAACATTCTTGACAGATAAGGAAATTAAACATTACAGAGGGAATATAGTTAATTATAATTATAATTAATATATAATATTGCATTTCTTATATATATAGTTACTAACATATATAGTTTTATCGAAAAACGTTTTAGTCCTCTTAACATTAAACTTCTCATCGTGCCCTCCTGAAATATTGTGGTATCTTCTAGAATGAAAGTAGCAGACAAATAAAACACAAAGACTGGGAAAATGTCTCTGCGAAAATCTTAAATACCTACACTACCCCCCCCCCACACACACACACATACACAGATGGATAGACCAATTAGAATCTGAAGGCATTTTCCCTTTATTCTACTACTGTTTATTGAGGATAAATAGATGTGCCATAAGATCTGTGGTCTAAACGCAAAGCAAGTAAGTGATGGAAAGCTGTACTGGCTCGTTTTGTGTCCACTTGACACAGGCTGGAGTTATCACAGAGAAAGGAGGTTCAGTTGGGGAAGTGCCTCCATGAGATCCAGCTGTGGGGCAGTTTCTCAATTAGTGATCAAGGGAGAAGGCCCCTTGTGGGTGGTACCATCCCTGGGCTGGTATTCTTGGGTTCGATAAGAGAGCAGGCTGAGCAAGCCAGGGGAAGCAAGCCAGTAAGAAACATCTCTCCATGGCCTCTGATCAGCTCCTGCTTCCTTCCCTGTTTCAGTTCCTGGCCTGACTTCTTTTGGTGATGAACAACAGTGCGGAAGTGTAAGCTGAATAAGCCCTTTCCTCCCCAACTTGCTTCTTGGTCATGATGTTTTATGCAGAAATAGAAACCCTGACTAAGAAAAAAGTCTATGCTGAATTCAGTGAAAATGACTAAAGGGAAAAGGACTTCAATTTTCTTGAGTTTGCATTACCTTTATCTGTATATATCCAGAATATTTTCTAAAAAAATGTAATCTTAGAATGACCTAATAATCTTAATGCACTGTGCGTATTATTCTTCCAAATATGAAATAAGTTTAGCATATATAATTTTTGCATACTCTAGAAAGTAATATGAGTATTTTCTAGAGAAGCTTTAATTTCTGTCATCAGAAGTTTATTTTTCTTGGAATAGTTGCTCCAAAGAGAATGGGAGAGCTGATGAGCTTTATGTAACCAAATACCTACAAATATACACCAGGAAGATATATTTCTACTGGAATATTTATTGTTGGGCATCATGGCATGTGGTCCAAAGATAATTATTCATATCCTAATATTTATTATGTCAAAGACTAATAGAGAGAGTTTTCTATTAATTCATCCAACATCTGCAATCTAAGAATGGAGAACTACTATTAACTCCTTCACTCACTCACCAGCTATTGATTAGAATGGTGATTCTAAGGATATGTCTGCCATAAGCTAGACTCTCCATTTCACTAGAAGTTTATTTAATGGAACTCAAGGCATAAAAACATGAATTGTTTCTTATTAAGACTCCAGTCGACTATTAGCCAATTTCACTGTGAAATCTACTTAAAGCTTGGACATTTCACATTCAGAGAAACCAGAGAGCTTGTCGCAGCTCTACCACTAATTTGCCTGAAGGCGACAGGCAAATATTTCTTTTTGTAATGTTTAGTTTTCTTACCTGTAAAGGATGCTAGCCTTTTGGTGTTTTTCAAGCATTTACAAATAGTGAATGAAAGCACATAAGTGTTCAACAAGTTTGGGGTACATTTATACTCAAAAATACATCCCCACAGTAACAAGAGGAACATACTCAACCCATTTTCCTAAATTATATTTCTCTACCACAACAATGAAATATTTAACATGTTTTCCCTGGAGTCCTAGAATAATTAGTATATGGAGACTGATAATTGAATAGAATGACCCTAGTGTTGGGCAGATGCCTGGAAGCCAAATGTTATAATTAACATAAGATGAATTCAAATTAAGGAATTAGAATTCTAGAGACGTTTCATGGGTCTCCCTTCCAAGAAGTGGTTCCAATCCCAAGCATACTTAACCCCAAGGGAACAAGGACGTTACAACACAATTAAACTGCTTTGCCTAAAATAGCTTGAGTTGTTATAACAGTGTAATAGATGGGGCTGAAGCATCAGACATTTATTTTCTCATAGTTCTGGAGGCTGAAAGCTCGAGTGTTGTTTGCCAGTGTAATGAGTTCTTCCTGAGATGCAGGCAGTGACTGTCTTTGCTGTATTTGCTTTGATTTTTCCTAGGGATATGAATACATCCCCCCTCCCTCTTTCTCTTCTCCCCTTTTTATATATCAAACAATTCCATCCTGAGCGTCATATTCTCATACTTTATCATCAAAACATAAGCCCTTCCTCTATCTGCCATCAAACTGAAGGCCAGATCTCTTTGTCTTCATAACAGGATCTCGGTGCACAGCTCTAGCTAGCCATGAACTTGAGATATTCTTACTACAGCTCCCCAGATGCTGGTTTTCCTGGCGTGCTCCTAGCCTAAAAGTCAAGTCCTTAACATAAGATTTTATGACTTGTGGGTTTATGGCAAAAGTTTCAAAACCACAGAATAATGAAATGTGATTTATGACTTTATCTTATAAAAAAAATTAAAATCCTTTTCTTCTGTCTCCAATGTGATCAACAATGTCATAATGAGTATCTTGTTTCATATTGATTGTGAGTTTTGATTGATGTGTGATTCATAGAATTGAAAATATTGGTAAAATGAACTTTAATGAACAAAAATTTCAGATATAGTGTCTTGGTGCTGGAGCGAAATCAGAGACTAACTTTAGGTTGATAAGAAAACAGAAGCATTGCTAAACTCAGACTAGGGTACAAATCCGACAGCATGGACTTCCAGTACTTAGCTTGATAACAAAGTTTTCCCAATAAAGAATTCTCAGAATAGCCAAGATTTTGTAACTACAGGTCTATGGTAAAAGAGTATAAGCACTGTGGTGGGACATTCTCAGAGTTAGGGGAGAAATCAATTCGCAGGTCCCAGAGTACCCAGCTTTTCCTGCAGAGAGCAATAGAAAGAAGAAATGAACCTAGCATTGTTACGTACAGCAGGGCTTGAGTGAGGAGCCACAGCTAGGACACAGCCATCTAGGAAAAACTACATAAGATATATATTTTATGTAACAATAACTGCAGCACAGGAATGTGCCCTGGCATAGTGTAGTAAAAAAAAGCAAGGGCAGCCTCTGTGAAGTGTGGTCAAGATAAGTCACTGATTAAGAAGTAGAGTCAGGTCCTTAAGGACCCAACCAAGGACTTCCTATTCCTAGGTCTTTATGCTAAATTCTGCCATTTCTAAAAAAGTACTGTCAAAGGACAGTCTATTCTTTTTTTTTTTTAATTTTTTTTATTTGGTATATTTTTTAATTTACATTTCAAATGATTTCCCCTTTCCTAGCCCCCCCCCCACTCCCAAAAAGTCCCGTAAGCCCCCTTCTCTCCCCCTGTCCTCCCACCCACCCCTTCCCACTTCCCCGTTCTGGTTTTGCTGAATACTGCTTCATTGAGTCTTTCCAGAACAAGGGGCCACTCTTCCTTTCTTCTTGTACCTCATTTGATGTGGAGATTATGTTTTGGGTAATCCAGGTTTCTAGGTTAATATCCACTTATTAGTGAGTGCATACCATGATTCATCTTTTGAGTCTGGGTTACCTCACTTAGTATGATGTTCTCTAGCTCTATTCATTTGCCTAAGAATTTCATGAATTCATTGTTTCTAATGGCTGAATAGTACTCCATTGTGTAGATATACCACATTTTTTGCATCCACTCTTCTGTTGAGGGATACCTGGGTTCTTTCCAGCATCTGGCAATTATAAGTAGGGCTGCTATGAACATAGTAGAGCATGTATCCTTATTACATGGTGGGGAATACTCTGGGTATATGCCCAGGAGTGGTATAGCAGGATCTTCTGGAAGTGAGGTGCCCAGTTTTCGGAGGAACCGCCAGACTGATTTCCAGAGTGGTTGTACCAATTTGCAACCCCACCAGCAGTGGCAGAGTGTTCCTCTTTCTCCACACCCTCTCCAACACCTGCTATCTCCGGAATTTTTAATCTTAGCCATTCTGACTGGTGTAAGGTGAAATCTCAGGGTTGTTTTGATTTGCATTTCCCTAATGACCAATGAAGTTGAGCATTTTTTAAGATGCTTCTCCACCATCCGATGTTCTTCAGGTGAGAATTCTTTGTTTAACTCTGTACCCCATTTTTTAATAGGGTTGTTTGGTTTTCTGGAGTCTAACTTTTTGAGTTCTTTATATATATTGGATATTAGCCCTCTATCTGATGTAAGATTGGTGAAGATCTTTTCCCAATTTGTTGGTTGCCGATTTGTCCTCTTGTTGGTGTCCTTTGCCTTACAGAAACTTTGTAATTTTATGAGGTCCAAAATGTCAATTCTTGCTCTTAGAGCATACGCTATTGGTGTTCTGTTCAGAAACTTTCTCCCTGTACCGATGTCCTGAAGGGTCTTCCCCAGTTTCTTTTCTATTAACTTCAGAGTGTCTGGCTTTATGTGGAGGTCCTTGATCCATTTGGATTTGAGCTTAGTACAAGGAGACAAGGATGGATCAATTTGCATTCTTCTGCATGCTGACCTCCAGTTGAACCAGCACCATTTGTTGAAAAGGCTATTTTTTTTTTCCATTGGATGTTTTCAGCCTCTTTGTCGAAGATCAAGTGGCCATAGGTGTGTGGGTTCATTTCTGGATCTTCAATCCTGTTCCATTGATCCTCCTGCCTGTCACTGTACCAATACCATGCAGTTTTTAACACTATTGCTCTGTAGTATTGCTTGAGGTCAGGGATACTGATTCCCCCAGACCTTCTTTTGTTGCTGAGAATAGTTTTAGCTATCCTGGGTTTTTTGTTATTCCAGATGAATTTGAGAATTTCTCTTTCTAACTCTGTGAAGAATTGAGTTGGGATTTTGATGGGTATTGCATTGAATCTGTAGATTACTTTTGGCAAAATGGCTATTTTAACTATATTGATTCTACCGATCCATGAGCCTGGGAGGTTTTCCCATTTTTTGAGGTCTTCCATTTCCTTCTTCAGAGCCTTGAAGTTCTTGTCATACAGATCTTTCACATGTTTGGTAAGAGTCACCCCAAGATACGTTATACTATTTGTGGCTATTGTGAAGGGGGTCATTTCCCTAATTTCTTTCTCAGCCTGCTTATCCTTTGAGTATAGGAAGGCCACTGATTTGCTTGAGTTGATTTTATAACCTGCCACTTTGCTGAAGTTGTTTATCAGCTGTAGGAGTTCTCTAGTGGAGTTTTTTTGGGTCACTTAGGTAGACTATCATGTCATCTGCAAATAATGATAGTTTGACTTCTTCCTTTCCAATTTGTATCCCTTTGACCTCCTTATGTTGTCGAATTGCCTGAGCTAGTACCTCAAGTACAATATTGAAAAGATAAGGAGAAAGGGGGCAGCCCTGTCTAGTCCCTGATTTTAGTGGGATTGCTTCAAGTTTCTCTCCATTTAGTTTGATGCTGGCTACCGGTTTGCTGTATATTGCTTTTACTATGTTTAGGTATGGGCCTTGAATTCCTGTTCTTTCCAAGACTTTAAGCATGAAAGGATGCTGAATTTTATCAAATGCTTTTTCAGCATCCAAAGAAATGACCATGTGGTTTTTTTCTTTGAGTTTGTTTATGTAGTGGATTGCATTGATGGATTTCTGTATATTGAACCAACCCTGCATTCCCGGGATAAAGCCTACTTGATCATGGTGGATGATCGTTTTGATGTGTTCTTGTATTCGGTTGTCAAGAAGTTTATTGAGTATTTTTGCATCGATGTTCATAAGGGAAATTGGTCTGAAGTTCTCTTTCTTTGTTGGATCTTTGTGTGATTTTGGTATCAGCGTAATTGTGGCTTCATAGAAGGAACTGGGTAGTGTTCCTTCTGTTTCTATTTTGTGGAATAATTTGAAGAGTATTGGTGTTAACTCTTCTTTGAAGGTCTGATAGAATTCTGCACTGAAACCATCTGGTCCTGTGCTTTTTTTGGTTGGAAGACTTTCTATGACTCCTTCAATTTCTTTAGGCATTATGGGACTGTTTAGATGATCTATTTGGTCCTGATTTAATTTTGGTATTTGGTATCTGTCAAGGAAATTGTCCATTTCCTCCAGGTTCTCCAGTTGTGTTGAGTACAGGCTATTGTAGTAGGATCTGATGATTTTTTGGATTTCCTCAGTTTCTGTTGTTATATCTCCCTTTTCATTTCTAAGTTTGTTAATTTGGATACTTTCTCTGTGCCCTTTGGTCAAGGACAGTCTATTCTAATCTAAATATTTCATAATACAGAAAATTAATGTTTGTAGCTCCAAGAAAATTAAGAAAAAGATATTGCAGGCCGTTGTCTGAGGTAGTTATTAAATCACCTCATTGTTTTTTTTTTCTAGAAAAACTTACAATTAACCAATATAATTGTGTTAACCCTTTACTTTGGTTGTATTTTCTGACTTGTAGCAGTACCCAATTAAAAACTTAAATTGATCCCAGCAACAGCGGCGTTTCTTGTTACTCACTCCCATGTTCTGGGTTCCTGAATAAAACACACACACACACACACACACACACACACACACACACACACACACACACACACACCCTTTATATTTTGAAATGCCTAAAACAGCTCAATGGCTGGGCCACTTCCTAACCCCTCCATGTGGCTATTCCTCTTCCCTCCGATATTGCCAAGTATTACTTACAAAAGTCTATATTCAATCTTTTCCTTCCTGGACCCAGTCAGGCAGCTCTCTTCAGGCTGCCCTCCCCAGGCTCCTACATGGTGACTATGCTCTTTGTCAAGCCCCTTCTCAGGTATGCCATCTCTCCCCTCCTTCCCCAGGCATGGCCGATCTCTTCCTTCCTTTCTACCTCAATTCCTCACCCAGAAATCTTAGTCCCACCTCTGTCTGCCCTTCCCAACCACTGGCTGCCAGCAACTTGATTTACCAATCCTAGCCAACTAGGGACAGGATCCCTCAGCGTCTTCTGTGTAGAAGGCAGATTCTTATGCAAACAATTTTGGGGACTCAAATTAACATAATATGAGCAGCATGAGACCAAAACCACTATGCTAACTTGTTAATCATGTGGGGCTCATCTAATTAATGAAATTTGTGATAAGCTCTGAGATAAGAGTATTTATTGTTTCTCCAAAAAACAATATTCTGTAGACCATGAACATACACTTAAACTCTCACAGGATTGTGCAGTCAAATAAAGTGATTCACATTAAGCCATTTTCAAGGTACAACCATGAAAACAGAAGCTAGGTACACAGAAGAGGAATTGCAGAATGGAGATTTGGGATGTCCTTCCATAGCTGTGTAACGTGGTGCTTGTTTGCTTGTCTTATAGCATAGGTGTTGTTAGTAGGCCCCTGCAAACGCTGTTGTCGCAGAGAAGACCCCATCTTGTCACTTTACATTGTAACCTTGCTTCATTTATTCCCATTTACTTCACATGATTCATGCAGCCATTTCCTACCATTCACCCGAGCTAAAAATGGAGATGACATTCAATTTTAAAAGTTGTAGTCCCCTTTGTCTCCTCTGCACTGACAGATTGTGCAGCGTGTTCCTGTTATAAGAAGTTTGACTTCTCTGATGTAGTAGGAGTAATAAATTTCCATATATTAGCCCTCACAGTCTACATATCTACAGTGCCCTTTATTCTTCTTCCCAGAAGCAAGGCCATCTATTGTCTGTAGTAGGTGCTGAGCCACCTTTGCCCAGACCACTTATTTCTGACAATACACAGAAAGAAAGTTTCCTTACCCATGTGAAACTCTGGTGCCTTTCAAACATGCAATGCAGGCCTGGTCAGAGAAGCTTCAAGAGCTTGCAAGGGCCAGAAACCATATACCCCACAGCTTACCAGTATTTTAGACCTTGAACTGAAGAAGGTTGTTCTTAAAAAAAAAGGATGACGTAAGTACTTCGAATATTGAGCTCCATCAGGTGTAGATTGGAGTCATCTCTACCATTCCATTTGTTCTAGTCAATTAAACGGCTTCAAAAATAAATTCTCTTAGATACAACATGGGACCAATAATTATGTAATTGGTCTCTTAGAATAAATTATAAATAATACTCAGAAGGTAGGTACAATTTGGTTGATAGACAGCATGTATTAATATATAAGGGTTATTGCAATTAATTTTTTGGACATGGTTTCTTTCTTTTTATTTTCCATTTAAATAGTTTACTCTCTTTTTTATTTAATGAATTATTTAACTAATTTACCTCCCAAATGCTGCCCTCCCTACCTGTCCCCCCTTCTCCTTCCCTTCACCTCATAGGGTGGGGCTCCCCTGGGTATTCCCCCAACCTGGTACATCAAGTCTCTGCAGATAGCTGCATGCTCTCTGCTATGTATGTGGATGGGATCTCAGTACAGACCCCATGTGCTCTTTGGTTAGAGTCTCTATCTCTGAGAGCTCTCAGAGGTTCAGGATTTTTTGAGTTTCTTTGGGGAGAAGATTACTCAGAAGGCTCTCTCATTAAAGGCCCCAGTGCACTTAATTGTGCCTAATTGCAATCTCCATATCTGAATTAGGAATGATTCTTCTATTTGTGTTTGTCTTTCTAAAATCTATGAGTAGCTGAATGAGTTCAGAGCTTACACTTTCTTAAAGTCCTGAAATGAAGTTCGATTTGCAGATTAGACTTTCTGCTTCTAAACTTTGAGAAAATGACTTAAACTCTCTGCGTGTCCATTTAGTCATCTTTAAAGATAAAGTGACAACAGTTCTTATTTCATTTTTTTATAGCTCACTAATAGTTCATCACACATACATACCACATTTTCATTATTCATCCTTCAGTTAATCAGCATCTAGGTTGATTCCATTTCCTAGCCATTGTGAGTAGAACAGAAATGAACGTGGATATTCGAGTAAAGGGTTGTTGTGGTAATTACAGCAGGGAGATCTACAAAGTCTGTCGAAGAATAACAGCCACCATCACAAGCAAGTGTTACATGACGGTTAGCTATCTGCATCTTTGATGAACAGTGTTTTGCTATTTCCCACAAGATTGCCCAGACTGGCCTAAAATTTACACTCCTCCTGTTAAGCCTCCTGAGGGTTGATATGTGTGTGTGCAGATAGGCACCAGCACCTGCTGCTTTGGTTCCTTTTAAACTGATCTCTACCTCATCCTTTTTAAATACTCCTTCCCCCCAATCTTCATGTTTTACAAATCTACCAACTATATCTGCTTCATATAAAGATTGCTTTGCTTTCTAGGGTTCTGACAATGATTCTTATGCTATAGACATCTCATGTTGAGTTTTATTACCAATATCACTCACATATAATGTCTCTTACTTCTCCTAACCCCAGAGAAGTCAGAATCTGTCTGTTGAACCCTATTAAGTTATTTAGATCTTTTGAGTTTCCTGGAGATTTTGAACATTATAGCCAGGTGGTGGTGGCGCACGCCTTTAATTCCAGCACTTGGGAGGCAGAGTCATGGGGATTTCTGAGTTCAAGGCCAGTCTGGTCTACAGAGTGAGTTCCGGGTCAGCCAGGGCTATACAGAGAAACTCTGTCTCAAAAAAACCAAATCCAAAAACCCAAACCAATATATATATATATATAAATTTTAAACATTTTTTAAGATTATAATATAAATACACCTTCCCTTCTCTACCCTCAAGCCCTCCAATATACTGTAGCATTTCTTTCTTTCAAACTTATGGTCTCTCTCTCTCTCTCTCTCTCTCTCTCTCTCTCTCTCTCTCTCTCCCTCTATTTCTAAATACACAAATGCAACTTCTCAGTCTGTATAACTTCTTGTACATATGTTTTCAGGGTTGACTATTTTGTATCAGGTAACCAATTAATGGCCTCTTCTCTGGGGATGCCTACTTGTCCCACTCTCAATGTTCCTTGGTTGCCTGTAGTTCCTTGAGTAGGGTTATGGCCTCTTGTGCAATTCTTGTTAGCATGTTCATTGTCCTTGTTCATATCATTCTTAAGTAGCCATCTTTATAGGGCTTTATAAGTGTAGCTTCTAACATTTCTAGAGCCACAATCTCACTGTGAGCTCTCTGGTGCCCTTTCTTTTACAAATCTTTCCAGCCCCAATTCTGCAATGATCCCTGAGCCTTAGGTACAGGATTTGTGTTGCACATGGGTTGGTTTTTAGGGACTGGGCTCCACTATGCTGCATTTTCTTTTTTTTTTATCAGTTGTGGGTTTCCTGTTGCTCTCTGGTCTGTTTTAAAGACCTTTGATGAGGATGACGTTCCATTGATGAGGATGAAGGACTATACTTATCTGCAAATTTCCCAGTTGGGGGAATGAAGAGGTAGTTCACCAGGAAAGGGTTTGTGTTGCTCTGCCGGAGGCCACTAACTCAGTATCCAGCCATAATGCTGTTGTTCTTCAAACTCCCTGTCCAGCTCTGGGGAATCTAAATTCCTCTCCTGTTCTCCAGTGGCTCTTGCAGTCACACATGCATACCTACAGACAAGCACTCTGTGGTAGTTTGAAGGAAAATGGCCACCACAGGCTCATGGGAAGTGGTACTATTAGGAGGTATGACCTTGCTGGGGTAGATGCGGCCTTGTTGGAGGAAGTGTGTTACTAGGCTCAAACCCGATCCCCACCCCTTCCTCTTTTCTGCCTGTTGATATTGAAGTAGAGCTCTGTCTTCTGTTTGCACACAGCCATGCTTCTTGCCATGATGATAATGGACTAAATCTCTAAAGCTGTGAGCCAGCCCCAATGAACTGTTTTTCTTGATAAGAGTTGCTGTGGTCATGATATCTCTTCACTCCATCAGAAACCCAAATTATGACACACATATAATTAAAAATATAAGAGTTCTGGAGTCTAACTTCTTGAGTTCTTTATATATATTGGATATTAGCCCTCTATCTGATGTAGGATTGGTGAAGATCTTTTCCCAATTTGTTGGTTGCCGATTTGTCCTTTTGATGGTGTCCTTTGCCGTACAGAAACTTTGTAATTTTATGAGATCCCATTTGTCAATTTTTGATCTTAGAGCATACACTATTGGTGTTCTGTTCAGAAACTTTCTCCCTGTACCGATGTCCTCAAGGGTCTTCCCCAGTTTCTTTTCTATTAGCTTCAGAGTGTCTGGCTTTATGTGGAGGTCCTTGATCCATTTGGATTTGAGCTTAGTACAAGGAGACAAGGATGGATGAATTCACATTCTTCTGCATGCTGACCTCCAGTTGAACCATCACCATTTGTTGAAAAGGCTATCTTTTTTCCATTGGATGTTTTCAGCCCCTTTGTCGAGGATCAAGTGGCCATAGGTGTGTGGGTTCATTTCTGGATCTTCAATCCTGTTCCATTGATCCTCCTGCCTGTCACTGTACCAGTACCATGCAGTTTTTAACACTATTGCTCTGTAGTATTGCTTGAGGTCAGGGATACTGATTCCCCCAGACTTTCTTTTGTTGCTGAGAATAGTTTTAGCTATCCTGGGTTTTTTTGTTATTCCAGATGAATTTGATAATTGCTCTTTCTAACTCTGTGAAGAATTGAGTTGGGATTTTGATGGGTATTGCATTGAATCTGTATATTGCTTTTGGCAAAATGGCCATTTTAACTATATTGATTCTACCGATCCATGAGAATGGGAGGTTTTCCCATTTTTTGAGGTCTTCTTCCATTTCCTTCTTCAGAGTCTTGAAGTTCTTGTCATACAGATCTTTCACATGTTTGGTAAGAGTCACCCCAAGATACTTTATACTGTTTGTGGCTTTTGTGAAGGGGGTCATTTCCCTAATTTCTTTCTCAACCTGCTTATCCTTTGAGTATAGGAAGGCCACTGATTTGCTTGAGTTGATTTTATAACCTGCCACTTTGCTGAAGTTGTTTATCAGCTGTAGGAGTTCTCTAGTGGAGTTTTTTGGGTCACTTAGGTAGACTATCATGTCATCTGCAAATAATGATAGTTTGATTTCTTCCTTTCCAATTTGTATCCCTTTACCTCCTTATGTTGTCGAATTGCCCGAGCTAGTAACTCACGTACAATATTGAAAAGATAAGGAGAAAGGGGGCAGCCCTGTCTAGTCTCTGATTTTAGTGGGATTGCTTCAAGTTTCTCTCCATTTAGTTTGATGCTGGCTACCGGTTTGCTGTATATTGCTTTTACTATGTTTAGGTATGGGCCTTTGTGGAGAAAGAGGAACCCTCCTCCACTGCTGGTGGGGTTGCAAATTGGTATAACCACTATGGAAATCAGTCTGGCGGTTCCTCCGAAAACTGGGCACCTCACTTCCAGAAGATCCTGCTATACCACTCCTGGGCATATACCCAGAGGATCCCCCACCATGTAATAAGGATACATGCTCTACTATGTTCATAGCAGCCCTATTTATAATTTCCAGATGCTGGAAAGAACCCAGGTATCCCTCAACAGAAGAATGGATGCAAAGAATGTGGTATATCTACACAATGGAGTACTATTCAACCATTAGAAACAATGAATGGAGTCCAATCCATGGCAAATGGATGGAGCTAGAGAACTTCATACTAAGAGAGGTAACCCAGACTCAAAAGGTGAATCATGGTATGCACTCACTAATAAGTGGTTATTAACCTAGAAAACTGGAATACCCAAAACATAATCCACACATCAAATGAGGTACAAGAAGAAAGGAGGAGTGGCCCCTTTTCCTGGAAAGACTCAGTGAAGTAGTATTTGGCAAAACCAGAACGGGGAAGTGGGAAGGGGTGGGTGGGAGGACAGGGGGAGAGAAGGGGGCTTATGGGACTTTCGGGGAGTGGGGGGCTAGAAAAGGGGAAATCATTTGAAATGTAAATAAAAAATATATCGAATAAAAAAATATAAGAGTTCTTTAAAAAAAATCCCTAAGTTGTGCTTGCAACCATATTTAATGTTAAAAAAGAGAGTATCTCACAATGTAATTAGCTCTGCAAATATGTTCCTTGGAGGGTGATGCGCATTCATGGTAACTTAGCTGCTTAACATTCGTTGTGACCTGAGGCCACTGAGAGTGGAAGAATGGAGGATGGAGGCAAAAATCTGGCCTTTGGATAAACATTCAAGGTGCTGATCCCTGAGACAGCTAATTCTCCCTCTCTCAGTAGTCATTAAGTGCCTGTAGTTTTTTGTCTATGGATTGGACCCCATGATTTTTACTTTTTATTCCTCTGTGTTATTGTGTATACTAACACAGTCATTGTTCAGGTCTACATACAAAATTTCAACCCTGATATTGACTATTGACTCAGCAGGTTGTATTAAGTTATTTTCCATATACATGTAATATATAACATATGAGTATGTGTGTGTACATGTGTGTGTGTGTGCATGTGTGTGTGTGCATGTGTGTGTGTGTGTGTGTGTGTGTGTGTGTGAAATGATGAAAATCAAAGATGAAAAGGTTATCAGTTTGAAAGTGAGGAGGGCACAGACAGGACCTGAGGAAGGAGACATGGGAATGGCTGGGGGTAAGGAAAGGATAGGAGGGAGTGATGCAATTATGTTTTAGCTAAAAAACATACATTTTTAAAAAGTAAAAAAAAAGAAAGGAAAAAAAACCTATTTCTTTCAAAGGCCCAGGCCCATGCTAATCCCATGGAGTCACACAGAAGAGAATGGGATGCCATGGTTATATGTGGCAGAATAACTTCTACTGACATATCTCCTGAGCATTTCTAGTTTTGAGATTAAACCGTTACTTAATATCACAGCTTTCCCTGTTCCACACAAACCCCACGCCTTCTCCCACACAAACGCAGCTCACAGTCCTCAGCAGAGCCACCACACGTGTTCAGTTTTCAATTCTGAATCTGACAGATTATCCATGACTGCGCTCCCCTGTAGCTCCTGGTCTCTAATCGATTGTCAAGCACTATCGACTGTCCTAAGTATCTTTCAAATCACTTCTCTCTATCACAGCTGCCACTACTCTCCTCAGGACACTGGGATGTGGTACCTGGATCTTAGGAACAGCTCTTACTTGTCTTTCTAAACCCGGTTAAATGTGACAGTACCACCATACAAACACCATTGCTCTTTGTACCTAGGTGATGCTGTGTCTTCTTCCAAGAGGCACAGAGCTCCTCTTCCAGCTGTGCAAGATTCACAGTGACACTGAACATGGCCTCTGGGGGCTCAGCCAGTAATGAGCAGGGAGCACCTTTCCAAGGCAGAATCGCTAGAGCCAAACATACTTGGATTTCTCTGTACACATCTTTGATGGTTTCCTAGAGGTTCCCAAATAGATATAGAGGGGTAAATGGAGAACACTTGAGGAACACCTCATTCTGGTTAATAGGGACCATTGAGTCATGAGTAATAGTTTAATTTGAACTCACCAGCTGAGGGCAAATGAGTTACATACAAACACATGAGTATATGCTGCCACGATGCTCCATGATTTATTCAACATGAGATAGACTCCCTTACATGCCATAAACTTTCTGTTTCCCTACAGACCTGCTAGTTTGAATACTCTACTTGGATTTATTTATTTATATAAGCAGGGTTTCACTATATATTCCAGGCTGGGCTTGAACTTACATGATCTTTCTGCTAAGCCTCTAATTGGAAAGGCATGCACCACTATACTGGGCTTAGTTTGTAGCATATACAAACAGTTTCTCTGGTGAGATTTTCCTGACCCTGCCAGGCAGATGTAGGGATTCTCTTTCCAGAACACTCAGCCCACACCTCAGTAGTGAGACTGGATTGTAAAACGTTAGTTCACAAGTTCTCCATCTCCATGTATTTGTTCCGGTTGTTCATCCCTGACTCTCCAGGGACCACTTGCTGTCACATGCCCACTACTGAGGATTTGAAACAAAATCTCAGATAGCTGACTCAAGAGGCATGAAAGTAATAAGTAAAAGATTTCTTGCCTTCCCCAAACATGGTAATTTTGTGGCATAACTATGAGCGAAAGCCTGTTTCTGTATATCATGCAACCACCAGGTCAAACCAGGTAAGGGGCTGCATTTTATATGATATGTCCACATCCATGTTCAGTAACAATCCCAGGGACGTACCTCACTCACCATGCCTTCTTACCATTACTGCTTCCTTTGGCATCCCTTCCCCTTGAACCTCGTAATCTAAAAATTTTATCTACACATGAAAGATGAAGAAACAAGAGCTCTTGAAGTAAACGAACTTTTCCAATTATAAAATAACAACAACCAAAAAGAAAAAAAGTACTGAAATGCTAGCCAGCCAGGTGCATTTCTCTGATCACTGTTCTGTTTTGCTATTCTGCTTTTAGAAAAAAAAATTGATTTCTAATTTGTGTGCATATATGTCTGTGGGCCTGTGCAAGAAACAATTTCAGGTTGTTTATCTCCATCTTCAAACATAGCAAAGTACCTGACTTGTTGACAAGAGTAAAAGCATTTGAAGATTAAGTCAATCAATGGGGGAAAAGTTCGAGAGAGTACAATATCCAAAGGTCAGCAACAAAGGAGTGGTTTGCTGAGGATAGATCTTGTCCCTGGGGGTAGAGGTAAGTATTGATTCTGTTCTATTTTGCTAGTTCTATTTTATACTGGTGCAAACAGCCTCAACCAGCAAGCACAGGTGCCCATTCTCCTGCACCACCCACTTCAGCACCAGGGAGAGAGAACTTTCTCCTAGCTCACTGTCCTTGCCTCTCCCCATGCTATGTGATGGCTGGAGATTTTGAGACAGATTAGCGGAACTAAGTATAAAACAAAACAGACAAACAAAGAAGCATGACAGAAACCTGTTTTCAAACATGAAAAAAGCGGTGTGTGAGATACATTTGCAATGATTATGTATCATTAGAGAAAAATGAACATTAAAGGTAATTGCTGCGACACTCTCTGCTTGATGGCAAATTTGCATGGGTTTAGTTCTTTTTGATTATCTGAGATATCTGCATCTACCTGTACTCTATTCACATTGCAGTGAGTGTTTAATACACAAGATAAAACAATCTATAAGCCAAGTACCAATTCCCATTGCTCTTACATTGTTTACTCAAAATGAGTCAGCCTCCCTCCCCTCTAGTTTGCATTAGACTCAAATTAATTCTTGTGTAATGCAAACCCCGATTCTCAGTTTCCTGAATAAAAGATAGCAATTTTAGCTCATAATATTTCTATCATTGGTCCAATTAAGGTCTTTCTATTATCAGATTATTAATTATCTTTTCCCTGTGTGCCAGGAAAATCTTAGTTGAAGGAAATTTGTCTTTACTTGGGCATATTGGCAGACTAGCAAATTTGAGGCTCCCTAGTTTATTTAAGGAGATATTGTCTCACAAAAATATCCAGGGGCCAAGGTAGGAAGATTGCCACAACCTAAAGTTTGTGTAAGCTGGCTAGGTTTCCATAAAGAGTTTTGAGTTAACTAGAGTCGCCAATAACCTTGTCTTAAATAGCACCACTAAAAATCTTTTGGAAGAATAGCTTTAAAAATATTTACATATGTTTATGTATAAAAATATATGTATATATAAATCTTTATCTATAGAAACAGATACAAGTGTAAACCCATTCATATATTAAATGTTCCAATTCATAAATGTATATAAACACATTATGTATATGATATATAGGATACATATATGTGTATATATATATATATAATATATATTTGCTTATGAAAACTTCAAGGTGTGAGTATTGTGATATAAATGTGATTTGACTCCTAAAGTTCGTGTGCTGAAAGCTGCATCCAATAGCAAGTAATTGCTACAGTTAGTACACATGATCGGCCCTTTCTGCATGTAGTCAGTTTCCTTTTTATATTTCTTCCACGTCATAACCCAACAGGGGTTTCTGCATTAGGACATCAGGGACATATGGATAAAGTCTTCTAAATATTTGGATCATCCTTTCTTTGCATATAACCTACCCTCAGACCAACCAGTGTAGCTCAAGATGCCAGATGAACAAAGGGAAGAAAACAGTGCCTGCCAAGCACAGGGTCATCAGGAAAACGCAGGATTTTGGGAAAAAAAATTTATATTTTTTTAAATCACAGATGTTGTCATATATATTTAAAGAATGTTATCATATTATGCCAGAGTTTAAAAAACTACTCTTTCCCAAAGTATTCCTACAACATAAAGAACTTTATACAATATAATTTTCAGTTGTAAGTTCATAACCTCTTGTAAAGATAAAAATACTAAATATGTTAACTCTCTTAAATGGAGATGGTTTTGTCTTAAGTAGCATTCTTTACATTCATACCTTTGCCTATTCTCCTAACTATTTGCTTTTGATTTTACACACACACATACATATATGTACATATATATGTGTACATATATTCAAAAAACAAAACCTATCTTCAATAACTGTTTTCCTTTTCATCTAAGAATTAAAGAGAAATATGTTGACTATTCAAGAAGCACTAAAATTGAAGTTATATGAAAAACATAGTAATTAGTCACAAATGATAAACAGACATAAGGGTCCCTTGTACAGAAGGTGTTATTATGCAGATGAGTCTCTCTTCTGACACATTTTCAAGGCCACCGAGAACCTGGGCCCTGAATTTATTGTATGAGTGGAATGATGAGTTTTACAGTGTTACTTTGCAGAAAAAAAATGAAAGACAAAAGAAGACATTGAAGAGAAAATGTTGAACAAATCATGTTCTTCATGAATTAGTAATGAATTTACTTTAAGATACAGAAAAATGCACATGATTTGCAATATGCCTGAATAAGAGGTAGCATACGGATCATCGTATCATCCTGTTTTGTTTTGTTTTTTGTGGGGGTCAGGGGGTTTGAGACAGGCTTTCTCTGTGTAGTGCTGGCTGTCCTGGAACTCACTCTGTAGACCAGGCTGGCCTCGAACTCAGAAATCTGCCTGCCTCTGCCTCCCAAGTACTGGGATTAAAGGCGTGTACCACCACCGCCCGGTGGAATGGTCCTGTTTATTCCTTTCTCCACTAGGCACAACTCACTCTGGCACATAGAGAGAATCCTATAAAGTAACCTTTTTCTTTTTTCCAAAACAAATTGGTCAAGAGGTTTATGAGTGATAACAATGTGAATGAAGATAAACTAGTTATCTTAGTAAGATAGTCAATTCTAATTGCATACACTTGCTGTCCCTTAAGATACAGGAATCTTGCTTTAATTTTTTCATAACCTATGCTGCCATATGATTTCTTAAGAAGCTAAATATAAAATTACTAAATATATGCCTTTAAAAATGTTTGCATACAAAATTAAAAAATGTAAAAGAATCTTTGTACCATCACCAACAACATGATATGAGCAAAATCCAAGAAAAATAATCTTCAACATTAAATTGTTTAATATTTTAGCACCAAAGAGGCAGAGTCAAGGCATGGGAGAGGTCTCTGCCTCTCGAACTTTTCCTAGAAACTAAGTTTATTAAAGAATAATGAGTCAAGATAAAGAAATGTAAGGTATGGAAAGTGAAATACCTCTTGTCAATGATTTATAACATCAGTTTTGGAACTCTACCTTTCAGAGAAAGCAGTCACACAGATACGTGCCATTAGATTCAGCTTCTTTACAATGAATTTTTTTAGAATATCAACAGATGCCCACGAGTCCGTGACAGCCACAAATTATACCAACAAGTCCCCTTATGTTCTCTCCCTCTTTCAGAAACTCTTGAAAAGCTAGAAATTATTGACCTACTTGACTCAAGAGGTAACTGAATCTATATGATCACAGGACAGATAACAAAAACTCTGATTACACACAGCTGGTGGAGCCATTTGGACCTAGCTGGTGGACCTCAAAACCCACGATATTTCCTCTGTCTCTTGATGTCTGAGGCTACTGTAAGACATTACTCAACAAAAGGTTGAGCTAAGTTACAGCAGTACCTCTCTATCCCCCAAAAGTAAGTCAACTGAATAGAAAAATAACATATTGTCTAATGATAAATTAAATGATAAAAAGACTTCCTCTAATGTTAGCCCAGAACAAGGAGTGGCTTAAAATAAATTGAATGGTGGATATAGATATTGGGCCTTAAAAATAAACTACCCTGTGACATGGTTGTATCCTCTTGAGCAGACAGAAGCACCTATGATGGAGAAACTTTGGATCCCATTACTTTTGAGTTCCACTTAACTCACCCGTAAACACTCTGGTTTAGCAGGTCTCCTGTGCCAATGTTTCTACTTGAGAGTCAATAACATCTCTTTTGAGCAGAGAGTGATAAAAGAAACCACATGCCAAAGAAAGAGCACTCCTAGAAGACCTTTTACCCCTTCAAAGGCACGTCCTGTCAGGCAATTTTCTGAATTATCTTTCCACTTGCTCTTGATCTACAGCAAAAGACATTCTCATATTAAACGCTTGACATTTTCCAAGATCTATGAATGAAGAGACAAGGATTCAGGATTTGGCTAAAATATGGCTTTAATTAATTTTTTTTTTTTACAAAAAATGTTTCTTTTCCTTTTTTAATATAACATTTTTTTTGAGATAGTGTCTCATGTGTCCCAGGATGGCTTTAGATTTGGTATCTAGTCAAGGCTTTCTTAAGTTCTTGTTCCTTCTCTCTTCATATTCTAACTGATAGAATCATAGGTGTGTGCCAATGTGCCTGGCATCACAGAAGGAGTTTAGATGCCTGCTTTAAAAAAATTCAGATGGATTTTAGGATGGATATCTCTTTTTAAAAGACTGAATACCCATAGCAACGATTACTAACTTGGAAAGCACTTTTTTCCAGTATCCTCAGGTAATGGGACAATAATTTAATGAGCTCATGTCTGGTACCCATTTTCTACGGTAGAATTCCATGAAATATCTTGGCTGGCATTGCAGACAGAATATGCAGCCATTTGCCAGTTGAAATGAGTGCTGAGAAAGTTTCAGAGTTCTTGACTCTTATCTGTGTGTTCCAAACATGAGATCACCTGATAAGTTCTCCTTTGTAGCCTTTGTTGTCAGACTAGCAGCCAACTTGTCTGTTTTCCCCCTCAGAAAACAACAAAGGCCGCCTTGTTTCTTTCATTATTTGTAAATGAAACATCATTAGAAGAGTCATCACGGTCTTCTGCTGAGGTACCTAACACTCCAAGCTTAAATTCAGCATCCGGCACGTTTGTATCAGCTTCAAAGGAAAATTTCAACTTCACTGTCCTTTTAGGATTACAGCTCAGAGAGCCTCAAGAGACATGGTGTCTCACCTTGAGAAAAGCTGGGCCACTCTCTAAATGTGAATGATGTTTAAAAAAAGACATTTAAGAAGACAGTTGTTTGAGCTTGTTTGAGCCCTATTCAGACCATTCATGGAGTGACCCATTTTGCTTAATATCCCCAGTGGGTCACCAGGAAAAGTCATGTTGGATGTCACAATAATGTTATTTATTTCCTGGTGCTTTCATAGTTTAAGTTAGGCTTCATAATTAGGATTTTCTGACTCTCAGATTTAGTGGATGTGCTGAAGGTAACAGAATGAGGTTGAGACCATGGTCCCACACACTGGCTTCTCAACTACCCAGGTTTAAGCCTGTCTTGCTATTGTCTCATCTGTATGGAAAGAGACCCTTAACAGTTTGAAGTTTCAGTATCCTTGCCTGGATCAGGGATGGTTTGATTTGTACTTGTCTGGAGTGAAATGTGATACCAATACCATACATAGTTGATTACCTATGTTTAATTAACATAATAATATTATTTCCACGCATTAGTACTTTAATCTATTTTCATATTCCAAGACATACAATGCTGAGAACAGTGTGTGATTTTCTTCCCTGAGGAGACATGAATAAACATCTAGTCAGCTAGATAGGGCACCAAAGAAAGTGATGATTGTACCCAAGCCAAATTTAGTGAAACAGTGAGCTTCTTGGGTTTATCTACAGTAGTATGTAAGAGTGATTTATGGTGCATTTTGGTGAATTAAAGGAAGCTGTGTCATCAAAATCCCCACACCAGCATGTTTGATAAATCATGAAACATACAGGGCTATGTCCCTGTAGCTCACTGCATAATGGACATATAGCATAAGTCAGTAGAGAGTCCCCCATCCTCCAGCTGGAGCAGTGGTACTGTTTATGTAACCTTGGACAAGTGCTTAGTGAATCTTGTCTGTTTCAAGACCTTGAGACTTATGAGTTGTTTATGTCCTAACATTGCAAGTGCTTTTTTCTTAAAAAGCCTTTGTCCAGGACAGAATGTTTCAGTTGGGGGAAAATCACATCACAATAATCTTATGGAAATTCTTTTCTCTTAAAAAGGCCAAGAAAATAATACATGCACATGTGTGGGTGGTTTGCATGCATGTGTGTGCACGCGCGTGCGCGTGCGCACGCCAAGGTCTATGTCCTTATTTAGCCAAAATCAAATTGATATTTGGATCTGGATAGCTTTGTGAGACTATGCCTTCCCCTAGGTCTCTGTTATGGCAATTGTATTTTCTTCCTTATCAGAAGAGGTACCCAGTTAAAGGTCCATTTATGTGAGGCTAGAGAAGGTGACATTTTAAAAAAAATCATAAATATAATTACAAGGTTTTGGAAATATAAACAAAACGATGAAGAACTTGCATTTGGTTATATGTTATGGGAAATATCTAATATTTCCAAAGGCCTGTGGGCCACTACTGAAGGGACTTTAGCCAGCCTGAGCGTAGCAAACATGGCCTTGGCAGGTCTTTTCCTTCCCCTAGTCTCTCTTCCTTGCTAAAAACCATTAGATTACATTACGAGAGCGACTCACCAAGGTCTATGTCCTTATTTGGCCACTGCTTCCCCTTGAGACTGACTAATAAGGTCAGCTATCAAAGTATTGAAGTCCGGCAATCAAAAGTCCCCTTGGCTCACCTAACTAACACGTCCTATCACAATTATGCAACTCATCCTAACTGGAATTTGCCTATGGGCCACGTCTTTCTCCCCTCTATCCAGAGACAGTCCTTTGTCCCTCTGGGGCAAACATCTCTTCCCCCTCTTCCTGTTCCCTCCCACTTCGGCCTACATTTTCTATTTCCTGCAATTGTCTCTTTTTCCCTACCCTTTGTTCCTCTTGGGTGAATAACTCTCCTTTGTGCTGAGAATGTGTTCTTGAATGGGTATGAACCAGGCTGACTCCATGATAAGCTGCTAGCTAGTTCATGAGACCAAGCCTAAGTTTCAGCTCACCTGAACTGAGTAAGTCTGTTACTGGAAAAGGACAGTCAGCCAGCTTTGAAGCCAAAGAGTAAAGTTACTCTAAATCAGCATCATCCAGACCTCTAGAAATAGGACCAACCAATCAAGATATAGATCACCTATCCCTCCCTAATGTTCCTCTTTTTGCTTTAAAACTGAATCTATGAATTCAGCCAGGGTCCTTCCATCCAGATGGAATTGGGCCCCTGCTTGCAGGAATAACCGTTCCTTTCTTTGGCACACTTTTTGAGTCTAGAATCATTCTTTAACGATTCACGGACCCTACTAGTCTTAGACAGCTTTTAACTACCAGGATAACTAGTCCATGGTACCTTTTGTAGTTGTAAAACGGTTCAGAGACAGATCCTAGGGGAGGACTGCAGGTCACAGAGGGCATGGTTTTGCAAGGGATACCGGGGCCTCAGCTTCTGCCTCTATCTCTTTTACTTCCTAGACACTAGGGTTTGAGAAAATTCTCCCACCACATGCTCCGTCACGTTGAGCAGGCTCAGAAGCTACAAGACACGCTAACAAGGCACTGAAAACTCCAAAATGTGAACCAAGCAACACTTTGCTGTTTTAAAGTTGAAGCTGCTTTAACACAGTGGCCAAAAACTGCCGGATGATGCTGAAAGCTATTCCTGACATTATGCTCCGTGAGGGAGACCTGAAAACATTCCACGACAGGAACCTGATTAAGTTAGCTCCTTTCCTGCACTCTGTCCACTTTTCTCTCCTTTCCTATGTGTTTCCTTTTATTACTTCTTTATCTGGGGAAGAAAGTTACAGAACACTTTAGAAAGCATCTGCTGACTTCAAGACTATGAGTGGAAATCAAAGTCGGAGATACCAAACACAATCAACAATGAATTGCATTTAGCTTAATTATGTCAGCATGAACCATAAAAGATAATTAGAGTTATTTTGAAAAGTGCGATTGTCTGCGCTGGTTTTGTCTTCTTGTGGCTGTTTTCCTTTACAAACCTGAAATGCTATCTCTGTTCTCCTGTATTTGTTTCACTTTCTCCATTTTATTTGGTACTGTAAGTCATCATTAGGAGTACAGGAACCAATGAAACAAATCCTCTCTCTGTGGGCGTATAATCTCTACCCCAAGAGATAATTATCATATCTCATGGGAATGTTGGCTTTTAAACTCAGTTCATAATAACGGCTCTTTTCTTGGTAGATGCTTCCTCACCTTTAATAGAATGTAATCATAAACCGTAGTGTGATTTGGAGTCATTTAAAATCCATCTCCTACAAGGAAACGAATAGGAGGAGTTAATTATATCTAATGGTCCTTGATCTCTCTAGAGGATAGCCCTTCCCTCCTGATGGAAAGCAGTGGTTACAGCCATGGGGAGATCTGATAAACAGCCCAAGTGGTCTACAGAAGCTGAGTGACCACTTGTTTGCTCATTCAGGGCTGCTGTCTAAATGAGAAGCATGGGGAGTTGCATTGCTTTAAAACTGGCAAGCAGAGTAAGGGTCAAAACTAGCACCATAACATAAAAGAGGACAAAAATGTTTTGAGTTCCAAATCGCAAGACACACTGTAAATAAAGTCCTTTAGTTTCATTACGGCAACTATCCTGAAGGTTTTACATATTGGCAAGTATAGAAAATAACGAGCTATTGATCTAAAGGAAGACTAGGAAACCTGTTGAGCTTATCTAAGTTGTCTACTTCCCTTCCAAAAATATATTGACGTAGTCTGAGAAAAGATAGGGGCAGGTCGTCTATTGATCCACTCCAAATCCCTCTGACACACAAGCACAAAAAAAGGAAAACAAACAAACAAACAAACAAACCAGATATAATTTATTTAAGCCAAGTTTACCACCAAGAAATAATCCTGTAAGAATGATATTATTGAGGCTTCCTAATATCTGATGTCATTGCTATGAGGTGTTACCTTGTGACCCATTGTGAATTTTACTAGTACTAGATGTAAAATGTAGTGGTAAAACTTTCATTTAGAAGTATCAGAGTACTGACAACCTTTCCTAAGACATCTTTTCTCTTCACTTCTGAATAGAAAAGATGAGTTGGGGCTAGGCTGGGGTAGATAGATTTTGCTTCTGATGAGATGGGCTGTCTTGTGTAGCCAACTCCTCTGAACAGAAAAATTCCATCCTAGAGGAATGGGAGGGAGGGAGGAGGGAGGGAGGCAGGGAGGGAGCGAGAGAGGGAGGAGGTGCATAGACCTCAAGAAGCTGTTGAACCCTACAAGGGTGAAGGGGTTCAGAAAGCTATAAGACCCATGAAGCTCCTCCAAAAGAATATATAAGCTGTGAAAAACTACTACATTCAGTGGAGTCATCTACAAATCACTCATAGGACACCAGGGATGCAACTCTGTGAGTCCTCATCCTTGCTGACCTGGGTGGGTTTTTTGATGATACAATTGCCTTTGTGTGACCCCTGGTTTCCTCTAAGTGCCTGTTTTTTCTGCAATAACCCAATAAATGTACTAGTCAAACAAACTATAGTTGTATGGAATCATTTCTTTGTGTCTGTTCTTAATGTTGCCCCTGTGATGAATAGAGGTTTTCCCTTCTGTCCCCAGAAAAAAGTCATCAAGCAGAGTGCTTTGTTTCCAGTACACCAGTCATTCTTATACTATTGTTATACTTCCCAGAAGTCAGCCATAATAAGAAATCCTGGAGTAAGCTGACAAAGAGAAGTTCATTATCTTCATTTGAGCATGTCTGTCTAGTGAACAAATATCCACCGTGTGTTCATTAGCTATCAGACATAGTGTCACACAATCAATGTAGAATGGAAAGATGAATTTGACATGGTTTAATTACTAAGGAGAAATAAGCAAGCTAATTACATTCCCACCAAAAGGCAATAAGCCCAGCAACAATTGCACAGGCACGGTGCATAGGAATAATAATACAGGGAGTCTAACTCAAGAAGAAAACTCACTCAGATCTGAGTAGACATTAGCTTAATAAATCAGAACAATAGATCATGCCTCAGGCATCGAGGTAGCATCTGTCAAGGCAAGATCTGCATAACTCACTAGAGGGGCTCAAAGTACAAGTGACTGACTGTGGCAGGAATTGAAAATGTTGAAGGTACTTGGATAATGTTTAGACAAATAGAGTGTTCTCAATTGGTGAAGGGACCTGGGTGACAATCAAAAGATTTTGCATTTTTTAAAGGTATCTTTTAGAACACTTGAAAGAAATTAAAATAAGTCATTGATATAGCCAAATACATGCTTAAAATAGAGTTCTGACGCCTCTACGCTGATGCCAAGAAGCACTTGCTGACAGGAGCCTGGTATAGTGGTTCTCTGAGAGGCTCTGCCAGCACCTGACTAATACAGATGCACATAATCACGGCCAACCATCTGACTAAGCCTGAGGACACCAGTGGAAGAGTTATGGGAAGGAATAAAGGAGCTAAAGGGGGTAGCAACCCCATAGGAAGAGCAACAATATCAACCAAACAGACTCCCAAGGACTAAACCATCAACCAAAGAGGAGAATATGCATGAAGGGACCCATGGCTCAAGCTATATATATAGTAGAGGATGGCCTTATCTGGCATCAGTGGGAGGGGAGGCCCTTGATCTTGTGGAGGTTTGAGGCCCCAATGTAGGGGGATGCTAGAACAGTGAGGTAAGAGTGGGTGGATGGATGGGTGGGGCAGCACACTCCTAGAGACAAAGGGGAAGGGGATAGGATGGGAGCTTGCAAAGAGGAAACTTAGAAGGGGACAACATATGAAATATAAATAAATAAAATAACAAGAGGAGGAGAGGAAGAAGAATGTGGAGGAGGAGAAGAAGAAGAAGAAGAAGAAGAAGAAGAAGAAGAAGAAGAAGAAGAAGAAGAAGAAGAAGAAGAAGAAGAAGAAGAAGAAGAAGAAGAAGAAGAAGAAGAAGAAGAAGAAATGGCAGATCTGGAAGAAATACATGTTCCTTAAAGCAAAACTAGCAGGAAAACATGAAACAAGAAAGGGCTGCATCCTGAATAATAATCACTGGTGTAACCATGATACAAACCACAGACCCAAAGAAGCTAAGTAACAAGGAGTTCCTAAGGGGGGGACACTCAACTCTCATTGAGAAGGCGAAATAGATTAGACATTGAGGGTGTATGGAGGGAGGAGACTTGGTGGGGTGGGGAATGGGAACAGGAATGATGATGTGCATGTCGGGGAGGACAGAGGAGAGAATACTTAGAGAGACAACTAGATTGGGGAGGGACAGCTCTGGGACAAGTTGGACAATGGAAACTTCCAGAAATCTATGATGGTAACCCCATCTAAGACCTCTTGCAATGAGGAATGTAGAGCCTGAACCTGCCATCTCCTATAACCAGGCAAAACTTCCAATGGTGGCATTAGGACACCAATCTAGCCACAAAACTTTAGACCCACAATCTGTCTGGCACACTAGATGTGCAGGAGTAAAAGATTGAGCTGAATTTAATGGAAGGGCCAACCAATGACTGGGCCATTTTGAGACCCATGTTATGAGAGGAAGCCTATCCCTGACCTAGTAATGATATTCTGCTATACTTGGAGACAGAAACCTAGCATAGCTGTCATCAGAGAGGCTTCATTCAGAAACTGATAGAAACTGATGCAAAGACCTACAGCCAAACATTAGGTGGAACTTAGGGAATCCTGTGGTAGAGGGGGAAGAAGGATTGAAGAAGCCAGAGAAGTCAAGGGCATCACAAGAAAACCTATAGAATCAACAAACTTGGGACCATAGGAGCTCATAGAGACTGAACTGCCAACCAGAGTTGCATGGGAAAGAACTAGGCTCTCTGCACATATACACCAGTTGTGCAGTGGGGCTTACGTATGGGACACCTGTCTGTGACTACATTGTCTGCCTTTAGATCCCTTTCCCCTAACTGGGCTGCCTTGTCTAGCCTCAATAGAAGATAAGTCTAGTCTTACTGCAACTTGATATG
Organism: Apodemus sylvaticus; assembly: GCF_947179515.1. Taxonomy (NCBI): domain Eukaryota; kingdom Metazoa; phylum Chordata; class Mammalia; order Rodentia; family Muridae; genus Apodemus; species Apodemus sylvaticus. Next base: position 41,260,614 of record NC_067489.1, read on the forward strand.
TCAAGGCTGGTTGATATCCATGGGAGGCCTCCCCTTTTCTGAGAAGGGGAGGAGGGATGGATGGAGACAGGGGAGGAGAAGCTATAATTCAGATGTAAAGTAAATAAATAATGTAATCAATAAAGAAGACTGACAAAAATCTTAACCTGTGATGGTTAAAGTGTTAGCAGAATGCAAAGTATTTTAAAAGGATGATTCCATTTAATCCTATGAGGTAGGTGCTTGGACTCATTTCAAAGATAAATGAACTGAGGCTTCTGAAAATTCAGGTTACTTGTTAAGGTGTTGATATATTAGAACATGGATTCAGAACAGATTCACCTCAGAATTTGTATATCAGCCACCACCTGGCATATTTCCAAAGTCACTGGCAAGTGTCTTCAACTACTATTCTGCCATTCATTAACAAAAATTCATATGGAGACTGAGAGGCTGGGAGAAAGGGAAATGAGAATGATTTTTAATCAATGCTGGGTCTGAGCTGTCTAAAAAATAATTCAGTAAGTTATGAGAAAGAATGGGGTTAAAATGGTTAGATTATAAAATAATCCAAAGGAAATAAAGCCCAAGGATTTGATTACATTATGTCAGAAACCTCACAACTCCCCTTTCAACTAAGAAGTCACAACATTTTGTCAAAATAAAAACCTTACATTTTCAAAAATTATAGTAGTGTCAGAATACTTTTTGTTGTTGTAAGAGTCATGTTTAAAACATATCAACAGTCAGTAAGCACTACTTGTAACAGTTCCTGGGGTCATTCTCCATAGAGGTGGGTACACAGGCCTGTGGGAGGAATTCCAACTGAGATAACAATAGTAAGTTGTCACACCTCCAGGGACTCTCGTTTAATAATGGGTTTACATGCTTTGTCAACATTCTTTTTGTTATTTTTATTTAATTTCAAGACAGAACATTATTTATACTTAACTCTCTTTCAAAAAGAATTTTTTAAGAGTTTGGGGGGGGTAGTTTAAGGAAAAGGGTATAAAAGAAAAGAACTTAAGAATAAATATGACTCAATACTGTGATATTTTTATCTACTATTTGTGAAATACAACTCTCCTGAGCTTCATTCTTCTGGATAAACACTGTATGCCCAAGGATACACGGCACTCCTCCAGCCTCTCTTTCATGTGACAGCCATCACTGAGTACTGTAAGGGTTGCTCCGACCTGATGAGATCAGGAGCAGTATATCCAAAATGACAAAGGGAGTAAGGGCCAATTAATAAGGAAGGAAATGTGTGTGCCCTTCACTGTGCCCTCATAGTGGTACACAGAAAGATAAAGTAGAGTGAGCCAAAAGTAAGTTCTCCATAGGCAGTAAGGAAAAGGACCCATGGTGACCACATAAATATTAGCACAAAGAACTATGTACTACCAAGGCACCAGCAAAGGTCTGGGACTAGCAACATGGACAGGGCTAGCTGCCTGTAGATGTCAAAGTCAACAGCTATGAAAGGGAGCAGTCCGACATGTCACCACCCCTCTAAAATGGGAACAGAACATGATAATTTCCTCAGTTGGGCCTGGAAAACATCTGCTGGGGATACCTCACACTGATTGGCTCAGGGAATTAACCAAGTGTTAAAATGATACCTTATCCCTTGCTATCTCAACTCTAGTTCTTATATAAAGCCTGTGAATCAGGTAGCACATAGCAGCTGTGTCCATACTTTTCTACTACTGGGTGGGGTCAGGAGGCAGTCTTCCATGTTGTCCCATCTTTTTGCCTGCTTCTGACATGTCTGCATATTGCCCAGCACCTGAGTCCTTAAGTCACACACATGTGGGTTGAGAAAGTCTCTGCTACTTGAAAAGATCTTCTATAAATGAGGGTGCCCTTGTATTTGGAGCATAGATGTTCAGAATTGAGAGTTCTTCTTGATTCAACCACTCTGGAAATCAGGCTGGTGATTCCTCAGAAAACAGGGCATCATATTACCAGAGGACCCGATTATACCACTCCTGGGCATATACCCAGAGGATTCCCCAGCATGTAATAAGATCACATGCTCCCCTATGTTCATAGTAGCTCTATTTATAATAGCCAGAAGCTGGAAAGAACGCAGATGTCCTTCAACAGAGGAATGGATACAGAAAATGTGGTATATTTACACTATGGAATACTACTCAGCTACTAAAAACAATGAATTCAAGAAATCCTTAGGCAAATGTGTGGAACTGGAAAATATCACACTAAGTGAGATAACCCAATCACACATGGTATATACTCACTGATAAGTGGATATTAGCCCAGAAGCTCGGAATACCCAAGACAAAATTCACTTATCAAATGATGTCCAAGAAGGAAGGAGAGGCCCCTGGACTTGGAAAGACTTGATGCAGCAGTGTAGGGGAATACCAGGACAGGGAAGCGAGAGGGGGTTGATTGGGGAACAGGGCGAGGGAAGAGGGGTTATGGGACTTTTGGGGAGGGAGGAACCAGGAAAGGGAAAATCATTTGAAATGTAAATAATTAATATATCTAATAAAATAAAATAAATTGATTAAAAAAAAGAAAAGATCTTCATTATAAGAAATGAAGAAGTATCTGCCTGAGAGCCTGGACTTGTCATTTTATTCAAGGCTGTCTGCGAAGACATCCACTGATCAGGTCTCATTGTGTGGGCACCAGAATAAGAACAAAACCTTGTGTACAGCAAAATGCTCATCAAGGTTCCAACAATCATGATATATCCAAGAGTTGGCATCATCCCAACAAGTAGATTTAACAGACTTTTGTTGATATAGAAAAGAAGGCAGAACATTATCAACCAAAGTAGATGATAACATATCAATTGACCTGTGAAACAATATTTTATAAACATTTACTTTTCTAAATATTAGCACTGAACAATATAAAACTAAACTAAATCATGCATTTTGGAGAGGAGGCCGTTATCAAAGTTATTCTAAACCCTGTCTTACCCTGGTCATTTTTATAAAATCATGTGAAGAAGTTTTTAAATGTTAGAAATGACAGATTTGTTTACTTTGGAGGAGAATCTGTGCCTTCTGGATTCCTCAGGAATGAGTAAGGTTGAGGTATGTTTTCTCTGCACCTGACCTTCATGATTCTGATACTAAGGTTATCTGAGCTATCCTCTTAATCATCTTGCTTATTTAAAAATAAATTTAAAAAATATTATCTAAGCTTAAATAAATTACATTTAAAAATAATTTAAAACATTTATCTTTGAATTGCTGGAAAAGTCTGTCTCCAGTCTCTTTCCCCTCTGGGTTGAACTTCTTAGTACAACTTGCACGTCTACTCAAGATAGCACTCTCTTTTGATATGTATGTTCTCACAAATCCATATTTTATCTTTACCTCCTATTAAGTATCAGACTTTTCCTTGATCTTTCCAACTTTCCTTCTTAGTTTAGACCTCACCAAGTTGCAAACCAGTTCTTGTACATTTTGTGTAACTTGTCTAGGTAAAAAAAAGTAGACCATTCATAAAGAGATACTAATTTTTGATAACTCAGTGGGAACATGATTTTTAGGTCTGATGCACATATATGAGTATTTCCATATTGTTTTTTCCAAAAATACCTTATCAGTAAGCAAGGTAGACAGCTATCATGTTGCTCTGCCTTCTGAAGGCCAAGCAGGGGAAAATATTGTAATTCCAGAGCATGAGTAGAAAACAACTCCATGTGGCCTTATTTCAGGATCCACTTATCATTTTAATAACAGAGCCTCTGCTGTTCACTGTGAAATCCTTGAATGTACTTAACTACTTGCTTCGAGTATATTGAGTTTATGGGATGACCGAAAGAAGGCTGGAAATTTACCTTAAGGAAATTGTGCAAATTATATGGGAGATGGTCGTTCCAACATAGAACTGAGCAGTAAGCGAAATAAAGAGATGATCTGAGCAGTGTTTTAGGCAGGACAGCCATGCCATTATCACCCTGTATCACTGTCAAGCATCCCCCTATTCCTCTTTTCCTTCTGATTAGCAGCTGTCAGTCCTCTCCCTACAGGAGGATAACGCTAATATGCTCATTGGCTGGCACTTTGCTCCTCACAGAGACTCTCATATATCATCCCTTTAATGTCCTAGATATAGTGAGGTTGGCATGATTATGGTTATTTTATGTATGAGGAAAAGTAGCTCATGAAAGCCAACACAATGTAGCTGAGTGGGAATGGTCTCCCTCCCCATAAAAGGACTGTTCCTTGCTTTGCCTGACTGCCCTACCACTGGTGGTGGAATGCTTGCTTAGCATGTAAGACCCACTGGGTGTGAACTTTAGCACACCAAAGGAGGAGACAAAGGAAAAGAAAAATAAGGAGTTCATATTGTTCATGCTCATTTAAAGTCTGTCTTAGTATTTAACTATATTATTTTATAAGCACATTCCTATCAATATCTATAGGTATTCTGATAACAGTTTTTAAATTGACGAATATTTATTGAATAATGTGAAAAACTTAACCTAATACTTGGCTTTTGACATGCTAATTTTCTTAAATTTTAAAACTAAGAACCATCACTAACAAACATATGCGAAGTGAAAATACTTTATATATTCTTAATTTTTTCAGGGAATATATTAAGTAGAATATTCATTTTAAGCTTACACATAGTATAATATTTAATGTCACCAAATCATGGTAATCTGTTCAGAGAGCAATTACATATTGGGAAGCACTCATCCAATATGGATTTTGAGTTGCTAAAGTGGGATTAAAACTGAGTGCCCTTCCGACCCTTTATATCAGTAATTATACACAACACAACTCAAGAAGATATTTGAACAAATATTGAGGGAAATGAATATATTTTATATACTTGTATGTGTGTGTGTGTGTGTGTGTGTGTGTGTGTGTGTGTGTACATACACAGTACACATGTGGGTCCCAGGATGCAAGTTCAGGTCATCAGGCTTGCAAGCACATGTGTTTTCATGTTGAATCACCTCCTGGCCCTGAAGATTCAGTTCATGTCATTGTAGAAATCAAATAATCCAGAAATTTGGAGGATTGGAAAATTCAGCTTTTATAGGCTGGAGATACCACCGAGTTAATGCTCTGAGAAGCTGGGCCTGGTCACACAGTTTCTTAAAATGTTTATAGACTGGTTAGTGTGACTTTAGCTTTTCCTGTTATTGGAGGGTTTAAACTTTTAGCATTTGGGCCCTTGAACAGGAGTTACCTGCAGCAAACATGTCTACAGAAAATAGAACCAATAAGGTTAAATCAACTATTTTGCAAGTGATTCTTTCTAAAGATAAAGAGGAGAGATTTGGGTCCTTATGTCAGAAGCCATCAGAGTGACCAAGGCAGAGCTTAGCACATGTGACTCTTAGCTCTAAGTGCAAACATCCTTAAAATTCCTACTGATTCTAATTCTCCCCATTGAGAGAATAACCCATTCATTTTATGTAGCTGTTCTGAGATAAAGCCATATATTATGTAATTATCCATACAAAGAGGATATTTCAGTTACTTTTAATATATTCAGAGTTGTGCCAGCATCATTAATGATTTTATATGTTTTAATTACTCCTAGTGAAGACCTTATTCATCACTACTTAACCTCTATTTCCTTGTTTCTTTTGCAGTTCTTTACTATAGTTTTTTTTTCCTATTAAATTTTTTCTACTTTGGACACTTAACTAATTTTTGATTCTGAGCTTTATATAAAGAATGATCTTAAGATTTATTGATGCTACAACACTAATTAATACTTCTCTCCTTTTTATTGCTAAATAACTTCCATTGATGTACTTACTTCATAGACTGCTTAAAATTTTTAATAAAATTAGTGTTTGAGCCATCTCAGGTTTTGGCTAAAAATTATAATTCAAACTACAAGAATATTTCTGTTCATTCTTATTGGAAATATACTGATGATTAAAAAGAACTTCCAGATAATAACTAGATAATTTAATTTATTGCTTTAAATAGCATTGTTTATTTTTTAAAATGTAGAATTTTAAATATGTTCACCCTAAAGAAATGATAAAATTTGTAGACAGACTTAATCAAACTGATTTAAATAGATGCAATATTCATGTGTATCAAAACCACATATGCTATGTTGTTAATATATACATTTTAACATTTATATATTCATTAGAATAAATTTCTAAAATTTAGATAGTTTAACTCACTTTTAGATCCATACTTTTCAAAAATTTATTCAATTTTTGTATTTTCCACTAGATGATATAACTATTATTTTATTTACTATAATTGTAGATATTTTATGTATATATAGTTTTCACTTATGACTTCATCAAAAATCATTACTAAGTATTGATTATTTTCCATTAATGAAGAAGTATTAGATACACCAATTAAAGAAACTGCTACTTTTGGTAGGAAAAAAATGATAAGATTTACATTTGAACACCATGATGTAGAAGCTCTACAAAAGACTCGTTATAAAGATTTGTCCTTTAAATAAAATGAGACTTTGAAAATATAATAACAAGAACTTTAATATGGTAATTTAAAAACGTAAAAACTGAAACTATTAGAAACATAGAGCTTCCCTGTTAATATTATGGAGCATGAAGGAGCATCTGTAATATAAAGTGATAGTTACATAATTTTAAATAAATACAATGTGGCAAGCAATCAATTTGCAGAGAAAATTAAGCCCCTTTGAGAGGAAATAATTCCAACTTGTTGCTCTTATAGAGGACCTGGGTTCTGATCCCAGCACCCACATGGTGGCTTACAACCATCTATAACTCCAGTTGTGGACAATTCGACATTCTCTTGTGACCTCTGTTGGCAACAGAAACATATTCGGTGAATATTCATAATGTAGGCAAAACATTTATACATATAAAATAAGATAAAATAAAATAAAATAAATGGTACTTAACAAAGGGGGAGAAACTGAAGATGACTGAGGGCAGGGTGGTAAACTCTTTTTAATATGAAACCTACACACATACATTGCAGTGCTTGCATGAATTTGCCAAAACTTTGTTTTTAAAATGATAAAAGTACAAAGTTGTTTGAACACACACACACAACACACACACATACACACATACACACACATGTAATTTTTTCCTTCAAAGAGCTACATATGGAGTTATCAGCTAGCTGAAACAGAATTTCATCAGCCAACTCAGAGATGGGCCACAGGGCTTGTGGAAAAATAAAGCTTTGTCCTGACAAATGTTCTGAGAATGGATTTCAGAAAAAAGACTTCTGTACCAAGTGCATCAGGTATAGAGCTGCCTAGGTTCAGTTCTTATCTCTTAACTTCAGGAGAAGACGCAATGACATGGTCAGACTGGTGAGTTCAGAATAAATCTAAAAAAAGACAGACTGCAGACACAGGAGATGCTCTTAGGACTGGCTTCTGTATCATGCATGACTTTGCTTTGCCAGTGACTCTGCCTGACTGTGTGATGTTGGGGCATTAGCTACTTTCTCTGGTCTTGACTTTCCTCATAGACATGAGTACAGTAACTTCATCACAGGCTCCATCACATCTGAGGCTCTCTTGCTGTTCTCAACCTGTGGGTCATGACCCCTTTAGGGGGATCAAATGACATTTTCAGAGGGATCAACTATCACATATACTGTATTTCAAATATTTACATTATGATTCACAACAAGAAAATTACAATGACAAAGTATCAACTAAATAATTTTATGGTTCGATGTAGCTACAGCATGATAAACTGTATTAAAGGGTCTCAACAATAGGAAGGCTGAGAACTAGTGCTCAATTAGAATAATAAATATATATACCACTATTCACAAACAGTCTTCTTACTGTCTCTGATATATAAAGGACATTAAAATAATAGTGATTCAAGTACGTTCACTCTGCCAAGTGCTTCTAAAATGCCTTGTGCCTATTGACTCATAAGTTCTTCAAACCAATGCTCAAAGGAAGGTGTAGTATAGTTTAGGTTTGATGTCACTAAGAGGTGTAGGAACTGGTTTGTTTTCTCTGCCAATTAAAGAAAAAGAACAAAAGAAATATTACCAGAAATTCAAAGACGTCTCAAGAAAGCCCTCCAATGACACTTAGCAAATTGATGTCCCCTCTTTGGGTGTTCTTTAGTTCATTACTTAAAGAAAGAAAAAAAAAAAAGAAACACAAACAGAAGCTTCAGGACAATTTGAGTTTAAAAGAAAAGCCCTGAACAGGTAAATTGTGAATCTCAAAACTGCCTTGAAGGGCTGGAGAGAATGTCGAAGAAACAAAACAAAAACAAGAAGCCACGTTGCCCGAGTAAGAAGGCATGGAGGTCAGCCACCTGGCTACAGGCAGGCAGCCACACCGTGGGATGGGAGCTTTCAAATAAAAAGCAAGAAAGGCAGAAACGTTAGTTAGGGAGTTTAAAAGCACTCTTATGCTCTAGCCAACATCTGAGGGAAAAAGAAGAAAAATAGCTACACCTAATGAGTTAGACCTTAGAAGGCACACAGACCCAGCTGACCCTTCTGCTGTCTGGGCTCACAGGGATTGCACTAAAGGAGTGGAAATTCTGGTATAAAAAGTAAGTTGTCTTAATGTGAACCCTATTTTCTAAATGCTGTCCCCTAGTCAGGTCTCTGACCTGCTCCACAGATAAAACCTTAAGGGAGGAAACCAAGACATGTCTCCACCTAGAGGTAAATTCCGGTCTCTACAGGTCATTTACTGAATGTCACAAACCTATATAGCCTAGGATACAAAAAGATAACCATTAGCATTGAGCACTGTTACAACTGATACTCAAATATGTTCCAATATATATGGCATTAGAGTCATAAGATATAATGTGTTTCTTTACATTTGTTTTGTACAGTTATATTTGTGAAATCACCTTTGTAAATCTTTTTATATTATTTTTATTAGATATATTCTTTATTTACATTTCAAATGATTTCCCCTTTTCCTGGTTCCCCCCCTCCAGAAACCCCATAAGCTGTCTCCCCTCCCCCTGTTCCACAATCAACCCTCTCCTGCCTCCCTGTCCTGGTATTCCCCTACACTGCTGCATCAAGCCTTTCCAGGACTGAGGGCCTCTCCTCCCTCTGATGTCCAACAAGGCCATCCTCTGCTGCCTATGTGTCTGGAGCCATGGGTAACACCATGTGTACTATCTGGTTAATGGTTTTATCCCTGGGAGCTCTAGGAATACTGGGTGGCTCATATCATTCTTTGTTTAGCTCTGTCCCCCATTTTTAATAGGGTTATTGGGCTCTCTGGAGTCTAACTTCTTGAGTTCTTTGTATATCTTAGATGTTAGCCCTCTGTCAGATGTAAAGATCTTTTCCCAATTTGTTGTTTGTCATTTTGTTCTATTGACAGTGTCCTTTGCCTTACAGAAATGTTGTAATTTTATGAGGTTCCATTTCTTAATTCTTGATCTTAGAGCATAAGCTATTCATGTTATGTTCAGGAAAATTTTCTCTGTGCCCATGTCCTCAAGTCTCTTCCCCAGTTTCTTTTCTATTGGTTTCAGTGTGTCTAGTTTTATGTGGATCCACTAGGACTTGAGCTTAGTACAAGAAGGTAAGAATGGGTTGACTTGCATTCTTCTGCATACCAGCTGCCAGTTTGTGACTTTAAAAACACCTAGTTTGTTTCACAAGTTTTTGTAAGCACCCAGAGACAACTTAATGTAGGGACATAATTTTCTTTGTGTGTGTGTGTGTCATGATTTTTTTATTTATTCGATATATTTTTTATTTACATTTCAAATGATTTCCCCTTTTCTGGCTCCCCACTCCCCGAAAGTCCCATAAGCCCTCTTCCCTTCTCCTATTCCCCCATCCAACCCTTCTCAATTCCCTGTTCTGGTATTCCCCTATACTGCTGCACTGAGTCTTTCCAGAACCAGGGGCCACTCTTCTGTTCCTCTTGGACATCAATTAATATGTGGATTATGTCTTGGGTATTCCACATTTCTAGGTTAATACCCACTTATCAGTGAGTGCATGCCATGGTTGATCTTTTGAGACTGGGTTGCCTCACTTAGTATGATATTCTTCAGCTCCATCCATTTGTCTAAGAATTTCATGAATTCATTGTTTCTAATGACTGAATAGCACTCCATTCTGTAAATTTACCACATTTTTTGTATCCATTTCTCTGTTGAGGGGCACCTGGGTTTTTTCCAGCTTCTGGCTATTACAAATAGGGCTGCTATGAATATAGTGGAGCATGTGTCCTTATTGCATGCTGGGGAATCCTCTGGGTATATGCCCAGGAGTAGTATAGCAGGGTCCTCCAGAAGTGTCATGCCCAGATTTCTGAGGAACCGCCAGACTGATTTCCAAAGTGGTTGCACCATCTTGCAATCCCACCAGCAGTGGAGGAGTGTTCCTCTTTCTCCACATCCTCGCCAACACCTGCTGTCTCCTGAGTTTTTAACCTTAGCCATTCTGACTGGTGTGAGGTGAAATCTCAGGGTTGTTTTGATTTGCATTTCCCTAATGACTAATAATGGTGAACATTTCTTAAGGTGCTTCTCAGCCATCCGAAGTTCTTCATGTGAAAATTCTTTGTTTAGCTCCATACCCCAATTTTTAATAGGGTTATTTGGTTCTCTGGTGTCTACCTTCTTGAGTTCTTTGTATATATTAGATATTAGCCCTCTGTCAGATTTAGGGTTGGTGAAGATCCTTTCCCAATCTGTTGGTTGACGTTTTGTCCTTTTGGCAGTGTCCTTTGTCTTACAGAAACTTTGTAATTTTATGACATAACTTACTTTCCCTATTTTTCCCATTGGTCATATCACATGATTGGCATAGTGTTTGATGTAATCATCTAATCACTTGAAGTCTAACTCTCTGTTATTGCAAATGCACATTTCTTCATAACTCACAACAAGCATGTCTTCTAAAGAACAAGAAGAGTACAGTTCTGTCTGTGATATGATTAAGACCTGACTGGACCATCAGATCTCTCATTTTTCCTTGAATATGTTAGTCACCATGGCACTGTGGCTCATGCTATGAAATATGTGTCCTCTATGTGTCTGCACATTCTAGATTAACATCTGTCATTGCTTCAGGAAGTTTAGGGTGGATGGAGTGGAACAAGTGATTTAGCCTGGAAAGTGATTTGGGGGGGCTGATGAGTAGGGGGGAGGATGGGATAGGGTGGTTTTGGAGGGGAAAAAAGGAAATAGGATAACATTTGAAATGTAAATAGGAGAAAATATCTAAGAAAAAAAGAAAAAAGAGAACTAAACACTTCTCCAGCAACCTGAAGGCATTATAGCACCTACAGAACGTCTTCCTCTTTTCATATGTCTAAATCATCAGGTCTTCTGATGTTCATTCTTGCACATCCTAAATTTGCTTCTGTGTATACTACCAAAGGCAGTACCTGGTATTCCTTTGGGTCTCCTTGAGAGAATTTGTAGCCCTCATGCAAATTGGTTTCTATAGCTTATTATGGATTGCCACTTCCCTCCTTGTGACCTCTGCACTTGGGAGGGCCATCTAGTGGTGTAAAATAGTGGGCACTACAACTTTCTCAGCTGTGATTGCTGCACATACCCATTTACTAATACAACTGGTCAGCAGTGTTCCAATAGACTGTGTAAGGGATGTCTCTCCACAGTGGCACACTGCAAGACAGAAGATCAAAGAACAACACAGTCCACTAACTCTGCCGAAATGGGGACTCTTTTCCTTGTTATTGGTTTCTTACAATAAGTAATTCAATGACCAGGTAGTTACCATCACTTAAAGTTTAATGAGACTGGTGGTATATACATAGCAGTGTTCTTTTAGGGACCAGGGTCATTAAGCTCACACACATTTATGGGCACAGAAGCAAAAAGAATACTGTATATAGATCATTTGGAACTTTGATGCAGACCCATTTTGTTTTTGTGTTTCTCACAGATGTCTTATATTTCCTGGTAGGATAAAGATAATAATGCTCATGGACTGATGACCATGGTAGTTCAGAAGGATGCCATTACACTCTCACAGGAAACATACCTGAGCTTATGCCTCCACTGTTATTCCATGGAATGTTGCATTACTCTTCCAAGTCAACATGATCTGAAGGCTATAATGCAGACCCAACTGTGAGTTATATGGCCATGTTCCTGCAATGAGTTCCCTTGATCTAAAATGGTGATAAGTAACATATATATATATATAGTATTTACATATGTCACTCAGAAAGTGGTGTTGGCTGAGACCATGTGGCTAGGAAATGCAAATCCATTTCAAAAATAAATGTCTCTTCCTGTCAAATAAAATCACTACCTCTTCCAAGATGGAAGGAACATACTGCTGTCAACTTGTTACCAAGCCACTGGGTGGTGTTTCAAGGAATGATGAACGACTAAAGGCTAAGTCATAGTCTGCTTCCACTGAGGCTGGCAGCACTGGGAGCTAGATGGTTTTGATGAGTGGGAGCATAGGCTATGAATAGCCATGCTTAGCCTCCACCTATAGGTTCAAAACTCCCTGTTTTGTATTTTTGTTTTGTTTGCCTGTGAATGGCCAATGACAGAAACTGGTTTACATCAGCTAACTCAGTCATTCCCTTGTTGACTATATCTCCTATAATAGATGCTCTTGATTGGATGTGAAGATATGAAATTGCAATTTTAATGTCTTCCCATGTTGTGACAACTTCCACACTTTTATCTTTATGACATCACTCCAGATATCCCTGTCAATGATCCTCCTGTAATCTTTTCTTATGGGCTTCTATCTACTCTAACTTCTGATCACATTTGTGTGTGTGCGTGTGTGTGTGTGTGTGTGTGTGTGTCTGTGTGTCTGTGTGTGTCTGTGTGCATGTACACTTGGGTATTTGCGTGTGTATGCATGTGCACGCACATGTGTTTATCTGAATTGAAGGTAGATTTGGACAGACTGAAGCAACATTTATGGAAAAAAATCTAAGGTTGAGACTTGCACTGCACTGCCATATTAAAAGTGCAATGAGTAGTTGAATCTATGGCATTTCCTGTGATGGGAAACTGAAAAGTTGGGGAATAGTTAGTCTTGGTAAGTTGGTACCACCTCTTCTCATTTTCTCATCATTTTTACTTCCTGGCATTTGAATGTATTTTTGTCTTTTCTGAATGTGTCAGACAGAGATGATTGCTTGGCACCGAATTACAGGAAGAAGCGTAAAGAAATGTGCTTAAGAGTGGAACGAAGCAGCACAGAATTACGGACGAGAGGTATTGTGGTGTCTTCAGGGCCAGAATCCTTGATGGAACCATTAGGAGAATGAAGACACTGTCTCTAGACATTATATCGCATTCTCTATATCTGCATTATATCTGCACTGTGACTTCCTATAGATTTGTGACACGCCTCTGCCTCCTGAGTTGCCATTAGCTAGCTCTGCCCGGAAGGAACTAGAAAATATCATCCTGAGTGAGGTAACCAAATCTAAAAAGAACACACATGGTATGCACTCACTGATAAGTGGATATTAGCCCAGAAGTTTGGAATAGCCAAGAAACAACTCACAGACCAAACGAAGCTCAAGCAGAGGATGGCCTTGTTGGTCATCAAAGGGAGGAGAGGCCCTTGGTCCTGAGAAGGCTAGGTACTCTGGTATAGGGGAATGCCAGAACAGGGTAGAGGGTGTGGGTGGGTTGGTGAGCGGGGGGGGGGGGGGGATGGGATAGGGTGTCTTTGGAAGGGAAATAAGGAAACAGGATAACATTTGAAATATAAATAAAAGAAAATATCTAAGAAAAGAAAAAGAAAAAATGAGAACTAAGTACTCCTCCAGCAGCCTGAAGGCATTACAGCCCCTACAGAAAGTCTTCCTCTTTTCATTCTGTGACCGATATCTCCTTTCTTAAAAGACCTCCATGATGGCTCCTTGTTGGTTTCATACCTTCTGTGAATATACCAATTTAAACACGCATACCCAAGTGAATGCCAGGAATCTGTCTCTGCCTCCTCATCACAGAAGATACAGACCAAGGCTGCTGCACTTGGCTTTTACACATGATTGCTGAGGACAGAACTAGGATCCTTATGCTTTCACAGCGAGCCTGTTTCCAAACATGCCACCTCCCCAGTTCCCAAATCCTTTGTCTTTTGAAAGATGTAGTACATAATTATCTCTAATTATGTGTGATAAAAATAAAAGAACCCATTTCTTCTATCTAATTCTAATAGTGTTTGTTGAAGGTCATTTTCTGCCCTCCACCTCCTACATTGCTTTTGGCTTTGGTTATCAGTTCTCTAGTCCAAATTTCTACAAGGTCAACTTTTTTCACATGTGAATGAGGGGATGGGCTGTTTTTCTTTCTTACGTTGCTCACACCACTTAACATAGGAAGAATACATTCATATCACAGCTGACAAAACGTCACTTTTTGAGGACTCAATGGTATCAAAAGAGAGAAGGCAGGAAGAGAGAGATAACCTACTTTGTAGCTATGTTGAGTAATACTGTAACAGTGCTGAAGCATTTCCCCAGGTTTACTCATGGTGGTTTCCTAGTTTTAAATATTTAACATGTCTTCAGTATAGTTTGAGTTGACTTTTATGTATACCAAAGAAGAGAGAAGCCATTTTATATTCTGTGTGTATATTTAAACTTATTAGCACCATTATAAGAGACACTCCCCATTTGGCTAATGTATACTCTTAGAAGAGTCTAGACATAAGATGCTTGCTTGTAAGATCAACAATAAAGCAATTGGATATATAAATTAATTTTCAGGTTTGAAAACAGAGATGAGTATAAATCAAGATATGCTGGAGCTAAATGCAAGCCAATTGAATGTATAGCTACTCAGATAATATTCTAATAAACGAGAACACTAAAGGGTAGGTTAAAGATCCCTAAAATACTGATACAGAAAGAGAAACACATTGGTGTAGAGAGTCATAAGAGGGAATTACTCAATAAATAAGAAAAATAAAAACAATACAAAGTTGGCACCAAGCTGGAATCTTATCAATTTAATTAGAAGACAAACAGGAATTGATACAAATATCTTTACTAGTGGATGATCTACTGAGCAGCTAATATCCAAGATAAAACTGCTCTTGAAATGTTAAGCACAACAAATTCATTCACATATAAAAGGAAAAGAAAATTAGCAGCAACCAATAAAGCAGTTTCGATTTTTGAATTTAAAATGCCTTTGCTGCAAAGGAGAAAAGATAGCTGGTGAGAAGTAGCTAATTGGTATTGTCATTCATACAAATATTCAGTAAGCAAGTTCTATGAGGACAAAAATGGTTTGAACTAAAAACAGTTTTACACGCACACATACACACACATGCACACACACACACACACACACACACACACACACGCACACACACACACCTAAGTCACAAACAATAAATCAATTTGGATATGGTGACTGTTAATTTAAGGAATGTCTTAGAGGAAATAGTCTCTATTTGCATAAACACAGCAATGCTACTGCTTTGCAGTTCTCTGTCACAGGAAAGCACTAGATGGAGTTTATCCAAATGTGAGAATGCTCGATCAGATGCTTGGGATCATTTGACTGGGAATCCAGATCAAATAATAGAGAGTAAAGTCCCTTGTAAGTAGGAGTCTCTGTGAGGATACTACTGGCTTAGACTGGGGGCAATCACACAGTCCCTAGCGGGCTGTGTCCTGGCTGGTGGTGCAAGGTAGAGTGTTGATTCTTCAATTTATTAATCTTAATGATTGTCAGGCTTCCTGAAGAGCTAGACAGTGAGGGCTGGTGACTGCAAGTTTTTCTACTCTGAAATTGGTAGAACCTGTGGACAATGCTGGTGAAATATTATATGTAATTGTTTTTGGAAAAATCTGTAATGCAGATGTCTACCGAGCTTCGATTTAGTCTGATGAATAGGCTTTCAGGTACAATTTATACATGTGCAAACTTAAAGATAAATAAATAAAAAGCTACAAATATAGTTTCTTTCTTCTCTACCCATAGGCTGAAAGTTACTGTCGTTCAAGCTCATTTAGCTCAATTTTGCACTCAACATTCTTGGGCTAGTTGTCATCAAGGAAACCTTCACAGGCTGCTTCACTAAACAGTCATCAAATTCTTTGTCTATTTTAAAACTTGACCCCAAAAAGTCAGGCTTTCTTAGTAAGTAGCATAAAATCCATGCCACATATTCATGTATTTATTAATCTCAGACTTTTTTTTTTGTTTTGGTTTTATTCTACATCATTTTCTTTTCTCCTGTCTTCAAGGCTGTATTGTTTGGGTTTATTATTGCTGTGACTGAATGGACAACAGAAACAACTTAGGGGAAGATTTATTTTGCTCACAGTAATAATCTATTGTGTCATGGGAGTTCTGGTTAAAAGGCTAGTATTACAATGGGCAGGAGGCACATTGGAGCAATAATAGGAAGTGACAAAGGGCACATAAAACCCCCAATAATACACCCCTAGTGATCTACTTCCTCTCCCCTGGCCCATACTTCTATAGTGGTATTACCTCCTAACTGTCTACTAAAATTTTGCATTTTAGTTCTGTAAGCCTAGAATGCCTTAGGTATAACCTTGTCAATAAAACTGACCTCAACATTATAACTTAGTCAAGTGCCTCAATTACTCATTGTTGCTGTATAATATGTCACAACCAAATGCAAGTTATGAAAGAAAGAGTTTAATTTGGCTTATTATTCCAGATAGGAGTTCATAATGATGGGGAGGTATGGGAGCAGATGGCCAGAGCAGGAAGCTGAGAGATCACATTTCTCCAAACATACAGGAAGCTGTAAGTGGGTCAAGCTATATATTCTCATAGCCTGCATCAAATAACGCACTTGCTCAAGTAAAGCTCATGTCTCAAAGATTCTATAAGCTAGCCTAAACAATTCTACCAACTGGAGACCAAATGTTCAAATTCCTGCAGCTATGGGGAAAATTTCTCCTTCAAACTACCACATGTAAGAAAACTCAAAGAAATGCCACATCCAGCCATCCAGCCATCTTTTAAAAAAATGTAATTAGGACCACAATATCTGAGAACACCAGGACACTCTCAAGTGTATTTTTATTTTAAAACACCACTGTGGTGGGAAGGAAGATATATTTCATCTTAAAACTCTCATATCACTCTCCAACACTGATGAATGTCAGGGCAGAAACTCAAAGCTAGAACCAGAACGCAGGGACTGAATCAGACAGTGACATGAAATGACACTGCTTACTGAGTTGCTCCTATGGCCTTTTCTGCCTGCTTTCTTTTACAATGGAGGACCACAATCCCCAAACTGACATCATCCATAGGGGGTTAAGGCCTCCTATATCAAACATTAATCACAAAAAGTCTGATAGGCTTCCTAAAGGTCATCTGATGGAAGCACTTTTTAAACTGAGATCCTCTTTCCCCATATGTCTAGGCTTATATCATGTTGACAAAAACACCTACCAAGAAAATTGAACCCTAGTCAACTTGACACAGGAATGCAACCTTATAAAACAACAGCCTTTATTTTCTTGTGTATTATGAAGGCTAATACTAATACAAAACAAAGTATTCTAACTTTTAAAACTTCTAAGTCTTTAAAAAACATGCAAACATTGAAAAAATTCAATCTGTTAAAAAAAACTAAGTCTTTCATCTAAGGGCTCATGTAAATCAAAACAAGTTGTGTGCTTTTTTACTCTGAGGGAAGAACAACAACACAGTTATGTTCAAATCAATGTAAAACCAAAGGCAAACAGCATAAAGCTCAATGGCAGAGGTCTCAGACTCATGATCTTCTGAACTCACAAGGTTTATATGACTCTACCTCTCTGAACATGCCATCTACAACACATATAGCACATTATACAGGCTCAGATTGGGTGGCCACTCCATGGTACTGACATCTCCAAAATGTTGAGATTGGGATGTAAGTTAATTAAAAAATATATAAGTTATTGACAAAAATAAATACATTCAAAACCAAATAATATTCCAATTACAAAAAGTTGTGGTGTATATAATACACTTAAATGTATAATAATTGTATATTACTTATAAACATAAACCTATCTTGCAAAGACACTCAAATGTAACTGAACACATGGGGATATCCAATTAAGCCACAGAGGTTACAACTACATTGGCATATCTATTCTAATATCAAATGAAATAAGCTTTTATAACTAACTAAAATAGAAGACAAAGGTTATTATCTGTTAAAACAAACTACTTAATTAAGAAGATAATCAACTTTAAATATAGTCATTGAATATATTAGTTCCAAATTTCACAATACAAACACTGTTGGGTATAAAAGGTCAGATAGGTCCTAACAGAATAAATGTGGGTAACTTCAGGATCTCACTATCATCTTTAGATAGGCCATCCAAAGTAAAAATATAAAAAACAAACAGGGAAAATAATTTCACTAACTAGGTATTAAGAAATTCAGTATAACTACAGCATAGATCATGCCATCAGTATATATACGTGAGTGTATGTGTGTGTGTGTGTGTGTGCGCACACGCGTGTGCGTGTTTCTCAGTAGCCCATGGAAGCTTATGTGTCACATTTTAGGCTGCAAAAGAAATCTTAACAAATACAGACATATCAGAATAGTCCCAGAATAGTTCCTGATTGGGGTGGAAGGAAAGTAAATCTCTATCATGAGAAATTCTACAATTACTTGGGAAATTGAACTGTACAGTGTAGAGCAATGGTTCTCAAACTGTTGGTCATGGCCCTTTGGATAAGATATCCTTTGGGGTTACATATTAGGTGTTTTGCATATCAGATATTTACATTACAATTCATAAAAGTAGCAATATTACACTTATGAAGTAGCAGCGCAATAGTTTTATGGTTGAGTTCACCACAGCATGAGGAGCTGTCTTAGAGGGTCACAGCATTAGGAAGCATGAGGATAAATGATTAAGAGCATGAATTAAGAGCAATTTCTTCAGAAATTGAGAAATAAGAAATACATTTAAGAAGAATTAAGAGAATACATTTAAAATTTCCAAGAAAAAAATAAAAATGAAAATGAAGATACAACGTACCAGAAATCTGGAATACAGACAAGGCGGTTCTAAAAGTAAAGCTCATAAACATTAGAGTTTACAGTAAGATATCTGAGATATTTCAAATATATAACCTGGTTATGCACCGAAAAGTCACAAGAAAAAGACAAGCAAAACCAAAATTAAGTAGGTGGCATGAAATAATGTACATCACGGAAAGACTTAATGAAATAGAGACCAAGAGGACTCCGTATCAAAGAGCTTGTACTCTGAAAAAAATCAAAATACTGGCAAACTCCCGCCAAACCCAACTGAAAATACAGAGGAAAAATCCAGTTAATAAAATTAGAGAACAATTTAGAGATCATTGGAAAATGTCTTGAAAACTTATATTCCAGAAAATTAGAAATCTTAAAAGTAGATAAATTCCCAGACACATAAGACCAACCAAGACTAAACGAGAGAATATGGACAAAAATCAACCCTCCCAAATGCCATGAACTGAATGGATTCACTGTTAATTCTATCAAACGTCTCAAGATTAAATAATATCAATGCTCCTTGAGCTAGTCCATGAAATAAAAAGGAAAGGAACATTATGACTCTCCAACTATGATATCAGCACAAGTCGGATACCAAGACTAGACACAGACACAACGAAAAAGAAAATTATAGAACTCTTACTCTGTGGAACACAGACCCAGAAATTCTCACTAGGGCTATTTCACATCAAATTCAAGAACATGTCTAAAAGAGCATACTCCATTGTGGGGAGCATATCATGAATGTTCCTGTAGTCATAGCTCTCCAGAGAAACCAGGAATGTTAAGCACACAGAATGGCTCTTTCAAAGGATTGGATATATACCAGTTCGTCCAGAAAGCTGAGACTTGGAGGAGATTAACAGCCTGGTAATCTGTGTTATCTCTTGAGCCAGGCTATATCAAGCTCCTTCCACTAGGCCCAGAAGTGGCTAATAATCTAAATGACCCTGATATCCAGCGGATCTGCCCCCTCCTCCATAAACAGGACCAGAGAGTGGCTAATAGCCCTAATGACCTCTATGCTATCTGTATGACTGAGACCAGACCAGACCCTTAGGATCTCATCTCAAACCCATATTCTTGGAAAAAATGACACCCTGAGTTGAGTATTAGTGTAATTACTCTTCTTTGTGCAATGGGGATTGTATTACCACATGAAAATGTTTTCCAAATTTTACTGGACTTAAATACATTGGGAATAAGCTGCACATTATTAGTTCCAAGTAGCTTAAAATATGCTTGCTAAATCTAAAAGATATCAATAAGAAAAACTTTAACACACACATATATACACACACACAAAACCCCAAAACCCTAAATCCCCAAAACCAAAAGCCAAAAGCCAAAAACAATCTTGCCCTCCTCCCCCTGCCCCATGTGTGTGCAGTATTCTAAAAGATCAAAGACCTCCTATAGATAAAGATGGGCAGGCTCAATACTCTGAAAACACTTATTTTACTAAAAAAAGTCAACAGAGTCACCCAATGATCATCAAATTTCCAAAGACTTCTTTACACAGCTAACAATCCCAAACCCATATAGCAACACAAAAAAAGCAATCCCAAGAAGAATGAAAAATGCAGGTGTCATCATAATATTCGATTTCAAGTACTTCTACAAAGCAACAGTAAGAAAAATAGTGTGGTACCAACACAACAGACACACAGACCAATGGACTAGAGTAAAGAACCTGAAAAGGAAGCCACAGTCACAGCTATCGAATCTGTGACCAAAATATCAAAAACACCCAATGGAAAGAAGACAACGTCTTCAACAAACGGTGCTAAGATTTCCTTGCATAAATGAGCAAAATTGATTTATATCTATCACTTTGGAAAAAATTCAAAATATATTGTGAATTTAAAATTGATACCAAATAATAAAGGTGTTATAGGGCATGCTCTGTACAGCAAGGAAAGCAATCAGTAAAGAGACAGCCTATGAAGTGAGTGGAAATACTGGACAGATTACATCATTACAGGTATAAATTTATAGAGCTAAAAACTACTCTCAATCCAAGTCCTCCATAAATGCTACATATTCATATAGGCTAATGAATTTTTAAATATTTATTGGTCATTTTTGTGTTTTCCATGAAAATTGTTCTATGCATTCTCCTGAAAATCTTTCCAGACCCCTCTTGTTTATCGTCTTACTCTTCCTTATATCAAATGGTTCTTCATGATGTGGTATTTGGCAGAAAGTGTTCTTCAGGTTTAAGAGTGTGTCGGACTACAAGGCATTTAATTACAGAAGCATTTTATGCATAAAGATTTTATGCATTACCTTCTCCCCTTCCTGTATTTATTCACTTTTATTTTCTTGTATGGATTCTGGAGCTAAGACTTCAAGTACTGTAATCCTATTGAATAGGATTGTTGAAAGTGGGGATCTTTGTCTCAGTCCTGACTCAGAAAGGTAAGTATCACATTTTCTCTCACTATGGACCCAGCCCTCAAGCCTCTTTGTATTGTTTTCAAGCAAAGTTTTAATATTGTTTTCTCTTTAGTTAAAATCGTGTGATTTGTATAATAAAAAGAGAAATACATGCAATAATTCTAAAGGGAAAGGCAAAACATTGATATGAATAAAATACATTTTTGGTAATTGTGGGCAAATCTAGTATGATTAGATAGCTCTAGGCAAAACAACTTGACTGTTGTTCCTTCTCATTCTCATTTTGGATAAAAGACAACAACGACAACAACCCCAACAAAAACAAAAACAAAAGACCAATGCTGTTTCAGAGAGCATCTCCCTTAACAGCTATTTCATTCTGGTCACTGAGGATTAAACCACCTTTTTGTACTATGTAGTATTTCCCATTGACAAAGAACCCATCCAACATGTAAGGGAAAGCAGTCAATGAAATTTTTAAAAAGTACAAATATAAATCATGTTTCTAATTATTTCTTACAGCATTTTATTTAGTAGCATCTCAACACACCTACTAGATGCCATCTTTCCTCTTAAAGGGTCACCTCATCTAGTCCTGACAAGAGGCTTTGTGTTTATTCTTCATGTATCTTGTTAATAAGTGTTCAGATGATATTTCTGGGGGGCCTGCACTTTTATGAAGGGAAACAGAGGAGGAGGAGTGGATCTCTGGGAGAGGAGAGGGAGAAGAGGGGCTGGAGGAATTGGAGGACAATTTGGTTGGGGTGTATTATATAAGATGAATAAAAGTAGAAAATATTAAAAAGAACTAAGAAGAATAAAAATAAAGAATATTAAAAAGACCTAAAAGGAAAATGAAATAATTTCATTTTCTTTGTTTTTGTAGATAAGGAAAATTAAATTAGCATAACTAATAATGAGAAAAAGTTGGGTCAAAGGATTTGGAAGATAGGCTGATTGTCATTTTGTTTAAATTAGCTGTTTTCAGCTTTACGTGGTGACTTAAGAGAGACATTTTGTTGTTGTTGCTGCTGTTGTTGTTGCACATATGATGTATTTTGATCAAGTGTGTCCACTAATTTTCACTGATCTCCTCACTGTTCTTTCCTATCGACTTCATGCCATTTGTTGTGTTTTTCTGGTTGTTTTCTTTGAAAACAACAGCATTCACTTAGGATGCCTAGCATGTGCTTGGGTGCAGGGGCATCCATGGGGGCATGGCTAGCTTGGTGGGATGGGGATTGAAATCTTGAAGAAATGGTCCCTGTCTCTCCCAGCAGCTATCATTTTCAATAGCTCTTTAGCTAGAGCAGGCAGTGGATGAAAAACTTCCCCTCCTCCATTCTGTAATCTTATCTGACCTCTTCTTGCACAGGTCCTATGCATGCTGTCATAATTGTTGTGAGCTCATTGATACCACTGCCCTGCTGTGTCTAGAAATGTTTCACGGTAGTCAAATCAGCCCCTCTTTATCTTACAATCTTTCTCCCCACTTTTCTGCAATGATCCCTGAGCTTTGGAAGCAGAAGTAGGATGAACATATCTGAACTTATTTCTTTTTAAAAAGAAACACAAAATGCAAGGCATAGGACACAGCTCCTACAACCCAAAAGTAAAAGCCACTCAAAACCAATAGAATGGAATTACATTCAACATTTCCAATTCATGTGGAATTAGGAAAGTATTTTAACATATTCAAATAGAAGAAAGATTCATAAAGCAGTAGGTGCAGTCCAGTCAGGGATATTTATAATCTATCCCTGCATACTATGCACATAATCAACATAAAATCATGTTTCATGCAAATACTATAGAATTTAATCACAGTATTTTCCAGTTGGCTATGTAGAGGCTAGGAATTAAGAAGTATTTGTTACAATAAGAGGCCTATATAAGTTGATTGTTCACCAAGACACACTCATGAAATATGACTTTGAACAGCCGGTAAACCATCTCTAGTAGAAATTTAATAATATAGCCTATAATGTCATACTTTTGCAGTTTAAATATCAGTACCAATCATGTCACTAGGCAACTAAAATATTAAGCTTTATATAGCAAACAATTTTCTAAAAAAAGATGCTTAAACTATTTTTCTATAGAGACAGGCGATAGTATCTAATCAAGATTACCATGTAGGCTAGAAGAATTTCTAATTACTAGTACTTTTGAGTAGTTTTAAAAGTCGTTGTTGTATTTAAACCTCTAAAGTTATTAACTTGCCTGTCAATCACATTCACATCATAACAATTCTTTTTAATATTCTAATGCTCATCTTATACATTTAAAATATCACATTTCTATTTAATTAAGTAAATGATATTACTTTAATAAAATAGGCTATATAAATTAATTACCAGATCCATCCAGTTGCCTAAAAATTTTGTGAATTCATTGTTTCTAATTGCTGAGTAGTATTCCATTGTGTAAATATACCACATTTTCTGTATCCATTCCTCCTTTGAGGGACATCTGGGTTCTTTCCAGCTTCTGGCTATTATAAATAAGGCTGCTATGAACATAATGGAGCATGTGTCTTTATTGTATGCCGGGGAATCCTTTGGGTATATGCCCGGTAGAGGTATAGCAGGGTCCTCCGGAAATGTAACCCAATCACAAAAGAATACACATGGAATGCAATCTCTGATAAGTGGATATTAATTAGCCCAGAAGCTCTGAATACCCAAGGCACAAATCGCATAACAAATGACTCCCATGAAGAAGTATGGAGAGGGTCCTGATCCTGGAAAGGATTGATCTAGCATTGGAGAGGAATATAAGGACAGAGAAAAAGGAGGGAGATGATTGGAGAAGGGATGGAGAGAAGAAGGTTTATGGGACATATGGGAGGGGGGATCTGGGAAGAGGGAAATCATTTGGAATGTAAACAAAGAATATAGAAAATAAAAATATTTATAAAAAAATAAATTAATTACCAAAGAAATTTAAACATAACATTTTGGAAATATAATGATGAATAAGCATAATTCACAGAAAAGAAATTTAATCAGAAAGTTAGAAATTTATCCAAATAAAGAAAAACTTCCTTACTAAGATGATATGTTTTGTTTGCTTTTTTTTTTTTTTGGTTTGTTTGTTTTTCTTTGATATTTTTTTAATCAAGTTGACACAGACTTGTGGTTATCTGGGAAGAAGGGAACCTCACCTGAGAAAATGGCTTCATCACATCAACCTGGGTGCAAATCTATAATCCTTTCCCCATACCCTGCCCTGACTTCCTTTCACAATGAACTGCTCAGCTGAAGAAATCCCCCACCCCCAACCCCTTCATGCTCCCATCCCCAACCTCACAATCACAGGTTGCTTTTGATCACAGTGTTCTATCACAACAACAGAAAGCACACTAGAACTACGTCTGTTCCTAGATTATATTGGGTTTCTCTGGTGCCACTGTCAAAAGGACAAAACGGCAACCAACAAATTGGGAAAAGACCTTCACCAACCCTACATCCGATAGAGGGCTAATATCCAATATATACAAAGAACTCAAGAAGTTAGAATCCAGAGAACTAACTAACCCTATTAAAAATGAGGTAAGGAGCTAAACAAAGAATTTTCACCGGAAGAATTTCAAATGGCTGAGAAGCACCTTAAGAAATCTTCAACACCATTAGTCATTAGAGAAATGCAAATCAAAACAACCCTGAGATTTCACCTCACACCAGTCAGAATGGCTAAGATTAAAAACTCAGGAGGCAGCAGGTGTTGGTGAGGATGTGGAGAAAGAAGAACACTCCTCCACTGTTGGTGGGATTGCAAGCTGGTACAACCACTCTGGAAATCAGTCTGGAGGTTCCTCAGAAAACTGGGCATGACACTTCCAGAGGACCCTGTTATACCACTCCTAGGCATATACCCAGAAGATTCCCCAGCATGCAATAAGGACACATACTCCACTATGTTCATAGCAGCCTTATTTATAATAGCCAGAAGCTGGAAAGAATCCAGATGTCCCTCAATGGAGGAATGGATACAGAAAATGTGGTATATTTACACAATGGAATACTACTCAGAAATTAAAAACAATGAATTCATGAAATTTTAAGGCAAATGGTTAGAACTGGAAAATATCAGCCTATGTGAGGTAACCCAATCACAAAAGAATACACATGGAATGCAGTCACTGATAAGTGGATATTAATTAGCCCAGAAGCTCTGAATACTCAAGACACAATTAACATATCAAATGATTCCCAAGAAGGAAGGAGAGGGCCCTTGTCCTGGAAAGGCTTGATGCAGCATTGTAGGGGATTGCCAGGACAGAAGAGTGGGAGGGGGTCCATTGGGGCATGGGCAGAGGGAAGAGGGCTTATGAGACTTATGGGGCAGGGGGGAACCAGGAAAGGGGAAATCATTTGGAATGTAAACAAAGAATATAGAAAAAAAGAACATTAGCCGGTATCGATGAGTATCCAAATTTGAGATATTTTCTGAAAGAAGTAGATGTGTTTATGTTTATTTCTTGAATAAATAAGAGTCACTATAAATATGAAGCTTACAATTTTTAACTTAGAATTATTTAAAATTATAAAATTCAGATGGTCCTTATAAAATATTAATAAGGTACAAAAATATACAATGTCATGAGTATTCAAACATCCAAGACATCAAAAACGTTTGGATTTATAGAAGGAAATCAAAGTGATAGGATTCCAATAAGCTGGTCTCAAATGATGTTCTAGTTTCATGGGGGGAAATGCAAGAACATATTACAACTTCTTTTCTTATTCCACATGTGCTGAGATGCTCAAAATCAGAGAAGCTTAAGATTTCATCTCTTCGGTGGGAGTTGCTGCACACTCTCGTTCTTTGCATGCACAGTAGGAAACATGTTCTAAGTGTCTTCTGCTCTTCCTCAGCTTCTAGATACGATAAGGCTTCTACAAACATTTAGGTTGCTTTGAATGAGAATCTGCATCTTTTGATCTGCCTGAGTCAGAATTTGCTGTCAGGATTAGATGAAATATGTCTACTGTTGCATCTCTGCTTATTCAAATGCTAGCTTAGAAAATAATATCAATTAGAGCTTTAAGACAGGAGCTATGGTGTTTCAGTGTCACTTGTTTGCTTCTATATTTGATTTGCATTGTCAGTTTTCTCTCTGCAACACAGAGAAGGAACTGGTATAACCTTCTTCCTGTAAACTAGGATTCAGACACTGGCAGGACAGAGGTCTGAAGGCAATTATCGGAACTGACGGAAGGAGGGGTGCCGCTGTCCAGAGTGATGGTGACAGTATTTAACAAGAGTGAGGTGCTGACTGAAGAGAAGGGCTCCTGACCAGTATTGCTTCTCAGTGAGTCTTTTCTCAGTCAGGCAAGTTGTTTATTCTGACAGTAGGTGAGCAAGCTGTGATTCATAGCTGCACACACAAGAGAGGATGTAATTTTCTGGTCTTCATTACTGAGATCAATAAGCAAATTATGTAGGAGGCCAGGCATGTCTGAAATAATGAAGCCAAGTTGCCAGAACCTGCTTTGTCTGTTCTTCCTCCTTTCTTCACAAAAGGGCACAGCGAAAGCTGGGATTTTAAAATAAATAAATAAAAACAAGCCGGTCTTGCTAGTTATTTATCTTATTGAAGGGTACTCCCTTCTGCTTCGCTTGTGTCAAAGAAAAGTGCAGAATAAGAAACCGTTGCTTTGAAAGGGTAGAAGTAATGAATAATGAAAGTAGTGGAGACAGTGCCGGAGAGGCAAGGATGCCAGTGGGCAGAGGAAACACACACACTTTATTCAAATATGTCATCAGCTAGAGGCTGCATTATTACGCCTAAACCTTTTCTTGCAAATTAAGTCACCATATGTGGACTGTATTCCACACTTTGTCTCATAAATTATGTAAAAAAAATCGCTTTGCACATAAATCACATTTTGTTATACCCAACTCTGAGCATGTCCATGTAGCTTCTTTTAAGTCCAGTCTCAAGCATTTTTGTTTTGTTTTGTTTGTTTTTTTTTTTTTTTTTTGGTTTTATTTTGGTTCTTTTCCTTCTCAGTATGGAGTCTTTCATTTTACAGCAATCCATTTCTTCCTGATTTAATTTTATTTTGTCATTTCTAATTTCCTACAATGTTTTCATAAGAATTCTTATGGAAACAAAAATTATTCTGTATTTGATATATATTAAACAACCAGTACTCAAGTGAGAGTGGCTTTCGAAAGTGATTATATTCCTCCATACATGTTGATGTTGAGTGGAAGTAGACCTTTAAAGTGATTATTACTACTGTTTGTTTTAATCAAAGTTTTAACCTAACATTCCAGTATTTGTTTACAAAATAAAATGTGATGTTGCTGAATGCGTTCACATTAGAGTCTGGGGTGAATCCTATGGTGAACTTAGTATAATGATGCAGTAGGAAGACACTGGTAGGCTTGTTGTTGGTTTTGTTTTGTTTTGTTTTCAAAAGAAAGTAAATCCCTTATGGCCAAAATGCAGGAGTAAACATGCCTGACTTTTTTTTTTTTTTTAATTTCAAAGGATCTTGTGATAAGCGCAAACTAGACACAATACAAACACAGCCCTGTATGTTACAACCATATTTAAAACTGAATGAGAAATTTGTCCTGGCAGCCTGGACACACTCTGTTGATTGTTAAAGAAACACGGCCAGGAAAGACAGTTGACTCTGGTTCCCAGACTGGTTCCAGAGACCTAGCTTCCCATACAGCGTCTGTCAATGGAAATGGAAGAGCCTTAGGCCTAAGACAGGGATGGATATGGATGTTGTGGGTGTGAAATGAGATAGACTAGACTCATCTGAGCCAGTCTACCCTTATTGTTGCCAAGACAGCTCAGTGGCTCAGTTTTCCTGTGAGGATGAGATATATGTTTACAATGTCCAGCATAGACGTGGTAGTCCAAGAGGAGACAGGCTTGGCTTAAGATGGAAGCGTCATTAGTAGAAGAGAATTTCCTGAATATTTTTCTTACTGACTTGTTTTAAATTACTAAGGGTGGCCATATAGGCCTCTCTTTATAGATGGGCACAATGGATAAGTTAAAGGACATTCACTTTCTAGGACTTGAGACCTGAACTTAGCTTGACATGTTTTCATTGGAGGATACTCAGCAAGAGTGTAGACTGAGTTAGGGGCAGTACGGAAAGGGATGTATGTCTGTGGGAGAAAACAGACCAAACCAAAGCCCAAACAAACACAAAATGAACACGTGTCTGTATGTACCAAAAAAGATTAAAAAAAAAAAACAGAGAGAGAGAGAGAGAGAGAGAGAGAGAGAGAGAGAGAGAGAGAAGAGAAGAGAAGAAAAGAAAAAGGAAAAGAAAAGAAAGAAAGGAGAGAAAAGGAAAAATAGCTAGGAGTTGGGAGAGCTTTTGTAAAAAGAGAAGTACTCTTCTTGGGGAAAAAGTCATAATTGTCAAAACTATTTATCTAGACTTCTAGACCTCTCTTTAGGGCATGTAGAAACAATTTACTGAGTGACGGAAATTTTTTCAAAATTGTCCTGCTGGCACCACTAGAACTATCTGACTCTAAAGCTTTTTGAATTTGTTTAAAGTATTTATGTGTGTTAGTGTTTTGCCTACATGAATATATTTGCATATGTGTATATGTGTGTATATGTAATGCATATACATATATATGTACTACATGCAGATAGTGTCCATGGAGACCATAGAAGGCAGTTTGATTCCCTGCATCTGAAATGATTGGCAGCCATGAGTGACCATGTGGGTGCTTAGAACTGAACCCACAGACTCTACAAAGTAGGAAGTACTCTTAACCATTGAGCAATCATCTCTCCAGCAGACTTCTTGAGGTTTTTAAATTTATATGACTGCCAATTTCCTAATTTCATTTAAAACAGTGCAACTTTCTTTAACCTTGCATTGTATATAGCAATAAAATCCTTTTTAGATAGCAACGGGAGTATTACTATGGCAGGCAAAGTTGATTCACATACTTGATGAGATTGTATGTAAAATTATCAAAGCCTTTTTGCTCAGCCAACATGTAAAATGTGTTTGCTTGATTTTTATTTAGATGTATTCATTTAAAAATATGTTAACTCTCATTTGCTGTCCAGTGGATTTAGTTTAGCTCTTCTCAAACTTGCCCCAACTCTAAGAGTATTTACAATAATCTAGCTCCAACTCCTAAAAATCTGAAAGTCATAAAATAGGAATGAGGTCACATACTTTTGAGCACAAAATTTAGGATGAGACAGAAAGATCGTGAGTTTGACAGCAGAAGAGCTATATAACAAGATCCTTGATTAATTAACTAATTAATTAAATGCAAATAAGTTTTCTTCTACATTAATGTTATTACAGTACTCAATATGAATAAACTGTGTATGATAAAGAACATTATTTGGTCTAGCAAGATGGTTCAATAAGTAATGGTATACACCACCAAACTTGAAGACCTGAGTTGAATCTCTGGGTCCGAAATGCAAAAAAGCTATAACAAATTGTGCTTTGACCTCCACAAGTTTGCCATATCATGGATGCATATTAATAAAGAAGCAAAATAAATAAATAAATACATACATACATACATACATAATATTTAAAAAATATTCTTTTTTTCCTTTTTTTTCTTTTTTTTTATTCGATATATTTTTTATTTACATTTCAAATGATTTCCCCTTTTCTAGCCCCACACTCCCCGAAAGTCCTGTAAGCCCCCTTCTTTCCCCCTGTCCTCCCACCCACCCCTTCCCACTTCCCCGTTCTGGTTTTGCCGAACACGGCTTCACTGAGTCTTTCCAGAACAAGGGGCCACTCTTCCTTTCTTCTTGTACCTCATTTGATGTGTAGATTATGTTTTGGGTATTCCAGTTTTCTAGGTTAATATCCACTTATTAGTGAGTGCATACCATGATTCACCTTTTGAGTCTGGGTTACCTCACTTAGGATCATGTTCTCTAGCTCCATCCATTTGCCTAAGAATTTCATGAATTCATTGTTTCTAATGGCTGAATAGTACTCCATTGTGTAGATATACCACATTTTTTGCATCCACTCTTCTGTTGAGGGATACCTGGGTTCTTTCCAGCATCTGGCAATTATAAATAGGTCTGCTATGAACATAGTAGAGCATGTATCCTTATTACATGTTGGGGAATCCTCTGGGAATATGCCCAGGAGTGGTATAGCAGGATCTTCTGGAAGTGAGGTGCCCATTTTTCGGAGGAACTGCCAGACTGATTTCCAGAGTGGTTGTACCAATTTGCAACCCCACCAGCAGTGGAGGAGTGTTCCTCTTTCTCCACACCCTCTCCAACACCTGTTGTCTCCTGAATTTTTAATCTTAGCCATTCTGACTGGTGTAAGGTGAAATCTCAGGGTTGTTTTGATTTGCATTTCCCTAATGACTAATGAAGTTGAGCATTTTTAAAGATGCTTCTCTGCCATCCGAAGTTCTTCAGGTGAGAATTCTTTGTTTAACTCTGTACCCCATTTTTTAATAGGGTTGTTTGGTTTTCTGGAGTCCAACTTCTTGAGTTCTTTATATATATTGGATTAAGAGCAGGTAATAGCCTGATCATTCCATAGAGAATATGCCACATCATTTTAATATGGCTCATTCATTCATTTATTTATTTAGTCCTTTGCTACTCTTTACTTTTCCCCCTTCTGTCAAGCAGCCATTCCTCATTGCCACATTCACATATTTATCATAAACATGATAAAAGACTTAAGTTTACTATGTTACAGTTTAACTGATCAGAAATCTAGTTCAAATGTCACCAAACTAAAATGAAATGTCAGTGCTCTGTGCCTCTTTAGGGAGGCTCTCCAGGACAATTCAATTCAGATGTTCAGGGAACTGAGTTCTTGCTGGTGACAGCAAAGGTTATTGGTAGTTTGTAGAAAGCACATTGCTTGACTTCTTGTTCCTCTTTGGATTTTCAAAAATGGAAATAAAAGATTAAGTTATTCTCAGGTTGAAACTCTCAGATCTACTTTTATGTCTTTATATTTTTCTTTGAGGATTTATCTAATAAAATAAGATACTCCACGATACTCTGGGATAGCCTCACTATGCCAAGGTCAGTACTGTGCACCACATTTGCCAACTTCTTTTCCGGATGCCCCATGAGGTAGCATGCCAGAAGCTTAGTAAATGACTTAGTACACACCTTAGGAAGGGTGATTACTATGTCCAAAGCACCGTTCATGAACTGTGAATCAGTTTACAAAGTTGTTTACCCATGAGTCAAGCCAATTTTAGAATTAATTTCATAACCACCCCAAATTTGCGTTATGTAGACTAAGCTGGCCTCGAACTCAGAGATCTGTCTCTACCTCCTGAGTGATGGGGTTAAAGTTGTTTACTCCTTTTATAGGTAACTTGATCTCCAGGCAGCCACTGATTGGCTTTGATATTTATACATTTCCTTTCTCAGGAAACCTAGTTCTTATAAAAATCATATGTACTCTTCTGTACATATAATATGTATTTTGATATTAAGTTACTGCAATGCTTTTGGAGTTCATCAATGTTGGTACAGCATGACTTAGTAAATTCTTTTGCTACCATTTCCCCTCTCTTTCATTACTTTCTTTGATTTTTCTCATTTTACCTTCCTTCCTTCCTTCCTTCCTTCCTTCCTTCCTTCCTTCCTTCCTTCTTTCCTTCCTTCCTTCCTTCCTTCTTTCCTTCCTTCCTTCCTTATTCATTTCTATTTTTTTCTTTCTTGAAACTTGTAGACCTAATAGGCCTAGAATTCACTGTATAGAGCTCCTTGGTCTTGGACTATGTTGCTCCTGCATTTTCTGCCTCCTGAATTCTAAAGTGTCAATCCTATGCTACATGCCCATGCCCATCTTTTGCTACTATCATTTTCTGTCCACCAGTCAAGAGATAGATGACCCATGAAACATGAACTACTTTCTAACACATCCTTTCAGATGAAGAATTCCCAAAGTAGGCTTTTGAGCTTCTAAAGACCATCAAGGACAACATAGGATCTAGATCATACCCATTGTTCCAAACGTACAGAAGCCCCTTCACCACAGCAGAAACTAATACATCATACCTTACTCCAGCACGGGAGATAATATTAAAGTAGATCTTTAATAATGACCTTGCAATGACCTTGCTTTCCAACCCTACTAGAAGATTTTATACTTAAAGATAACTAATTATTTTACATACATACATACACACACATATGCACTCATACACACACATATACAATCTATCTATCTATCTATCTATCTATCTATCTATCTATCTATAGTAATGCCCAAATAAATATTTTTAGTATAGAATAGAGTTTATTTAGGGCATGGGAAGGGAAGTTAAGAGAGTAGTAGGGGCAGAGGATGGCAGACAGAAGGAGAGAGTAGAGAAGCAAAGGCCGGTCATGACCATGTGCAGACAGTGGAGAAGGGAAGAGGGAAGGGAAGAGCCCCAGAGGGCAAGAGAGAACAAGAGAGCAAGAGAGCCAAGAGGATAAAGAGTCAACTCTATTTTTAAATATTTAAAAGAAAATTAAATATGATACTAAAAAAACGAACCTAAAACTCAATCTCTAATTTATAATGACAATACGTCTTTGGTAAATACTTATAAGGCATGACAAATTTGACCCATAGAAATGTGAGGATTTAAGAGCTGAAATGGCACAGATGTTGCAACATTTCATTCATTTGTAGGCTTTATAATAATAGGAGTTCATGAGGAGGCAGAACTGCCAGGTGGCTGACAACAGGGACAGAAACTTCTATAAGTATAGACAGTTTATCCAATTGACAGATTGAAATTAAAGAATAAGCAATTGGTAGCAAAATTTCCAAAAGATCATGTTTCTTCTAAATGGGAAACTTGTAGTCAAGGCATCTTTTCTTGTGAGGAATGAATAAGTGCGCCAGTAATGCTGAATTCTTGAGAGCCACGGTTGCAAAGATGAATATGGCCCCGATATGGTGCATTTATCTATGCCATTGTCGCCACAACTAAATTCCCTCCAAGTTAATATTACTGTCACTCTCCTCTGACAACTTCCAGAGGAGCCACAAACAGAAGATCTACGGCTTCTCCAAGCCTGAGAAGTGTGGGCTTGATCTACACAGTCCATCTTCCATTACCGTATTTTTCCATGCCTATTTTGTAAACTACTTATAAATCACATTAGCTTGTTGTCAACTGTGCTACGCTTACCTGGTCATGCATTTCTTTTAAAAAGAGAATGGCGCTATCTGCTTAACATGGCCTTCCCTATTTGCACAAAGCAGTCTTCTCTGTTGATTTTCCTAATCTCACAGTCCTTAAATAATCCCAACAGGCCTGTTTTCTTTAAGTCTGAAATATCGATGTTCTTTTCTAAGGGTTGCACCCACCATCAAAGTTCAAGTATTTTGAAGAGCTATCAAAAGTATGACTCCTTTCAATGCCTCATGTTTCCTTAAGAGAATGTAAAAAAGGGGGTCTGGTAGAGTCTTTCCTTCCAATCGACCTGCTCTAATTTCCTTTTATTAATAAGATCCATACATACTTGACACTCTCTGCATCAAAGACGATGCTGCAAGCTCTCAGTCATGCAGCTCCAGCTGAACTCAAACTGTTTACGTAAGGCTGGCCATGGACTCCTGATTCTACTGCTTTTACCTCCTAAATGATAGTATTCAGGAGTCCATTGCTCCTAGTTTATGTTGTTCTGGGGAGCTAAATTAGTGCCTCTACCAACTGAAAGATATCCTCAACCTTACAGTGGACTTTTAAATTAAAAAGTAAGGCCATAAACTTTGTAAAAACCAATTGATCTCTGTCCAAAACAGCAAGTATATGAAAAGAATGCTTCTTCTTTCCAAAACTATAACAATAATCAAAGAAAGGCTTTTGTATAAAATACAAAGATTCAGTATGATTTATATAGGATAAAAAGGCAGTATTTTACTTCTACAAGTGATGTCAATATAGTGCTTAGTAAATTTCTGTTTGTTTCAGTTAACAAAATTATAATCCCCATCACCTAAATTATATATCATATTTTTCTTTTACCAGTTCCAATTTTTTATGAAGACATGAAAGAAAATCAAGGGGTGAATTGTTACAAGTCTAAATTCTATAGTTTTGGTCAATTATGTGTTTATAAAAATAGAAGGTACATAATGTTTAGTTTTTACATTTTTATATTTTCTTAGCTTTAAAGTTTAATTCTAATCATTAAACACAGGATGTATCAATAATGTACTTTGTTAAATGAGATCTGAAACCCAAGGGAGGCGATTCACAGTCCAAGTGTTTGAACAAAGCATGAAATTTTTGGAAAAACATTAATTCTTAGAGAAGATAACTTCTTTAATGAATACTTCAAAACCCCTAACAATTGGAATTCTATGGTTCTTTGAGAAGTTTTGTTAGAGAAAACTTTTCATATCTAAAATATGATTCATATCCTTAAAATCATATTTAAATCCATACACTTCTTCTCCAAGGCAACTTTCTCTCTCTCCCTCCTTATCTGCCAGATAAACAGAATTGCCTAATTGCTTGAATTCTTGACACCCTCCCCAATTCAAACTGCAAGCATTTATTATGATCCCCTTCTTAGCCAAGAGGAAAGGTGAGCAGATGCTTTTGTGGACGATCTTAATGTCTCAGCCAAGGAGAATATTAGAATCCAAAAGCCATTCCTCTACTCCAGCACCTGTCACTCCTACTTTCTTCCATAAGGGGTATGTTTTGCCACCTGCCCCAGTGAAAACTCAGCCAAGTTCCAACTTTCTTTATAACATGAGGCCTTTGGCTGTCTTGTATCTTTACTTCATTTACAAAAACTAAGAGCCAACTGCTAAGAGAACATACTCCTTCTTCTGAATCCAGATTGAATCATTATAAGTATTCATTGACTTTCAAGGATTTCAAACTGCGCATATAAGATTTTTCACCTTCTGTTTTCCACTTACGTCTGTTAGAGTAGAAATCTTAAAATATTGGATTAGTCTACCAAGAAATTATGGCTCAGTGTAATGTAATGCAGAAACCTAGTTTTTCTAGTAATTTATCTGATTTTGCCAATGGACTCGCCAGATGTCCTTGAACAAACTATTTAGATGTTCTCCCGTGATTCCTAAACTGAAAAAATGGAGATGGTATATAATGTATACATAAAAACATAGAGCCATCAGAGACCTCATTAGCATCACCCTTCAAATACATACATAAATATACAGGAATCAAAACTTGTCATTGTAATAAAACTTTTCTTTCTGAACCTGACACGCTAATCCGCAGCACTTGCAGTGTCTTACCCATGCCTGTACTTTCTGTCTTTTATTTCAAAAGCTTATATCATTTTAAATTTTTATAGTATTTCAAATGTGAATAAATTTACATCCCTATGGGAGAGCAGCCATTTAATTAGTTCAAATACTCTGTTTGAGGGAAGTTCAATAGTGTTCAAATGGAAAAGAAAGAGAGGGATTTCATTTGGTGCAGAGAAAGACGGCATTTGGCAAAAGACCAATTTTCTAATGTCTCTTTATCCAAATATCCATTGGAAAAGAGAGGTGCAGAACACCACAAGCTCACTACAGGCACAGAAGGTGCGAATAGACTAATACCTGGGGCTATATTTTGGAAAGAGGCACAGGAATTGGTAATCAATCCTTGTTTTAGAATGGTGGAGTAAGTTCATAAGTCTTATTAATTGAAATGCAAATATTGCTTTTTATTAAGACAGGGTCTCAATATGTAGCCTTAACTGACTTGGAACTTGCTATGTAGACTAGGATGGCCTTGAACTCACAGAGACCCACATGCGCCTTGTATATTGGCTTGGAAAGAGTGTCCCAGGATACTTGACCTAACAGTAAATATATGAGAAGGATACTTATTCCTTGACAGTTTGACCATATAATATCTTTGAGATGAAAATTTTCACTAGACCTGAGTGACAGCATCAACTTAGAAGAGGAAGGAGCACACTGGAGAAACTGAGAACCAATTGTTTTTCTGTCTATGGTTGATATCACAGCAGAGTTGTGCTCTCTCAGGAAGAGAAGGACTCCTGGGAATGAGAACCACCATCCTTGGTCCTCTGTGGTTAGACACTAAGTTTCAATTTACCTTGCCATTAACCAGTCTCTGTCCAGTAAGAGCCACCATTTAGTGGCAGTGGGAACAGCAGCTGGGGACCCAGATCCAGGCTGTTACCTGTGGTGGTATGAGATGGTTTTTTTTTTTTTTTGTTGTTGTTGTTGTTTTGTTTTTTGTAAAGAGGTCTTTTCTCAAGTGAAACTGGGATTGCTGCTTGTGCTGTAGAACTGTGTTCCAGGATCAACCAGCATGAAGCAGATTTGAAATGTACAGGGAGGAGATCTGACACACATTTAAACATGAGATTAATAGAAAAAAGATACTCACATAAAGGATTAAAACATATTCAAGCATTGGTGTGAGCATTTCAGTAAAACAGGATCTTTAGAATAGTCATATAAATGACTTGTGTGGCTCCTGAGTAACATCTCATAGGCTTGCTGAAGAATTTTTTCGTTGATAAAATGACAAC
Source organism: Apodemus sylvaticus (assembly GCF_947179515.1). Lineage (NCBI taxonomy): Eukaryota > Metazoa > Chordata > Mammalia > Rodentia > Muridae > Apodemus > Apodemus sylvaticus. The sequence continues at coordinate 41,297,457 of NC_067489.1, forward strand.
ACAGAGGGATTTTGGGGATGCACTGAGTAGAGTTATAGCCGAGAAGGCAAACTATAGGCCACATGGGTTGCACAAGAGAAATCAATTATAATCGTACAGTAAAGGAACTTTATAGTCCTATTTGTGAAATTTCCAGGAATTGGAAGTTTATGGTTGGAAAAGAAGAAAGGACATCTGTGTTTAGGCCTGAAGCATCGTTCATTGCTATTTTAAGATTATTTGAAATAAGCTTTTTGTGAAAGGAATACTGTCTCCTTCTAGGCAAACAGCAGAGCAGATGATAATTGTACTGAAGCTTTTTACTCTAAACTGGTGTGCTGGTGATTTTTGTCAACAACCCAAGAATACCAGGGAGGAGGGAATCTCCATTGAGGAATTGCCTGCATTTGATTGGCCTGTTTGAAAGTTTGTGGGATTTTCTTAATGATTGATGCGTGAGGGCCCAGTCCACCAGGGGTGGTGTCAACCCTATATAGTTGGCCTTAGGGTACACAAGACAGCAAACTGAGTGAACCTGGAAGAGCAAGACAGTAAGCAACATTCCTTCACAACTCCTGCTTTGGATCCTGCCCTGACTTTCTTTCCTGATGAACCATAAGCTGTAAGGTGAAATAAAACCTTTCCTACTCAAATGGCTTTTGGTCGTTGTCTTTTTATCATAGTAAAAGACACTCTAAGGTAGATAGTGAGGGACCTCCAACTAGAGTTCAGAATAAAAACACACTGTCCCTATGCCTTCATTTCTGTCTTTCATTTGTTTTTCAGATTTACCTCAGTTTTGAGGATATTAGCTCTAACCTTCTTACTACTCAAATGGCTTTCCTACTCAAATGGCTTTTGGTCGTTGTCTTTTTATCATAGTAAAAGACACTCTAAGGTAGATAGTGAGGGACCTCCAACTAGAGTTCAGAATAAAAACACACTGTCCCTATGCCTTCATTTCTGTCTTTCATTTGTTTTTCAGATTTACCTCAGTTTTGAGGATATTAGCTCTAACCTTCTTACATCAATGAAAGTGAGGGGATGGGAGACAGCATCCCCTACATCTTAAACTTGAGAGTGCAGTAGAAGGGCAAAACCCTCAAACTTTATGAGAACAGTTAAAACTTATATTCATAAAGAGTAGGCAATGAAATACATTCTGTAAGCAAGGGATGCTTTTCTTTTAGTATTGTCATTTGATGTTAGCAAGGATTCTTTTCCTCAATCCTGTGGACTTGATTGACGCTTTCCTTTTGTGCTCACAAGAATCATGCATACCTAGGTTTGTTCCTGTGTCCTCAGTCCTATCTCCAAGGGAGCCTTTGCTGAAGAGGTCTTCCAGGTCGGTAGCCGAACCACCTACATTAAATTACAGTTTAATCTGTATTTAATTGTGCACCCGGCTAATTAGCGAGGGTACACAAAAACCATTCAAGAACACCACAGTGAGAATTTGGGCGGTTTAATAGCTATTTGGTAGAGATGTATTAGCAGACTTAAAAGACACAATATCTATCATGTGACTCATAATCCCCAGCTTATGAAAGATGAATGAGAAGAAGAATTCCACACACTCTTTGAAACACAGGAACTGAGTTGTATCTCTGGTCCCCAGAGGAGACACGAGTTTCTGAACTACCCAGATGGTCATCAATAGTTAGCTTTCTAGCCTTGGTTCCAGAACACTTAACCCTTATGAAATGAACAAGCTAGCAAGAGGCATTATGATGTGATATAGACATGTCCCCAAGATTCAATGGACCTGTCAATCACCTGTACAGCAAGAATGCACAGAAAAGCTTTCTACTCCAGAATATTTAGAAGGAGCATATACACTCCACCTAAGGAGCAAATTGGCCCAACAATCCCTCAGCAACTGTCCATGCTCATCCTTTTAGTCCGTTATGACCTCTGCCAATCTGTGTCTGTCCAAATTCTGATTTTGAAAACTGTCAGAACCAGCGCTTGAGGGACTCCAGGGGGAGATTTCTATGACAAAACCCTTGCTTCAGTCTCCTAGTTTTACTGTCTATAAAGAGCAGAGAGGCTCTTATATTAGTGAGATACACTGCATATTTTCAAAAATAACCAAAGATGAGTAGTTACCATGGCAACAACTGATTTGACCTGGTAAACAACTGTTGCAGCAGTACAAAGATCCACAGTGGCCTGAACTCTACTGATTTTTGTAAAAGCGAATAACATTTTAAACTCAGAAAATATGTGAAGATTACTCAGCAGGGCTAAGGGACTAAACATTGCCAAAAAAAAAAAAAAAAACCAAAACAAAAAACAAAACAAAACAAAACAAAACAAAAAAAACCAAAAAACAAAACCAGGAAGAGAATGGTGGGCTATATGAGACCAACTGGAATCTGTTAACTGGTAATTTCCTATCTTCCCACAGGGGTTGAATGACAGGCACTAGGCTCAATAAAGAGTACACAGCATTTCCAAACAGACATTTCTGTAGCAGTCTTGATTTTCTCAGGTAGGCCTTTGAAGGATCGTGTCAACCTAGACATGAAGACCTGAGCTACTAGGCATTATGAGAGATGTAGTTTTAACCTTTGTAGACACAGGATAGAGCCTGATAGAGAAACAGCTCAGAAGAATCTAACTAGAATTTTCTCCAGGAGAAAAATCTTTGTCCACAGTTATTAAAGTCTTTTGGTACATCTTACGTTCTAGGCAATAAACTAACTTTACGACATGTTTTGATTTGGCCTTTATTAATCTATAATTATGGAAAACAAACTACTCAGGCAGATATGTTAGGTACACTGACATGTATATTAATACTAGGAGGAGGAATTTCCTTAAAATATTTATTGAACATTTGCATTTCAGAGTTATCTGCAGCTCAGATAAAACACTGCAATGGGGAGGAACAACTGCAGTCAGGTAGCAGTGAGCAGAGAGAGTTGCAGCCATAGCCACAGGGTGGGCAGAGACAGCATGGCTAGTACATGCGTAGAAAAGGGGAAAGACTAAGTAGAATTGTTTAAAATATCTTCATCAGAAGAATTGCTGCAAGTGGCAGAAATGCTTGTTGGAGCTGTAATGACTACTTCCATTCCATTTTGCAGTGGGTTACCACATTGGTAAAATAAATGTGTGTGTGTGTGTGTGTGTGTGTGTGTTGTATTTGATGCTGGGAACCAACCCCACAGTTGGACTACATTAGGCAAATGCTCTGTCTATCTGTCACAGATGAAATATCATGGTTAAAGCTAGTGCACTTTACAGCAAGCTAGAAAAATTACTGACTTTTTGCTTTGTTTTGAAAAATAACTTAGAGCAAATATATAATTCTGATTGACTAGATTGACTTTAACCATGATAAACTTTATAGGAAATTATGATGATAGTTTGTTTTATAAAAGTAGAACATAAATTGCTAGAATAGATTCAGAAGATGGTCTTAAAATGTAGACCAAATAATATAAAGTGTGGGGCAGGTGTATAAAAAAGTACACAGTGCAACACAGAAGAGTCAGAAGAGGACAAGGAAAGAGTTATGAATGACGTCAAGAAGTGAAGTGAATTAGGTAGCCAAACTTTGCAATGTACATTTGAAAGAACAGTCCCAGAGTGTTTGTGTCAATACTATACAATAAAGGTCAGTATCTAAGCATATTTAAGGCACCACAAAATGGACTTTGTGACTTCACAAGAATTATAATTCTGCAAGCTATCATTCTCAATGCCAGACTTGATCTCATTGCGAGGCAACGTTTTGTCTTACTTGTGAAACAGACAACCTGCAAGGAGGGCAACTGCCAACTGCAGACAGGAGCAAGTCAAGGCTACAGGAAAAATCTGAAAGCAACAGGCTCAAGACTTTGGAGATGTCTCTTCAAGCAATTGCTATCTCAAGAAGTGGAAAAAAATCTAAAAATTATAGAAACTATTGGAAGTAAAGGAATATAGTCATTAACATTATTATAATTATCAATATTACCATATAAAATTTACTAAGTTGAAAATCATCACACATACTGGAGAGTCTGTTCAGTGCTTAGGAACATGTACTGCTCTTAGACAGGAACCAAGTTCAGGTTCCAGCACACACATCTGGTAGCTTACAGGCTCCGCAACTCCAGTTCTATAGAATTAGGTATTTCCTCACACATGTATGAATACACACACAGAGACACACACACATGCATGCGTGTGCACACACACATACACATACACACTCACATGTATATGCACACACTGTTATCTGTAATGACATCATTAATCCACAACCATAAATTGAGAGTCACTCAATTCAACAAGCAAGAGAGCATGTATTGTATGTACTGAAACCAAGACTCAGGCAAAAGTTTTAAAATATAGTACAGGGAATTGCTTAAACATAACATAGGTTGGAATTATATGTTAGGGAAAACCACATATGAAATTACCAGATTTTTTTGTGGTGCCAGGAACTTGGGTCCAGGGCCATGGACAGGCTAGGCAAGTATTCTACCACTGAGCTGCAATCTCATCAAAGGTATCAGTTTGGATTGTTTTGAACTGTTTCATTCCTCATAAGTCACATGTTAGTTGCCATTGCTAATAGGTACTAAAATCATTTTCTAGGAAAAAAGGTTGCATATGCCCTAAGACACACATTGATCTGCAACCATAAATTTTCTCTACTGTCCGACTGATAAACTGCAAAATTATTGATGCTATGTTATTTGTTTTAGACTTGTAAATTGAAATTTATGATGCTCAAAAGACCTAGAATAAAGCATTTACTCCTAAAATTTGTATTATGTCTGGACAAGAGAACCAAGTTTACCCAAATTCATATATAAGGCACTCATTTTCAAACTAGCAACTTGTCATTAAGGATATATTCATACAGCATCTCCCCACAGCACCACTTTGTGTAGAAGGGTTTTACAAATAGAGACCACATAAGGCCATTTTAAGTAAGGATTTGGGGCCATGGTATACCACAGAGTTTTGTGAATTCCTGTGGGAACCCACCTTCCAGCAGCAAAGTCTGTGGGTATTGCTAATTCTAGAAATAAGTATTGTCCTTTTGATATTTTTAGACACCCCATCCCCTGAAGCAAGAACCGTTGAACTATTACTCAGTCACCGTAAAGAGTCCAGAACTGCTCGTAATCCTTTTTAACAAAAATAAAATCTAGGAAAAGTAGGTTTCTTCCTTTGAGCCTGCAGCTCATTGGGAATCATCTATCATCAGAGTTGCTTTTAAATTGAGGACGAAGCAAATTCTAAATCATTGACTTGTGCAATCTGTTCAATAGCAAGTGCAGCATCGAGAACTTCAAAGTCTCCTTCTTCATCCTCAACTACCTTTGCAAAGGTTAGCTACAAAGGCACACTGAGCTTTAGGGATGATTTGCTGGGAGACATAGCAAAGAGAGCAAGATTGTAATTTTGCAGAAGAAAGTGCTTCTGTGACTACGGAGCAGAAACGCTCAGCCCACAAGGAGCAGGTAGGGACAGGACAGCAGAAGAATACTGTTTTCAGCCCCAACAGAGTCAAGCTTTCCATGGCTGAGTGAGAAACATGAGAGGAACAGGCGAAGATGGGGAGGGGGCCAGTGTGTTGAATTTGGATATTACTATGGGGCACCTAGCATAGGTGCTTAGCTTTCTCACAAAAACCTCAGCTTCCCTCTTTTGTCTAAAATCTCTATGTTGAGAGAGTAGTGTGCTAATACCCGATACCCAGGCAGAGTCTGCATACTTCCTTTAGAGCTTTTTACAACACCATTAGCCATTATAATTTCCTCCAGCCCAACATTATCTCCTCTGCTTTAATCTCACAAGAAAACCTCAAGTGTGGAAAAATGACACATTTCCCATCTTTCAGTTGTGAATGCTTTTTTTTTTTTTTTTTTTTTTACAAAAAAGAAACAAAAAGAAAAGTAAGAAAGACTATTGTAAAACTTCTATAGGAAAAGAAATAAATCAAAGTTTGCCTGAAGTGGATTAAATGTAGATTCACACCCTGATACTGGCAAAATCACATCACTAGTCACATTAAGATTAAAGTTATAGCACCTGCAAACATCAGAAATTTTTTCTGATATAAAATATTTATGTTGTTCGATGGCCTTTAATGGTCATCACATAATTTTACAGTTATATTTTCTCATGAGCTACATAATTTCCTTTTTTTGTTGTCATTCTGGTTGGGTTTTTTGTTTTGTTTTGTAGTCTACATTCAGTTCTAACAATAATGTAAGACATGGTTCCATTAACACTAGCTCATTATGACCATCTTGAATGCCAACTTTATGGAATTTATAGACCACACACACACACACACACACACACACACACACATTTCCATGCATGTCTGTGAGGAATTTTCTAGATTACATTAACTGAAGTGTGAAGACCAAGGCTCACTCAAGCCGTGGGCTGAGGTCCCAGACTAAATAAAAAATCAGAAAGCTATTGAGTACCAGCATTTGTGTCTGTCTGTTTCCTAGTTGTGGAGACAACTTGACCTGAGACCCCGTGTCCTTACTTTCCCCATGGTGATGGACTGTATGCTCAGTGTGAGCCAGTTCTTCTTTAAGCTGTTTTAGTCAGGCATTTTATCACAACACCAAGAAAAATAACCAATAGACATGTGGCTATGGATTCATAAAGAATACTAATTTGACATTTAAAGAATTGAATGGGAACTTGTGTGTCCCTAGTGGTTTATTTAAATTAGCCCAATTTTAGGCTAGGATAAATGTTGAAAAGTAAACATTTCCTTTCTAAACAGATATCAGAAATTTCAAAAACTGTTTTCATAGTAGAAAATTCTCTTCTCTTAGAAATATCATTTATTATTGCCACTGAATGAAGTCACTCCTACTGAATGCTATAGCTATAAAATAAAATGTCCTTGGTATGATCTGACTAAATTGTTCCCTTTGTTTTGAAAAATGTTTGGATGTTGTTTATTTTCTAATTAACAACTCTAGCATTGACCAGTATGCTGCTTTGGTAGACAAATTAACTTTTTTTTTTCATTTCTAAAACATGTGAATACTTTAAAAAAACGTCTATTTTACTCTATTTCAGTATAGTGCTTACACTAACAAAATACAAAGCATGAATCAAAATACTTCATGTTTAAGACAACATTGTGAGTGGGCATTTGTGCTTACAGCTCTGTAACACAAATGCTAAGATGTGTATCAACTATTCAGACACATCTTCTAGTCCCCATTGATTATAAGGGAGTCAAGTTACAAACAATGTAGAATGTAAATAATTCTGCATTCATTCAAGAAAGAAACAAAATTAAGCAAATAATCTTAAAAGTCAAGATTAATTTGTCTGACCATTCTTTCATTACAATTATTGAGTATTGATATAATTTTCAGGCTAGATTAAGGGATCCAATGTGGCTCTTCCTTTTATGGAGCTTACCATTCATAGAAGTGATAGATTTTTTTAATTCATTAGCAAAACAGATGGTATAAAATATAGTGTGTCTTGGGAAGGAAGAATTATGGGAAGCAATGAAGGCAATGGTTTTGATTGAAAACAGCTAAATAAGTCTCTCTGAAGAATGTGGTTTAAAGTCAGATCTAGTGATCAATTATTATGATTATTATGTTTAATGATTATAATATGATTATATTATGATTATATTATTAATGATTATCATGATTAATACAGTTGGGGCATAGATTGCTGAAGAGCAGATTAGTACGTATTCTAGGGAGAGGACAAACATGAGAAGTCCTGAGAGGCTGAGAGGGACAGAATCTCTTGGGTGCCTTGTCTGCATCTTTGTTTGTGTACCACGTGTGTGGAGTACCAGCCAAGGTTAGAAGAAAACATTGAATCCTCTGGAACTGCAGTTAGCCACCATGTCGCTCCTGGGAATCGAAGCCAGGTCCTCTGTTAGAGCAGCAAGTCCTTTTAACCACTGAACTATTCTCCAGTCCATGGTATCCCAAAGAAGTGAGCTGTGGACATAAAATTCATATTAAATTCACAGTTTGCCCAAACTGCCTTGATTTTTTACTTCAAGTGCTGCTCCAGAATCCCACTGGATTTTGGTCATGTTTTAGATGTAATTTTTCTTCCATTATTTTGTAATAGGGTATCACTTAGCACAAGCGGGCCTTCATATTTTTCAATGTGCATATGTGAGAACTCACTCTTGGTGCTAATATTTTGAATGTTCTAATCATATGCATTCTCCTTCATGCTACTGCTCAGAACCACCTGTTCATATCCCTTCTCCATCTCCACTTCTTTCCTGGAACACTGTTTATTACTATTATTATTATTAATTACTATTGCTATTATTATTTTGCTGTTGGTGTGTATTGTTCTGTTTCAAACCCCATATAATAGTAATCTAACAGTACACAGCTTGCTAGACTGGCTCCCTACATTTAGCAATATTCATTTCTTTACTCAGTTTTAAACAACTCTTGGTTGTTTGTGTTGGAAGTAAATAAACTCGTATATAGGAGGTTATAGTAGTTGGAGTCTTATTATGAGTTGATGCCCTGTTTGTGAGGATGTGGCAAGGCAGCACACTATGGTTGTGGTGTAGTTGCAGGAGAACATGGTTGCATCTTCTGGAAAGAACAGAGAGGAAGAGGCTCAGGTGTCTGGAGTCCCTACAAGGGAGCACCTTCAGTAAGTTAACTTGCAACACTACCCGATTGCATTTAGATATTCCTTCACTTTTAATAGCATCCCGCAACACTACCCTACTGCATTTAGATATTTCTTCACTTTTAACAGCATCCCAGGCTGATGAGGCAGCCTGCAAACAGGAGAAGCTTTGGAGGACCATTTTCAAAGCTGGGGCAGCGTTCGTTTCCTTTCCGGTTTCTGTAACTGGATACCGACATTTCTATCTGTAACTGCAACAGCGCACCACATGGATCCAGTCGTTTGTTTATCTGTTCACCAATGGGAGGATTTCTTGTTTGCTTCTAGTTCTGACAGTTATGAATAAAGCTCCTATAAATATTTACTTACTGTTTCTGTATTGATGTATGGTTTCCATTGAGATGAGTGCACTTCTGAGAGCGTGACACATACTGAAGCTGGATTTAGTTTGTCAGCTGCCTGCTAAGATAACGAAGCTTTCTGATTCCCAGCGGACATGAACGAAAGCCCTGTGTTCTCATCCTCACGAGCACTATAATAAGTGCTGCTCAATATTTGTCGTCCCAATGCGTATGCGCGTGCAGTGGCATTTCAGTGACGTTTTTCATTGATGACATCATATTAAGCATCACTTCATGTGCCTCTTTTGATGCTTAATTTTTGTTTGGAGCACATGTCTGTTCGCAGTTGCCTTTTTTTTTTTTTGTTACAGTTTTTATAATTGTGTTATTCTTTTTTCCTTGGGGTTTAAATGCCCTTAGAATTTCTTGCGCGTTGTGCTTTTTGCAATCTCTATCAGATTGTTTTAAAAATAGTTTCTCCTAGCCTGTTGGTTTATTCTTTTCATTCGCTTGGAAATGTGCTTTGAAGAGAAGAATCCTTAAATTTTAATAAAACTAACATCAAAATGTTCTTTGATTTTACACCTAAACCTTTGTCGACGCAGTCAAAGACTTACCAGTTTTTTGTTTTGTGTTTTAAAATAAAGTTTCATACCATTTTAAATTTACCTTTGATTAGAAAACTTGTTCAAAGTTAAATTTTGAAAAGACACTGACATTTATAATCTTATAAAATTCTTGAAGTCACTTAATATTTTATTATTGATCTAAATTGAACTAGATATAAAACCTAGGCAATTTCTCGATGTTAGCATTTCCTCTAGGCTCTGACCAACAGTTACCTAGCAACAGCCAGGGACAAGCATAATGCTATTTTAAGTTTTTTTTTTTTCAATATCCAATTAGCGATAGTTCATAGCTTAGTGGACCAAATAATACCACATTTGTTTACCCAATAATGTCTATATATTGCTTAAGTACTTTAACGAATGTATTTGCTCATCATAGAAAGAAAAAAATAAAATGAGCAGAATATAACTTCTAAATCACAGAATTAAAAGTCTTAGAATGAGCATACTAAATAGACTTGAGTTAGAAATAGCTGCTTATTCATCAAATCACATTTAGGAGAAAAATACCAATTACCCTTGAAAATAAATTATTACTACATAGGTGAAAACTCCAAATGGAATACCTAAATATCCTTTTAAAATATTTTAATTTAATGGCTGGGTACATTGCCAAAACTGTAGAAGGGATTCGGTGGTTCATGACAAAACAGAAATAGTGAATTACCATTCAAATTAAATATTTTGTTTCCTCTCTAAGGGTATTCTGATTTCACAAATAAAATCAAATTGGCATAATCCACTTATATATGCAGAAAGGTTTCACCAAGCTCTTACCATAAATTTCAGCCTTTTTACATTTTTGTATCAACCTCTCTTTCTGATTAGACAAGACAGTTTGCAGCCAAAGCTCCCCTGGTTGACTATGCTTAGATTATAGTTCGAATTAGAACTGTAGGAAACCCTTTGCTCTCACCGCATCTCTTACATTATGCATAAATGAGTTCCAGGCTATCTAGGCCCATGCATTCCTTTCAAAAGTCCTTTCTCTGTGGTCTCTCACAACATCATCCAGTCTTGACAGGGGAAATTATGTCACCTATTTCCACATATTTTATTATTTTACGATCCCTTAGTTTACTATGTGCTTGTTTCATAACTGCTGTTTGAATGGGAACATATTTAAACAAAGAAAAATGAATAAGCATCTCTTAAAATAAGGAGTGCTACCAAGCTAGGCTTGTTGGCACAGGATTTAAGTTCCTGCTACTCCAGAGACTGAGACATGAAGATTACAAGTTCAAAACCATGCTAGACTGCAGAGTGAATTCAAGTTAGTATCTTCAACTTTGTAAGATCTCAAAATAAAAGGACAGAAGTAGCAGAGTTTATACATTGGAAGAATTCAAGATTGAGTCTTCTTGCCACAAAAAAAAGGGAAGATTAAAAAATGTAAAACAAAACTATTTTTGTTTTTTTGTGGGGGCAGTTTTGATAAGTTTAATCTCTTTTCTTTTTTTTTATTGAATATAATCTTCATTTACATTTTAAATGCTAAAACCTTTCCCAGTTTTCCCCCTTCCTGAAAACCTCCAACCCCTCCTCCCACCCCCTGACTCCAAGTATATGCTCCTCCACCTGACCCACTTCCCTCTTCCCCTCCTTGATTTCTCTTTGCTGGGGCCTTTATTGAGCCTTCACCTGACCAAGGACCACTCCTCCCACTGATGCCAGACAAGGCATTCCTCTGCCACATTTTTGGCTGGAACCATGTGTACCCCTTGTTTTATGGTTTGGACCCTGGGAGTCCTGGGACATCTGGGTGGCTGACATCATTGTTCTTCCCATGGGACTGTAAACCCCTTCAGCTCCTCCAGACCACCCTCCAAGTCCTCCATTGGGGACCCCACGCCCAGTCCAATGGTTGGCTGCTAGCATTTTCCTCTGTATGTGTAAGGCTCCTACAGGGCCCCTCGAGAGACAACCATAACATGCTCTTTTTGGTATGCACTTCTAGTCATCCATATTAGTGTTGGGGTTTGGTGACTTTTTAGGATGAATCCCCAGGTGGGCAGTCTCTGTGTGGCTTTTTCTTCAGTTTCTGCTCCATACTTTGTCGCCATAAATTGCTCCTGTATTTTGTTCCCTTTCTCAGAGGAACCAACGTGCATTAAGGACACATGCCTCACTCTGTTCATATCAGCCTTATTTATAATAGCCAGAAGCTAGAAAGAACCCAGGTGTCCTTCAACAGAGGAATGGATACAAAAATTGTCATATATATATACACAATGGAGTACTATTCAGCTATTAAAAACAACGAATACATGAAATTCTTAGGCAAATGGATGGAACTAGAAAGTGTCATCCTGAGCGAGGAAACCCAATCACAAAAGAATGCACATGGTATGTACTCACTGATAAGTGGATGTTAGCCCAAAAGCTCAAAATAAACAAGTTACAATTCACAGACCACAGGAATCTCAAGAAGAAGGAGGACTAAAGTGGAGGGGGGGGGGTGTGCTTTGGTTTCTCTGAGAACACTTTTTTCAAAGAAATCATCTGGCCAGCATTTATGTTGTCATAATTCCCCTTTATTTTCTCCTCCAATCAGCATCACAGTACCTTCCCTAAAGGCGTGCCTTCAACCTCTGGGATCTTAGCTTTTCACAACCATGATAAAGCATCTATGAAGAGCAAGTGCACGAAGGAGGTGTGCACTTTGGCTCACAAGCGAAGGGTTTCAGTCTACGGCAGCCTAAGTTCATTGCTGTAGACCTTTGTCAAAGTAAAAAATCAATGGAGGATCAAAGACACTCATTTCATTGACCACTGACTTATTTCTATCATATGAGATCCCATTCAGCTGTGAACTCACTCCTGGCTTAATCCATAAAGAGGTTCATATGTTCATGAACCAATCACCTCTCCTAAGTGCTGACAGATAGGGGACACATGCCCACAATGAGAGCTTCCAGGAGATACTTCTTATCTAAGCTACCCGGAAACATACACCTTATATTATGTAGCTTTAGCTGAAAAGGTATTTGTAATTTCTCCTGTAGCACACTCTCAGTAGAATTTCCAAGCTTAGAAAAACCATTTTCTAACAATACATACAATATGGTTTTAAATGTGGGAAACATATTTTCAGATGTACAGCAAGACCCTATAAATAATTTTTTGTTGTTCTGAATACTAATAGACTAAATTATAATCTTTGTTTTCTTGCAGGAAAGAAACAACTAAACTCCAATGACTCATGAAAAGCAGTGTCTTGTGCACAGTAACTGTTGATAATGTGCTAGGATGCACTTGTCTTATAATGGCATGGCCCTTAAGCCAGCAGTTCTCAACTTGTGGGTCATGCCCCTTCTGTGGAGGTTGAAGAACCCTTTCACAGGGGTCACCTAAGACCACCTGAAAATACAGATATTTCCATTACAATTCAAAACAGTAGCAAGAGCACAGTTATAAAGTAGCAACAATAATTTATTGGTTCAGGGTCATCTCAACATGAGAAACTGTATTAAGAAATGCTGCATCAGGATCATTCAGAACCACTTTTTAAATTATTCCTTCTACATTTTGCTTGGCTGGATGTTATTTTTTAAAGTTAGATTTATTTAAATATTTTGCGTGTAAGTGTTTTCTTTGCACGTACGTATGTGTAACAGATTGTACAGTGCTCAGAAGGTATAAGAGGGCACTGGATGCACTTGAACTTGAGTTTCAGACAACTAGGAGTGAGAATGTGGTTGCTGGGAACTGAACCAGGTCCTGCGGAAGGGCAGCCAACTCTTAACCACTGTTAAGTGTCTACAAGACCCTCGTTTGGTTTGTTTCAATGTCCTGACTTAAGTGTACTATGTTTTGGAATCCCAGTTTTATAACTGTTCTATCCAAGCCCCCTGAAATTGAGATCTGTAAGTTTCATGCTCTGTATTTCCAACATATTAATTTAAAAATAGCTAGTTAATAAGGGTCTTGGTTAATAAAACTTTTTAAAAATTATCTTTAATTGTCTTGTTCTTTATTTTCAGTCTAGTTAGGATCCCCCTCCAGGACTGCTCCCTGACAGTTCCTCATCCCACCCTTCCCCCTTCCCATGTCTTCAAGAGGGTGTCCCATCCCACCCAACCTCGCCACACCTCCCCATTCCCTGACTCCTCAAGTCTCTTGAGGGTTAGGTGCACCTTCTCTTACTGAGGCCACACCAGGCAGTCCTCTGCTGTATTTGTGTTGGGGGCCTCATACCAGCTAGTGTATGCTGCCTGGTTGGTGGCTCAGTGTCTGAGAGATCTCAAGGTTGGACAAATAATTTTGAAGAAAATCTATGTCTCCTCCTCCCAACTGGGTACCGAGATAGTAATTACCCTTTACCATCCCACAAGCCCCAAGTCACCTTCTAATGCTTCCCTTCCCACATTCTAATTAGAAAGACCTTGAAGTGTGCCAATCACTCAGAGGAGTACAATTTTTTTTTGGTTTATATTTTTGGTGTGTGTACAATATTGTGCGAATGTGTGGTGTGTGGTTGAGAGTTCTCAAGTACTCACACACATGTATATAATTTTCAGACAAGATGGTTGGTGAACAAGATTCAGTGGTCTGAGTGACTCCAGCCCCCACCTCCCAAGGCTGGATTTTAGGTGCACATCAGTAGGTCTGGCTTCTTCTATAATTTGGAAGGTTCTGAGCTCAGGGCTCCTACATGCAGGACAGACACTTTATTATCATATTATCATCATTTGTTTTTCCTTGTCAAATGTGCATGGATTACAATCTGCCTGTGAGATCTTGTCTGAAATTTCATCAGAGTGATATTCATCCTTTAATTTTTCTTTTACTTTTAATTTACCACCATTGCCATCTCTCTTGGAATGTTTTCTATAGGACATCATATATTTAGATTTTCTTCCGTTGTAACTGGAAGACAGGCTTAGATGATCTAATCAAACCTCACTTTAAAAAAATGAGGCAGAGAGATATACATTAAAGATTATAAATTGTCATTGTAAATCTAATTATGAATTTCATTCAACTAAGTCCTTCACCATTTGCCAAGGACAGTCCTAATTCACTTGAAGAAGTTAACTTCCAAGTTGAAGACACCCTCAGAGTTTTCCAGATATGACTTTCTGTCATTATGAAGTAGAGTATATTTTAGAACTACAGTCAAGGGAGTTTGTGATTGGCCTGAGTCCATCTATTTCATGTGCTCACATTAATAAGAATTATCAGTAGATGAGAAAGGCATCAAATGAATACAAGCATTACATTAAGTATAATATGCTAAACTGTTGACCTTACAACCAATTATTGAAGGACAGATCACAGAAAAGCCTGAGGGGTTTATCATAGGACCCGAAGAGCAGGCAAAGCCTTACTGATGTTTTTGAGGTACTTGCCAATAGAAAGTTTAACATTTAACTGAGAAATAATTTGGATTTGGGGAGCTTTCAAATTTGCTGAGATCCCGAGTCAACGTTAACTGTATCATCTTTATAACAACAAAAGTAATAACCTATGCCAAATAAATTACATATATGGCAGCTATATAGATATTAACATGATTCATTTTAAAGTAACAACAAAGCATGGGTAAATAAAGTGAAAAACACACAACCCTTAAAATGTTAATTCTCACCATGCCCTTTTGTGTTCGAATATACACTGCCCTTTACAAATACCAAGTTCTACGTTACTTGGTGCAAGTGTATCCAAGTAGAGTGAAATGCAAGTTTTACTTCAATCCAGACAGATATTTTTGGTCACTAGAAAAGTTTCTAAGGTTCCTTTTATGCTCTGGTTAAACTAAATATAGTCAATGATGTGTTAAAACACTGGACTGGAAAATGAATTTCAGAGAAGTAGATTTTTAGTGCTTAAGAGCAAAAGATTAATACAATTTCAAGATTTGTAATCATTCATTTATATAATATTAACATTTACTTATTGATTGTTTTTATATGACAGGCAACTATTTTTTAATTTAAAGATTTGAACATAAATAAGTGCATGTATTCTCAATATAAATAATTTATATAGATAAATATTGTTTATCTATCTATCTATCTATCTATCTATCTATCTATCTATCATCAATTGTGCAACAGAATCTTCTTATAACTCTGGCTGGCCTGGAATTGCTATGTAAAACAGGCTGGCGTCACACTAAGACAGAACTGCCTGTATCAGTCTCCTAAGTGAAGAGATTAAAGATATCCACCACCGTACTGGGCACAAACTAGTATCTCATGGCTACTTAATTGCATTTCCTTGATTTCTATTGTTGAGAAGTTATAAGCTTAGATTTATTTTCTACAATTCTTTTTGTATGAATTGCCTTTTAAAAAATATGGTTTGCAGATAGTAGTGTATTGTTTATTCCTTTGAAAACAAATTTCAGAAGTTCCTTAAGTAGCCAAATCTTGCATAATACTTACCATTGAATATAGTAATCACAACAGCAGCTAATGGTTCTGGGTTGCAATTCTGCTGCAGGTACTTTGCATGAGCAGGACATATCTTTCTCCATTTTTATAAAGAAGAAAAAAGAGGCAAATGGAGAGACCAGTATGTAGTTAAGTTGGTTCTAAGAATAGATATCAAAGCAGCAACTATAATCAACAGACTTGTGATATGACCCTGTTGGAGGTCACAGTCAGTAGGACTACCATTCTCTACAATATTTAACACTGTGGGTAAAGCAGGCATAGTGGTGCATCTCTGTGATCTCAGGACTGGAGAAGTGGGAGGGCCAAGAAGGAGTCCAAGACCAGCCTTTGCTACACAGAAGCTTTGAGTCCAGTCTGAACTCTAGTGAGACCATGCCCATCAAACCAAAATAAATCAAAATGACTGCCTTTCTATGTGCTTTTTAAGGTAGAACACTCAAGTCCATGCCTGTAGCCTCTTTTTATAGAACTCTACGATTATGAAAAAGTTTACATTTGATAGAGACAGAGTTAGTTGTCAGCGATTTTCTTTATTGTCTTATGCTTTCATTGTTTAAAAGGCTTTCTATAGGAAAATATAATTTAAATAATATAACATTTTCTGCAATACTACTTCTTCATTCAGGGAATGTAAGGTACATGTTGGTAACTGCGTTTGGCAGCCGATTTCCCAAGTTTCTCTAATCTTCCTTTCTTGCTATTGGAAAGTATGCCCTTGGTCATCCTGCAGGTGGGTTCCACGGGTGGACATTTACCTTTGTCTGCCTTCTACTTCATTTGTTGTTCTTTTCTTGGGCCAAATTTATACCTCTAAAAATATTAACAATTAATTCTTTCAATTTTATGTGACATTTTGTAGTTCTCAGTCTCCTTTAAAATTTACATTTTCTATGCTTTCAGTTTTATGGTTGCTGGGAATTGAACTCAGCACCTCTGGGAGAGCAGCCAGTGCTCTTAACCACTGAGCCATCTCTCCAGCGCTCCCCTCTTTTTTTATAGAAATTTTCTCTGGTATCTGGTAACCGTCACTCATATATTTACATTTTATTTCCCAAGATTTTGAATACATTGTCCATGGAGTCAGAGAGCGTGTGCATATTGTTGCTAAAATACAGAATAATGATGTTTCTAATACTATAGGTCATGCATGATATAGATTAAACTGTGCTGGTGGCTACAGTGGTACTAGGTTGCCTTTTTCTCTTTGGTGGTTAAATGACTGCTTTATGATTTGCCAGGTTTGTTGTTGCTGTTGCATTTCGCCAACAGGGTAAATTCTCTTTGTTTGTTTTTTTTGGGGGGGGGTATTTTGTTTGTTTTTATTGTTAGTTTTTATGCATACTGAGTGAGGTAATCAAGACACAAAAGAACATATATGGTATGTACTCACTGCTAAGTGGCTATTAGCCCCAAAGCTCAGAATACCCATGATACAACCCACAAACCATATGGAGCTTAAGAAGAAGGAAGAGCAAAGTGTAGATGCTTCAATCCTACATAGAATAGGGAACAAAATACACACAGGAGGTAGAGGGAGGGAAGGATCTGGGAGGGAGAGAGGAGGAGGAGGGGAAAAGGGGTCAGGACCAGGTATTGGAGGGGACAGAAGAGAAGTACAGAGGGTCAGGAAATTGAATAGAAACTTGCAGTAGTAAAGGGTAGGGAACTGGGGGTAGATGCTAGAAAGTCCCAGACTCCAGGAAATAGAGAGGCTTCCAGAACCCAATGGTGATGACTTTAGCTGAAATACCCAACAAGGGGGAAATAGAACCTGCAGAGACTGACCACCTCCAGTAGATAGATAAACCCACCAGTTGAGCGATGTGGCCACCCACACATCTCAAAAATTTTAACCCAGAAATGTTCCTGTCCAAAGAAAAGACAGGGATAAAAATGGAACAGAGATAAAAGGCCATCCAGAGACTACCCCACCTAGGGATCCATCCCATCTGCACACCAAACCCCTACTCTATTGCTGATGCCAAGAAGCACTTGCTGACAGGCACCTGATATGGCTGTTCCCTGAGAGGTTTTACCAGCACCTGACCAATCCAGAAGCAGATACTCACAGCCAACTATGGGACTGAGCTCAGGGGACCCCAATGCAAGAGCTAGGGGAAGTACTGAAGGAGCTGAAGAGGACTGCAACGCCATATGAAGAACAGTATCAACTAACTGGACCACTCAGAGTTCACAGGGTCTAAACCATGAACCAAACAGTATACATAGAGTGATCCATGGCTCCAGATACATATGTATCAGAAGATGGCCTTATTGAATATCAATGGGAGGGGAGAGAAGCCCTTGGTCCTGTGGAGACTCCATGCCCCAGCATAGAGGGATGCTAGAACAGTGAAGTGGGAATGGGTGAGTAGGTGGAAGAGCACCTTCATTGAGGCAAAGGGGAGGACGGAGAGGGGGAATGGGATGGTGGAGTTTGTGAAGCAATAACTGGGAAGGGGGATATCATTTGAAATGTAAATGAATAAAATGATTGATAAAAAGAAGAAATATTAAGATACAATTATCTGTAATTGTTTTTAATCACTAAAACTCAAAATGACTGTGTGAGAACAATCAGACTCTAGAGAATTAAGCAAGGTGATATGGCTACTTCAGTTCTGACATAGAAAAACTCCTGGAAACTGCTCTCATCCCTGCCTCCTGCCTTGCTCAGACTCCCCACCCCCTAAGAAAAGTGATAGAAGACAGTTCTGCATTATAGCAGGCAAACCTCAGGCCAGGTACAGCCTCTATGACTGCATCCAAATGGTTCGGAACCATGAACAGGTATAGGAATGAAAACTACAGTTAGAAATCCTCAGATTGCTCATTACAAACCAGACATGTTCACAACTTGCTATTTCTGGTCTTCGTTATTTACTGAAAGTGAGTAAATCAACGGCTGCCAATCACAGAAGCTAAATTTCATCCTAGGCCAGTTTGGCAGCTGCCATGCAGATACAATTGTAAGAGTCATTTGGTTAGAAACATATCATTAACTAAGAGTGAAATGGTTGGTAAATATCACGAGTTTTGATTACATGTTTCCTGCTTCATGATTTCAATGACAACGAATGTTTATTCTGCTTGGATGTTCTCATGATGAGCCTTTCTAATCACTTATGAATCATTATCTCCTTACTTCCCAATGTTTTACAGGTTTTTTTCCCCTGAGATCCTGAATATTATTCTTTGAATATTTCCAAAATGTATTGGCTGGTTTTCTGTGTCAACTTGACACAAGTTGGAATTATCACAGAGAAGGACCTCAGTTGAGGAAATGCCTCCATGAGATCCAGCTGTAAAGCATTTTCTCAATTAGTGGACAAGGGCCCAAATGGTGTCATCCCTGGGATGGTGGTTCTGGGTTCTATAAGAAGGCAGCATGAATTTTGCAGGCAAATGTATAGAACTTGAGAATATCATCCCGAGTGAAGTAACCCATTCCCAAAAGAACATGCATGGTATGTACTCATTTACAAGTAGATATTAGCCATAAAACACAGGTACTATCTATGTTACACTTCACAGACCCAAAGAAGCTAAACAAAAAGAAAGACCCAATTAAGGATGCTTGAATCTCATTTAGAAGAGGGAACATAATAGTCATGGGAGGCAGAGGGAAGAAGGAAACTTAAAGGGAGGAAAATGGGGATGCGAATGGGGGATTAAGGACCAGGTATGGGAAAGGACAGGAAAGATGGCTAGATGGCCATGAAAATGAATGGAACTTTACAACTGACAAGGGTGAAGAGGTGGGGGGGGGTACCTCCAGGATTAGACATGGCCTTGAGCAAGGGGGCACCTAAAAATCAATGTGGGTGACCTTAGCTGTGCTTCAGTACAATGGGGATATGAAACATGAAGAGGCCACCTACTACATCCAGACAGGAACCCCAGTGGAGATATAGAGACACCAATCCACCCAGAAAACTTTCAACCTTACATTTATCCTGTCTACAAGTAATGCAGGCATGGAGGGGGAAGCAGAAACTAAGGGAATGGACTACCAATAATGGGCCCAACTTGAGATCCATCCAATGGGCATCAGTCCCAAACGCTATTAATGATACTCTGTTGTGCTTGCAGACAGGAGCCTGTTGTCCTCTGAGTGGCTCCTCCCAGCAGCTAACTCAGATACAGACACCCACAGTCAAGCAGTGAATAGAACTTGGGGATTCTTATGGAAGAATAGGAGGAAGGATTGTGGGCCTTGAAGGGGATAGGAATTCCACAAAAAGAACAAGAGAGTAAACTAACCTGAACACTTGGGACTCTCTGAATTTGAACCACCAACCAAAGAACATACATGGGCTGGACCTAGGGCTCTTGGTCATATGTAGCAGATGTGTTGCTTGGTCTTCATGTGGATCTCAAATAACTGGAGCGCGGTCTATACCAAAGGCTGTTGCCTGTACTTGGGATATATTCTTCTAACTGAGCTACCATGTCTAGCCTCAATGGGAGAGGAAGTGCCTAGCCTCACAGAGACTTGAAATGCCAAGGTGTTGAGAGGATATTGAGGGAGGCCCTCACCTTCAAGGAGGAGAAGGGGGGGCAGAGGGGAAGAATTATAGAGGGAGTGACCTGGATGGGGGTAGTGAGCAGGATGTAAAGTAAATAGTTAAAATAAACAAACAAACAAACAAACACATTTTTAAAAAATAAGAGGAGGGGAAGAGGGAGGATGAAGAAGGAGGGGGAGGAGGAGGAAGAGGAGGAGGAGGAGAAGGAGAAGGAGAAGGAGAAGGAGAACAAGGAGGAGAAGGAGAAGAAGAAGAAGAAGGAGGAGGAGGAGGAGGAGGAAGAGGAGGAGGAGGAGGAGGAGGAGGAGACGACAGGCTGAATAACACAAGAGAAGCAAGCTAGTAAGCAGCACCCTTCCATGGCCGCTGCATCTCCTGCTTCCTTCAGGTTCCTACCCAGTGTGAGCTCCTGCTCTGCTTCCTTTGGTGATGAATAAAAATGTGGAAGTGTAATCTATATAAACCATTTCCTCCCCAATTGGCTTCTTGGTCATTGTGTTTCATTGCAGCAATAGGAACCCTAGCTAAGACACAAAGTTTCCATAAATTATCTCCATTTGGATAAAAAATAGAATTTTTGGAAACAATATAAGATTGTTTAATAATATAAAACAAATTAATACACTCTATGTAAGACTTACTGATTTACAACTTTTCTCTTTCATTGCTAGCTACTTGTTTTTTTTTAATCTACTTGAAACAGTATCAGTATTTGAGAAAAAAAGATTTGTTATTTCTCATAAAAGTTTAAAAATTAAAGCCTGGGCTCTTAGCTAACGTGGTTTTCTCCCTCTGCCTTCTAGCGCCTAGGAGTGCAGTCATCAAAACCCACCTTTTGGAAGACCATTACTACTCTTTTTCTTCCTGTACTTTTTTCTTTTTCATAGCAACATTTTATATTAAGAAACCATTCAACATTATGCTTGGATTCTTTACAAATGGAAAATAACTTCTAATCCTGACATTGATGAAATTTATCAGATGTGCTCTGCTGAAAGTATGCAAAATTCCTCTTTTATTGTTTTCTTCATCCCTGTAGTAATTAAAGTATATACATCTATTTTGGGGTGGGGGAATGGGGAATCTCTGCTTTTAAAATTAACTTTTTACTTAGCATAAAAGTAATGAGTTTGCTTCAGACAGATGAAATTAGCAATGCATGTCTCACAAAATAAACTAGATTAATTTATTTCATGAGTACTATTTAGTGTCCAAAGTAACAAGAAACCTTGATAGCAGCACCCCAACAAATACGCTGGATTCTCTCTTCCTTCTATCACCCACTTCTTTTCTCTTCCTACAAATGCAAGTGGGAATCCCTGGATGTTCCATGAATATCCTGAGATCAGAAAGACAAAACCAAAAACAAATAAGCCAAACCAAACAAAAGCAAAACAAAACAACAAAACACTGTGATAAGTTGGCAATAATGGTAAAACATTTTATGTGAGAATAATTTGTAGTAATAAGGAGATTCAATTTAAAGGTTAGGTATCATCTTATGTCTTTGAAGTTTGCACTTTAATGATGCTAAATAACTGTGAGAACACACAAATGCTGACATGCTACAGGTAAAACCAGAGGTGGTACAATATCCTAAAAAGAAACTGCAATGCAGATTAAGGGCAACAGTAATTAACACACAATGCACTAGAGCCATGGGTATTTGTTTATTTAAATGAACCTAAAGTGTGAAAGACACACTATGTAAAATTATAATCTGTATCCAATTATACAGTATAAACAGATAAAATGGTATCTGTTTATCATAAAGATACAGCTGAGGGAAATCTTTAGAATGCTCATATTTTTTTTCTCTCTTTAGTAAATGATGACACCTCCTTGAAATCCTCAGCAACCTTCCTTGCAAGAATCCGTGCAAAGAAAATATGTTAAGAGAACACAAGTGGACTGCTTAGCCTGTTTTACTGGAAAAACAAGAGGCACAGTGGGCAAACAGACATCAACACACTGCCTGCTCATTTCTTGTAGAATCATACTGTGAAGCTTCTGTATGCAACCTACCTTTGATGACAGTTGTCTCAGGTTTCACAATTCTCCTATTCATTATTATGGAATGGAATGCCCAAGCCAGACATGGTCATACACACCTGTATTCCCAGCATCCGGGGCACTGAGGCCAGAAGTTCTGGAGCATTAGGCCAGCTTGAGCCATAGGAAGAGACTGTTTCAAAAAGAATGGGAGAAAATAAACAGGTATAAAAATCCTGCTGATAATTCAGGCTAGAATAATCACACAATAGTAATTTCAACTTCATGGTTGTCCCAAATTATCCCAATCTTAACCGTGCATATTTTCCTTTTCTCCCTCCTGTGCTTTCTACCCAGTGCTTCCATTCCTCACATGTTAGCATACTTTCTCCTAAGTTAGACACAAAGCTTTACTTGGCTGCCAATGTTAAGAGAAGGTTCAGTGATTCCTTAGGTTTCATAGGTATTTAGACTGAACTTGATGGAGTGGCCCTCTTTGAAGACCCCTTTATACCTAGGTGCTTTCAATGATCCACCTTTGGCTGCTCATGGAGAATCTTTATCCCTGGGTTTTAGTAATTTTGCTGGCCTTTGAGACATCTGGAAGTCTTTCTTGATTTCTAGGAGACAGAACTTAAGATAATCCTCATACATTTTCTGTGCAGCAATGCAGTGACCCTTCCTGACTGGTCCACAGTCACCTTTCAGGTTTCGGATTTTTCCTGTCCTTGTAAGACTGGGATGCAGAGCCCTAAGGTACCTGAGCCTTGTCACATGTTCTTTGAAGTTTCTCTTATCCTTTGGGATGAAGGAAAGAATCTACAGGAGCTGGGGTGTGTCCTACTTCACTGTAGCCATTTCAAATCTTGGCTTCTCCATTCAGTCCTTCAGATCATCCAGCACCAATTCTCTCATAGTTTCTTGAGTTTTTCTTTGGAATACAGTAACTAACCATTAGGAAATTAGTGAACGAGAATCCAAAATAATACCAGGTGCATTGTTTATTATAACCATAAAGATATAATTAAAATATTTAAAAAACCAGAAAGTGATTGAGTAACTTATTGCCTAAATAAAATACCATGTAGTCATTTAACAGACAATAAATTGCCATCTAAGGATGTGACTAAAATGTAGTGGTAGATGTATATCAAGTGGCAAAAACTTGTATATACTCTATGAATAAAATTATAGAAAATATTGTAAGCTCATGGTGTCTAAAAACTGATATGACGTACGGCAAAGGACACCATCAAAAGGACAAATCGGCAACCAACAAATTGGGAAAAGATCTTCACCAATCCTACAACAGATAGAGGGCTAATATCCAATATATATAAAGAACTCAAGAAGTTAGACTCCAGAAAACCAAACAACCCTATTAAAAAATGGGGTACAGAGTTAAACAAAGAATTTTCACCTGAAGAACTTCAGATGGCGGAGAAGCATCTTAAAAAATGCTCAACTTCATTAGTCATCAGGGAAATGCAAATCAAAACAACCCTGAGATTTCACCTTACACCAGTCAGAATGGCTAAGATTAAAAATTCAGGAGACAGCAGGTGTTGGCAAGGATGTGGAGAAAGAGGAACACTCCTCCACTGCTGGTGGGGTTGCAAATTGGTACAACCACTCTGGAAATCAGTCTGGAGGTTTCTCAGAAAACTGGGCACCTCACTTCCAGAAGATCCTGCTATACCACTCCTGGGCATATACCCAGAGGATTCCCCACCGTGTAATAAGGATACATGCTCTACTATGTTCATAGTAGCCCTATTTATAATTGCCAGATGCTGGAAAGAACCCAGGTATCCCTCAACAGAAGAGTGGATGCAAAAAATGTGGTATATCTACACAATGGAGTACTATTCAGCTATAAGAAACAATGAATTCATGAAATTCTTAGGCAAATGGATGGAGCTAGAGAACATCATACTTAGTGAGGTAACCCAGACTCAAAAGGTGAATCATGGTATGCACTCACTAATAAGTGGATATTAACCTAGAAAACTGGAATACCCAAAACATAATCCACACATCAAATGAGGTACAAGAAGAAAGGAGGAGTGGCCCCTTGTTCTGGAAAGACTCAGTGAAGCAGTATTTGGCAAAACCAGAACGGGGAAGTGGGAAGGGTTGGGTGGGAGGACAGGGGGAGAGAAGGGGGCTTATGGGACTTTCGGGGAGTGGGGGGCTAGAAAAGGGGAAATCATTTGAAATGTAAATAAAAAATATATCGAATAAAAACAAATGGGGTACCAAGTTAAACAAAGAATTTTACCTGAAGAACTTCAGATGGCTGAGAAGTATCTTAAAAAATGCTCAACCTCATTAGTCATTAGGGAAATGCAAATCAAAACAACCCTGAGATTTCACCTTACACCAGTCAGAATGGCTAAGATTAAAAATTCAGGAGACAGCAGTAGAGAAAGAGGAACACTCCTCCACTGCTGGTGGGGTTGCAAATTGGTACAACCACTCTGGAAATCAGTCTGGCGGTTCCTCCGAAAACTGGGCACCTCACTTCCAGAAGATCCTGCTATACCACTCCTGGGCATATACCCAGAGGATTCCCCACCATGTAATAAGGACACATGCTCCACTATGTTCATAGCAGCCCTATTTATAATTGCCAGAAGCTGGAAAGAACCCAGGTATCCCTCAACAGAAGAATGGATGCAAAAAATGTGGTATATATACACAATGAAGTACTATTCAGCCATTAAAAACAATGAATTCATGAAATTCTTAGGCAAATAGATGGAGCTGGAGAACATCATACTAAGTGAGGTAACCCAGACTCAAAAGATGAATCATGGTATGTACTCACTAATAAGTGGGTGTTAACCTAGAAAACTGGAATACCCAAAACATAATCCATACATCAAAGGAGGTACAAGAAGAACGGAGGAGTGAACCCTTGTTCTGGAAAGACTCAGTGAAGCAGTATAGGGCAAAACCAGAACAGGGAAGTGGGAAGGGGTGGGTGGGAGAACAGGGGGAGGGAAGGGGTCTTATGGGACTTTCAGGGAGTGGGGGGCTAGATAAGGGGAATTCATTTGAAATGTAAATAAATAATGTATCAAATAAAAAAAGAAAAAAAAGAAATTATATTAAATTGAAAACAAACAAAAAAAAAAAACCAAAAAAAAAAAAAAAACCCAAACCCCCCTCCAAAAAAAAAAAAAACTGATATGACAGCCATAGAAATATTCTCCATTAGGATTTGATGCTGAAAATGTGTGGTTTTGGTGTGTTTTCAAAATAGGCTCAGTTATTTTTATATTATGTGCGTGATTTTTTTGTCTGTATGTATGGTATGCACCATGAGCATATCTACAGGGCACTGGACACTTGCAACTAGATTTATAGATGATTGTTCTATAAATCTAGATCTATAGATGATCTCAGTTCTCTACAAGTGCAGTAACTGTTTTAATCTTTGAACTGTATCTTCAGTCCAGTTTGCTTGGTTCTTTATCTATTTTCAAACTTTGCATTTTTGTCAAAGACTTTGTAGTATTGGAATCTGGAGTCTGCCATTCATCAGAAGGATTACTCTGTGGTGCAAGGTAATAATTTGTCAGCTTAGAGATAGCTAATATTTGATTTATAGTATTCATCTTGCTACTTTTTATATCCTCAAATATGACATACTTAAGAATTAAAGATAGATTTCATAACACATTGATAGTTAATAGGTCAATTAGCTAATTATAATTAAATCTGATCATTAACTTTTTATTTTGATTGAGTCTTAATTCAGGCTATAGGAACAAGATATATGTACTTAATTTATGGCATTGAGTACATTATGTATCTATGTAAGCATTTTAAGAGTGTAGTGTTATTAGTTAAAATTATGGTATCTTTGTTTGGTTAACACTCGGTTTTCTCCATTTATCTATTATATTCCTCATCTCATATCAAAACAATTTATTCCATTTGTACTTCCAGAGTTGATAGTAAATTTTCATCTGGGAATGTAATTTTCCTCCTAATTAAATTGTACTTCAATATCCACTGTGTAATTTGGAATATTGAATGGTTCACTTGGTTTTTTTGTTGTTGTTGTTGTTGTTGTTGTTGTTGTTGTTGTTCTTGGTAACTAACTAACTAGCATAACCTCAAAATAATATCTCCTTTATTGTCTTCCAGTATTATATATCAAGAAAAAAATCCCCATTGAGGGGATATGGTTTACAAGTGTCAGAACATCACAGGCTTCCAGTGTATTATACCCCATTTATTCTGGCATCATACATTTCCATTTTAAAGGAAACTTAGGATCAATGAAGAACCTGCTCATGTTTTTCTGTGAAGTGAGAGTCATGTATGAACCTTGTTCATGTTGACTTGAAAGGTTTAAGTGTTCAATAGAGCTGATGTGGTTATTATACAAATTGGATTCTGCCTTGGTATACCACAAATAAAACCATTCGGCGAACTGAGTCCTCTAATTGCTTTCCGCATTACACATTCCATGATTTTGATTTCTACTGATTATTGCTGTACTGGTTGGTTTTGTGTGTCAACTTGACCCAGGCTGGAGATATCACAGAGAAAGGAGCTTCAGTTGGGGAATTGCCTCCATGAGATCCAGCTGTGGGTATTTTCTCAATTAGTGATTAAGTGGGGAGGGCCCCTTGTGGGTGGTACCACCTCTGGGCTGGTATTCTTAGGTTCTATAAGAGAGCAGACTGAGCAAGCCAGGGGAAGCAAGCCAGTAAGAAACATCCCTCCATGGCCTCTGCATCAGCTCCTGCTTCCTGACCTGCTTGAGTTTCCAATCCTGACTTCCTTTAGTGATGAACAGCAATTTGGAACTGTAAGCTGAATAAACGCTTTCCTTCCCAACTTGCTTCTTGGTCTGTGCAGGAAGAGAAACCCTGACTAAGACAATTGCAAATAGGGTTTACTAATTTTGGACTTATACTTTCCAGGTTAATGTGATGGTTTTGAGAACCTCTGAATACCAGAAGACACACACAGTTCATTAATCTGTAAAAGGATCTGTCATGTTCTCTGGCCTGCACTAGAAATGATGTAGGCTGCAGTGCTCAGAATCAGTGTTTCTGGAAGGTTCATAGGGCATCTAGAAGAGAACTAGGCCCAATGGTAAAAGTACAGAGAACAATGCCGCTACACAGGGAATCAGGGACATTGATTCTTAGCTTCCTGTAAGACACTTTTATCAAGTACCTAGAGACAGATGAAATAGATTCCTCAAATAGTATTCTTAAAGCTTGGCTTAGCATGAGCACAGCAAATTGTTCTTGTGGGAAAATTCATAATTCATACTTTATACTTATTGTCCTAGAATTCTTAGTAATCTTCAACTTTTATCAATATTACAAGCATTAAGTGAAACATAAGTCTGTTACAGATTAGGAGGAGACCTTTAAAGGACTTTTTTTAATGCAAAGGTATTTCTATGTTAGGTATAAAATTAACAGTATAATTAGAGTAAATCAAAATATTGTGTGTCAGTTTTAATTTTAGGAAATGTTAATTGCATATTGCTTTATGCTCTGTCTGGATGACGGATGTCCCCAATTAAATTAGGGGCTGTAGTTTGAAGGGCCAGCCTCAGGGTAATTAAAACACAGGATAATTAGCTATATTCCTTAAAATATACACTCTGCAAATATTTTTGTAGCTGTCTTCTCATATTTTACTATTTTTAATGAACATATACTTTTTCATCTTTTCTCTTCTGTGACTGTTGTGTGTTTTCTTGGGTATTTAGAGTACCTTCAAACCAGTAAGTAGCTGATCCTGGTCTTAAAGTCTGAATCTTCCTTTGTCTACCTCCTCAATTCTGAGTACATAGGCAATAAGCTGCCATTACTGTCACACATTCCATTCTGTAGAAAATAATAGTGCGGGCAATTGTTGTTGACAGGCTACTATTACAGTACAGAAGTGAATTTTGATTTGGAGAATCATGTTCCTATCCCATCAAAGGACAGATTGGCAGTAGCTCTTTGCAAATCCATACTCTCTCGGCTAGCCTGTTCTTGAACAATGTGGGTCTTTATTCATGCCAAGAAGTAAGAGACTATTTAGTGACTGACCTATTTCTGACAAGACTGTTAAAACCTGATCTAAACCAATATATTAAACCTATGAATTAAAGTTAAGACTTATTTGCTTATGGATGGAAAGTGAGGCTGAAAAAGTAAATAGCAGGTAACTGTAATTTAAAAAAAGATAGAAATCCTTATAGTCTAACAAGGATAAAGGCAAAGGAAAAGAATAAGGTGATAGACAATTGTAATATCAAACATAAGCACAGGAGTCATGTGGTAGTACAGTCAAAAAGGGAGGAAGGGACTGAAGAGTTGAGTTCTTTGAGGGTAAAAGTGATTCATTGGTGTGATACTTGGGTTACAGACTACCAAGAATACACCTTACTTTTCAAAGCCTAGGATGTTCTCAGTTCTCATAATTTTGGTTTTAATTTCCTTGATGCACAGCAGACAAGGATGGTCTTACCTGTACTGCTGTGATAGTCAAACACCGTTCTCAGTGTGACTAATTTAGAATCATGTACGAGATGAAGAGTGTGAGGTATTATATAGACCCTGTTGACTGAGGGAGGAAAACTCACTTTGAAGGTGAGCTTTAACATCCTACCTCTCTGTCCTAGATGGGATAAAAACAGAGAAATGGGGAAAATGAGCCTACATTTTCGCTTTCTTTCTTTCTTGGAATGCTATGATGTGAACATCATCACCATACATTTCCTATGCCATGAAGTGAGAGTCTCTACTAAGCCTACCTTGTGTTGATGGGCTAAGACTCTTCTGAAACTCTAAGCCAACATAAATCTTTGCACTCCCTGCCTGTGCTGTTGAGCATCATTTCACAACCATGCAAAAGCAAAAAGTACAACTCAATTCTTATTTGCATAAGATGTACAACATTACTTATTATTTTGAGGGCCCAATGAGGCCTTAGAACTTACCAGTCTCCCTGCTTCAGCTTTGAGTCAAGATAAGTCAGCAAACCTGCAGAACTGTGTTCCTCATTATTAAAATGCAGATAATTTTAAGTAGTAACAAAATATATTAGTAGGAACCAAGTAATATACTGAGAGTAAGTGTTGAGCTAAAATGGCCTTTGTTCTTCTAGAGACCCTATATTCTCTTAGCATCCGTCTCTCCTTTCAAAAGCAGTACCTCTGTTCACACTCATATGACTTGACGATTACTTTTTTTTTTTTTTCTGGTACAAGCATTTCCCACCCTTCTCCTTTTCCATGATAATGAAGCACTTGAACATATGAAAGTTCTGGAGTCACACCCTATTTAGTACAGAGCACAAGTGAGTTCAGGCTCTTTCCCCCTTTCTACATGCAACTTGTACATCAGTTTCTCTCTGTGCCTTAAGGTCTACAAGACATGATTATACTTTTGGATAACTGGCAGATTTAAATTCTTCAATTCTTTTCCAGTCTTGTCTTAATTTCCCTTCTTTATCCTCCTCTTTACAGTTCATACTCTTCCACCTATTTGGGGGGAGGGCGTGTTCAATAGAGAGCTCAATGCCATATGTCTGAAACAGATTCCATTTGCCTCCATTACACTGAGGCTGCCATTGGATATGGATGTCTGAGATTTCCCTGAGCTCCTTGCTGGCTTCATTTCCTTCTATGGAAGAGCCATTTCCAGTTCATGTGCCATATCCATTGCAGTGATCTTTATGTCCTCACACACTGGATACTCCTCGTTTGCATTATTTTTTTATTGGATATGTTCTTTGTTTACATTTCAAATGTTATCCCCTTTCCTAGTCCCCCCACCCCCAAAATCCCTCTATCCCATCTCCCTTCTACCTGCTTCTATAAGGGTGTTCCTCTACCCACTCACCCACTCCTAATCCCTGTTCTGGCGTTTGCCTACACTGGGGACATCAAGCCTTTACAGGACCAAGGGTCTCTCCTCCCATTGATGCCAGACAAAGCCCTCCTCTGCTACATATACGGCTGGAGCCATGGGTCCTTCCATGTGTACTTAACTGATGCAGAGGCTATTGAGGGGTGCTGCTTACTGGATTGCTTCCCCTAATTTGCTCAGCATGTCATCTTATTGAATCCAGGACTGCCAGCAAAGGGACGCACCACCCACAATTGGCTGGGCCGTCCCCCTTGATCACTAATTGAGAAATACCTTACAGCTGGATCTCATGGAGGCATTTCCTCAACTGAGGCTTTGTTCTTCTCTGATGACTCTAGTTTGTATCACATTGACACATAAAGCCACTCAGGATGCTTTGCTTGCCTCCTTATGGCAATGTACTAAGTTAAAAATTTTATTTCGAACTTCATATTTCTGTATTTCTCCAAATTTCTGTATTTCTCCATATTTCTGGATTTCTGTAGATCTCTAAATTATTATCATTTCTTTTCATCCTAAATAATCTCTCTTATGGTACATGAACACTAATTTTGTATTTCACTTTCATTTTCCAATATAATTTTTCCACACTAGGAACACACACACACACACACACACTCACACTTCTTCAAGAGTTTTTCCTAAATTTTTTATTTTCTCAAACATCTGAGAGACAAAGTCATCATGGGACCCATTTTTTGACTTCCCTGATCCTCCCTTCCCCTTCCTGATTGATATTATACCAGTCTCATGGGCTGACTATCCAGTAGCAGTATGCTGACAGTGTTCTCAGCTGAGGGCCATTGTCCATTCTCTGTTTTGTCAGTGTTGTTTTATACCTGTTCCTTTCACAGGATTACCTTGATAACTTTGATATTCTTTGTAATCAAATACAAATCCCATATCTATCCTTCTGTCTTGGCATCATTTCAATTCAGACATCATTTTTATTTGTTTGTTATATTTTAATTGTCCCTTTCTCCCAACAGATGCCCTTGTGGGATAAAAAACTTACAAGTTAATAGTCTAATATTTTTTGGTTTTCATTGTCCTATATATTTCTATATATTTATACAGTTCAATGTTCATCATGCCCAAAGTTGGCTTATATCTCCATTCCCAGTCTTGTTCCAGTGCTCACCCCCACTATCTACACATATTATTAGTCTGCTTTCTTTCTCAAGTATGAAGCACCAAAAAAATCTACTGACATACATTCCTAACTTTTTCTTTTGTTTATTTGTTTTTCTGTTAACATAATTGAATCCAAGTATGTTGTAATTAGGTGCTTCTAGTTGGTCCTCATTCCATTTATCCAATTTTCTCAGAGCCATATTAGTGTTAATTCAGCAATATTTATAAACCTGTTTTCTGGTCACAAATGTTACATAGCTTAGAGAGTGTTCTTTCTAAACAATGATTACAAGGCCTTCTTTTGTTTGCAAATTCAAATTCTTCTGGAAAACTCTCTTCCAAACACAGCAAAGGAATTGGGTAAGACTATCAATGACAAGACACAAAACATCACTGTATTTGTAAGCTACATGCTTTCAGAGCTACAACATTACTACATCAAATTGTAAGCCAGATTTTATACTTTTATTTTCATCAGGGAAAGTAACATTTTGAAGATCCTCATGGTCTGTGTGACACCCAGTGAATGGACTATGTTTCAGTCATCACAACCTGAAATGCTGAATCAATACAGGAATTCTAAACCATGCAGATATCCACACCCTTATGATCTAATGATTAGAACCTCTGGGAATAATGCCAGGGTGTGGGCATTTCAAACATGCTATAAAATTGATTGTGATGCTCAGACAGGGCTGAGGACTATTGGCTTTGGGTTAAGAAGCACAAACTTAAAATTCCCTATAGCCTAGGTCCAACCTATTGGTGAAATAGCACCAACCTCTTTCCCTCACTTATCCCTTATTCCATTCAGGTGGGGCATTAGGCCTTCGTGGAGATTTGCTCTTTCTCTCTTTTGATCTTTAGTCACTATGTTTCTTCTAGTCTTAAAAGTTTTAACAATAGCAGGTGTTGGTGAGGATGTGGAAAAAGAGGAAAACTCCTCCACTGCTGGTGGGACTGCAAACTGGTACAACCACTCTGGAAATCAGTCTGGCGGTTCCTCAGAAAACTGGGCATGACACTTCCGGAGTACCCTGCTATACCACTCCTTGTCATATACCCAGAGGATTCCCTGGCATGCAATAAGGACACATGCTCCATTATGTTCATAGCAGCCTTATTTATAATAGCCAGAAGCTGTCCCTCAGTGGAGGAATGGATACAAAAAAATGTGATATATTTACACAATGGAATACTACTCAGCAATTAAAAACAATGAATTCATGAAATTCTTAGGCAAATGGTTGGAACTGGAAAATATCATCCTAAGTGAGGTAACTCATTCACAAAAGAACACACATGGAATGCAGTCACTGATAAGTGGATATTAGCCCAGACTCTCTGAATACCCAAGACACACTCACATATCAAATGATTCCCAAGAAGAAGGAAGGAGAGGGCCCTGGTCCTGGAAAGGCTTGATGCAGCATCGCAGGGGATTACCAGGACAGAGAAGTGGGAGGGGGTTGATTGGGGAATGGGCAGAGGGAAGAGGGCTTATGAGACTTATGGGGAGGGGGAAACTGGGAAAGAGAAAATCATTTGGAATGTAAACAAAGACTACAGAAAATTTAAAAAAATGTCTTAACCCCTTTCCTGTCTACCAAAATCTAGTGTGTTTCTCCAGGGTCTTTGGACTGAATATGTTATTTTTGAACCTGTCACAAATTGCAAGAGCAATTATTTTTCCTCACATGAATATATTTAGTATTGTGATACTTATGATGCTTGCCAAAGTTTATTTAGCTGTTGAATCATTATGATATAGAGGAATTGGGAGAAGACTATTGTTAAAGAGAGCTGCATTTTAATCTAGATTTCATCACCTTCGTAACCCAAACTGGAGTGCTGAAAATAAAATTCCCAGCCTTCATCCCAAGACTGATTGTATAATCTATGCATTACATACATATTAAAGCAATATCAATACTACAAGATGCTATATGACTTGTTTAAAGAACTTAGTAGAACATTTGAGAAAAATGTAAAAAGTATTCCTAAAATCTTTCACAACTAGCAAAATATTTGATCAGACAATAGGGGAAGCAGGAGTGGGTGGGTTGGTGAGCAGGGAGAGGAGGGATGAGATAGGGGTTTTTTGGAGGGGAAACAAGGAAAGGGGATAACATTTGATATGTAAATAATGAAAATATTTAATAAAAATAAAATATCTAGTAAAAAATTTTACAAAAGAATTCAATAATGAATAAGACAATTACTTATATAGTAAAACGTTTAGTATGGTTTCAAATGGTCCACCCAACTCAAAACTGATATTGATGACTGAGATTTTAGCACTGCAGATTTTCTTCTTTGAATTAGCATTATATTACCAAAGCTATCCCGGAAAGTCAGTCTTAACTATGCTTTATGTAAATGTCATTCAAGTGCTTGCTTCTCTGACAAGTGAATCTACCTGGCCAGTGCCACAGAGCATAAAGAGAAGTCATTGCAAAGATGGGAAAGCGATTTTGAAACTGACAACGTTAACCTTAACCTACTCACTGCATATTCCAGCCTGACCTGATTCCTGAGGCTCCTGACCTTGCCTCTTCAATGCTGATAGTGTATCACCCCATTGTGGCTTCCCTTCCGCCATAGGTTTTAATGGAAGTAACCTGAGCTCAAATTATAATCACTAATTGATACAAGTTATAACAATGGATACTTTAAGGGTAGCTTGCTTTTTAGCTATATTATCAATAATATATTTTGATATCTTCCTTTACTAGAAAGGTGTTTAGTGCTGTACATTAGTTTTTGTTGGTCCAGCAGTGCTGGGTAAGACTTTGTTCCTACAATCAAATACCTGAGCTTGATTTTACATGGTGAAGGGAGAGATGTAATACCCTAGGGTGTCCTCTGACCTCCGTATAAATGTGTTGGCATCTGCTCTCATACTAACACAGACATACAGACTTATATACACAGGTACATGCACACACACAGAGACACATACACACTCAATATCTCAAGACTTGGTTTTATTAACTACATTTACTCACGTTTGAGAACCTTAGAAAAAAGCCTTTCTATCACTCACTACCATAGTAATTTAACTGTAAGGAGTGGAGGAGCAACTTTAAGTGAAATTTAACACTAAACCTTAAGATCTTGATTGAAGAATCCAAACTCACAGTAGAGCACAGTAAGCTAGCTAGGGGCAATGCTGGGCATGAAAATATGCATGGTCACAGCCTTGGACCCCAAAGACCATACATTCCCAGGAAGAGAAAGCCAAGAGAATATTGCTTTAACATGTCTGAGTTGATTATGACAAAAAGCACAAGCATGCATGCGTGACAGGACAAGCGACTAGACTACTAATGAAAGAAGCAGAATATTTCAAACCAAGAGAGCCTCTGCAATGATTTAGACTGTATTAACTGCCTGCATATATTTATTGTGTGGTTTTAGTTGGAGGCTGAGGGTTAAAGACAGAAGAGGCAGATGTAAGCAATAATGAGAGAAGATGTAAGCAAATTTATTATTTTATATTTTATTATAAATTATCATTATTAATCAAATTATACATTACTATACACTGTAAATTATTATACATTATAAAATATTATTAATTATAATAAATTATTATATATTAAATCAATTTAATATATTTATATATTATTAAATATTAATGCAATATATTATTAAATATATAATATATTTAGTAAATTAATATTATGACATTATATATTAAATTATTATACATCAAGTTATTACATGTTAAATTATTATAATAAATTATTATAGACTGTTATAAAGTAAATGTTTTATTTTGAGATTCAGTCCCCAAATCTGTTTAAGACTGTTTTTTGCAAAAAAAGAAAGATGGATTTGCTGTTTGATTTTCTATTAGCATTTTAGAGAGACAAAATATATACATTTTTTATTTAAAAATATAATCAAGAACATGCCTTATCTTTATCCACATATTTCTAAAATTGCTTCTACCAAAAGCATCCTAATAAGATCTATGCTAACATCAAAAATTAGGACCCAAAAGGCAAGGAAATTTTTGCAAGTACAATTTCTGAAATGAGATATAAAAGGAAATAGGAAGGAAGGAAGGAAGGAAGGGAGGGAGGGAGGGAGGGAGGGAGGGAGGGAGGGAGGGAGGGAGGAAAGAAGGAAGGGAGAGGGTAAGTAGAAGGAGAGGGTAGGGAAACAAGGGAGGGGAAAGAAGGGAATGGGAGGGGAGGAGAGAGAGAAGGGCAGAGGATGGAGGGGAGAGAGCTCTGGAGGAAGGAAAGGAGGAAGAAAGGAAACATAGCCTAGATTCTTGTGAGATTCCACTGCTCTGTTGTATCGATATGGGTTAGGGAAGTATCTTTTCTTGAGATGGAATATGGCTGGAAGATTTTTTTTTTTAAGTGAAGAAAATAATAGGTTGTAGTTACACATATGAGAGAGAAGACACTGTTCATTTGTTTTTCCCAGGAATCTGTCTTATTTCACTTAACATAATACCCTCTAGTTCAATTCATTTTGTTGCAAATGGAAAAAATTTATTCTTATAGATGAAGACTTTAAAAACTGGCCTGAATGCCACCAACCAGGCAGCACACACTAGCTAGTCCAAGGCCCCCGGCATATATACAGGAGAGGAATACCTGATCTGGCCTCAGTGAGAGAAGATGCACCTAACCCATGAGAGACTTGAGGCCCCAGCGAGTGGGGAGGTTTGGGGAGGAGGAGGAGGGGAGTGGGGACATCCTCTTGGAGAAGGGGTGTGGGAGGAGGAATGGGATGAGGAACTGTCAGAGGGCAGACCTGGATGGGGATAATGACTAGACTGTTAAAAAAGAAAGAGACTAAATGTAGACTAATGACTATAGCACATTTGGGATTGAGGTGAGGGGGCTAAACAAATGGCTAAAAAAGCAAATTCAGAGAGTAGAACTATGTTAGAGTTCATATTTTGAGCCATGTTCAAGATTTGTAACCTAAAGTTATAGCAAGGTTGGCCACAAATCTTCCTGGAAGGAGATATTTTTTCCCCTTTGTTGTTGTTATTGTTATTGTTGTTGATGTTGTTTGTTTTGTTCTTAAGTTGTGACTTATCAGCCTTTCTAAGACATTCTATTCTTTGACCAGCAAGAAGTGTTCCTCAATGACTCTTCTGATGACTTTAAGTTGAAAATCAATTTTATCTGATATTAGAATGGCTACTCCAGCTTGTTTCCTGAGACCATTTGCTTGTAAAATTGTCTTCCAACCTTTTACTCTAAGGTAGTGTTTGTCTTTGACACTGAGGTGTGTTTCCTGTATGCAGAAAAATGTAGGATCCTGTTTACGTATCCAGTCCATTAGTTTATGTCTTTTTATTGGGGAATTGAGTCCATTGATGTTAAGAGATATTAAGGAATAGTGAATATTACTTCCTGTCATTTTTGACGTTATCTTTTATATTTGATTGGTTATCTTCTTTTGGGTTTGATGAAAGAAGGTTACTATCTTGCATTTTCCAGGGTGAAGTTTCCCTCCTTGTATTGGTGTTTTCCTATTATCCTTTGTAGGGCTGGGTTTGTGGTAAGATATTGGGTGAACTTGGTTTTGTCATGGAATATCTTGGTTTCTCCATCTATGGTGATTGAGAGTTTTGCTGGGTATAGTAGTTTTGGCTGGCATTTGTGTTCTCTTAGAGTCTGCATGAGATCTGCCCAGGATCTTCTAGCTTTCAGAGTCTCTGGTGAGAAGTCTGCTGTGATTCTGATAGGTCTTCCTTTATATGTTACTTGGTCTCTATTCTGTATATCGATTGACTAGGTTCTACAAAACAAATACTACTCTCAATAAAGCGCTGATGCAAGGCTTATATAAAAGCCTGGTCCTTGAAGATGGGTTTGTGAAATTGTCCTTGTATATTTGAGGTTCCATGGTGCCAGGGCTTCAGACACTATTGAAAATCACCATCTTTCCCCTTGAAAACATTCGAGACAGGCACAGGTCATGGCCTAGATTGTAACTGTGAGCTTATAGGTTGAAAGAAAAGAGACAGAAAAAAAATTAATGCTACATATTCTATAAATGGGAACTGTTAAAACAGGTAGATTGAGGATTTTAAAATATGAATGAAATCTTTAAAATAACAAGCGGAGACATGAATACTATGAAACAAGAACAAACCCCACAAAATAACCTGGAAAGTAAATGTAGACTAAGAAAATGGAACAACTGACCTAAATAGTGCAATAATAGGTAGCATAAATATTTTGCTGGGTATAGATAAAGAGCAAATGAATGAATGTAAATCTTAAATTAAGGAATTCTTTGAGGAGGAGCTAATAAGGGAAGGTAGAAAAGATAATGAATGTTAGAAGGCAGAGAATAGTCTAAATGGCAACTTTTGCACAAGGCCAAGGAAAGGAGAAAATGTGAAGAATTCATGAACATTTTTTGTAATTAAAGTAGTTCCAAAGGCTTTGAATAAATAGTTTATATGAAGCCAAATGGTGGCCTGATGAAAAATTCACATTTGGAAGTTTTAATGGCATCTAAGACTTCAAAAGGGAGGGGAAATTGAAAGAATTTCAGCAGGAAAGCTGGGCGTGATGGCTCAGACCCTCATCCTGGCAGGAGGACTGCAGGGTTTGATGTTATCCGGGCTCACTTAGGCAGGTTACACTATTAAGTAAAATACTGGCTTAACAGCAAAAAGCAGGGTTTCAACAATAAGGATGATTAGCAGAAAATCTGCAAAGAGTTATAAATCCTATTAGCAGTAAACTACTCAACATCAAACTAATTAAAAAGGACATTTAGTATCTGTCTTAGGGTTTCCATGGCTGTGAACAGACACCATGAGCAAGCCAACTCTTGAAAGGGACAACATTTAATTGGGGCTGACTTACAGGTTCAGAGGTTCAGTCTGTTATCAACAAGGAGGCAGCATGGCAGCATCCAGGCAGACTTGGAGCTGGCGGAGCTGAGAGTTCTACATTTTCATCCAAAGGCAAACAGGAGTAGACTGACTTCTAGGACGCTAGGGGCAAGGTCTCAACCTACTCCAACAAGGTAACACCTCCTAATAGTGCCACTCCATAGGCCAAGCATCTTCAATCCACCACAGTATTGTCTTCAAGGTTGTCATATGAATGGACAATTTAACCTTTTAGAACTGAGGGAATTAATAAAGAGAGAGTTTTTCTCCCTGATACTGAGGATTGATACAAGGCAAGCCTTGAGTTAAATCCCCAGCAAGATTTTTATTTTTATTTTGAGACTAGGTCTCACGACATTGCCCAACTTGGTCTTGAACCTACTCTTTAGCTTGGATAGGCATTGTTATCTTCCAGCCTAGAGCCTAAGTAGCCGGGATTACAGATCTTTATCAACAGGCTTGATAGAGGAGAGCTTAATAAAATTATTTTCAACATAAAAGGTTTTGGGAGTTTTATCATAAAATGGTCCTAATTTAGAATACCTCTTTAAGACCTAAATCAGGACATGGTTAAATGAACACATATGCAGTACTACTATTATGTTAGGGAAGTTAAGGTGCCTTTGAATGAAAAGAATATGAATAAGAAGTACTTTGTCCTAATAAATCTAAAACAATGATAATACTAAGGCATGGTTTAGGCAAGGTAAACTATTTCAGAAGAATCCAGTAATACTGTGTTAGCAGAAAGTCTAAATACTTATAAATTTGGGCAAACAATAAAGACAGAACTAAAGGATATAGATATTAAAATAAGTACTGTAGTCATCACAGTAACAGTAAAATATACCATTATGTATGCATACCATATTTTCATTATCCATTCATCTAAGAGGCACTTAGTTTATTTCCATTTTCTAGTTGTTATGAATAGGAAGGCAATGGACATGACTGGGCAAACATCTTGGAAATAGGATATCAAGTATCTGGCAATATGACACAGTGGTATCGCCTGGTCATATGGTAAATTTAATTTTAGTTTTTTATTGAGGAAGAAATTTGAAGTTGGTAGCCTCTTTTTAATAAATCATCATTAATTGTGTGTGTGTGTGTGTGTGTGCATTTATGTAAAATCTGCTGAGTCTGATTTTGCTGTTTTAGAATAAACAGTTTCAGAGATGACCACTCTGTATTCAAATTCTAATTTTATGTGTCAGTAGTGATTGCCAGAGTCATTGTTGTATCAGTTCACCTTCCCACCAACAATGAACGAGTGCTCCTGTTTCTCTACAACCTTGCCAACTTTTCCAGCCATTTCTGGGAGAGACTGCATCACAGTGAACGTTCTGGTATTCTGCAGGCAGGAAGTGGAAAAGGAAAGAAATATAATTTTCTTTTCATCCTAAGTTATATTTTAAAAAAGACTGCAGCATAAACAAGACTAGAACCAACTCAATACTAATGAACATTCTAGTGTGAATGGGGAAAATATTTCACAGGGTCCTGCCCCTCGATAAAAAAGTGGCTGATAACTGCTAGAAGAAAGATAAGTAGACTCTCCCAGATATGAGACCCTTTGTTAGTTTCCCAATAAAAATAAGAAAAGTGGTAATCTCTGAAAGAGTTTTTAATAAAACAGCAAAAACAGACTCAGTAGATTTATACACACACACACACACACAGTCACACATACTCACAACACAATTAATGATGATTTTTAATTAATTAATTAATTAATTTTTTACACTTCATAGTTTATTACCCCACACCCCCGTCTACCCTCTGACTGTTCTATATCCCAGATCTCCTCCATACACCCCCTCCCCCT
This sequence comes from Apodemus sylvaticus, assembly GCF_947179515.1. Classification (NCBI taxonomy): domain Eukaryota; kingdom Metazoa; phylum Chordata; class Mammalia; order Rodentia; family Muridae; genus Apodemus; species Apodemus sylvaticus. Next base: position 41,337,696 of record NC_067489.1, read on the forward strand.
TCACATGGATGTCCCTACCCCCACCCCACCTGACTTCTAAACTCCCTGGGGCCTCCAGTCTCTTGAGGGTTAGGTACATCTTCTCTGGATGAGCATAGACCCAGCAGTCCTCTATTGTATGTGTGCTAGGGGCCTCATATCAGCTGGTGTATGTTGCCTGGTTGGTGGTCCAGTGTTTGAGAGATCTCAGGGGTCCAGATAAATTAAGACTGCTGGTGAGTTTTTTTAAAAAGGAGGGTACTGACTTGAAAGTGGATGGAATGGACCAAGTTGATGGGAGAGTACCTGGAAGGGGCTGCAGGGAAGGAAGAGAGGGAGAAAGAGACACAGTTCTATTCCAATTAAAAACTTCCTTTTAAAAAAGTAAAATGAACAACTTTTAAGCAAGAAAGAGAAAATATCATAACAAAAAGAGGCACTGAGAAATTCCAAACAGAGAAAAGTGAATGAAAAAACATGACAGAAAAGCTTATCAGTTTCGCAGCAATCATCGCTCAATCTTTACACAGAAAAGTTGATTTAGGATGACAGAAATAAAGCTGAATTTAATAGTAATGACGTATTTTAAAACTGGGCGTAAACCTACCAATTAAATGAGCACAGCCTCTGGATCATAGGGAGCAGCGCGGCTCCCGGGAGAGACTGGGTGGCAGCAGAAGCTCAGGAGCCTGGATGAAGATGTGCAGGAGACTGGATGAAGATGTGTGGGAAAGATGCTAAGCGACTGTGAAACTGCGGAGACTTGGCGCTTTCTTATGACGTTGTTCAATAGGTACTTATTGGCAGGAGCAGAGTCTGCAATACAGCCTGGTGGAATCAGAGAGAGTGACAATATGCAAGAATGTGGTGGCAGCTGGTAGAGAAATCAGGGCCATTACCATGGTGAGTTTGCCAAGCCTGTAGGAAACCCTGGGTTTGAAATAGCTCCTCATGGGAGGATCCAGGGCCAAAGGATTTCATCAAAGGCTGGGAGAAATAAGCACAGAGATGCATTTGTAATGTGATGACAGTTAAGTAAAATAGCTTTGGATGGCTCCCAGATGATAATGAAAAATATAATACCTGCTCTTTGGGAAGTGGGGAATAATGCATATATATATATATATACATGTTATTATATAAATACATATATACATAATGTATCTATTAGAATGGATCATGATGTATTATTTAATCTTAATAACCCTTATTAATATTTATATAATATATAATATACCATATATGTGACTATATATATATAAATATGTAACTAGTCCTACATTAAAAAGAAAGTGAAGCAAAAAAATGAGGATAAGAATGCTAGATAGTCAAATAAAAAAGAGAGAGAAAGAAAGAGAGAGAGAAAGAGTAGGAGAGGATCCGGGAAAGGGGAAATCATTTGGAATGTAAACAAAGAATATAGAAAATAAAAATATTTAAAAAAAAGAAGGGGGGTAAAGGGTTACAATTAAGAATCAAATATATTTTTTAGGGAGCAAACATTTCAAGTTTTACAATTTTATGGTTTTCTTTGCCTATAAATATCTCTATGTATTATATGACACCTAGGTTGTCTCAAATAAATAAAGATACACATATCTGGAAAGCTACTATTTTCTTTATAAATTCACCTGAAATTTATGTTTAAAAAAAAAAAGAAGTGAAGATGTGAATGTTTTGATGAGGCAGGCTAGTCCGCCAGCCCTGGGCTTCTGGTCCCAGGTTCTGTTGAAGGCTGTAGACACGCTGAACTGGTGTCCTCCCTTTCACCTGGAGATCCTGAAGAGGGTATGCAGGGTTGGATCCTGTTTTCTTCAGAATTGGCTCCTAGCATCATTTTGCCATGACACCAGGGCTTCGCAGTCCAGCGTGGTAAAAATTCATAAAGTCTTTATTACCTAACAGCTAGAACGAAGGAAAACAGATGTAAAGATTGACTTCCCGAAGCTTCCTTCCAAGAACAGAATTTACAGCGCGTGGATAATCTTTGCTCATTATACAAAATTTCCATTTGGACGCTGCAGGAGGATCACTCTGCAATGCAAACTTGCAAGGTTAGTCTGGGAAGTTAGCCACGTGGAAATAGAGATCTCATTCCCTACCATTTTGCTATTATCTTAATATTGATTTTGATATAAACCTTTCATTTGGTAAGTGGTGAAGACACCAATCTCTTTGCTGCTGTCATTTTCCCGACCAACATTAAGGGGGTAAAAGTCCTTCCTTAATCTGCTTCTCATGATTACTTTTATTAATTGAATTTTATTCTTCAAGAGCCCACAAGGGCTTTCCAACCAACAACTCCGGTGTCAGGTTTTATGTTACTAAGGATTACAAATGCATAGCTTACAATATAATATCTGTATAATGTTGTGTAAAGAATCAGGGTGTTCATTTAAAGAAATGTCTCAACCTAAATGTGTTTCCTAATGGGTTTTATGTTTTCTCATGGTGACATGCACCTGAAAGCTCTCTCAGGCGTGGAGGCAGATATTAAATGTGGTATTTAATAAAGGCAAATGGTCACTGGAAGGAGGTCTGTCAGTAATGCCTTGATGGGCACTGCCCTTTTAAACATGAGTTAATGACTCTGGCTTCATGACCCATTTCTAATGGTATCTTGGTCTTTTCAGAGGGACACAGCTGTCATAGTTCAGAGACATTGAGCAGCCCTACCATCATGGACCATTCAAAGCAAGCAGGTGAGGCTTAAATGTTAAACACCTCACAAAGGAAAAGGCCACAAACTAGCTAAGCAAAGAAATTATCTGTGGTTAATGGTTTGTGGGTATGAGACATGTCCAGAAAATGTTGTCCTGATCAAATTCAGTTTTAAAACAGCTGAACTATTTAAGCTTATAATTTCAAAATAAATAAAATAAAAAATGGTAAACTATAGGCTAGAAAAAAACATACCTCGGCAATTAATTATGAAATATTTAACTTTTCTCTTTCTTTCTTTCTTTTTTTTTTATCTTCCAATGTGAATGATATGTTATCATCTGGGGATTTTTAAATAATGATTGATGGTTTTCCCTATCCAACTTCTCCCAGAACATCCCTACCCATTTTGGTTTTTCTTTCTCCCCCCTCATCTCTCTCAGAAACAAACACATACACAAACAAACTCACCTTATTGCACATTGTTAGTGTTTGCCTTTAGCACATGGTTTTTTTATGTTTAAAATGTGTACTATCTGACCTTCGAAAGTTAACATTTTACTTTGCTTCATTTTGATTTATATAAGTCTTAGTTGATAGTATGGAGGAACTTTGGGGTTATTTCTCACTTATGTCTGTATTCTATATGTGGGAGGAATTGAGTCAAATAGACAAAACTAATTCACTCCATTCTGCCAAGTTATCTTTTAGATGGAATAGTCCAAATCTTGCACATGACAAGAAGATTAAAGAACCAAAATCCTACCATATCTTGAGCGATCACTCAGGTAGATATGATTGATTTAATTTCAAGACTATAAATATAAAAGAGTTAAGGAATTAGGCTCACTCATTTTGTGTTTTAAGAATTGCACTGCTACTACTTGGGTTGTTATGGAGAAGTGTAGAACTTTTCAAGTGGGGTGGAGTCTTTAATTGAAAAGACCAACGTATGTACATATATTAATGAATAATTCCAGGTTACAGTTATATCAAACTATGATTGTTCATCATGAGGAATTTACATCTAAAATAGGATTTTGAAGGGTGAATATTTTCTAGGGTGATTCGATAAGGGAAGTACATTCTGTGTTTGGAAATGTCATTATTTCTCATCTCTTACACTTGTTCTTTGTGTCCATATTCACAGCCATTTCAGGCTGTGTAAAATGTCTCTCCATGCAATGCTTGCATATAAAGATGAAAACAACACTAAGAATGGACACATTAATTTGCACAGTCGTGTATTACATAGTACTATTTAATCATGGAATTATTGTTGAAAATGATCTCAGAGTGTGTTTGCTAAATCTCAAAACATGCCCATCTCCTTTGGTAATGTTTCAATGTGCATGTTAATCCTCAATTGCCATTTTAAAACACAATGATTTTTTTTTTTTTTTTTTTTTTTGGCCATGAATGGTATCCTGAACAGAATTAAATGAAAACTTTTTAATTTACTCTGTAAAACTCAATTTCACACCTACCTAACAGTAGAACATGCCAGGACCTGTTTGCTATAGCTACATTTTGATGTATACTCCAAGGCTGGCTCTTCTAAGACTGACTTTCCCCCCTTCTCCCCAAAACAGACCCTTTGGATGGCATTTTCTATAAAGAAGAATCATTAGTTATGTGTAAACAGAAGCAGATTTAGAGGATAACTAGTATCAAAATTCAGCACATTTGAGGAACTGCCTCACTCACAAAGAGAAACCTTAGATATCCAAAATGGTTATGAATAGAAATGATAGTGACATCCCATGTGGCAGAGATTATAGCCGGGTAGGTCTTTTATATTCCCTTTCGAGATGAGAATGTTAATGAGGTCAGAGAGAACTCCAGGAATGGCATAGCTAGTCACAAAAGTATTGCGGGGAAGGAAACATGAAAAAGAGTGTGACACAGGAAATAAGATTTTAACTTTTGGGTTTGAAGAGTCAGTGTACCATTACTCACCCTGAGTTTCTTGCTTTAGTCTAACCAGTAGAACCAATCATGTGACTGTGCTACTATATCCCATTGGTAATGATATTAAATTACCAGGTTTTAAACTTCAATCGTATTTAAATACATGCTCTGGGTCATTTTGGTACAAGAGGTCTTGGGAAATTTATAGGAGGCAACAGGAGGAAAGAGCAAGCCTTATTTTGACTTTCAGCACCTGCAGCTCTAAAGCAGATCTGCCCTGCCAGCACAGAAGTGCTTTGTCATGTCATGGCCATCAGATAGCTGTGTACAATTACAGATCTTGTTTTTGGTGTGTAAGGCCATGAAGACTTCACTACATCATCAGCAAGTCTAAGGAAGAATTTTTATTTGTCATTTTTAAGGGGTATCTGGGAGGTATCTGTTTATGTTTTGGGTCACTAATTATATCTTGTATTTCAATTATCTAGTTCCTTCTTATTTACCAACTTACCTTTTAGACATGGATCATGAGTTCATGGGGCGGAAGTCTTTTTATGTGATTAATATGTTATTTGATACCAAGTAGTCACCCTGAAATCATATACCTACAACTAATATTATACAGACTGCGAAGGTTGTATTTATATATTTAGGAATATATACAAACGTGTACATGTACATATATGTATATGTTTATGTATATAATTATGTATATAATTAGGGATAATATGTTCTTATTTATTATCCAAAATATTTTTATATAGGACATACAGACGTGCAAAATTAGAAATAATATGTCCTTTCTAAGTATATATATGCAGCAGTAACTGAAGAAAAAGAGGTCATGAATTTGAAAGAGAGCATTAATTGTATATGAGATGAGTTAGAGACAAAAAGAGGAAGATAAATGATATATACTCAGTTTACAACTTCAAAAATTAAAATAAATGCTACAAATGATATATGAAGCATACAATCCTAACATTTCAGAGGAGATGCTGAATGAAACCTCAATGTAGCCTACTAAGCTGGCAAAGTTGGGTCCTGAGTTATCTAATAGACAGAGAAGTGTATAATATTGGCATCTTGTAACCCAGATTTTCTTTTCAGATAGAAATATGATGAATTAATAAGATTCAAGTAATCTTTTGTCTTAAACAAGATTATGAAAATGAAGTAGAAGATACATAACACTGAGGTGATACGATGTCAGAAATGATACAGAAAACATTATTTATTGACAAAATAATTCTAATAGTTTGAATATGAAATGTAGCCTATGGGATCCCGTGCTTTAATCTTTGATCCTAAAAGGTGGGGTTGTTTGTGGAGGTTGTGCAATTTTTGGAACAGGGGCCGTCTCAGTGGGTCATAGCCAGTTGACTATGCAGTAGACTAAAGAGTAGAATGGATCATGTGACTGTGCTATTGTATCCCATCAGTACTTCTATTAAATTACCAGGTTTTAAACTTCAACAATCACATTAAAATACATGCTCTATTCTAGCCAGGTTCATTTCCGGTCAATTTCTCTACCTGCTAGTCTCACAGGATGCCCAGAAGCTATGCCACACGTCCCTGCTGTCATAGCCTGGAGCTTCTCCCACCACCTGTCTTCCTCACCATGAAATCAAGAGCCAAAATATACCCTTCCTCTTGTCAATGGCATCTTGTCAAGTATAGTCACAGCAATGAGAAAAATAACCATTACAAGTACTGATGATACATACTGCATACCGAACAATGAATCAAGTAGCATTATGCGAAATGAAATTCACCAGAGACAGAATGCCACATAGTGTATAATTCCATTTATATGAAATGTTCAGAGCAGACAAATCGATCGAACCACAGGATGGGTTGGCAGCTTTCTAGAGCTGCAAGAAGAGGGCTGGGAGAATTAGGAGTCCATGATGGATGGCATTTTCCCTCTGGGTGCAATGAAAATATTCTACACTTCTATTAATAGATGTATAACTGTATATAATAAAAACCATTGAGCGATACCTTTTAATGTGTGAATTAGGTGTTGTGAGAGTTATATGCCAATAAAGCTATTTAAAAATATCAAGTAGCTTTAAAGATGTTAGAAGGCAGACTCTGGAAGCATCTCAGTGTCTTTCTTACTCAGACAGTGGTCCCTGGTTAATATTTCATTATTCTTAATAATGACATGAGAAATTCAAAATAGACTTGACTTGACTGGTCTATTCCTGATGTCAACCATCATTGTCTTGCTATCCCTTTCCCAGTTATAAGTGTGGCCATTTTCACAAGATGGCAGCTGACAGTGCTATATTTGGCATCATTTGAAGCCTTGTCTGTGCTCCTGTCTTAAGCTACTCACAGATTGTCAGTTCCACCCCCATCTCAGCCATAAAAGTTGATCTGGAGAGATGACAGTTCACAGCGAAGCAAGAGTGGTCCATGTGTTTGCATAGCGTGTTTACCATTTAATCTCAAGTTTGCTTTTCTGTGAAGGGATGAGAGGTGAGATCATTATTCCACTTCACAGGAAAAATGGAGAAATGCGGACCAGAGAAGTGAACTGCTTTCCTTAAACTCCAGTAGCTGTCAGTTGAAAAAATCCTCATTCCGAGTCTAATACTGTCTGATATCAAAAGCCACGTTATTTCTTTCTTATCTTTCCAACTCCTTCACTAGAATGAAACCTGCTTTTCAGACTGCTGTGCACTTCTAAAATAGAGTTGTTACATAAAACCTCACAATAGAAGTAGTCCAGAAGGCCTGAACAAAAATCTACCTAACACAGGAGATACTTGAACGAACTTTAGTTTTGCAGAAAGACTCAGTTCAGTGTCTTCAGAAATAGTGAGTTCATATGATTTAAAATATGTTACTATTTCAGAAATCACAGGCAGTTACTTTATTGAATATAAATGAAGGTTCCTAAATTAAGTTTTGATTCTTCTGTTGACCACTCCAGTAAGTTATAAAGTCTGAAGGAGCTTCAGTTTCCTCCATAATAAAATATGAGTTTAGAAATTATAGTTTGATTCAATTATTTACTGATCAAATACATATTCCTGTGATCTTTAAACAGTATATGAATATGCATGAATAAATTATACTCTTGTTTTCAACCTTTCTTTCAAATAAAATCAGTGTTTGATAAAAGCGACAGAATCACATTGGGGAAAGGGAAGCAGGATTAGTCAATGACACTGTTACAATTAGCTGATCATATGCATAAGAATGAAACAAAATCCTTATTTTTCATAATTCACAAACATTAGCTCTAACTAGATTACGAATCCCAAATGTAACATCTAAAACTGTGAAGATCCTGGAAGCGAACACAAGGGACCTGCTCAGGACATTGGAAGATGCTATTTTCCCTCAGTGGTGCTCAGAATGAAAGCCAGAATCTCATGCAGTCTAAGAAACTGCCCTGACTAACAGCCTTCCCAGTGTAGCTCATCATTTATCTTGATGCTCTGACCAAATAGCTGATGAGAAGGGTAGGGGGGTTATTTTGCCTTACAGTTGAACGGGACACGGTCTCTTGTGACAGGAAAGGCATGGTGGTAGGAACATGCAAAGACTCACATTGCTTCAGCAGTTAGGAAGCAGGCTATGAATAACAAGTGCAGCCAGGCTACCAAACTTCCAGGCCCAGGTCTTGACATTTGCTTTCTGCAGCGAGGCTCCACCAGAGAGCATGGGAGACACTAATAGTCAAACCACAATATCTGGTGTGGTAGTGTTTGCTTAAAACCCTAAAAGCACAGAACACAAAACAATGATTATATCAAACTAAAGTCTTCTCAAAGCAAACGTCAGCAGTCAAGAGCCAAGATGAAGAATATGGAAAATGTCCTGGCAGTGACAAGAAGAAGCAGGAGGCCATACACATAGTTGTTGAGAACATAAATTAATACAACAGCCACCATATCAAATAAGATAGGGCAGGGGAGGGGCTGATGAAGTCTTGAGGTAATGGGTATTATGGATATAAGCATGGCCATGCCAAGGACCCCAATGCTTCCCACCTACTAAATAGAAAATGCTCAAGACCGTACACTGGTCAGAGTATGGCTATTTACCAAGACTGACCTTTAGCTGAAACAAGTGAATGTAGAGCTATCAACCTACTCACAGATGACTATAACCTGAGGCTGTTTCCATACAGAGACTTCCCACTGAGATGAAGTTATTCTACTTCCCTTTGTTCTGTACATAGTAAATAGGCCACGTTTCTGGGTTGCAGTTCCTTCATCTCCATTGGAGCAGGCAACCTACCCAGTCCTAGCTTGTAGCCGCCCGCGGCCACATGCGAACCTGAATACCTGGAAGAGAATTCTGGGGGTGATGGGAAGGGGGCGAAAGAGAAATTGAGTGGAGGCGACAGTTGCCGGTCAGGACTGACTTTAATATTATTTTGCCAAGATATATAGTCTTTAGGAAGCAACCCTGCCCCCCAGCATCAAAGGGCAGGCGGAGAACTCCTTGGCTCCATTTTCTCAGCGGGTCACCTGCTTCCAGTCTGGCGGGTCTCTGCTGGCTTCCAGGTGAGACTGCCCTGAGGCAGTCTTGGTCCTCAAGGTGAAAGCACTGTATTGTTCCAAGGAACAAGGGCAGGAGATAACACCAGTGGAAGAGTGGGGGCTGCCAGCCAGCTCAATGCTGTGGGGGAAGGGACACTAGCTTTTTACGTACATGGGTCTATTTATTCCTTTTTCTCCTGTTACCCCATTTAGGTCAATCCCTAAGTCATGACAGTCATTGAAAGTCATTGAAGACCCTGGGGCCATTATAAACTGAGTTAAACTATGATCTGAGAGCTCCACTGGTGTTGTGTATCCAAAGGAAGCAAAATCAACAAAGAAGGGTACTCTACACTGGCATGATTAGTCACAGTGGCCTAGAACTGGAAACTATCAATGTGCCCATGAGTTGGTGAATGATTAAAGAAGATGTAGCACAGATCTACAGACTAGCATGTGGATGATGATACCTTGACAGTTGTGACTCTACAGATGGACTTTCTGGTCATTCAGCAGCCTTTCTGTATGTACTAATGGCCAACAGTCTGAGAAAAAAAAATCAGGAAAATGATACCATTTACAAAAGCTTGGATGGGGTGGAGGCAGTTAAATATTTTCAGATAAAGAATCCAGCAAATGAAAGACTTCTATAATAAAAATGTTAAGATGTTGAAGAAATTGAAGAAGATATCAGAAAATAGAAAAATCATCCATGCTTGTGGGTTGGTAGGATTAATATAGTAAAAATGGTTATCCTACCTAAAGCCATCCACAGATACAATGCAATCACCAACAAAATTCTTTTTTTATATAATTTTTTTTCAATATTCTTTGTTTGCATTCAAAATGATTTTCCCTTTCCCAGTTCTCTCCTCCCCATAAGTTCCCTAAGCCCTCTCCCCTTCACCTATTCTCCTATCAACCCCCCTCCTACTTCTCTGTCCTGGTACTCTCCTACAATGCTGGAACAAGCATTTTCAGGACCAGGGACCTCTCTTTCCTCCTTCTTGGGAGTAATTTGATATGTGGATTGTGTCCTGGGTATTCAGAGTTTCTGAGCTAATATCCACTTATCAGTGACTGTATTCCATGTGTGTTCTTTTGTGTTTGGATTACCTCACTTAAGATGATATTTTACAGATCCAACCATTTAAATTCTTATGCATTAATTATTCACAGAACGTGAACAGACAATACAGAAAACCCAATATAACTAAAAAACAATTCTGAATAATAAATGAACTGTTGTAGGTATCACTATCCTTTGTATATACAGTAATAAAAACAGTATGGTATTGCCACAAAGTAGACCCATTTATTAATAAAATAAAATTGATGATGCAGATAAAAATTCACACATTCATGTACACCTAATTTTTGATAAATAAACCAGAAAAGCACACTAAAAAGAAGGACAGACCCTTTAACAAACTGTACTCATCCAACTGGATGTCTGCATGTAGAAGTATGCGAGTAGATCCATACTTATCATCCTGCAGAAAACTCAACTCCAAATGGATCCAATCCCACAAAAGAGAAAGTGGTGAATACTCTTGAATGTTTGACACAGGAAACAAACTTCTTAACAGAACCCTGAGAGCTTAGGAATGAAGAACAAAAATTAATAAATGAAACCTAGTAAAACTGAAAATCTTCTATATGGCAAAGGTCATTGTCATTTAGAGAGTTTTCTGCCCTGAGAATAATGAACTATACCTCTGAAACTATAAGCCAGATCCAATTAAATACTTTTCCTTTATAAGAGTTGCCAGGTCATGAAATTACAGCAATAGAACACTAATATACTAACCAATCAATATCTAATTGAAGATAGAGCCTACCCCATGAGATGAACCCCATCTCAACATTGCTCTGATGATTGAGAACCTAGGACCAGATAGGCTAGGGATCCAGGGGAATACCAAATATTAGTATTCTGCTAAAGGAATGTAACAATAAAATCACTCCTAACTAGATTCTGTCGTATCCGTGCCTAACTCAGTCATCATCAGAGATGCTTTTTCCTGCATTAGACGGGAACTAAGACAGATACTACAACTGAATCATCTGCAGAGTGAGGACCTCGAAGCACTCCTTAAATAGGATGTCTCTATGAAATCCCTCCCTTCAGTGGTCAGGGAACCTGGGAAAAAGGCAGAGAAAATATTCTAAGAACCAGAGGGGTAGAGACAACAAGGAAATAAGGCCTCTACACCCAGATGGACCCATCTGCATGTGAGCTCATGGAGGCTGCAACGGCATGCACAGGGCCTACATAGATATAGTTCTGATGGAGCCCCAACTCTGAGAAGGGAAATGGACACAAGTTGATATCTCTAACCCTGAAGCTGTCTCCAATTAAGAACCACCTGAAAAGAAAAATTAACTTTCTGCAGTGTAGTCCCACTGGGAATATAAACAACTCCTAAGGCTGGGCTGGTCCTTGGACTGTAGTAGATGGCCAAGACAAAATGAACCCAATGCCATTTGGGGGAGGTCTTTGTCTTATAATGCTTTGTTGTTGTTGCTGCTGCTGTTGTTGGTTGTTTGGTTGTTTGGTTGGGTTTTCCCCTGACAAATGCTTTGTGCATCCAATATGGACTCCACCCCTATGTGTTTTTTATTGGATTTCTGTGGGAATAAATGTGCGTGTCTGCGTGTCTATATATGTTTCGTGAGTTTTATCCTTTTCTTCTCTTCATTTGTTGTAGCCTATTCTGGCTTGTTTGTTTTTATTTTATATCATTTTATTATTTTTAGTTTTAGATACCTGTCTGTAGCCTAATGAGAAAGAGAAATATGGGGTGTAAATATGGGTTGGTGGTGAAGTGGGGACAGTCCAGGAAAAGGTGGCAAAGGGAATATTATAATCAAATATACTGTACTACAAAAATCTATTTTAGAAAAAAATAATAATAAAAGAAAGAAGTTCCTGTGTGTTATTGCACAGTAATATAGGCAACTGTAAGCAATGATGATGTGCCTATTTCCAAAAAAAAAAAATGTTAGGCAAATTGACTTTGGATGTTTTTTAATTATAAAAATGCAGATATTTTGGAAAATACTTACCTTTATAAGTACCATTATGTGACTATTGTATAGTATCAATTAATCATATTATGAGCTCATGAATATATAAGTTAATTGGTAATGATTAAATACTGAAAACACTTAAAACGAAACACTAACAACATCCATGACTAAACTGTGAATAGAAAGTGAAATGGGACTGGCAAGGCTAGGTCAGTGGGTGAGGATGCTTCCCTTACACCTGACCGGATGCCCGGAAAGCACACAGGACAAAGAGAAGAAAGACTTTCACAAGTGATATCCTGACCCCAACATGTATGCAGGGTCACATGTTTCCACTCCAGGCACAAAGATCAAATAGATGCCTGTAAACAGAAGTCAAGTGAAAGGTATGAAAAGCAGTTGAAATGACGGGAAAAGCAGTTGAAATGACGGGGATAGATGTTAGGGAAAATGCGGGATAAAATGGTGGGAGGTTTTTAGATTTTTGTGGAAAGGGCTGCAACGTTGTCTGGTTAAACTAAAATATTTACAGTGGTACATTGGAAACCTTAGAGCAACTGCTTTAGAGAAAATGAGTCATAGCTAATCAAGCCTAACCAACAATTAAACCTTTATGATTCCACAAGTGTTACCTCAGCATAAAGCCGTCCTATTTGCCAAAACTGATTTGTTTTAAATCCCAGTTGGAAAAAGGAAACTAGAAGAAATGTACTGGTAAACACTGGTTCAGATTCATGACAGGTCAGTACTTGCCTCCTTAAGGTGTTCTGATTTAATCAACTCTGTGACCTTCTTCTCTCTCTCTCTCTCTCTCTCTGTCTCTCTCTGTCTCTCTCTCTCTGTGTGTGTGTGTGTGTGTGTGTATGTGTGTGTGTGTGACATGACATCCTAGTCACTTGGCCATCTCAATTCTACTCAAAGAATGTTTCTTCAGGCGTAACTCTGGGTTTGCATGAAACTAGGCTGTCAGCACCAGATGCATTGGCTTTCCGGATACCTTTGATGTTTCCATGGTGTGTAGGCACCATATTTGGAAGGTTTGGGTCAGGTGGTTTTCTGAATGCCAAGTTTAAGTGTTTAGTGAATGTGCAGTGGATCGTTGGCTCCTGTCAGGCTCATGGTGCAGAGGTTAGAGAGACTCTAGGTTTTTTTAGAAGATCTTAGTCAATCACGGCTGTATCACTTGGTACCTCTTGGGAAGATGATTTGTCTATCAATAACTTAAACTGTGTAGCTTGCCAACTTTGTCTAAAGATTTGGGTTAAAGAAATAATAAGAAAGACAAATATGGTGGAAGAGATGTATACAAAAGAAAAATCCCTAACTTGCTGCCTGTTTTTATTCCAGCTATCAAATAAGGACAAGTTCATGATTAATTTTATTATGTGCGCGTGCTTGCGTGTGTGTGTGTGTGTGTGCGTGCGCGCGCGCGCGCGCGCGCGCACACACACACACACACACACACACACACACACGAATGTGTGCCCAGCATGATAAGATAAATCTTTTTAACTGAAAACATCTTAAGATTCTCTTCTAATTCTCAGATGCCTGTGGGTGGCATTTTTGCTGTGAAATGCAATCTATTTTTGTGCATGAAAATATGCCAAATATATTAAATGGAAAATTGCTGTTCAAAATATATTTTCTTAAAGGAAATAATCCAATGAGCAGAAAATGTAACTAAATATGACATTTGCAGAATCATTTATTTTGTTTCAGAGCCTAGAAATTGAAAAGCATCTTGTCTTTACACCAGTGTGAAGTGGAGCGTGAAAATGTTCCCATTCAGCCTTTAATTCATCATTTACTTAGTTACTATGTTTGGAAATTGAGCATGACTCATTCACATATTTTTGAAAACAGAAGTCCAGCATGGACTCTGCATTGTAAATACGTGAAATTTTCTAATGGGTTCCTAGAATTAGAAAAGCCGTAATTTTAATTTCCTCCCCCCACCCCCAGTTACATTTAGCCTCATTGCGCAGAATGATGCTGTGAAACAAACACCCAGATTCTGTGGTTCCCAAAGTATTTAATCCCCCCCCCCATATGTTTGCAGAGTGGATGTTTTAGAAAGGAAGTGAAAGTGAAGTTCTCATCTTAACTGAACAAACTCGCATGCGCAAACCGGCCATGGGTTGCCTAACTCGGTACGGTTGTACTCCGTGTATCTGTGACTTTGCTCTTGGCGTGAAAGGGCCAGCTGTGACAGAAATGTGTGACAGCAAGCAGAACTAGTGTACAGCTCTTGAAGCTAGCACGCTGTCAGCCTCACCATGCTAAAGACAAGTCATATCATGGAGAGCAAGGTCGCTTACGGTGAGATGAATTGCATTTGCATGCTAAAAGCGGGATGAGGAGAAGCGGAATTGCAGTCTGTCTGTGTGATGCAACAAGATTCAGGAAGAAGACTGTGCCAGCCGTGACGAGTCCACTGCTTTAAAAAACAAAAACAAAAACAAAAAGCAGAAAGTGAATTTATTCTCAGAAGTCACACATTCAAAACTTGTTTGTGGTCCAAAAACACAAATAAATGTTTAGTCAGCCAAAATGAGCTGAGGTAATGTGGCCCCCAGTGATCTCAGCTCTTTATTTGTGGGCTGGATAGAGCCTTACTTTTTATTTTAATTTTTAATTTTTTGTTAGATATTTGCTTTATCTACATTTCAAATGTTATCACCTTTCCTCCTCCTTACCCTTCCAGAAAACCCCCTTTCCTATCCCCTGTCCTATCCTGCTTACCACCCCCCACCCCTCACACACACCCCACCTACCCTCACACTTTCCTGCCTTGGCATTCCCCTACACTGGGGCATCGAACCTTTGCAGGGCCAATGGCGTCTCCTCTCATTGATGTCTGACAAGGCCATCCTCTGCTACATATGTAGCTGGAGCCATGCGTCCCTCCATGTGTACTCTTTGGTTGGTGGTTTAGTCCCTGGGAGCTCTGGGGGCACTGGTTGGTTCATACTGCTGTTCTTCCTATGGCTCTGCAAACCTCTTGAACTCCTTGGGTCCTTTCTCTAGTTGCTCCATTGGGGACCCTGTGCTCAGTCCATTGATTGGTTGGCTGTGAGCCATGGTTATTTTGATCCCCTTTCTAAGAAGAACCAAAGAATCCACACTTTGGTCTTCCTTCTTCTTGAGCTTCACGTGGTCTGTGGATTGTATCTTAGGTACTCTGAGCTTTTGGAGCCTTCAGCTTTTAAGATAACCTAGGTTGCAAGCACCTCTGACTCAGCTGTTCAAAGCCTTTGATGGGCATTTGTTTTATTTTCATGTAACTATTGAAAACATATCCAACAACTAGATTTGTCGTAGGTCACCCTTTAGCTTTAACAAGGACAATGTGCATATTGCTAAATGGGAGCTCAGCAAATGTGCATTAGACAGGGCATTAGCTCATACCTTGGAAGAAAGCTCAGTGTACTTGCTGTTGGATAGATGTTCAGCATGCATGCTATTGGGTGGCACTTCAGTGTACACGCTTAATGGGGTTACTGGACATCATATTATCGATATGTGTTTTGTGTCCCGGCTGCTATACTAACGTCTTCATGGTAATATTGCCATAAGGCCCTCTCGCTACTATTTCTAACTGGCTATGAAAAAGCTCCTCAAAGGACATTTCCTTTACTGTCAACACTCTTCCATTTCCTTTCTGTTTTGAAGTCATAATAAAATCAAGATTTTTTTTTTTTATTTTTGAGATTAGCAGGCAAACGGATAAGGTTTTGTTGTTGTTCATTTTCCTTGATGGGGTTTACGGAGAAGAAAAACTCAGAAGTGTGGCAAAAGAGAAGAGGGTCTCAAATCACAGCTCAGTTTTGTTTGCACTTTACTTCATATCTCATGGTTAGCTCACAGCACATTCAGTCTGCTTGTTCCGATCCTGCCGGACACGCTTCCAGCATAAACATCTCTTAAAAGTTTAACTGCTTTGTTGGTTGCCGATTTGTCCTCTTGATGGTGTCCTTTGCCTTACAGAAACTTTGTAATTTTATGAGGTCCCATTTGTCAATTCTTGCTCTTAGAGCATACGCTATTGGTGTTCTGTTCAGAAACTTTCTCCCTGTACCGATGTCCTCAAGGGTCTTCCCCAGTTTTTTTTCTATTAGCTTCAGAGTGTCTGGCTTTATGTGGAGGTCCTTGATCCAAAAGATCTTCACCAATCCTACATCAGATAGAGGGCTAATATCCAATATATATAAAGAACTCAAGAAGTTAGACTCCAGAAAACCAAACAACCCTATTAAAAAATGGGGTACAGAGTTAAACAAAGAATTCTCACCTGAAGAACTTCGGATGGCGGAGAAGCATCTTAAAAAATGCTCAACTTCATTAGTCATTAGGGAAATGCAAATCAAAACAACCCTAAGATTTCATCTTACACCAGTCAGAATGGCTAAGATTAAAAATTCAGGAGACAGCAGGTGTTGGAGAGGGTGTGGAGAAAGAGGAACACTCCTCCACTGCTGGTGGGGTTGCAAATTGGTACAACCACTCTGGAAATCAGTCTGGCGGTTCCTCCGAAAACTGGGCACCTTACTTCCAGAAGATCCTGCTATACCACTCCTGGGCATATACCCAGAAGACTCCCCACCATGTAATAAGGATACATGTTCTACTATGTTCATAGCAGCCCTATTTGTAATTGCCAGATGCTGGAAAGAACCCAGGTATCCCTCAACAGAAGAGTGGATGCAAAAAATGTGGTATATCTACACAATGGAGTACTATTCAGCCATTAGAAACAATGAATTCATGAAATTCTTAGGCAAATGGATGGAGCTAGAGAATATCATACTAAGTGAGGTAACCCAGACTCAAAAGGTGAATCATGGTATGCACTCACTAATAAGTGGATATTAACCTAGAAAACTGGAATACCCAAAACATAATCCACACATCAAATGAGGTACAAGAAGAAAGGAGGAGTGGCCCCTGGTTCTGGAAAGACTCAGTGAAACAGTATTCAGCAAAACCAGAACGGGGAAGTGGGAAGGGGTGGGTGGGAGGACAGGGGAAGAGAAGGGGGCTTGCGGGACTTTCGGGGAATGGGGGGGCTAGAAAAGGGGAAATCATTTGAAATGTAAATAAATTATATCGAATAATAAAAAAAAAAAAAAAAAAGTTTAACTGCGTGACCTCGAGTCCAGCCTAGATTCTTCTTTCACAACTCTGTACTTCAGCTGATAGAATAAACTGTTGTGACCTCGAATGAAATATATCCCCTGTTTTCCTGTATGCTTTGTTTTTACGGATTTTTTTTCCCTAACAAAAGGAACAAAACTGTACATAGCAACCAACCAAATAAGTATTTGGGGGTTGACTAACTGCACTTTCGATTTTGAAAAGGGAACTTTCAACTATGGCAATTTAAAAAAGACTGGAGTATCTCCCGTGTCAGCCAAACAGTTTTCTATTTGATTTGATTTGGAGTAGTGAGAGATCGGTGCTAAGGTGATTTTTAGTCATAAAATGAGGTAATAGAATGACTGACCTAGTTAGCAGCATTCTCTCCAATTAGTTTCATTTTTAAATTTTTTATTGTATAATTTTGACTCGTAGTGTAGGAACAGATAGAAAAAAGTCTCATAAAAATCCCACCGAAGGGGCTGGAGTGGTGGCTCAGAGATTGGGAGCCCTGGTTATTTCTCCAGATGTTCAGGGTTTTAATCCCAACATCCAAATAGTGGCTTGTAACCATCAGCAACTCAAGTCCCAAAGGATCTGCCTCCCTCTTCTGGTCTCTGCGGGTACTGCATGCACACAGATACACGGGTGTACTTACAGGCAAAACTGATACACATAAAATTATAAATAAATTTAAAACAACATGTCTGAATGCAAAATATATTTATGCCTTGCTCATCCACACACAAAAACAGTATTTCTTGCTTAGATTTAGGGGTGACCTGTGATTATTTTATTAGGAAAAAAATCCATAAAAATAACGCTTAAAGTAAGGCAGGGAAATATATTTCATTCGATGTCACAACAGTTTATTATATCCACTAGTGTACAGAGATGAGATAAAGAATATCTAGACTGGACTCAGATTTCATGCAATTAAACTTTTAAGAGATGTTTATTCTGGAAGCATGTACGGCAGGATCGGAACAAGCACCCTCAAATCGAATGTGGTGTGGGTTAACCACGAGATATGAAATAAAGTGTATACACAAACGAGATGGGATATGAGACCTTCCTTGGCCACACTTTTCTTCTCCATAAACCCCATTAAGGAAACAAAACAAAACAAAAAATAAAACAAAACCTGATCTCAATCTTCTAATCTCAAAATCTTTCTTATTTTATTTTTATTATGTTTTCAAAAAAAGGCTAGCAAACGGAAAACAGTGTTGATAATAAATGAAAATGTACTTTGATGATTTTCCCTATTATTCTGTTAGTAATAGTAGGCAGAAGGTTTATTGTGGTGTCACAGTGAAGACGCTAATATAGCTACTGAGACATAAGGCACACAGGGATGTCCGAATTTGAACAGTCTCTTGCAATTGGCAGAGGACTCTCACGTCATTTCCCTGTACTTCATGGAGGTGACTATTATATCATCACTCAGCAGATGTAATGAAGAAACTAACCATGCCTTTGGGTTTTTTTTAAACCTCACTTGTTTTACTTATTTATTTAACCTACAAATTCCATCAACTTACACAGCTTCTGCACTTCTTATTGCTATCAAATGTATGTGATTTCCAGCTCGACCACCATCACCCAAGGACTGACTTCAGCTGGTGACTAGGTGACTTGTTCCATCTCCCCAGCCACAGTGGGAAGTCACTGAAAATAAAATACTTACAGACTGCTGGGGTCTTCACTCCTCAACCCTGCACCCTAGACCTGTTTCTTCTCCGTATTTGCTTTATGCAATATACCTAACGGTATTTGGTGACAGGGTCTGGAGACATGATTCACCATTAACATCATCTGTAGCATTTTCTACTTCAAACTGATTGTTCTTGGTTCTGTTTGTTTGTTTGTGGTTGTTGCTGTTGTTGTTGTGTTTTGGTTGGTTGGTTGGTTTTCTACACAGGACTTGGCAGTGCTTAAGTTGTATGCTCCTAAAGCCAGCATCCTGTAACAACTAATGACAGTGTGTTTGCAAAAATGTGAAGCATTGCATCAAAGCAACGTTCGGAGTCTACAAAACCAGATTATCCGAGACTTCTTGTCCTGTTCCCTCTTCCAATCCAGTCAAGTTCCTAAATCTCCTTCCTTGAAAATAGACCTATACTTCCCACTCTGAAGGCTGAAAGGTTTCCAGCTGGTCCCTAAAGCACCGTATTTCACGTGCTGGAGTTTCAATGAAGTTTTTTTTCCCTTAATAGTTCAGTGAAACCGGAGAATAATTAGCTTTTCAGTTAACATTAAACTGCTGGCATTGTTAAACAAGAAGCCAGAAGCAAAGCCCATGTCACACTGCAGTGTCACACTGCAGCACGTTAAGGAGTGGTTTGGCCATTTTGCAACTCACCTTTGAAACATCAGCGTGTCCTAGCTGTGCCAAATACAGCATTAAGAACTCAGGTTCGTAATGGGGGTGGCACAGGGTCTCTTGTCAGTAGGGGTAGTGGTTCAGTCACTGCAGAAGCCTGGCTTTCCTATCACGTTTGAAACCACAGACTTTGGTAAAAAGCTCAGCTCTCCAGATGATATGTAGTTTTAAATAGGTTAATGTTAATAGCACTTAATGTTTTAACTTTTTTTTCCTCTAATTTGTTTAAAACTTGGAGCCAATTCAGACTTCTCTCACACCTATGGAAATGACTTAAGACAGGAAAGAAACATTTCCAGCAGGAAGCCAGGCATCTCTATATGCTAGACTGATAATGTAGTGAAGTTCAGCACAGTCAGTACTGTCAGAGACCAAGGCACGCTATACATTGGTTTGCCTTCAAAACACACATCCTTATGAACAAGTCTGTGTTGTGTACTAAGGACAAATTTTGAGCAAGTAGCACTAAAAGCAGCACTATGGAAATTCTATCACTAATTCTGTTTAACACATACCGGAAAATATTAAATTCCAATAAGCAGATGAACAGATAAAATGCATTTTATGTGTAATAAGGCACAACAATTTCCTTTTTGAGAGGTTAGCAGACTGTGAGGCAGGGGTGGGTATTGCACCAGAAAGGGGGAAGCAGTATATGGTGAGGACCAAAGAACGTGTTTCTACCAAAAATGGCACACAGGATATGAGCCATGTAATGTCAGAAAAATTGATTCTGATTCCTAAGTCTAGCATCATGAAGCAAGATTGAGGTCACAGATTTGGAAATTCATGGCTGGCGAGATTAGAATGGCAAATGAGAAGATTCGGAGCAATTTGGGAACAAGCAAAGACAGATGCCCAAGAATCAGTGACAAAGACTGAACAGTCTTCTCATATCATGGGTTTTAACATAGGCTGTTTCCTTTGTCGGTAGAAGGATCCCACTTAGAAGATGCTGTATGAAAACTCATGGGCCATTCCTGGCTTTATTGGCACTTTGGATTGTGTGTGTGTGTGTGTGTGTGTGTGTGTGTGTGTGTGTGTGTATGTGTATGTGTGTATGTGTGTGTATGTGTATGTGTGTGTATGTGTGTATGAGAGAGATAGAAATCTGATTTTATTATCACTGCATTTGCATGTAGAATTATATCTTATAAGGTCTAAAAGCTATCAACAAATGAATATGTTATGCAGAAGATGAAATTACTCTCAGCCCTGAATTATTCAAATGCCTTTGCTTAATTTCACCTCCAACTGAATAAATGCAATTTCTTCAGGTATTGATCCTTATGTATATAAAGGAGGCAAAGGAATTTTTAGTGCATATTGGCCTTGGTGATGATATATTTTTAAAAGCTTATCGTAATATAGTTTATGCAACATTAAAGTTGAGCTGGTGTGGGTACACAATTCAGTGATTTCTAATCCTTTTTCAGTGTGGTGTGCTGTGACCATTATTCAGGTTCGAAACATTTTTCATGTTCCATCCAACATCCCCAGTGCCTCATTATAATCTGTCCTTAACTCCACAGCAAGCCCCAGACAACTGCTAATATGATATCTGTCCTTATAAATTTTCCATTTCTGGGCATTTTATATACGCAGGATCTACAACCTGTCACCTCTTATTTATGGCTTCATTTGGTAAACAAAATACTTCTGAGATTTGCTCATGTCTTAGCGTGTGTGAGCCCTTCTTTCATTTTTGGTACCTAACACTGTTCTGTATGACTGATATACCCACTTTGCTGCCTACAAGACATTCTCATTGCTTCCAGATTATTAGAGTTATTAGGGTCATTCTGGTGCAAGTCTTTATGCGAATATTTCACTTTTCCTGGGTAAACACCTAGGAAGAGAATCACTGGGTGATATAGTATATTTCTGGTTTACATTTGTAATTTTCACTGTTTTTTTCCCCCTGAAGTGGTCCTGCTATCTCAGTAATCATGAACAAATATTGGCTGCTACTGTACTTGATTTGAGGCAGGATTAACTAAATGTCAGGATTGTGTGTGCACACAAGTGCATGCATGCGTACACACGCACACAAACACACACACACACACAAACACACACACATTCACACAATTTTTCTATTCACTTTTCAGAAAAAATCCTTAGTCACTGATTGTATTATTATCATTATTTATTATAAAATATATCTTGGGAAACTTCACCAGATTCATCATCTGGATTTCTCTAAAAATCAGTAGCTTGGTATTTAACAAGTATATGTAACACACTAAGAGAAAGACTCCATGTGACCTAGAATAGAACTGGTAAGTGTCAGAATCTGAAGATATGAGGCAGGTAGATGATGTGTGAGTGACCATAAAAATTAATCCATGGAAAACCTGAATGAGGTGAATGAGTAGGTGTGACTCAGTCTTGGGTAGTGCATATATGTGAAAAATAGATGCATTCTGAAACATAAATGTCCAAATGGTCCCAGAGGTGTTTCCTGTGAGCCCGACATCAGAACTTGCTTATAACTCAGTCTCAGCACACATCAGTTCTATAGTGTATGTAGAACTAGAGACAGACACAGACCTTACTCATGGTTGTGTCAGTGGTAACCACTTAGAATAGGTGAACCTCACACTTTTTGTTGACCTTATATGATAACAAATAAATATGTTTCCAGATAAAGTGTTGGACATACTAAAGTTAGATCAAGCTAAGTATGTCCTAACTAGAGTCACAGTCATGACAGCCTGAACTGCAGAACCAATTCTCTATGATTAATGCAATTACAATTATATGTCAATAAGTGACCTGGAAATTGTGCTTTTAATGAGTCGTGATGAATTCCTCACAAGGATAAACTAAGAATCTGAAAGTATTCCTCCTGCATGAAATCATGTGTATTTGGTACCAGAGAAACACCAAAATCAACAACGGTCCGTTAATGGAATTTAGGAACCCAAAATTTACAAAAAAACGTGAAATAGTTCATGTCATCTCTATAGACTGTGTTGAATGAAACAAAGTATTTCCGTATTAGCTCATTGGCTTTCTGTGTCAGTTAGGATTAAGACTTAGACCCTAGAAGCTTATCTAGCATCCATTATTTTATTTTTGTGTTTTGCATATGTATGTGTTTGTGCATACATGTGTATATGCATGCATACATGTGTGTGTATGTATACCTGTGGGCACATGAGCAAAGGGCCCAGAGAATCATGTCGTGTGTGTTTCTCAGTTACTCTTTCCTCTGATTTTCTGACTAGTCCTCCACACTTAACCCGCTCAACCATTTAACTAGAATGACTGCTCATTGAGCCCAAGGAATTTCAACCTCTTTTTCCTCTAGTGATGGCATTACAGGCTAATCCCTTTGAAGCTTGTGTTTTGTGTAGATGGTGGGACTGAGCACACGCCCCCGTCTTTCACCACAAGCAGTTTATTGACTGAGCTATTTTACTCACTGTCTTGTCCCTTTTTGTATGTATTTAGGGAACTTTAGCTTCTTAGTAATTTTCTCTTTTTTTTTCTAATTGAATACTAAAGAAGACAAATAATGGCAAGTAATTCACCGACAAATGTTGATTGGTGGTTATTTGGCTGACTTCTTGCTTAAATCTTAGAGGATTGTTAGAACAATGGTCATGACTGATATTTTCTTATGTCTCTTTAATTCCTACTTTGGGGCAGCAGACACCCAATCTCTGACCATGTTAATTGCTGGTAAGTCAGCATCTCTGTTTGAAATGGGACTAAAGCTAGGAAGGCTGGGAACAGCTGAGTGTGCTTACTGCCCAGGAAGGTTAGCCAAAGCTTGTCTTTCTATGGACAGTGCTACAACTGGCTTAATTTAACTATGATTGTACTTATGTATGGTGCGACTTAATTTAATACAAAAGCATTCTTCTTGATACCATTACAAATATCCGACAAAATGCAAACTAAGGAAGGAAGATTCTATTCTGGCTCTCACTTTCAGGAATGCAGTCTGTTATGGCAAGCAAGATGTGACAACAGGACTTGAGTCAACCGGTCATCCTGCACCTATTGCCAGAAAGCAGAGACAAAGGAACATTGGTACTCGACTCATTTTTCTTTTGATTAAATTCAGGACCCCAGATTTTAGCATGGTGGTGCCAACCTTTAGGATATATTTTCCCATGTCACTTAAAACAATTCACAGAACCCTTCAGAGACAATCCTAGGGGTTTCTTTCTTAGATGATTTTCTATCTGTCAAGGTGGCGGTCAGTATTAACAGTATAAATCAGCTAATCTTCTCAGCAGTGCATATAATACACATATTAATATTGTGAGTGAATATGACTGCACACCATTCAGGAAAAAGTTAATAATAAGGATGTAAATAAAAATAAAAATTCACACAAAGTATTATAGACATTTAATGTACTGTGTGTGTATATATATATGTATGTGTATATACATATATATGTGTGTATATATGATATATATATATTATATATATATATATATAATATATATATATATATAGAGAGAGAGAGAGAGAGAGAGAGAATTTTATAGAGGAAAAAATGCTGGAAATTATATACCACAATACTGTAACAGAAAACACTAGGTCTGCTTAATTAGGGGAATATTTTTTTTTCTGTTTTCTTCTTCATTTGCATACATTTATGTCTAATTGAAGAAACAGTAACAATGAAATTATTCACTAAACCTCTGGTCAAAAATAAACTTTGAGTTTCCTTTCTTTAGTGGGAAGTAATATTCATTTTAAATCACATGCTAAAAGCATATTTCATTCTGTTCTGTTTCAATTCCATTCTGCTCAGCAGAATCTCTTGTTCACATTAGGAGCAGTATGTAAGAATTTGAGTTCAAGTACCAGACACCCAGAGTCTGAGAATCTGGCTGCCTTCTCATGATTGGTTGCACTTTTCTCAACTCTGCTCAACTCAAGACTGTTTTCTTCTTGCTAGGCGTCAGAAATCACTTAGTTAACTTTACTGTACACAGGTTGATCTGGCCATATATGATATTTCTTGGCACCTCTCCAGAATCAAAAAGCATACAAGGAAACAGGAATCCTGTCTCCTGCTCAGTGAATTGTAAAAGAAAGCACCACTGCTCTCCAGTCATGATGCAAGGTCACCCATGGGCTTCTCTGGCAAGACTCGTGTTGAGTGAGTGGCTTTGTGTTTTTTTCTCTTTCCTTGAGAGAGTCTGAGTCCCTCTGTGTGATCTGATGAAGCAGGGCTCCAGGGAGAGCTCTAAGTGGGAATCACAATACGAGCCTTTGTCTGACAGCAGAGACATTTCCATGAGCCAGTCAGTATGTTTAGCCTGGAGATGAGCCCCAACCAGTTTTACGCTGAACAGTTGAATCTGTCTCCAAAAATCTATTTGTTTGTAGTGACTGTTTCCGATCTGAAGCAGGAGTGGGAGGATTCAGCTGGTGGCTGTGAAGTGTGGCGGTGTTTATCCGAATTAGATAGTTAGAGAGGAGGTATCAGTTCAGGGAAAGAACTTTTCATTTGAAGTGTCTATGATTTCCGTCTGTGTATGGGCTTACCCCAGAAAATGAATCGGAGTGTTCTGTTTGGATTAGTAACCAAAACGAGCAAAGGCAGTGGATGTCTCCAGCTATGTTTACTGCCTCAAGAGAATCTTGTGGAGCTAGAAAGAAAAGGAAAAGTTGCCGTTTCATTTGCTTCCTTCTTAGAACAGTTGATAATGGAAACCAAAGATACCCCGATTTGCCCAGAACTGTGTAATTCAGATAAATGAAGAATGCAGATGTCAATGCTACATAGCCATCAACACCACCACCAAATCACATGGTAGAAGAGTGAATGATGGGCAAGCCTGTCCTTTGAGGGAGTCCCACACACCACCGACCTGCCAGCATGTCATGCGATGAAGGCACTTTTCTGCTGCAATCAACAAATTCATATATCCCTCACCCCTGCTGTCCCTAAGAGAAACAATTTGTAACAATTTACCCAGTTATAAATTACCACTCCTACTGGGATGAGACAAATGGTCCTTAATCATGGAATTTCTGTTGTATCCCTAATGAACATTGATTACCATCGTAATTATAACGATTGTGATATGCTATAATAACTTTTTAAAACAAACACTGCTACACCTGCAAGCAACCACTGCAGATCTGAAATCCATCCAGCCCCTAAAGCTCCCTCTCTAACCTTCCACCTCCGCAACTGGCATTTGTTTTGAAAGGGATTTTAAGTGAACATTAAACATTTGACAGAAGTTGTGGGGTTTTGTGTGTGTGTGTGCAATAATTTATTTCTTGTTAGAACACTCTTTCTGACTAATTAAGATGAATCATTTGTAATTAGCAGAAACCTGGCATTCATAGATCGGCTTAAAGTCTGAATTCAAAATGACTGAAAGAATAGGAACCTTAAAATTAGAAAATGATTACTTAGTCTTTAATTTGCTACCTCAGGGGAAGATGTTTGTTAGTTAGGTAGCCAGCATAAATAGCTTCTGTTATTTCAGACAATATTGGTTGGTTGGTGGTAGAGTTCAGTGACAGTGTTTGCCTTGCACGAGAAAGGCCCAGAATTTGATGTCCAGTGCCATAAAAGAGAATAAAGTATTGACTTTAAAACTAACACTACCTCCAATTTAAGGGTTAAAATAAACCTTACAGATGGAATGAAACGCAGCACATCTTGATGATTTTGTTTAAGTGACGTGTTTCTCTTTCTATAAATACCGAGTCCTGAAGGACATGTTCCTTTAAGGTCCTTTTTAGATGTGAAATGTCCTGGTGACAGCATTCCTCTCTCCTCTGTGTCCTTACCACACTCAGAATGACTGTGACTAGCTATACCTGTGAAGACCCAGCTCAATGAGTCTCAGTCTTCCTGTAAGCAAGAAGCACAGGTAGTCGACATTGATTCTCTCCCCCTACTCTGGGTACTTTAAGAGACTGAGGTGATTTTAGGACTTAGCATTTTTAATTTAGCATGTGTTAGATTTTGTGGTGACAGAAGGAAGGTCTCTGAACCATATGGTTTGGTTACTTATTTACTAGTTCCATTTAGGAACTCCCCGTTTAATTGTTGTTTGCACAAAACCAGCT
This sequence comes from Apodemus sylvaticus, assembly GCF_947179515.1. Taxonomy (NCBI): domain Eukaryota; kingdom Metazoa; phylum Chordata; class Mammalia; order Rodentia; family Muridae; genus Apodemus; species Apodemus sylvaticus. Next base: position 41,364,378 of record NC_067489.1, read on the forward strand.
GGCCTTACCTTGATTCTCATCTCGTTAGACAAATAAGACTTAGCTACTGCCAAGAAAGCCAGTGTATAAAGAATTCTATTCAACTTGAATGTCTTTATTAAAGTTTTTTTATTGAACTATGAAAAGGAAAAAGTATGAAAGGAGCAAATAAGATTGAAAATCCAAAGACCAGTGAGTAGGGTCTTTGGAGAAAACAGGATTAAAGCATTAAAACTCAGTGTCCTTGCTAAATACAGTAAGCTGCTGGAGTGAATGGATCCGGATTTGAGACAATTACAAATAAGCTGGAACATTCTATTTACAACTCATCCTGTGAGGCTTTAAAGATGGGGAAAGCATCTGGAGAGAAACATTTCACTTAACTCTGTGTCTGAACTACCCAACCCTTACCACACCTTGAGGAGCAGCCCTTGAGTCCTAAGGCATATCTAGCTACCTTCTTGCATACTCATCTCTCCTAGATGTAAAAAAGTTGGATCCCTGCTTTAGTTAGGGTTTTACTGCTGTGAACAGACACCATGACCAAGTCAACTCTTATAAAGGACAACATTTAATTGGGGTTGACTTACAAGTTCAGAGTTCCAGTCCATGGTCATCAAGGTAGGAACATGGGCGCCTCCACACAGGCATGGTATAGAAGGAGCTGAGAGTTCTACATCTTTTTTTTTTGAAGGGAAACAGAAACCATCTCCCTGATACACAATCTCTAGCATAGAGTTTCTGGAGACCTTAGATGATTTCTATAGGAAATTCCTGCAAATCACTTTCTGCCTCCACCTTCTTGTCTTAGAGTCCCTGACACGTGACTAAGCATTTCCTGTAAAGACTTTGGAAGATTATATTATTAACGTTTTCATTCCAAAATTCTAAAACCATTTAATGGGCTATTAAATTTTGTGCATCTCCATGGGTGAGGAAGTGAGAAGTAATACCCTCTGTTTATGAATCTTACGGGACCTTTTACCCCATAAAATCCTTTATAACATCTTGTCATGGAACATTAGTGTATCGTGGCACACAGGTCTTGGAAATGTTTTTTAAGAATGATGGCATGGACTTCCTGGTCTCTGAAGCCAGAAAAAGTGAATGTGGAGAGAAACTGGATGCATTGACTGAGTTGCTGGGCTACAAGAGAATTTCACAAAAAGGAAGAGTGTGTTTGTGTGTGTATACATAAAGTACAAGTGAACACAGAGATGAAGTTTCAGATCTTCCTGGAGCTAGCTGCTGGCAGCTGTAATTCATGGGTGTTGGTCATGTCTTATGGAAAAGCTCTAGGTGTTTTAAACTGCTGAGCTGTTTCTCCAGGCCCCCTAACATTCACTTAATGACTGAGCACATTATTTGAAATACTTTGTGGAGCCATTTTTCCAAGGACTTCCCTGACATATTACCTTCCTTTTTTTCATGTCCTCTCCTTTTAAGTTTAATTTGTATCATTATGTATTTCTATTCTAATTATCATTACTTTGTGGTGTGTAGGTGCACATGTATCTGTGTAAGACAACTTTCAGAAGTGAGTTCTCTCCTTCCATCATAGATTCAGTGATCAAATGGATTTCATGAAGTTAGGCTTGTGGGGGAAGCATCTTTACCTATAGAGTAAACTCATAGGTCCAAGAACTACATTTTCTTAAAGTACATTAGGCCAGGATTAGAATGTTAGTTTTAAAATGTATATGCTGGGTGACTTTGGTCTTACTAATATCTCTGTTTCTACTTCTCTATTTTTAAATGGAGATTATATTATTATATTCAACAGACTCAAGTGTATGTGTGTGTGTTTTCACTGAAGAAAATAAGCACTCAAACTATATTAGATCCTGTTATTATTAAAGATATTTTTTAAAAAAAATCTCAGGTGTCATCCTCACAACATGACTATTTCTGAGTGTTTACAATTTCAATGCCAAGAACCACTGGCTGCAATTCTGATTAGCCAATATTCTTCATTCAATGTGGAACTCACAGGAATTGATAGGTCTCTGCCCTTAACTGGTTTGATTGGATTCATCACTGAACACTCAATCAGCATTCTGAGATTGCTGGCCAGGCATGATCAATCTGATTGTAGAAATGGCATATGTTTGCACGATGCTTAAAATGATGCCCATGAAGCCCAATTCCTTTTCATTTTAGAAAATTGTTTGCAGTGCAAATTACATAGTATCATTTTATGGCAAAGAATATGAGATTATTCTTATCTTTTTGTTTATAGTATTGGTATTGGTGGTAACTTATTGTCAGTGCTGACAGAGAGTTGAGGTATTATGAGATAGGTTTGAAAATCCATTTGTGAGTCCTGATATTGTAAAACACAATGTTTTTAACCCCGTGGTTACTCTGTGCTCTGCTACTTCATCTGAAGTTACATCAGTTGAATGAATGTTAACTTTACTGACATCAAATATGTTTTTCCCTTAGAAGAAGGTTTTAAACATTATGAAGCAGTTGGTGAGCACCAGATAATCTTGTTTTTATGTAAGCTGATGAACAGCCATTATGATACTATAAGGATATGTAGCATCATATATATATATATATACATATACATATACATATACATATACATATACATATACATATACATATACATATACATATATATATGCATTTTGACAGAGTTTAGTATACAAATCTTTTGATCTTTTAAGATTATAATTTACATTTTAAAATCTGTATTATCAAATCTCTAATGTTATAGCTTGTGTTTTCCTTTGTTTTTTTTTAAAAAAACTTTTCCTTTCTTTTTTCTTTAATCTTGTATTTATTTATTTATTTTTTAATTTTTTTACATTCAAGATCTTATTCACCTCCTAATCCACCCTCCAACTGGTCCACATACCATTCCTCCTCCCTTACCCCTGTCTCTGTGAGGATGTCATCACTCCCTATCCCCCACCCCACCAGAACTCTAAACTCCCTAGGGCCCCCAGCCTTTTGAGGGTTAGGTGCACCTTCTTGGACTGAACCCAGCAGTCCTCTGCTGTATATTTGTTGGGGGCCTCATATTAGCAGGTGTATGCTACCTGTTTGGTGGTCCAGTGTTTGAGAGATCTCAGGGAATCAGGTTAATTGAGACGTACAGGGTCGCCTTCCTCCTCAGCTTCTTCCAGCTTTTTTCTCATTCAACCACAGGGGTCAGCAGCTTCTGTCCACTGGTTGGGTGCAAATATCTGCACCTGATGCTTTCAGCTGCTTGTTGGGTCTTTTGGAGGGCAATCATGCTAGGACCCCCTTTTTTTGAGCGCTCCGTAGCCTCAGTAATAGTGTCAGGACTTGGGGCCTCCTCTTGAGCTGGATCCCACTTTGGGCCTGTTGCTGGACCTCCTTTTCCTCAGGCTACTTTCCATTTCTGCATTTTTCTAATAGAGACATAAGAACTTATAGCCACATCAGAGATCTAAATATGTGTTTGAAGGGGATCAATTTTACATAAATTGGGTTAGACAGAAATGGAATTGAAAACAGCATATAAAGTGAGTTTCATTTTATGGCAGACACTTAGTAACAATGTAATAAGGTTAATTAGCTTCTTGGGTTTTGTTTTATTCAGCTAGTTTTTGCAACATTAGTGAGAGAGCTTGCTAGGTAAGTGATCTACTTCCATCCACCACCAAGCTATGTCCTTAGCTAGATATTTAATGTTGTTTGCTTCGTTTCAGTTTCTTTCTTTTTAAAATTTTCATATGTCTGGTATTAAGTGTGTTGATCTGCAGTTCATCACACATGCACATGCATGTGGAGTCCAGAAGTTAACGTTACATAATGTTATATGTCTAGGGGTTGGTGATTTAACTCAGTGGTAGAATGTCTAGCAAGCAGAAGGCCCTGCATTTTGGTCCTCAGCTCAAGGGAGAGATGGGTTATTATGTATCTTTCCTTAGTGTTTCCTCATTTTATATTAGGGACAGGCTCTCTTGTTGAATCTGGTCCTTCCTAATACAAGACTAGTTCTCCATCACTATTCAGGAATCTTCTAGTTTCCATCTTGAGGATTATAGATGTGCCCTATCAAACTGGCTAGTTACTCGGATGCTGGAGATGCAAACTCAGGACCTCATGCTTGCATGGCAAATCATACTGACTGAGCCATCTCCCCAGCCCTGTGAGCAAACTAGAATATTAAGAGTTATAGATCAGAGTTTTACTTTTCAAAGGTCATCTTATACGTTTATTTTTTTTAAATGCAGGGCAGAAGGAATTTGGAAAAACTGGCTCACAAAATAGGTTCCACATACTTAGCATGAGCAGCTCTTGGTTGATTCAGGTTGTATGAATGACTCAAAAGGTACACAGGGAAGATATGTTCACAGCTCACAACAGTAAAGTGAGATAGTCCTTAAATTGAATACCCTTCATAGGAACTTATCTGATAAGCCATTAAGTCAAACAGCCAGAAATGATTCGGTCTAGGTTCTCAGAAACCCTAGAGGCATGCTTGTATGAGACAAGACAGATGCATCTCATTAAAAGTTGCTGTGTTGAAAATATTGTAAATCTTTCATTTTCCACTCAAGAATGTAGTTCTGTAACCCACAAAGAGAGAGAGAGAGAGACCACTTTTAACTTCTTTCCCTTACATTAATTAAGAGCCTGCTCTACCTCTGCTCTGCTTTTATTCGTACAAAGCAAAAGCTGATGGAAAATGTGTTTAAAAATGTAAAAGACGCTTCTTCAAAGAAATTTACAGATTGCACTTGGGAATAATACCACCAAAAATGAATTTTTTAAACTATTTTATTTTAAGCTAACATAATCAAATGAGCATGGCTGCAGGATATGAATTTCAATATGTATTCTATCAGTACCTGCAACATTTGTGGAAACTTCTGGATACAGTAATTGAGTCATTTAGGTAGAGAATAGAGCATATTTCTATTCAATTGAACTCTGGGTGTTGGTTAAATATGAAATAGACAATTGTGAGGATAATGTACTAGGGTTCCATCAGTAAGACATACCATTAACAACAAATGCTGTTTTACAGCAACAAATTCTGTAGGATGACTTCTATAAAATATGTTCAGAAAGATGTGATTTGACCTTATGAAACTAGGTAATGGGCTCAATCTGTTTAGTAGTGCTCTTTCCAAGGGTGTGTTCCAAATGAACAAATTCACAAGTCAAATATGAGAACACGTCCTAGACAATCTGTTGATGTGTTTGGTATTTCCCTCCACCACCTTAGTATCTGTAATCTTGCCAATTAGGTCTGCAGAGGAAATGAACCCATATGTGGTTCAATTGGAGGAGACAAGAAGTCATGGTGATGGAAAATATGCCCACAGATTTAAAAGTGGGATGAACTACTTACTATCAAGCTGACAGCCTTTGCCATCATTTTGCCAGAACATAAATATGAAATGAAGAATTGATGTTTAGTAGCACTCGCAGTAACTTAGCAAGATTAATTTTATGCTTAGTGAGTTTAATAATAAGTGTGTGCTAAATTTATATTCTCTTTTTTATTGCAGATTGATTTTTTATTTTATTTAATAACATATTGGTTCTCCAATAACCTGGCAAATTTTTTAACAGTTGGACCATCAATAGAGGCAGAATCTAAGTTCAGATTCCAGCTACCTGGAGGGAGACTGTACTGAGACATTGACAGCAAACTATAACCCATGGCGCATCACTTGCTTTTTAATTTTTATGGCCTACAAATGAATTTGTCTCCACAGATGCACACTTTCAATGGAATTGATGCAAGGATACATTGACTTGGACCCCGGCTAAGCATAATTTTATTACTCTCCTCTTTGTCATGTATGGTAAGAGTATTCTTAGCAGATCCGTATAACGAATATTGTAGCTAACTTCTATGCTATATATTGAGTTTGGGCAAATAAAAATTTGCAAAAAATATTTCTCCCTTTTCATGTATATACATATGTAAATCTTCAATTTTTCCTCATTACAACCAAAATCTAAAATATTTACCATCTGCTTCTTCACATAAAGGCATTTGTAATGTACATTAATAAGATATGATTTTCAGCTCCTGTGTGTTTTTAGAAATGCAAAGATATGCATGTTTCCCGAAGTCATACAATAAATGTTTTACATGTACTCGTAGCAATGTGTTCAAGAGTGTGCTGCTAAAACTGTAAGACCACACATGAAACAAATGTTTTCTAGCCCCATACCCTTATAATTGAGCATTGTGTTCATGAATGTATTATAATAAGACATGCATTTGTTTTTAAAGGGATAAAGACTCGACAGAAAAACTAACAGACTTTCTTTAGTTCTTTTAAAAATTCAAATCAAAGTTCTGGAGCTAACATTTAATGTTTTATTTTTTAAATTCTCTAGTGATCCCTACTGTAATTCTAAATAATAGGCTTCTTCCCAATGTATCAACTTTAGTGTTTAACTCTTGATGTATGTCTATAGAAGAAGGGTAGTTTGGAATGATCATAGCTCCCTTCTTCATCTCTCTTCTTAAAATGAAGATTCATTCAGTGTTTACATTGATACTATCATTCCTCTGGATAATATATATGAAACAGTAGTTCTTTTCTTAATGAATTAAAAAAAAAATCTCCCAATGTCTATATTTGTTAAGATTCTTCTAGAATCATGTCAGGCACAACTTTCTTTGTTATCTTCTGTCTGCTGTGTCCTTAGTAGTCAATATTGGTATCATCTCCTTTTAGGTTTTCAAGTGTTTTGGGTCTAGTCATATCACCATGCAAGCTTTAGTATTTGAAGATGATTATATAGCTTTTCATTTTTTCTATGTCCCTACTGTAATAATTTCTGCGAAGATGAGCTTAAAACCCAGTTTAACTCAATAAAGATAGGCTGAGGACTTTTATTTAACCGTTGGAGAAGAAACAACATTTAGTTATCACAAATGCCTCTTATCAAAAGCTCCATCAGACTTTTATTGGACAGGCCGGATTTATATCTCCTTACCCTCACCTCCCGCTTCATATGTCCTCCTTTCTCTTTTAATTTACTGTCTAAAATATTTCTGAACAATCGTTTTTATTTTTCTCCTGATGAATGTTATCATTAACTTAATAGATAGTCATTTGACTTTATTCTGATTTCTCAGATGTCTGATTTAGCCTGTATGGCTTCTTGTTCTCATTGCAACCTCTAATTGTGTATATGGTGTGGTTATGTCCTGTTTTTTTCAAGACTGTAGAACTATTTAAAGTTTTTTCATTTTTTTTTTTTTACTTTTTGCTTTATCACTGGTCTGTCCACTAGTATCAGTGAACCCCTTCATGCTGTTTCCTCCATAATCCTCATGGTGTAGGCTGATCTGGCATTTGTCTTACCCAGATTATGAAGGTTGTGCCCACAATTTTGTTCATATCTTATTTGTAGATGGCAAAAAATCACAGATAGGATTTGCAAAACTGAGATAAAACCTGTGACTCTTAGAATCCCTGAACAAATAATTTTTCACTGTGTCTTTACCCATATAATGGCCTCCATTTGAGTACATTCTACTGCAGACGATCTGAGGGACACCTTGCTGTCCCCTGTCTCTCTCGCTCGATTCCTTCTCTTTTTTTCTCAGGTGAGAAACAGTGGCAACCAGAATATTCTGTTCACCTGGCTCATGTGTTGTTATGCATAGGCAACATGTTTAGGGAGAGTGAGATAACTGGGTACACAGATCATGTTTGTAAATATGTTGTAGACAGAGTAAGGACATGAGTGCCAACATGATTAGTATGCTCATTTTATAAAATCCAAGATGATTCCTCTCAGCATAGAAGAAAGCCAGATAATGTCACATATTGCAGGACCTCAAGATTCTCCTACAAAGCCACCCAGGCCATCCTTGCTAGGGAGGAGTCTGGACTGCAATAATCAGAAGTGTTCTTTGGCTAAACTCATATCCTTTTCTGTGTATACATATTTAGAAACCCTTCCACCAAGATTTCAGGTTGGTATGAGTAGCATGTATTTTTTCAAGCCAACATGCATTTAAACATCAGTGACTACCAACAAGTAATGCCAATTTAGAAATTTGATAACTATTCCATATTCCATGGAACATTCATGGCGTATGAGCTTTGAAAACCAAAACTAACCATTTGTACTACATCATTAATTTGACCCCCCAAAGGCATTTAGTAACAACTTTCCATGCCTTTTCCTTCTGTCTGCTTTATTGTCTACAATAAAGTCTGCTTTAATAGAATTTGATACTTCCTTCCAATGTAAGCTTCTGTCTTTAACTTAATGTCATATACCACATATTATATGAAAAAAGATAAAGTATCTGATGGAAGTGTTAAAAACATATGAATAAATAAATGTATTAATATTTAATTAATTAATTAAAGCAATTTAAAATGATGGATAAAAAAACACTGAATACAAAAGTCTAGTGACTGATCTGATTAGGGTAGCTGGAGTCTCTCCCATGTATTAGATAATAAGAATTAATATAAGATGATGCATATTTGTGAATAAGATACAATGGAATTTAATTCACATTAATATATGTATATATTAACAAGTATATATTAATATGAATGTTGAAAAGAGTCTCACATGAGAAAACTTTAGAAGGAACTGTGGGAGAGAGGAATAGGGAGAACAAGGTAGCCTCCACTTCTGGCAGCAAAGTGTTTTGAACAGACCATTATATGGGTAAAGTGACAGTGGAGAATTCTTTGTTCCGAGTCTCATGGACTTTATTTCAAATCTGAAAATTATATCCATATATAAATATATATGCGTACATACATATATGTACATATATGTGCATGCATCTCATGGATCATATATATATATATATATATATATGTGTGTGTGTGTGTGTGTGTGTGTGTGTGTGTGTGCGCGCACGCACACATATGCACACACTTTTTTATGTTATGTATATAACCTACAATGAAGGTTTAGAGGACAAGTTGATTAGGGAATTCAGGTGTTCTTAGTACATGGTGTGTTGTTCTCAAATGTATCTGTTTGAAAAATCATGGACAGATGTGTAACTTGCAAAAATGCATTTGTGTGTCTAATTGAATATGTAAAACCTGATACATTTGTGATACCCACTTCGCATTTCCTTGCATATCTCTAGCAGCTGTCCCAATTCCAAAATGTCTCCTATCTTATCATTTTATGATGTTTTTCATTCTCTACAGTCACTTAAAATTATCCTCACAAACCCAGTTGTTGTATAGTACTTTCCACACTAATTAGACCAAGTCAGACAGTGTAGCCTATTATTTGAAATTATACATGCACACTGTCTTCTGGGACTGAATTACTTACTTCTATAGCATCAAAATTATTCCAATCTAAATTTTAAAAGGAATGTAGCATTCTAATGACTGTTTTCTTTCCTTTTTGACAGATTGTCAAAATCATTAGGGGCTAATATGATGTCTATAAGGATATAGCAATCAAGTATTATATGAATGCTTTTAACTGTGCAATTTGCTTGGTTATAAAGTTTATTTAGTCAATTAAAGAAAAAATAAAATCAATGCAATTTCCTGCATTTTGGTGACTCTTTAAATTGAATGTCTTTATTTTATGTTAGTTGAAATTTATAGATAATATATTCATGGCATGGTATGATATTAATTTTTTACTAAATAGAAATGTAAAATGTTTTAGTAATTGTTTCATAACCATAAGCTCCTAAGGAGGACAGTGCCCTGTACAAATCATAACAGATTCAAAACAGGATGTTCCCCCTAGCAGGGGATTCATCCTCTAATATCTGAAAGTTAGGAGGCAGTCCTTGTTTTAGGATGGATCTCTGGGTGTTTGCACAGTCTATACTTTTAGATGTATTTGAACACAATAATGGCTCCCTGACCCACCTAGATGAAGTATTTGGTTTTATGTATCACATAACTACTGAAGCTCCGTTCTACAATGCAGGGCCAGGTGGTACTTGTTAAACTTGTTTTTCATATTGACTACAGTATAATTTTCTATGTTGTGCTTATCCAATGCCAGAGTAGTATACTCCGCCTAGTCCTATTGCATCTCTTCCAATATGACTGCCTTTTTTTAATCACTACTCTTCAGTTGCACATACCTTTCCAGTGGCAGTGTCCGGTCCACTGCTGTGAGCCCCTAGGAAAGCTGTTAACTCCACTCAGGACATAGGCTGCAAAGGAAGGCAGTTTGACACCTAAACCATGAAGTAGCTAATGAAGTTTTACGTTAATCTAAAATTAAAGTGATACCCTACAATACTCCTAAGATTATTTGATGTACTAAAAATATATTCATTATATGTTCTGAATAAGGTATAAATATAAAAGAGTGTTAATGAGCAAATGTTGCTGTTTGGAAATAGTGAATATAAATAGTCTATTTGCATAACACGAAGGAAGGTGTATTAAGTTGGAATTAAGTAACCCTAACCTTAACCCTAACCCTAATTGATCAACTTACTTTTCCCAGAATTATACATTGTGGCATTGCAAAGAATCATTTTCCCAGTCTAATACCATTGCAGGACATTTCACTAATAAAGTTTTATAGTCACATTTAGGCCAGAGTAGAAGAATGAGGTATAGAATAGGAAGATCACCTTCTATGATCAGGCATGTCACTTAAAGAGCTAGGTTTACAAAGAGAGAAAGACTCTAGATTTTCAAGGATTCATTTCCAGTACCAATCACAGCATATACAGACATATATATATATATATATATATACCATACTTGTGTGAAAGCAACAAAAATTTACTTTGATTACTTATGTAGAAATGAATGAGAAGTTCAGAGTCTTCACTGAACAGGGAGCATTGGGAGATGAGTGGCATCTTAGTGGTAGTGGACTTGCCTAACATACATGGGGTTTGAGTTTAGTGCCTGGATTCCTCGGCCTAAAGTATCTAATTCTTTTAACATTACAATTAAGATTATTTTACCATAAGAAGTGTTTCAACTATTTGGTATCAGATGACTGACAAATACTCTTTAATATATTGAAGAATGGTTAGAAAACTATAAACGCAGGTGTTAAAATAATGAAAAATCATAGCTGAGTTTCTATTCAGAATTTTATTTTCATTCAAGCACAAGAAAATGAGACACGTGCATTAGCTATATGTTTAAAATATACAAAAATATTCATAGGCATTTTGATCAAAATTTATATGTTTCTTAAATTCTATTCAACAGAAATAAAAAATAATACAAATAATGTGAAAAATTCCAGGGATTTAGAAATACTGTGTTGCATGTATTACCAACTTTTGATTTGTGTTCTATTTCTGGGTCTGTGTTACATGTGCCAGGGGCAAGAACTTAGAGAGGAAAAACCTAAGTAGTCATAAAAGGAAAAAATGACTTTAAAGAAATTATACTTCTTACCCATAACTAGATAAGCTGATCATCCTATTTATTCCAGGTAGACCAGTTGCCCTGAGTGACCGTGGATGCTAAACATTCCCCTTTCTGAAGGAGTTCACAGAGGTAGCAGGAAACACAGGACAATCGTCACCATCTGCTGACAAATCAAACCTTCGACTAGTACATATTTGACTACTGGACTGCTCAGGAGCCTTTCTTCTTTTATTTTAAATTCACTGCAGCTAAATATATCCCCCTTTTCAACCAAGCAAGTCTACATTGTAGAAGCTGACAATTGCTTTCCCTTACCAATGGGACACAATTTTGACTAATGCAAATTGTAGAAAGATTTTATATTTACTTCTTGGAAAGGAGTCGAGTTATTTTTTCAAGAATTCTACTAGAAGATACAAATAAACAAACAAACTTTCTTTCTACATGGTATAACTATATAACTGTGTCTTTACTGCTACACATTATCTTCCATCTTAATACCTTCGAAAAAGCTTGCTTTGGATTGAAGAAATACTGTAGATAATGAAAGAGACTGGGAAAAATCTGTCTTTAGTAATATTGACTTTCACTGCTTGGGCTTGTCTCTGCTAAAGTTCTGAAAGTAATTTTTCATCATTGTTTAAGACAATTGAGTTTAATTGATCATGACATGTAGAAGATTCATGATATCTCCTATTCATTTTCTAACTGAAAACAACTCTTGACAAAGAATCATGATTCCCTTTTATCATTTTAAAGGAAAAAAAGCATACTTTCAAATCACTCCTTTTTGTCTATTCAAGTTCAAGACAGATAATATTTTCTCAGCAAGCATTATAGCTTCACATCGTTTAAGAAAACAAGTCACACTAAAGTTTTACTTGTTCTTCTTGTTTATGATATTTCTCTCACGTATCTGGGCATTTCTTATTAACATTGGTCATTTCATTCACTCTCTCACCAACTTGCATGAACACCTATCTCAAAATTTTTATTTATTCTTATTTTACTAAACCAAGTTCCAAGACTGGGAAGATGGCTCAGTCAATAAAGTGCCTGCTGCACAAACATTAGTACTTGAGTTTTAGCCATGCAAACACTTGTATAGTGTGATCTGTAATCTCCTGAGTAGGTTAGGGTATGGACAAGTGCTTCCCTGGAGCTCACTGGCCATATAGTCTAAACAATCCATTGTCTTCCAATCCAATGAGAGACTGCTTAAGAAAAACTAGAGAGAAATCATACATATAACTCAAGGATGACCCCTTGGTTAAATATGCATGCCCATCCTCATGCTTTACAACTACAAGTGCACACCTTTGAATATCTCTCTACATACATATGTATAAAACATTAATTAATTAAAATGAAATAAGGGTTGAGAGAGATGGCTCAGTGTTTAAGAATATTTGGTACTCTTGCAGTGGATTCAGGGATGGTTCCCAGTGCCCACATAGTGCTTCACTACCATCTGTAACTTTAATTCCAGAGGATCCTACACCTCTTTCCTCTGTGGACATTTTTCATGTACACAGTGCATATGCATACATGCAGGTATACCTTATACACATAAAATAAATATTTTAGATAAATAAATATAGATTTTCAAAAGAATCAGACAGTTCTCCTTATGTAGAAGAGAGACATACATACATAGATAGATAGATAGATAGATAGATAGATAGATAGATAGATAGATAATAAATAGGTAGGTAGATCGATGGATGGAAGGATGGATGGATGGACAGACAAACAGATAGAAAAAGTACAGCAAAATTAAGTCTTTATGATGCAACAGACTAAAATTAGAGGATGAGAATGTAAGAGCTTCTGTTAAACAGGAACCAAGTACTAATTTGAATAAGTACTGCTATGTAAAAGTTACCCATGAAATAAAATATAATGACTTATAACCTGATTCTGCTTTAGTAGCTACCTTAAAAGTCTTTATCTCTTAATATCTAAAATGCAATTCTATGATCAGAATGTAAAATTTCTTAATTTGTTCCTTTTTGTTAGAAGTAATAGAAAGATGGTGTTTGTAGTATAATTAAAAATTCCATCCAGAGGAAAAAAGGAGAGCCAATGACAAATCAGCAGAGGACAGCATTACCAGCAGTGTGTCCTTGTCCTTAGCCCAATGTCAGTGAGCCTTTTGAGGTCCAGAAGAGGCTTGAAGGTCCTAGGAGCTTATCACTAACTTTGTTAATGTTATAATATATTAATGTACATTTCTGTCCCAAGTGTTTAATGTGTAATGTTTAGAGAGATTATTACATTCCATTATGGGTAATTTTCTCTCATGTCAAAAGGGGCTCCATTATTCTCACAATTCTGAATTTTTTCTTTTCTCCATGGAATCAGGGCTAGTAGGATAAGTGGTCTAGAATTTGTCCTTTGCAGTAAAATAAAACACGATTAAGAGAAAAATGAAGTTCCTCAGTTCTAAAAGGGTGAACACTTATTCACATAAATGCAACACTGAAAGAAAATTAGAATTGAAGTTGTAACATGCTTGCACAATTATATATTTGGATATTGTCCAACTTGGTTCTAAGAAATGGATTGTTTTGAAATAGTTTATGGGCCTAAATACCCAAGGAAATAAAATACAATATTTGCTTTTTATAGAACCATACTTTATCACCTGCTTCCTCCATCACCTTTGCAAAGATTTATGGGGAAATACTGTAATACTTAACATGGACAGTGTGCTTTATGTACATCATTAGATATTTGTGTAATAAATAAAAAAACTATTTGGATTCATATGTGCCTATGGTAGACTTAAACAGTTCAAATTTGATGGAAATGGATGCCAAGTATTTTCTTTTTCTTGTCCTGTGTGTGGATCTCTGTTAAATACCTATGTTTACTCATTTCTTGGTCCTGAGCTTCTACATGATATGTTTTTCTGGAGTAGACAGGGAAAACAGAAACAGGCTCTAGGATAGAGTGACCTGTAAAAACTCTGAAAGAATTGCCTTTGTGCGCTGAGTGAAATGAAGCATGTGGACCCTCGTGGTCTGCTGTGCTCCTTTGGATGCAAGATAAATGTGGACAGGTACTCCTCTGCCAAGAAACACCTTCCAGAAAGATGCAGTTCATGGCCAGTGTACGATAGTGAGTCCTCATGCATGCTTCTGTTTCCCATCAATTTCTATACTGATTTTAAAAAGATGAACTTTTAGATACAGGAGTTTATTTGGCCATTAATACGGGATATTAACTTAAATTCATACAATACATAATGTGCTAGTAAATAAAAAATTAACTTTTCAACCAAGTTAAATAATTTCTTAATTAGAATGTTCAAAACCAGAGCAGGGAAGTGGGAAGGGTTGGGTGGGAAAAAAAGGGGAGGGAAGGGGGCTGATGGGACCTTCGGGGAGTGGGGATCTAGAAAAGGGGAAATCATTTGAAATGTAAATAAAAAATATATCGAATAAAAAAATTTAAAATAAAAATAAAAAAAAGAATGTTCATGATGACCCTTTCCACCCTTTCTACCACATAGATACATATGATCTTTTAATTGTTGTTAGCACTCAATCATCTATGCATATTGATGAGGAACTTCTACACTGGTCTGAAGGAAACATCAGAAAACAGTCATAAAAGGTTTCATAAAAACCAGTAACTACTGAGAAGAGAAGCTAAGGGATGAGAAAACAGAAAGACAAATGAGTAGTGATAAGGAAGGACTTCTGATAGAGTCTGTTAGCAGAAAGAAATTAAAATAAATCATGAGTTTCCCAATGCAACGAAAAAGTAATCAGATAAACACTCCTACAGGACTTAGGGAAATATCTCCTTTCTTCAGAAATATGCAATGCTCTTAAATCTGCTGACATGTCTTGTGAGTATCTCCATAGCAACAAATGTCCCATTAAACCTAATTTGAAAATGAAGAAAGTTCTGAATTATTATTTCTCTAGGACACAATTGGTATCATTCATAATTGTACATCAATTCCTACCACAGTATATAGCACAGTGGGAATATTCAATGTGTATTCAGTAATCAATATGTGTATAAGATAATTACATTTAAATAAATGTTTAAAATTGAAATTGTAATTATATTTAAATTTAATAACAATACATTCTCTCAAATTCTACTTTTCTCTGCTCTTGGTTAATTTGTACAAGATTCATTTATTATACTTTGAAATTTTTTATCAATGATAATTATAATTCACATTATTTTTTACAGAAATGAATCATTTTTCAGTAATTATTTTTAACTCCAATCTTCTCTTTGTGATTTAATGGCAAAAAGGGCTTGAGTTTGGATTCATATTACTGAGATTTTATTTGTGACTAACCACTTACTATGGCCTCTTGAGCAAGTGGTTCTCCTCCTCTAGCTATCTATCCACTGTCGAGAGCTCCTCAGAGTTGGGTGGAGCATTGAAATTATCCACTCAACTCCACTTTTCTTGGGATATTGACTAGCTTGTTTTTGTGTAGGTCTTGTGCAATAGCCACAGTTGCTGTGGGTTCAAGATTGTTCTAGTTATTTAATGTCTTGCAGCTAGTATTTCAGAGTAGTCCTCTTTATCCTTCAGCGTTCTTATCCACCCTCTGATTTTTCTTTTAGTTTTTCCTCTTAGGTGATGTTTCCTGAGCCTTTTGCTAGGTGGATTATTGTAGATGTCCAGTTTAGCGATGAGTGCTGTAAGAATTAGTTTAGATTTCATTGGAATTTACTATATCTCCCTAGTCTTTCTTGGAGGATATATCCTAAATATATTTTTTCTTTTTTATTAATTATTTTTATACACTTCATATTTTATTCCATACCTTTCCAACTCCTGTCTACCCTCTATTTGTTTCACACTCCACACCTCTTCCTCTCCCCCTATCTCCATGGGGATGTTCCTATCCCCCACTGCAACTAACCTCTAAACTCCCTGGGGCCTTCAGTCTCTTGAGGGTTAGGTGTGTCATCTCTGAACGAACACAAACTCAGCAGTTCTCTATTGTATGTGTGCTAGGGCCCTCATATCAGCTGGTGTATGCTGCCTGTTTGGTGGTCCAGTGTTTGAGAGATCTCAGAGGTCCAATTAAGACTGCTGGCCCTCCTACGGGGGCACCCTCAGCTTCATTCAGCCTTCCCTAATTCAAGAGCAGGGGTCAGCTGCTTCTGTCCATTGGTTAGGTGTAAATATCTACATCTGACTTTTCCTGCTGCTTGTTTGGTCTTTCAGTGCACTACCATGATAGGTCCATTTTTTTGAGCACTCCATAGCCTCAGTAATAGTGTCAGGCCTTGGGACCTCCCATTGCACTGGATCCCACTTTAAGCCTATCCTTGGACCTTCTTTTCCTCAGGCTCCTCTCCATTTCCATTCCTGTAATTCTTTCAGACAGGAACAATTATCGGTTAGAGTTATGACTGTGGAACGCCCCCCTCTCCCCCATTTGATGCCCTGTCTTCCTGCTGGAGGTGGGCTCTATAAGTGCTCTCCAGGCTTGTGGGCTAGCTGGCTATCAGAGTCACACAATATGCCTACTTCTGCCCCCCTCACAGCCCATATTCTGGGGCAACAGGCAAAACATAAGCATGATTGTCATTTATAGGTGCTGGGGATTTGAACTTAAGTTCTTATGCTTGCATAAAAAGCGTTCTTGCCCAATCCATGTTTCCTGAACTTTAAGACTTTCAATTTATCTTGTATTCTTTCAGAGATTTAACTGCCCACAGTTACATCAAATGGGTTACCTGGAAGAGAAGCTGGGGATATATGGGAAGGAGGCAAAAAGAGATTGAGACCAAGACAACATTGCTGTTCAAGGTCTCAAAGTTTAATGGAGAACTCCAAATATATAGGCACAAGAAAAACCTGTCCCTCAAAGGCTAGAAGCTTCTCAGCAGAATCGGTTTGGTTGCTCCGAAGGTGGCTAGTGTTTCTCAGGAAACTGCTGTTCCTTGAAGAACAATGGGCTACACCTTGGTCTGAGCACTCCACCCTAGGTGGAGGGGATTATGGCTAACACAGGAGATCCCACTCAAAGGCTGGGAGAGGAACTTCACTTTGGTCAATGTCAAGTTCCTGCCAGGTGGCATGGTACCCCAATAATGCTCTCTACACAGAGGGAGTGATGTCTTTATTCAATAAGCAATTATATACTAAAAGCCAATAACCAATGGGGGTAACTTACTGGTAGAGCTTGTCTAGCATACACAAGTTCCTGGGTTCCATTCAGAGCATTATACTTGCTTTAAAAAAAGAAGCCAATAATGGGTCAAGTGTAAAAGTATCTTTTATTTGCAAAATAACTATTGTCTTGGAAGCTTAGTGCCTTTGCTTGTTAACCTAGGCGCGTCCTAGAAGGTTCTAGCCTCTGTGCAATCTTGCCTAGGCCTAGCATCTTTTCAGCCTCTGGTACTTCTTGCTAAATAAGATCACTATTTCTAGCTCTTTCTGAACTCTGACTGGGCTAATCAATTCAGCTATTCTGGGTCAAGCTCTTTTCCATGTGGACTGATTCAATCTGGCTTTTCTCAGCTTCTCCTGAATTGCCCTGCTTGGCCTCATACTAACTTCGGCAATATGTCCTAATCTTCTGGCTCCTTCTCAGTTTCTGGATTGTCCTGTCTTCACCTGTGTTTAGCATGTTCTTTCTCTGCTACCTGTCTCTGTACAACTGTGACTGTAAAAGTGTTCTCTCCTTTCTCCTCCCATCTTCAATGTTCTCTCTTCAGTAGCCTTTCTTTTCTCCCTGTTCTCATGAGCAATGGGCTGATTCTGTTCTATTACATCATGTTCTGATTCCTCACTTTGTCTACCACTCAATTAGGTATCACTTTCAAATACAGGTGCTTCCCACTAAAAACTAACTTTACCTTCATTTTTTGTGATTAAAGGTGTATGCTAAGGCTGAGCCACACCACAACTAGAAACAGATTTTGTAGTAAAGAACACAATCTTGGTGTTCACAGTGTGATCAAATATCCTGAAGCAGTCAGGTTGGCCATATGGTGATAAGTAAAATATAGAATATGCAGCATAATTATCACTTAGTTTGATATTTATGATTCACACATGCTTGCTTTATAAATCTTCTAATATAATTAGAGCACCTTATATTACCATATTTTAAAAAATATTTTCTCTATACTTTTCCCATCATTCATGGTAATAAGAAACCCTCAGTAATTAGATTTCAAATGCTTCAAATAATACTTAGAACTACTCTAATATCCTATGATTAATTTTCTTTCTGAGTCAGATTTGTTTGCAGTCTATTAGATGCACAGAACAATGCCTAAATTTTTCACTAATTGTCTTGGACCCTTATCTCACTGAGGTGAAAACCATAGATTCAGAAAGCCGTATTATGTTAGTTAACTTCATTACTCATTAACATGTCATTGATGGTTCTGTTAATTATCCTTTGTGTTGCTACAGAATATATCTTTCAATTCAAAGTTGAAATCCAACACTTTAATGTAGTGAAGCACAGTTTCTTTGATTTGCTTGAAAGGATTTGAGAAATCAAACCCTTTACACACTTCTAGAAGTGACCTTTCTCTTAACTCTAGTTTAAATCTCAACACATTTTTTAAAGAAGAAAGGCACCATGTGGAATCTACATTATACCCTTCATTAGAAAGTAGCTATTTCTTGCAGGTTATTGTTCATTAATAACTGTGATGATTTTCCTTAGGCAAAAAGGGGTTCTCCATATATACAGCAACTGTTGGTTACACTGATAATGAAGACGATCTTAGTTTCTTGGTGTTGCCTGTCATCTGTGTCTAATTTACAACCACCAGCCACATCAGTACTGCAGGACATTTACTCTGTGTTCTTTCATCCATTTTTAAAATATGTCATTTTAGCTCAGTAATGCCCAGCTTTGACTTGTCTAATAGTGAAAACAACTGATCATTATATTCTTCTCTGGTATGTGAGCTAAGATTCAATGCTCTTTAATTTTAAACAGTTTAACTTCTATCTAAGTGTACATAAACCATAATTTATATATTAAATTCACGATATAATTTCTAATAATTAAAACAGTCTTGTTAGGATAGAATGATGTAGTTGAGATAAAGAATTAAAGAGACTGAGAGATGGGAACAAAATCAAATTAAGAAATAGAACTCAAATTGCACACATGAATTTTCTTTCTACTTGTTTTTGTGTGTAAGTCTAAAGTTAAATGCAATGAGTTCATTTTTGCATCTCCTTGGGCAAAGTTTAACTGGGAAGTTACTGAAGCACACTGTCTTGCTAAGAAGTAAAATGAATTATGACTTATGTATTAAACACAGACCTTTTCTTTGGTTATTAGCCTTCCCGTGTAATAAGTAAAGTTGCAACATTTTAATTGTTAGTAGATGTATACCAGTAACTTAATCAAAAACAAAATCTGAGGCTAATGCAGTCAAAGAATAATAATAATAACAAAGAGGTTGTTTTTAAGTAGAATGTCTTATTATCTAGTCATTAAATAATCCTTTAAAATGTTACATGTGAACTTGTCCATATCATCACAATAAAACTTACTTTTTAGTAGAACTCGATAGATATGTTGGCACTTGAGCACAATTTTATTTTATTGTAACATTAGGATTACTAACATAATTTTGATTGCTGTAGTCAAAGCTCAAAGAGTATCATTAGCAAAATAACCATAGATGGCGTGCACCTGTAATATGTTTATTCACTATGTATAGACATGGCTTACTTCTTTGCTGCTGGAGTTCACGTGCATCTTGTGGTGTGATCTATATCATACCGATTTTCAGTGTTCCTGTTTGCTTAACTTGATTTCATGCAGCTATATTCTTTCAAATTTGAGTTGTTTATTTTTTTTTCACTAGCCTTGCCTCGGCTGAGACTGTGAAATTCCTACAACTATGGTTAATCTATTACAATAGGCTAAGCAAGAAAGAAAACAAGCATCTACCCTAAGAAACCCAGGAAGAGAAATATTCACCAAGGGGAAACTGACTATGGCATAGGAGATTCTGCATGCACATTTCAGACAGTCTACAGGCAGGCGCTCAGCAACATTATCATCTCCCACGACTAATTAAACCTTTCTCTTCAAGCAGTAACTAGAAGAGAAATGGCCTCAACCTAAAAGCTTAATTGCTTCTCGGTCCCAGGAAAGGTCTGAGCCAGAAGCTTAGAGATAAGGAAATTCTGCTCTTCCCTCTCATTCCTCATCAGCATGTTAAGTGATGCTTTTTGTGTTGTTTTGTTTCCAAAGGTGAATGGCGGTGAAAGGGGGCTAGAATGCTGTGGAGAGGGTGCCAGACTGAAGCCAGGTGTTCTGCCCACTTCGGACAAACTTTCTACATGTTTGCTTTCACCACCTAGATTGAGTGGCTGAACATCAATCATGCGTACCCTCAAATATAAATACTCAAGCATATTCCGAAGTAAAATATAAAACGGATCTGGACCCATTCAGTGTCTCAAATTATCTGCTCCAGTGATTCCATCCATTAGTGTGGGTAATAGAACGGACTGAAAAATGCATTCTATTCAGGAATGATGAGTTAGGCTTTCCATCCACAGAAGTGACTATCACAGTTACTGACTGTGTTGAATGCCACCATAAATCCTTGCTGAATGTAGGTAGGAATAAATAGCAACTTTCTGAGGCACTGAATGACTTGGGAGAGGAGAATGACGTAGACCAATTATTCAAAATTGAAATCTTAAAGGGGAACAAAAAAGAACCATTGGCCCGGATCATTAAACAAGCAAAAGAATTTTCTAAACAACAGTGATCAAGCCACCCAACTGGACTTAACTTCTAAATATTTATAAAATGCTTTCTAAGAAAGCATGATATATAGTCTATATGTATAAAAATTAAAAACAGATTTTGCTTGAGAAAACATTTATAGTATATATCAAAAGGGCATCTTTTTTAGTGAGAGCTATAAACTAAATTTAGAGATTCTGTGACCTCGAAGGCAAGGCAATTGAATACTTTTTAGAAACACAGGCTGTGTGGCCAAAAACTGTACTCTGGCCATGTGTATAATGTCTTTCAATATTAACGTTGTAATGAAGAAAAATATGAATATAAGTCAGACTAGAGTTTCAGTTTGGCTTGCCCAGCCTCTGTCTTTCCTTCCCTCTCATTCTGTGCTTCTCAAGGGAAAATACCGCAAAGGCCGTGCAAAATATTGCATGGTGACTGTTCAATACTAACACAGGTGATAGTAGTTTGTCCGTATCTTTACGTGGAGATTTGAAACCTAATACAACTATGGCATAAATATGTTGTAAGACTAAAATGCCTCTGAAGGTGGCAGGCAGGCTAATGACTGTGTGAGGGGTGTGACAAACAGGAGATCAAATGCAAGGAAATGGTTTTTGTCTCAGAATAAGAAATAATATTATAGCTCCAGAAACCCACGAAAAGGTGAGAAGACACCAGAGAAGGGCAGAAACAAAGACAGGGGAAGCGAAGACATATCTGAATCCTTGCTTTAAGTGGAGTTCCTTGCCAGGGAGTAGAGACCCGGAAACAGCTTTCAATAGATATGGCAGAGAGGAAAGACTTCATTCTGACCCTTGGCACAGCAAACAGCCCGCATGATCTCAAATTTAACTGAAGGTCTTGATGAAACAATACTTCCTCTGTAGGACTGGTCAGCAGTAGAGAGAATCCACTTTTTTTATCACAGTAGGGGACTTACAGGGAAGTGGCTAGATACCATATTGGGGGATACCTCAGTTTGCCCTTACCAATAATGACAGCTTTTTATTAGAACATTAGCTTTTTCTGATATGGACTCAGCATGAGTACAAACTATAAGAATAAGAATCACAAGTTCCACTGACCCTGTCTCAGGCACATAACTGACTTTTGAAACCAATAAGAATCTTTTCCAGCAGCTAACCCCTCTTGTTTCTTTTCCTTCCCATATTATTACTTTCGAGTTCTTACATATTCAGCAGAAACTTCCTCTATTATGTATTATATATTTTTATTTCTTATCCCACTTCAACAATTCATCTAACTTTTACACATATCTCCCTATGTTATGTTCTGATCTCTACCATTTGCACTACATTTCTTAAAATCTTGACAACTACATTTGACTTAAAAACATATATTCTTGTGTTGTATTTTTCATTCTATTTTTACATTTACTAACATTGGTCTTAAACTGTTTCACAAGTGCAAAAGTTTTTGTTTTCTTTTTCATGTTTATACTTATTCTCTCCTCCCTTTCTCCCAAACATGTTTCCACCTCTTCCTTATCCTTTTCCTGATACAACTTTGTTTTTTCCTTCCCCTCTTTTTCTCTTTCATTTCCTTTACAACATTCATCTTCAGTTGCTTCATTATCCTGAGTAACCTGAGTATCCTGAGTAAGAACTTTGCAGACATTCTGTAATAATTTTGCAAATCTCAGTTCTTTGTTAATTAGCTCATAATGGCCTATGACTGGCTTTAAGTTTTTTCTCTGTCTTTCAGGCTTTGACGTTATTGTTGCCATAGCAATATATTTCCTCCTTGCCCAGTGGTACTGAGGGTTGAAGCTTCATCATGGGCTGCTCTGTAGGAAGTCGCCCTCTAAAAGATTCCCCAAGGGTGTCCAAACCATCAGTGTTGCAAGTATTGTCACAATACAATGCAGAAAATATGTATTTGTTACTTCTTCCTAAATGACCCCTCCATTACTAAATGACAAGATATTGAAATAGTTAAAATGCCAGATTGTGGTTCAGATATTTTTTGTGAAAATGATCAATTCTCTGAAATAGAACACAAACAAGCAGAAGAATTCAATCCAAATCTTAGAGAGGAAAATCAGCATGTGGATCAGAGATTCAGCAACATGGAAGGAAAATTGAGCAAGGAAACGAAAATCTTGAAAAAGTAATATGAAGCAATTCAAATATTAGAAATAAAATATCAATAAAATAAAAAAACTTGCGAGTGACAATAAGGTTGAAGAAATTCTACAGTGAAATGTTAATAAAAAATAAATGAACAGACATGACCACAACACATAAGAAATGTGGACTTTTACCAAGAGATTAAGCTTAAGAAACTACAGGCTAGAAAAATCTAGATAAACAGTAAAACCCCAGCTGTTAAGGGTGTTTCCTTTAAGAGGACCCAAGTTCATTTGATAGGACCTATATTGGGTGCATCACCACTGCACATTACTGTATGTGCATAGAATTTAATGACTTCTCTTCTGGCTATGGTCATGTTTACAATCACACGCGCACACACACACACACACACACAGAGAGACAGAGACAGAGACAGAGAGAGACAGAGACAGAGAGAGAGAGACAGAGACAGAGAGAGACAGAGACAGAGACAGAGACAGAGAGAGAGAGAGAGTTTAAAAGAGAAACTAATGAAATTAGAGCCCCAAATGTTCTGACTATAGAAAAAGAAGCAGAGAGTTAAAAGCAAGAATCATTTAGCACCCAACATTATCCCACTAATGAACAATCTCTCCTTGTCATGTTTTACTCAGTGTCAAAAGTATAAAACAAACCAAAAATTAAAAGTTTTAAAGGAAAGAAGTCAACTGATAAAAATATCAAAATGATGTCAGATCTCTTATCAGCAATCTTCAAGCCCAGAAAAGCACAGAATAATAAACTTCAAGCTCTGAAAGAAAATTAGTGCCAACCAACAGTACTGTACCCACCAAAGTAATCTTTGGGAAGTGAACACATGCCCCCTTCTGTAACCTAGGAGCCATCTCCAATGGATAACTGCTCACAAAGGAAAAGTTAGCATTCTCCAATAGCATCTCCCTGGGTACATACACCACACTGAAGGGCAGGACCCATGCCCAGGGAGAGCTGGCCATCACAAAACAAACCCAATGTTATTTTTATAGACTTTTTGTCTTATATTGATTTGTTTGGGTACTTTTTTATCTTAATGGTATTTTGCTTGTATTATATTATTGTTTTTGATACTTTTACGGGTTTTGTGTTGTGTGTGTGAGTTTTTATGCCTCTATTTCTTCTTTCTTAAATTCTGTTTTGTTTTTGTTTGTTTTCTAAAGAGAAAGAAAGTTCATAGAATTGGTCATAGGGATACAAATTGGAAAGGAAGAAGTCAAACTATCACTATTTGCACACAATATGTGAGTTTACTTAAGTGATCCACTTAAAAACTCCACCAGAGAACTCCTACAGCTGAAAAACAACTTCAGCAAAGTGGTTGGTTGTAAAACAACTCAAGCAAATCAGTAGTCTTTCTATACTCAAACGATAAGAAGGCTGAGAATGAAATTAGAGAAATGACACCCTTCACAATAGCCACAAACAATATAAAGAAACTTGATGTGACTCTAACCAATCAAATAAAAGATCTGTACGACAAGAACTTCAGGTCTCTGAAGAAGAAAATCAAAGAAGACCTCAGAAAATGGAAAAATTTCCCACGCTTGTGGATTGGCAGGATTAATACAGTTAAAATGGCCATCTTGCCAAAGCAATCTACAGGTTCAACACAATCCCCATCAAAATCCCAACTCAGTTCTTCATAGAGTTAGAAAGAGCAATTCTCAAATTCATTTGGAATAACAAAAAACACAGGATAGCTAAAACTATTCTCAACAGTAAAAGTACTTCTGGGGGAATCAATATTCCAGACATTAAGCAATACTAAAGAGCAATAGTGTTAAAAACTGCATGGTATTGGCACAGTGACAGGCAAGTGGACCAATGGAATAGGATTGAAACCCAGAAATGAACCCACACACCCATGGTCACTTGATCTTTGACAAAGGAGCTGAAAACATCCAGTGGAAAAAAGATAGCCTTTTCAACAAATGGTACTGGTTCAATTGGAGGTCAGCATGCAGAAGAAAGTGAATTGTTCCATTCTTATCGCCCCGTACTAAGCTCAACTCCAAGTGGATCAAGGACCTCCACATAAAACCAGACACACTGAAACTAAAAGAAGAGAAACTGGGGAAGACCCTTGAGTACATGGGCACAGGGGAAAAGTTCCTGAACATAACACCAATAGCTTATGCTCTAAGATCAAGAATTGACAAATGGGATCTCATAAAATTACGAAGTTTCTGTAAGGCAAAGGACACCGTCAAAAGGACAAAATGGTAACCAACAAATTGGGAAAAGATCTTTACCAACTCTACATCCAACAGAGGGCTAATATCCAATATATACTAAGAACTCAAGAAGTTAGATCCCAGAGAACCAAATAACCCTATTAAAAATGGGGTACAGATATAAACAAAGAATTTTCGCCTGAAAAATTTGGATGGCTGAGAAGCACCTTAAGAAATGTTCAACATCATTAGTCATTAGGGAAATGCAAATCAAAACAACCCTGAGATTCCACCTCACACCAGTCAGAATGGCTAAGGTTAAAAACTCAGGAGACAGCAGGTGTTGGTGGGAATGCAGAGAAAGAGGAACACTCCTCCACTGCTGGTGGGACTGTAAAATGGTACAACCACTATGGAAATCAGTCTGGTGGTTCCTTAGAAAATGGGACATGACACTTCCGGAGGACCCTGCTATACCACTCCTGGGCATATACCCAGAGGATTCCCCAGCATGCAATAAGGACACATGCTCCACTATGTTCATAGCAGCCTTATTTATGATACCCAGAAGCTATTATAAATAACTGGAAGAACCCAGATGTCCCTCAATGGAGGAATGAGTACAGAAAATGTGGTATATTTACACAATGGAATACTACTCAGCAATTATAAACAATGAATTCATGAAATTTTTAGGCAAATGGTTGGAACTGGAAAATATCATCCTAAGTAAGGTAACCCAATCACAAAAGAATACACATGGAAAGCAATCACTGATAAGTGGATATTAATTGGCCCAGAAGCTCTGAATACTCAAGACATAATTAGCATATCAAATGATTCCCATGAAGAAGGAAGGAGAGGACCCTGGTCCTGGAAAGGCTTTATCCAGCATTGTAGGGGAGTACCAGGACAGAGAAATGGGAGGGGGTAATTGGGGAATAGGTGGAGAGAAGAGGGCTTATGGGACATATGGTGAGGGGGGAACTGGGAAAGGGGAAAGCATTTGGAAAGTAAACAAAGAATATAGAAAAAAATAATAACCCTAGTAAAAGATCAGTCTGCATAACAGAGGAAAATCTGACAATTATGTATCATACAAGATACTAATAATCTGAATATAAAATGAACAGCAAATATCAAACAATAAACATACAACACACACACACACACACACAGCCCTCCACCATAATAGAATGTAAATAGCAGAACCAACCAGAAAGAACAAAAGGAGTCTGTTGTAGAGAGAATATGTTAGTGGACGAAGGTTGTAGCAGAGAAAATGAAAACAAAATATAATCACACAAGCATCCACACACATGTGCACACACTCAATGCAGTCGTGAAACCCATTACTTTCCTTGTTCAAAATATTTAAAATGAGAATGAGTAAAATCCCTAGAAGAAGATCTTGTCTTCTAGAATCTAGTAGAAACAAATATATTTTTAGTTCATAGACACCAATAGCTCTTACAGACCAATCAATTTCAGTTGCTTTTTCATATACATATATATATATATATATACATCATATACATATACATATTCATACACATCATATAGATATAATATACATATGTGTATACATATAATGTACACACACATATATATATACATACATATACACATACACCCACCAACACACACACACATACACATACACATTTACATATGTTAGAAGGTCTAAGCTAGAATGCCATTCTAAATCCTGCTAATATAACAATTTATAGGAGAATATAAATATCAAGAGCATAAATCATTTGATTAAACCCTACTGCATTTCATACAATTGGTGGATATATTTGTAAGTGATACTATTTTGGCTAGCTTGCATATATCATGGATTATTTATTCATTCATTTTCTCTATCTGACTTGACTTTACATTGTCTTGCTTATTTGTTGAGATTGCATTTGATAAAGAATAGTACATGCTGCAGTTTTGATAATTCTCTAAATGTCCAGTACAGAATGTCATTGCTATGGGTCCTGGCCTATGACATTCCAAAGGTAAGAGCTGAATTTTGTTCATAGATGTCATAACCACCGTCCCAAGGCAGCTATGTAGACATGTGTTCAATTAAAATGCAATGGGTACATTGTATTTCAGGAGCTCAGGAACTCATGTTTGGGTACTGGTTACTATAAGTGATAGCAGACAGGGAGCATCAGCAGGATCATGTGACATCTGTGAGACAGTTACTACTACAGGTGAATGACAAAACGGTTAAATGGTGTATTAGAAAGATGTTAGAGAGAAGGAGGGTTAGGAGGAAAAATAATGGATAGATGATTGAATGATAGAGATAGAGAGGAAGAGGGATGTAATGTGGGAGGAAGGAAGGAAAGAAGGGAGGGAGGGAGGGAGGGAAGGAGGGAAGAAGGAAGGGAGGGAGGGAGGGAAGAAGGAAGGAAGGAAGGAAGGACAGAAAATGTGAATCTAATCAAATAATGGATTAACACTTTAGAGGCCCTGCGGCTTATTCCAGGCCGTTCCTCACCTCAGCTCGTGTACCATACTCTCCAGAAGCGTTGCCTTTTCCAGTCAAGCATGGTGGATTTCTACTCCCTCAAACCAAAATAAGGTAGAAACGAGAGTAATGAAAATGTAGCATTTGTAGCCTCCAACACTCATAATGGTAGAAAACACATACTGAAAAATGAAATTAAAAGTCTGTACATCTGTTTTAAATATGTTCGAACCCACATTAAATCCTTTCACTAAAGACGGAACATTGCTTTCTCATTAGTTTTCTTGTCTGTTAACTCACACTTTAAAAAATTCTTATTATCCTGCAGTGTTAATTTTAATGTCTGCTCGGCCAATTTTCAGAACTTGTTATTAATCATTATTAAGCATCTAATATTAGCAACAATAAGGATTATTTACCATAAAGGCTATGTATCTGCAGGGCCTTTTATTTCCTATGTATATATGAAATTAAATTTTGAGAAATACATTTGTTTGGTTTTGTAATACTTTCTCTGAGGTAACTACTTTTTCTAAGAATTCTCTCAGTGATTCTAGAAGCCCCAACTGGAAATGGCTCTGCAGTGCTGCTGTACCTAACCTAGGATTCCTGTAGTAGCTGACTGGGTGTTTTTCATCATACAATAAAAATGAACATTAGCTACCTGGTAGCCATAACACATAAAGAAGCTTTCATTAAATGTCTACTAAATCTATATTGGCTTTTTGCTTTGATCTTATAAATTTTTATTGTTATATAGAGAATAAATCATTTGAATGGAAAGACATCTTATCTTTTCTTTGGGAATATTGGTACTCACAAGGAAATATAGCCAATTTTGTAAAGAAAATTTATCTTTATGTATGTCAGAAGATTGAAATATTTTTAAAAGTTTATGCTATGATTTGCAAGGCAAATTAAAACTATATTTACTGACTACCAACAAAACTCAAGATCCATCTGCTTCAAAGTTAAGTATGCTATCAATCCAAAGGAAACTTCCAACAAATTGTTTTGTACACAAAACAAATTTATTTCAGGTCTAACATACATGCTCCCTTTTGGCAAGTTATGCGTTAAAAATTTGTATGCTATATTCAATTACCATAAACTAATTATGCAAATATGTCAGCGAGTACAAAATGTTTCCTGCAGGACAATGCCTAAAATTTCAGAACTCAAACAGCTGAAGCAGGGAGCTGATGAGATTTGAAGCTGGCTCAAATAAAGCTTTAGGCAGACCTAAGCAATATGGTGAGACCCTGTCTCAAAAATGTTGTTTCCAATTCTTATGGAGTTTTGGAGTAGACATAAAGATTCAACAGATGTATGAAAATATATGACTGAAGGACAGTTTCTGTCTGGGAACCTTTGGAGGCAGAAGGATAAGCAACTACCTGCTGAGTAAGGAGTATTTAAGTTTGGAGGATATCCCAATTCTGCAGTAGTAGCATGTATGATTTTGGAGGAAATGAACAATTGTCTAATTGGATTTAAGACTCACTGAATAGGAGACAATTCATGCCTGATGCTTTAAACCTAGCCAACTACTTATAGCAAGTGATATAATGGACCCTAGAAGAGAACCTACTACTATTACATTCCTAAACCAGTAAAATTTCTATGTGCATTATAAATACTCATTTTTCTCATCCATCATCCAAAAAGCTCATTTTGAAGCAATCAGAGACCATTACAGAAATCTATAACTTGTCAAAATACATAGAACAACAGAGTATCAGGTGCTCAACCACAAATGACATATCTACAAGGTACCTGCACAACTAAGGCTTAGAGGACAATCCAGGAGAGGGAGCACAGAGATTTTAAGATCTAGAAGAGCAAACAATCTGCTGTGAGACAGTGTCCTGTATGTATGAAAGAGAAGCTGCACCCATGAAGTCTCAACAATGTAGTTCCCCAAACAAGACCTCTATAATACCAACTGTCAACCAATAAGTCTCATAAGCACTTAAATGAAGTTCTGAAGCCAATTAATAGCTCCAAGAGAGAGAGAGAAGCAGTCTTCTCTGGAATGGCATACCTTTGATATGTTAGCCTATCCCAGGTGGTCAACCTAAACACATAAATCCAAGCAACAGCAAGTACTCTCAATAATCTCTCTCTCTCTCTCTCTCTCTCTCTCTCTCTCTCTCTCTCTCTCTCTCTCTCTCTCTCCTGCCCATGTGTGTGTGTTTATGTGTGTGTATGTATGTGTGTGTGTATGTGTGTGTATGTATGTGTGTATATATGTGTGTATGTATGTGTGTGTATGTATGTGTGTATGTGTGTGTGTGTGTGTGTGTGTTGTGAATGTAAATTTTATTCACAGGATGCAATTGTCATCTCTGAGGCTTACTAATGAACTACATCTAGCTCTTTCTGAATTGTGGCTGGCTAGTTCAACTCAGCTGTTCTGGTGAAACCTCTTTTCCAAGCTGACTGATTCAAACTGACTCATCTCAGCTTCCAACTAAATTGTTCTGCCTGGCCTCAAACTAACTCTAGTAATCCATTCTAATCTTCTGGCTCCATCTCATTCTTTGGCTTGTTCAGTCTTCACCAGAACCTGTCTCTGTAAATCTGCCCCAGTAAAACTGCCTCCTCTCATGTCTTTGCATTTCTCTCTTAAGTCACCGTTCTTTCCTTTCTGTTCCCATGAGAGTTGGAAATGCCCTATCTTTGACAGATTCTATCAAATTTTTCTCTGATTTTTCATTTTGTCTGCCCCTCAATTAGATGTTCAAACATGGGGGCTTCCTTCTACAAACTAACTTTACATTTATTGTTTGGGAGTAAAGTTATATGCTAAAGGCATGTCTATATTCCATCCAGAGGCATCAAAGTGGGGTCATCCTAGCCTGATTACACAGATCATAGACTGTGATCCCTTGCCAGAGCAGCAGTTTGGCTGGATTAAAATTTCTTTAAAGTGTGTGTGTGTGTGTGTGTGTGTGTGTGTGTGTATTAGTTGAAGAGGAGGCTAATAATTTAAGGAGGAGTTAGAGGAGAGGGAGGACTGAAATTTTATTAATACTTTACTCATCTGTAAAACTCTCCAATAAACACTTTAATTGAAAAACAAAAGATGGACTTTATTGGGAAAAATCAGAGGACAGCACTCTGAAGAGGTGACAGCAGATGGTAAAAAGATTATAGCTTGTTGTAACCATGAAAGAGTCTAGTCTCTGGTAGGAAAGAAAGATGAAGCTAGGGAAACACATGGAGGCTGACACAATAGCCAGCGGATCTAAGCTACACAATGTGGACACATGATGAGATAGATGAGAATTCTTTTGCCTAAGGGAAGGCGGCAACTAACAGTCCACCTGTCACAGAAGAGTGAAGTGAAACTATAATGAAGATTGTTTGGAGGCAATAGAAAGTGGGACAATTTTTTTATAAAATAGTAAACAAAACAGGCATGGGAAAAAAAGTTGAAACAAAAACAGAAGGCAGATGTAAAACCATGTGGCGTCTGTGAAGAAAAGACTGGACAAGGAAAGAGTGCCTAAGAACTCAGGATGAACACCCAGAGATCTCAGCAGAGTGTTCTTCCTGTGAAAGAAATTATGACATCCATTTCCATAAAAGAAGCATGCTAATCTTCTAAAACTAATACTTTTCTCAATATCTGTATGAGATAGATATTATTATTAATATTATTATTACCACTTTACAATGAAAATATAAGTCACAAAGAGTCTTATTAAGTCTTCAAATGAACTTAACAATTAAGGCTCAGCCAAACTTCTTCATTTGTTAATCTGAGGCCAAAGTTCACAATCTCGGCTACTTGCAGCAATAACGCTTGACTTGAAAAATTAGGTTTCTGGTGGATACTCTAGGAAAACAAAAGGTTAATAAGAATCTTCCTTGAAAGAGGAGTTGAAAACTCAATGTGTATTCATACAGGATAATACTGTATAATACCCCAAATGAATAAATTTCACTTACTTATATTGACATATATCAAGTGAATAAAAACAGAGTATCTGTATCTACCTCTCTATATATGTATAAGCTTTAAATATCATAAAAACATGCACTGTATTGATTCACAACAAAGAAGTAGATGACTCCCTGAAAATATCAGTGGGAATGACAAGCCCTCAAATGAAGGAAGTGGCTAATATATGTATGAAGAAGTATGTAGTTCTACGTGTCAATAAAGAAAAGAGATAAGCAAATAGGGTAATTTTTTATGTTTAATTAGGTGATGTGGGTACATGGGGAAGCAGGTTATGTGTTATTAAGAGTACTCTCAAGCCAAGGAAGGAAGGATGGAAGGACAGAAAAAAGGAAGGTAGGAAGGGAAGAAGGTAGGAAGGAAGGGGAGAAAGAGAGGGGGAGGTAAGTTCTCGAGAAAGAGGGAGAAATGCAGAGAGAGGGGATGGAGAGATGGTTTATCAGTTAAGAATTTTATTCCTGTTCTTTCTGAGGACCTGTGTTCACTTCCCAGCACCTGAATGCTACCATATAACCATCTTTAACTCCAGTTCTATGGCAGATCTTTCTTCTTCTAGTTTCCTTGAGCTACAGCATGATGTGGTACACTCATGGTGTCACATATATTCATATATATATATATATATATATATATATATATATATATATATATATATATATATATGTTCATATGTGAACACACACAAGAAAATAAAACTATATGCATCATAACCCAATGAACAATGCTCAAAGAACAATACTAGAATTAAGAAACAGTATATAAGCATTCATGGAAATATTATTATTTTAAAAATTAGTCAATTTACATTTTCAGGATGTAGAGAGAAGTAATATCAATTTAAACCTTTGTATTTTTATTACAGAGACATGAAATGGAGATAGCAATTGCTTTAGAAAGATGAAATTTCAAAACGATTTATTTGCTTTTTTATACTTTTGTACACTTGATACATGTTTTGTGCTGTACTCATATTTAATGAAAACAAAATAGAGCACTTGGCTGTGGATAAAGGAAATAGCAAAGCAGAATACCCAGAAAGACCATATGGTGAAAGCTAGAGATCGGAGTAATGCAAACATGCTTCCCTCTTCTGCTTGGATGACAGGAACAATATCCTCCACCAAGATCACACATTAAATTTGAGTTCTTGGTTTAATGGGTCAGTTTAATTAACTATCAAGGTACCAGTAATGGCTAGTCTTGGTAAGTGACTCTCCCACAATTTACCTGTATCTTCTATAAACAAGAAGTCATTGCTTTTAACTAGGATGCTGAGGTTATTGAGGGGTAGTTTGAAGGACTGAGAGGAAAGCTTCCAACTGTTCTAGATCTGTAAATAAACTTTTAACAATAAATAACACATGAACCAGACAACAGAACTGGATGATAGTTAGAAGTTCTAGTAGGGAGTATTTAGGAGAACAACATGAGTCTTTATCCACCATGAGAGAGAATTTCTTTCATACATGAACCTTCACAGAAAATGAGCCCAGAGCCTCCCTCATCCAGCCAAAACTCAGCCGTGATCTTTATCATGAAGAATAGAAATGCCCCTAGGTTCCCAGCTGGGAATGAATAAGGCTGTGTTAAAAAGGAGTCCACTCTCCCCACTTTAAAACTCCCTCTCACAGCAAGAATAGAAGTTCATAAACATTTGGAAACAGTATCTCGGCTGGGTCAAGGACCTACTCATAAAGGGAAGAGGGGAGGAAAACCTATCAGATAGCACCATGTGCAGCCATAGGAGCAGCATAGACACAGTGCAGTCCAGTGGGAGATCTCCTGACAGACCAGCCTGTGAGATAATATATTAATAATTCTAAAGAAAAAACTCTAACAATAATTGGACTCATTGGGTTCTTGAAAGACAGAGGAGGTAGAGGGAGAGGAGAGGAGTAATAGATGGAGGGAAGGAGGGCGGGAAGGAGGGAAGAAGGAAGGGATGGAAAGAGGGAGGTAGAGATAAAGTCAGAGACATAGGTTGTAGGGAGATGTGCTGGGCGTAGCCCAAGGTGGATATTAGGATGCAATTGGGAAATAACACACACACACACACACACACATACGTGTGTGTGTGTGTGTGTGTGTGTGTGTAATATATACATCATATGCATATAATATATTTTCAAAGACTAAATAGAAATATTATTTAAAAATTTCCTGGTAATTTTAGAGACTCTATTTCTGATATAGGGAAGGTTGATCAATTGTTCCTTATGAGGCCAGGGCATAGTGGTACATACCTTTAATCGTAGTACTCTGGAGGCAGAGGCAGACAAAACTCTGTGAGTTTGAGGACAGCCTATTTTCCATAAGGAGTTTCAGGATATCCAGGGCTACATAGGGAGATCTTGTCTCAAAAGGCAAACAAAGAAACCCAACCCCAAAACAAAATAGTTGTTCATTATGAATCCTGTAGCACATTTTTAAGAAGTAAGGTTATAAGTTACAATATTTTATTAATATTTGAGCATGTGTCATAAAGAATTGGGTTTTCAGTATTGTTCAGGATTATATATTATAAAGGTGGGAGTTTTAATCTGATTATCTTTTCTGAATTCTATAGTGAACAAGACAGTAGGCAAAACATGTGAGTAAGGGTCAGAGGAAAAAGGAAAGAGAAGATGAGAGATTGGGGCCCTGGAAAGAGCTTTATTAGACACCCTGAGAATAGAGAAAGGGGTGCTTATAACAGCTCTTCAATCTGTTCTTACAGCAGTAAACAATCCTTTACTGTGAAAACCCAGAGATGAAACCTTAAACCTGCAAGGAGCCAGATAGTCCACGAATTCCAAAAGGGTAATTATACTGATGAGGAAAAGGCCTGGACACTTTCTGAGAAGCCAGGTACCAGTGGGGAGGACTCTGTTGAATGAAATGCACTCATTAAAGCCTTAGTGTATGTGGTGTTTGCATTATCTGATTTGAATTTTTAGCAGATTAGTGGCAAGTGAACCAGCAATCATTACCTGTGTCAGATTAAAGGAATTTTTTCCTACATAAAAGTTAGGCTGGGGTCAATTTTATGCAGTGTTATTTCTGTGTGTGCACGAAGACATCTGGTGGTCTGAAGTCTCCATTGTCATTTCAATCCTTTTATGTTTTCCTGAGTTTGTACAAATTGAACAGCAATTTCTTCTTCCTGCTAAATCCATTAGGAACTGATATAAAGCTGAGACGGACGGATGAAGTGATGAGGTATTAGAATTTGAAAAAATGTAGAATAACACAAGACCGTGAAAAACATGGGTGGAAGGAATTGTTCTCATCTTCAGAAAAAGCAAAGCCCATTACCTCATTGTGTCCATCTCTCGAGTGGGTCTGTCATTCTGTCTTACCATAATTTTAATTTTAATTTCTCTGATTACTGATGAGAGCAAGCATTTTTTCAGATAATGTCCAAGATACCGTCAGCTATCTTCTGACAAATTCTGATGTTGTTGGCTGCCTATCCATTCATTGCTTGTCATTTTTTGATTCATTTTTCAGAAGGTTGTATGAATTTTTGTTCATTTTGTGTTGGGCAGACACATCCATCCTAGAGGTTTCTCCATTAATGTTTTAATAGGTTCCTTTGATGATCAGACATTCCTTACGTTAATGTAAAATTCTCCTGTCTTTTATGGTTATTTCTTTTATGTCACCTTTTCAAAATGTTCTACCCTGAGATAATTAATATATCCCTCATGTTGTCTTTTAATAGTTTACAACTGCACCTAAAAATTCCAGTCTTTAATCCACCTTAAATTGAGATTTGTCAGCATGCAATCTGGGGATTCCAGTTCCATTATTTGGGATCGGTAATTAAATGCACCAGCATCATTGATAAGCAGCCCAGCTCTGCAGTGTAGAGCTCCAAGCCCTGATGCATTAATTAATGATTTCTATGTAAGTGAGTTTCTCGGGGGTTTCTCCATTTCTTTGGCCTATCTGTGTCTCTCTGGTCAAACCCTGGTCCATCTTAATTACTTTTGTTTCACAGCAATGTCTGATATCTCTGGTGACAAGCTCTCTCTTTGCACACCCTTTGCTCTTCCAAATACACTTTAGAATTAACTTGTCAAATAATTTTTAAAAAAGCTTTGCATTTATTTATTTATTTATTTATTTATTTATTTATTTATTTATTTATTTATTAGTGGATGCATTGCATCTGCAAAGAAATTTATATAGCATTGATATTTTTCCTGATGTTAAGTTTCTGAAATCTGCTTTGTAGTCTCTGACTGGAAAGACATTTCCTTGGGTCAACAAACATGTTTTTTTAAAAAGAACATAATTTGTGTCTAAAGCAGAAGCATGGCAAGGTGGCACTCATAAAAACATGAAGCTCTTTCCTAAGGCTGGAGGCAAAGAAGTTTCTAGAATATATTCTACAAGGCATTTGTCAGGTGAAACAATTGTTCTGTAAAATTTGCTGTCTTAGGAGGTGATGATTAGTTTTGGTATTTTGGGGAAACCACTAAATCTTTGAATTTTTCAACATTAAAATAAAACAAAAGCAATTTCTGTACATTCATATATATGCACTATCTTTATTGCTCATTTATCTGTTGTTTTTAGACAGGGTCCAAGCTATTTGGAAGTCACAGAAATTCTTTGACTCTATCCTGAGAGCTAGGATGACAGTCATGAATAGTCATATGTACCTTATGTATTTAACGTTTAGTTAATAATAATTATTGAGTTTAGTAATAATTTCTGAACATAATTAGTTCACTCTTGGAAAAAATATTTTTCTACATGTAAATGATTTGAGTAGCAATCTCTTCAATATTGTCTTATTTATTTCTAATTTTACTCGGTCTTTGCACAATGAAGTTAGTGAGTAGCTAGACCAGAATGGACCTACATTTAGGCATGCTATTTTTCTTATAGGACTCAAAATTCACTAAAAGAAACTCACTAACTAGTTTGGCCCATTCCTGTGTCCACACAGGTGAATTTTAATATTTCCTCTCTGAGGAAGGTTAGTCATGCTTGTAATGTGCAGGTAGTCTCTCATTGTGGATTGAACTGCCTTATTCATTCATAGCTGATTAGTGGGACCAGATGCAAGTAGCCCACTTGATTATATAAATCTGACAAGCTCTCTGCTCATGTGGATACAGGAGGCATCCTGGTTCCTCAATTTTAGTTGAGTGAGCAGAGGAATTTGGAAAAGAACAGAGCAGAAGCCTTTCCCTCAAAAAACCACTTCTCAGATTTCTCCATCTCAGACCAGACCTTTATTTCGTTATTTTCCTAAAGTTGATGGCCACATCCACACTCCTGTGACACGACTATTTTAGATAGCTGGAACCTTTAAGTTTCAGTTCTGTACATTACCTGAAGAAGACATCTCTTTTGCTTCACATTGTAATTCTTTGTTTTGTGCCTTCTCTAGTAAATTGCACATTCTCTAAGGGTATAATTTTGTCATATACCTCTTTTCTTCCCTCCAGCTCACTAACTACTTGTATATCTTGTTATAAATCATGGTCACATGTCATATTAGTCTCAAGGGGCTACCTACAAAGAAGTCCGCATGCAGGCTTGCTAGTCTTCTGTGAACTAATGCATCCTTGGGGATGTGTAGCTACTGTAAACAAAAATGTAGTTCAAAATAATATTACCTTTCCAAAAGGGAAAGAATGGTTTAATATAACTTCAGATTTCTCCTGTAACTGAGAAGACTTGCAGTAACAGTGTGAGCAGAGCCTCAGAAATAGCAAGTAATAAAGGAAACAAAGCAAACACACTGAGGTCTGTTCCTACACATTAAAAGTTGTTTGTTGCAGAAAGGGATCAAAGCTCTTTTGGTCTTGTGGAATACACGGTGGCTTCTATGAATTGAGGCTCTCTATAGATACGAGACAATTTGACCTGTGTATTATGGGTCACACTGCTTCAGTGACTTGGGCACAGTATGCTCAGGAAAATAGCTATCATCACCTGTGCTGGTAATGTGAGTAATGTGTGGGTGCCACCTGGCCCCTCGTTTTAGACAGATATCAGATCCTCCAAATTCTGATGGAAGCTGAATTTATGTCATGGTTGTATCTTTTGATATATATACAACATTACTCTTTAGAAAACAAAAGCAAAATATGATGACAACAAAACTAAGATGAATCACAGAAGTTCAAATGAAGTATGATTTCTTGTATGCTGGGAAATTTTGAAGACTAAGGTGCCAAAGCCAGAAATCCCATAATACGTAAAGAAGACTGATGTTTTGAAGGGAAATGGTCCCCATTGGGGACCATATTTAAATATTTGGTACCAGGTTGGTGGACAGTGTAGAAAGGATATGGAGGTGTCACCTTGGCTCCAGGGGTGGGCTTTGAGGTTTCAAAAGCCCGTACCACATCCAGTCTGTCCCTCTATTTCTCTTCCATGGATGTGTGGCTGAGATGTAAACTCTTAACTACTTCTCTAGCACTATACCTGCCTGCCTGCCAACCACCACATTTCCTGCAATGATGATCATGTATGAGCTGTCAGAAAATGTATCAATTAATTAAAGTTAGTTGAGGACCCCATTTAAATGTCTTTTGCAATAAATAACCTTTGTCTTGGTGTCTCTTCACAGCAATGAAACAGTAACTAAGACAATGGTAAAAATTGATCTTATTGGCGCTTAGAGCTCTAGGAAGCAAATTTTCCTTCCATGTGGCACATAGATGCACATAAAATATGTGTTGCCTACTGATAAGACTTTTATTTTTCATTTCTGTAAGAAGCTATTTCAGAAACTACAGAAATACCCAATGATGATAAGAATATAGATAAAATAAAGATAATTATTTCCTATATTAAATGTTCTCTATGCTTTTGTCTATATCAATTTTCTGTTTTGGATTAGCACTGTGAAATTTATGAAGACTCAGTTCTCCCTCTTCTTGTATCACTGGCTAAGATTTTCCATATAAAAATGATCTTAAAGTTATATCTCTATGGATCCACTGAGTATATTCTTCAGGGTAGTGACACAGCTAGAGTGGAAGGGATTTGTTTTAAATTACATATTTTTTCTATTAAATATCAGCATTTACTGAATTAGTAAATACTATTTTTTACTAATATTTACTCAGTAAGTATCAGTATTTACTAAGTAAAAATACTAGCAAACTTCACCTACCATAAATGAAAACATGTAGAGTAGTAGTATAACAGAGTCTTGCAAGTCCCTTGTAGATTCTGTAGTTCATTGGTAATGTGTAGCTGTAGTTTCTTGACTGTGTCTTCTTGTAGTTCATTGGTTTTTCTATCATTGTTTAATTCAAACTTGAGTCAAGGAGAATAAACTCCAACAATCTCCTGAGGATCAGCAAACCCAGAAACTGGACAATTGTTTATTTTATAAGGGCTTCACAGAAGTTTTAATGCTAGTTAATCATGTTCTTAGTTTTATCAGAAGGATGGTTTTATTTCACCCAATTGTAATGTCTAAAGAGGTCTGTACTTTCCTATTCACATCATCCTAGAAAAAAAACAAAACAAACAAACAAACAAACAAACAAAAAACAGATGACTATCCTCTTTTATTTAGATGAAGGTTAGGGAAATAATGTGATTTTTTTTTGGCTTTTGTTTTATTTCAGTTTTATTTTTACTGTTCAGACATGTCTCTAAACTGGTTGTTATGAACTTTTTTTTATCACACTCATCTGTTTTATCTTTTCTTGGTACCCAAATTACAAGCTTATTTGCTCTAATTAAAAGCTTAGGACCTTTACATTCTGCATGTCAGTAATTCAGATTATAGCAAAAGACAGGAATGGTCATAATATAGGCTTAAACATGTTCCTTACTAGGGATTTTATCTTCTTCTTTCTCTAGATATTTTTACAGTCAGTCAAACACAGGTAGTAGTTAACTTTTAGCAAACATTTATTTATTCCTATTATTTTATTATATCAGCTGCTATGCCTATGTAACCTCTACATTATTATATCTACATTGAATAGAAAGACTAGCAAACTTCTTCTGGGTCAGAAAATACTTGTGATATTTCATAAGGTTTAAATGTGGCATATCATGGACTAGAAAGATAGCTCAGTGATTATCTGTTAGAGCACCGATTGTTCATCCAGAGGACCCAGATTCAAGTACAAGCACTCACATGTAAGCTCACAATTGTAAGTAACAGGAGAATCCCACATCCTCACAGAGTTATACCTGCAGGCAGAACACCAATGCACATTAAAAAAAAATAAGCACTTATTTAAAAAATAGGGGATAAGTTGGGCGGTGGTGGTGCACACCTGTAATCCCAGCAATCTGGGAGGCAGAGGCAGGTAGATTTCTGAGTTCGAGGCCAGCCTGGTCTACAGAGTAAGTTCCAGGACAGCCAGAGCTATACAGAGAAACTCTGTCTCAAAAAAACCAAATCCAAAAAACAAAAAAAAAAAGGGGGGGGGGTATCCAGACATGTTCACATGGTGTTTTAAGAGCACCATTTTGTGACACTGAACATTTTAAACTCAGCACCTTTGTAGCAGTCATTAGGGTGAAAGGCCAGAGGTTGACTCCCACCCAAAGTTTAAGGGTTTCTCACCCATCAAATGTGAGCAAAGAGTCCCACACTCACATTACTGCATCTCCATGTTGTCATAAACTCCACCAAGACTTCCTTGCCATGGTAACTTGTAATTGTGAGCCCATGAGAGGTAGCTTGACATAAGCTAGAGTCCTTCTAGAAGAGGGAATCTCAATTTTTAAACAAATGCCCACACCAGATTGGCCTGTGGACAAACCAAACCCATAGTGCATTTTCTTGAGTAATGATTGGCGTGGAGGGATCCAGCTCACTGTAGGTGGCGCCATACCTGGGAAGGTAGTCTTAGAAGGGGGCTTGCGGGACTTTCGGGGAGTGGGGGGGCTAGAAGATGGGAAATCATTTGAAATGTAAATAAATTATATCGAATAATAAAAAAAAATAAAATGTTAAAAAAAAAAAAAAAAGAAATCAGGATGAACAAGCCATAGGCAGCACTCTTCCATGACCTCTGCATCAGGTCCTGCCTCCGAGTTCTTGCCCTGTTTGATGTCCTGCCATGATGTCCCTTACTGTTAGGTTATGACTCAAAAGTTGTAAGCTAAAATAAATCCTTTCCTCCCC
This sequence comes from Apodemus sylvaticus, assembly GCF_947179515.1. Classification (NCBI taxonomy): domain Eukaryota; kingdom Metazoa; phylum Chordata; class Mammalia; order Rodentia; family Muridae; genus Apodemus; species Apodemus sylvaticus. The sequence goes on from NC_067489.1 coordinate 41,405,261, forward strand.
AAGTTTCTTTATATCATGATATTTTATCACAGCAATAGAAATCCCAAGTCAGAACCAAAATATACCATTTCTCTCTCTCTCTTTTTTAATATTTTTATTTTCTATATTCTTTGTTAACATTCCAAATAATTTCCCCTTTCCTGGATCCCCTCTCCCCATATGTCCCATAAACCTTCTTCTCTCCATCCCTTCTCCAATCACCTCCCTCTTTTTTCTCTGTCCTTATATTCCCTTCCAATGCTAGATCAATCCTTTCCAGGATCAGGACCCTCTCCATACTTCTTCATGGGAGAGTCATTTGTTATGCGATTTGTGCCTTGAGTATTCAGGGCTTCTGGGCTAATTAATATCAACTTATCAGAGATTGCATTCCATGTGTATTCTTTTGTGATTGGGTTACCTGACTTAGGATGATATTTTCTAGATCAAATCATTTGCCTAAAAATTTTGTGAATTCATTGTTTCTAATTGCTGAGTAGTATTCCATTGTGTAAATATACCGCATTTTCTGTATCCATTCCTCCTTTGAGGGGCATCTGGGTTCTTTCCAGCTTCTGGCTATTATAAATAAGGCTGCTATGAACATAATGGAGCATGTGTCTTTATTGCATGCCGGGGAATCCTTTGGGTATATGCCCAGGAGAGGTATAGCAGGGTCCTCTGGAAGTCTCATGTCCAGTTTTCTGAAGAACCTCCAGACTGATTTCCAAAGTGGTTGTACCATCTTACAGCCCCACCAGCAGTGGAGGAGTGTTCCTCTTTCTCCACATCCTCACCAACACCTGCTGTCTCCTGAGTTTTTGACCTTAGCCATTCTGACTGCTGTAAGGTGAAATCTCAGGGTTGTTTTGATCTGCATTTCCCTAATGACTAATGATGTTGAGCACTTCTTAAGGTGCCTCTCAGCCATCCAAATTTCTTCAGGTGAAAATTCTTTGTTTAGATCTGTACCCCATTTGTTAATAGGGTTATTTGGTTTCCTGGGGTCTAACTTCTTGAATTCTTTGTATATATTGGATATTAGCCCTCTATCAGATGTGGGGTTGGTGAATATCCTTTTCCAATTTGATGGTTGCCGTTTTGTCCTTTTAACAGTGTCCTTTGCCTTACAGAAACTTTGTAATTTTATGAGGTCCCATTTGTCAATTCTTGATCTTAGAGCATAAGCTTTTGGTGATCTGTTCAGGAACTTTTCCCCTGTGCCCATGTCCTCAAGGGTCTTCCCCAGTTTCTTTTCTATTAGTTTCAGTGTGTCTGGTTGTACATGGAGGTCCTTGATCCACTTGGAGTGAAGTTTAGTACATGGAGATAAGAATGGATCAATTCGCATTCTTCTGCATGCTGACCTCCAATTAATCCAGCACCATTTGTTGAAAACGCTATCTTTTTTCCACTGGATGTTTTTGGCTCCTTTGTCGAAGATCAAGTGAACATAGGTGTGTAGATTCATTTCTGGATCTTCAGTTCTATTCCATTGGTCCACTTGTCTATCACTGTGCCAATACCATGCAGATTTTAACACTATTGCTCTGTAGTATTGCTTGAAGTCAGGGATACTGATTCCACCAGAATTTCTTTTGTTGTTGAGAATAGTTTTAGCTATCCTGGGTTTTTTGTTATTCCAGATGAATTTGAGAATTGCTTTTTCTAACTCTGTGAAGAATTGAGTTGGGATTTTGATGGGGATTGCATTGAATCTGTAGATTGCTCTTGGCAAGATGGCCATTTTAACTATATTAATCCTGCCAATCCACGAGCATGGCAGATTTTTCCATTTTCTGAGGTCTTCTTCGATTTCCTTCTTCAGAGACCTGAAGTTCTTGTCATATAGATCTTTCACTTGTTTGGTTAGAGTCACACCAAGATACTTTATATTGTTTGTGGCTATTTTGAAGGGTGTCATTTCCCTAACTTCTTTCTCAGTCTGCTTATCCTTTGAGTATAGGAAGGCAATTGATTTGCTTGAGTTGATTTTATAACCAGCCACTTTGCTGAAGTTGTTTATCAGCTGTAGGAGTTCTCTGGTGGAGGTTTTCAGGTCACTTAAGTAGACTATCATGTCATCTGCAAATAGTGATAATTAGACTTCTTCCTTTCCAATTTGTTTCCCCTTGACCTCCTTATGTTATCTAATTGCTCTAGCTAGAACTTCAAGTACTATATTGAAAAGATATGGAGAGAGAGGATAGCCTTGTCTAGTCCCTGATTTTAGTGGGATTGCTTCAAGTTTCTGTCCATTTAGTTTGATGTTGACTACTGGTTTACTGTATATTACTTTAACTATGTTTAGGTATGGGCCTTGAATTCCTGTTCTTTCCAATACTTTTAGCATGAAAGGATGCTGGATTTTGTCAAATGCTTTTTCTGCATTTAATGAGATTATCATATTGTTTTTTCTTTGAGTTTGTTTATGTAGTGGATAGCATTGATGGATTTCCTTATATTGAACCATCCCTGCATCTCTGGAATGAAGCCTACTTGATCATGGTGGATGATCGTTTTGATGTGTTCTTGGATTCAGTTGGCAAGAATTTTATTAAGTATTTTTGCATCAATATTCATAAGAGAAATTGGCCTGAAGTTCTCTTTCTTTGTTGGATCTTTGTGTGGTTTTGGTATCAGCGTAATTGTGGCTTCATAGAACAAGTTGGGTAGAGTTCTGTCTATTCCTATTTTGTGGAATAGTTTGAAGAGTATTGGTGTTAGGTCTTCTGTGAAGGTCTGATAGAACTCTGCACTGAAGCCATCTGGTCCCATGCTTTTTTTGGTTGGGAGCCTTCCTATGACCCTTTTTATTTCTTCAGGTGTTATGGGACAGTTTAATTGATCTATTTGATCCTGATTTAGTTTTGGTGTCGGATATCTGTCTAGGAAACCGTCCATTTCCTCCAGATTCTCCAGTTGTGTTGAGTATAGGCTTTTGTAGTAGGATCTAATGATTTTTTTAATTTCCTCAGTTTCTGTTGTTATATCTCCCTTTTCCTTTCTAAGTTTGTTAATCTGGATACTGTCTCTGTGTCCTTTGGTTAGTCTGGCTAAGGGTTTATCTATCTTGTTGATTTTCTCAAAGAATGAGCTCCTGGTTTTGTTGATTCTTTATATGGTTCTCTTTGTTTCTACTTGATTGATTTCAGCCCTGAATTTGATGATTTCCTGCCTTCTACTCCTCCTGGGTGAAATAGCTTCTTTTTGTTCCAGGACTTTCAGGTGTGTCATTAAGCTGGTAGTGTATGCTCTCTCCATTTTCTTTTTGGAGGCACTCAGGGCTATGAGTTTTCCTCTTAGCACTGCTTTCATTGTGTCCCATAGATTTGGGTATGTTGTGTTTTCATTTTCATTATGTTCTAAAAAGTCTTTAATTTCTTTCTTTATTTCTTCCTTGACCAAGGTATTATTGAGTAGAATATTGTTCAGTTTCCACATGTATGTGGGTTTTCTGTTGTTTTTGTTGCTATTGAAGACCACTTTTACTCTATAGTTATCTGATAGGAGGCATGGGATTAGTTCGATCTTCTTATTTTGTTGAGGTCTGTCTTGTGACCAATTATATGGTCGATTTTTGGAGAAGGTACCATGAGGTGCTGAGAAAAAGGTATATTCTTTTGCTTTAGGATAGAATGTTCTATATATATCTTTTAAACCTAATTGGTCCAAAGCTACAATTAGTTTCATTGTGTCCCTGTTTAGTTTCTGTTTTCCTGCTCGGTCCATTGAGGAAAGTGCAGTGTTGAAGTCACCCACAATTATTGTGTTAGGTGCAATGTGTGCTTTGAGCTTTAATAAAGTTTCTTTCATGAATGAGGGTGTCCTTGCATTTGGAGCATAGATGTTCAGGATTGAGATTTCTTCTTGTATTTTTCTTTTGACCAGCAAGAAGTGTCCCTCAGAGTCTCTTTTGATGACTTTGGGTTGAAAGTCAATTTTATCTGATATTAAAATGGCTACTCCATCTTGTTTCCTGAGACCATTTGCTTGTAAAATTGTCTTCCAGCCTTTTACTCTAAGGTAGTGTTTGTCTTTGACCCTGAGGTGTGTTTCCTGTATGCAGGAAAGAGTAGGGTCCTGTTTACATATCCAGTCAGTTAGTCTATGTCTTTTTATTGGGGCATTGAGTCCATTGATGTTAAGAGATATTAAAGAATAGTGCTTGTTACTTCCTGTCATTTTTGACGTTATTTTTTAAATTTGATTGGTTATCTTCTTTTGGGTTTGATGAAAGGTTACTATCTTGCTTTTTCCAGAGTGAAGTTTCCTTCCTTGTATTGGTGTTTTCCTCCTATTATCCTTTGTAGGGCTGGGTTTGTGGATAGATATTGGGTAAACTTGGTTTTGTCATGGAATATATTACTTTCTCCATCTATGGTGATTGAGAGTTTTGCTGAGTATAGTAGTTTTGGCTGGCATTTGTGTTCTCTTAGAGTCTGCATGAGATCTGCCCAGGATCTTCTAGCCTTCATAGTCTCAGGTGAAAAGTCTGCTGTGATTCTGATAGGTCTTCTTTTATATGTTACTTGGCCTACTGCCTTTAATATTCTTTCTTTCTTTAGTACATTTGGTGTTTTGATTATTATGTGATGGGAGGTATTTCTGTTCTGGTCCAGTCTGTTTGGAGTTCTGTAGGCTTCTTGTATATTCATGGGCATCTCTCTCTTTAGGTTAGGGAAGTTTTCTTCCATAATTTTATCGAAGATATTTGGTGGCCCTTTAAGTTGTAAATCTTCACTCTCATCTATGCCTATAATCCTTAGGTTTGGTCTTCTCATTGTGTCCTGGATTTCCTGGATATTTTGGGTTACAAGCTTTTTGCATTTTGCATTTTCTTTAACTGTTGAGTCCATGGCTTCTATGGTATCTTCAGCATCTGAGATTCTTTCTTCTATCTCTTGTATTCTGTTGTTGATATTTGCATCAATGTCCCCTGATTTCTTCCCAAGGCTTTCTATCTCCAAAGTTGTCTCCCTTTGAGTTTTCTTAGTTGTTTCTACTTCTGATTTTAGATCCTGGATGGTTTTGCTTAGCTCCTTCACTTGCTTGTTTGTGCTTTCCTGTAATTCTTTAAGAGATTTTTGTGTTTCCTCTTTCATGACCTCAGCCTGTTGACCAAAGTTCTCCTGTATTTCTTCAAGTGTTTTTTGTGTTTCCTCCTTATTGGCTTTTGTATTCTCCTGAATTTCTTTCAATGATTTTTGTGTTTCCCTTGCAAGGGCTTCTAACTTTTGATCCATTTTCTCCTGAATTTATTTAAGTATGTCCTTCATGTGTTCCTGTACCAGCATCATGACCAGTGATTTTAAATCCGAATCTTGTTTTACTGGTGTGATGGTGTATCGAGGACATGCTGTTAAAGGAGTATTGGGTTCAGATGTTGCCATATTGTCTTGATTTCTGTTAGTGATGTTCCTTCATTTGCCTTTTGCCATCTAGTTCTCACTGCTGTTAATTGGTGTTGTCAATGCTGGACTCACCAGTGCAAGCTGCCTCTTCCCAGATGGCCTCTGGTGCACAGCTTACCTCCTGTACTGCCTGGAGACAGGGTGCTGTTGCCCAGGCTGTTCAGATCCAGAAGTAGACACCTGAAGGCTTCCGCTGGGGCCTGCTGGATTCACGAGAGCACACTGACTCCTCCCATCTGGCCTCCAGGAAGCCCCTCTTGCCTCTTGCAGGACCTGGAGATGTGGAGTTGCTGCCCAGGCTGATCTGGATCTGGAAGCAGAGAGATCTGAGGCCTCCCACAAGAGGCCTCAGGACTGGAACCTAAGCTTTGTGCCACTGGAGCAAGCTGTGCACTCCCAGTGTGCCTCTGGGTGCACACCAGGTCTCCTGCACTTCCTGGGGATCGAGTGCTGTGGGCCAGGCTGTTCATATCCAGAAGCAGACACCTGAAGGCTCCTGCTGGATTCCCCAAAGCACACTGACTCCGCCCAGCCGGCCTTCAGGAAGCCCCTCTTGCCTCTTGCAGGACCTGGAGATGTGGTGTTGCTGCCCAGGCTAATCTGGATCCGAAAGCGGAGAGATCTGAGGGCTCCCTCCAGAGGCCTCACGACTGGAACCTAAGCTTTGTGCCACCGGAGCAAGCTGTGTGCTCCCAGTCTGTACCATTTCTCTAATAAGAATTTCTGTAAATTACTGTGTCATGGCAACAAGAAAAATGATATAGCCTTTTTTAAATGGTTTGTTTTTTTATTAGACATGTACAGTATGCTAGATAGTTAGATATATATGATACAACCAAAAATATTCTTTCAAAGTACTTTTGGCTTCAAAGTGGGTAAATTCATAACCTTGAAAATAATGACTTATGGACTATGAGATGGTTCAGTGGGTAAAGATGCTTGTCAACCAGGTTGCCTAGATTGATCCTTGGTACCCACGTAGCATAAGGAAAGAATTGACAACAATGAGTTGTTCTCTGATATGCATATACTCCCACTCCCATGCCCTGTCACCAGCATGGCAAGAATGTTGATGCATATATACATCCACACAAAATATGTAAATGAGTCAATAATCAATCAATCAATCAATACATAAATAAATACACTCGTAAAACAAGAGCTTTAAAGACAACATAATGTGTGGCATAGAAGGAAAACTAGCTACCTGTGTATGTATTACTTCTTAAGAAATATTCTCTATCATAAACTAAAAGTGCAAAGATAACATTTGGCAGTGTTATCTGTGTTTACCAAATGTATGCTTTCAAAGTCTAAAGATCACATCGTGTGGGATGGTTTTCTCTTTTTGACAGTGAAGTGGCTCTCAGTCCCATTCAGATACCTTCTTCAGATGTTCTATTACTTTAGAAGTGCTTCAAGACAACAGTTTTGTCTGCAGAAGTTGGGTATTTGAAAACTACAAACTGGAAGGACAAACATCTTGATGGTCAACTTAAGAAAAATAATGGAACTTTAGGGTGAGGGGAAGGCAGTGCAAACACAAGATGATGTCAATGGTTCCTACACACAGCATTTCCAAGACAACACCAAGATACAGTACAAGTTTTTAAAAATAATATTAACAACCAACTGTTCACCTTTCCTATAAGAGAAGCTTTATGAAAAATAAACAAAAATATTCATGATTTCTCTCTGGCACTGGTCTAAGCCTGTCACTCAAACTCAGACATCATGAGCTCCTCGGCATCACAATTTGGATGTTATTATTTGTTTATCTTCTCATCATTTCGTACATAAGTATAAAGATAAAAGATTGACAGGCATCTAAAATAGCATTCTTTCTGCTTCATAATCTCACATGTCTTCCCATTCATCAATATACAAAATACAGGGGCTATCCATTTCCTACTGTAGAGTAACTCTGGACAATTGAGTGTGCTCTCTATACATTGCATCTTATCTTCTAAACAGCTTTAGTATGGATATGTCTCAGACCTGCCCAGGCCTTCTTCCCCACATCCCTTCTTCCATCACCTAGACTTTGGAACTTCCTCAGGAAGCCTGTTAACACAGAACATGTGCAGTCTTGATGAACTGTCATCCCAGAAGATGTGCAGTCCTCATGGAGCCTTAAAATCTACTGCTGCTGTTACATGACTACACCCGTGATCTCATTACTATGCATTACTCATATTAGGAGCCCTACTCTTCTCAGAAGTTCCTTCTAGGACAATTTCAAGACCTGGCATATTCCTAACTATGGAGATCAAACATTCTGCATGGTTCAAGGACAGAGGATAACTTATAGTGTCCTTCCTAGAGTATGGGATTCTTACTTGAATAATCGGCTAGATGGTCTCCTTAGCTGGAGATAGCCATTTGTCTTCTGTGTATATGAACAAACTTAGAAGGACAATGAAGACTAGAAGACAGGACCCTGAATCCAGACACTGACTTTCCTTGTTAGTCTTACGAAAGCTTGTTAAATGGGGCAGCTGGAGCTTAGACTTAGATCAAACAAGTTGAAGTATGGACAAAATGAGGAAAGGATGAAGGTGTAAGGGGAAAGAGAGCTTGTCACATTCAATTGAGACACTTCAGACCACACCATTTCAAAAATAAATCTATCCATCCACACCATTCTATCTCAGCATTCACTGCAAATTTGATGTTGGCTATTAAATCTCCTCCCTGTCTCTGACAATCCCATCAATATCTGCCCAGGCTCTGCAATGGCTTCTATAGATATCTCCACACACTACCCCCTCCATACATAAGCAATTATATGTATGTTTAACTAATGTATACCTACATTTGGGGTCTCTCCCAAAGTCTAGCTACACTGCAGAATTGTTGCCCGGGAAACAGTATTGGAAAGTATTTTGGTACTTTAGGATGTGAGTCCTAGTTGGAGGTCCTTTAATTTGGGGAATGTTGCCTTGGAAGGCTTCAGTCTGTATCTTGTCTAATGGTGTATAACTATCCATGTATAATCCCAGCCACTATCCCTTATAGTAAGGACACTATAAGTTGTGCTCTGTCCTTGATGTGTAAACAATATAATATGTATATGATGTATAAGCAATTAGTTTTCTATTATTCTTTGATCCAGTAATAACATGAGATCTGAATCAAGGATTCTTTCTAGGTTACTTTGGCTTGGATGATCATGGCAGCACTTTCCTTTTAATTTATTTATTTTTTTCTTTGCAGTGCTAAAGATAGGACCCAGGGACTCATGTTCACTGGGCAAGATTTCCCCCTCCCTATGCACACCTCCTCATAAACACACAAAGAGATGTAATTTAACATTTGAATAGAATGCTGTTGAATTACTGTTGTTATTTGAGAGAGTCTCTCCCAAAGTCTAGCTACACTGCAGAATTGTTCCCCAGGAAACAGTATTAGAAAGTATTTTGGTACTTTAGAATGTGAGTCCTAGTTAGAGGTCCTTTAATTTGGGGACTGTTGTCTTGGAAGGCTTCAGTCTGTATCTTGTCTAATGATGTATAACTATCTGCTGCTCACCGTTCCCAGCCATTATCCCTGTCAAAGCAATCAAGCAATGAGGTTTCATAGGTCCCAACACAGACACCCTCCCCCAACCTGCTGATGCCTTCTTTCTCCCAGAAATAAGCCTACTCCCTACTACGGCTCTCTCCACAAAGAAAGCATACTACAGTACTACAGTGTTGAGGAAACATGGTTTTTTCTCTTACCACTGAAGCTGCAAGTTTAACACCTGCCCTCTCTCCCTGCAGCCCAGATCCAAAACAACTTATCACCTCACAATAGGTCTCTTCTGTTCTTCCTGCTTAGAGACCGAAATACTCTTTTCTGATCTGCTTTTTGGTAGGACTGACCATAACAATGCTCTTGTATTTACATAAGACTTTATGTTGTGGTGAGGGTTAATCTGTTGCTATGTATTCTAATGCTAAATACTGGCTTTTAAGATCTGGCTGTCCCTTGCCAGAAGATCTTCATGTCCACCATGTGATGTGGTGTAAGCCTTGCTCCCCAGTTTAACTGATCAATAAGACAGTAGAACCTACGATTGAGTAATAGAGGGAGAAAGATGAGACTTGAGAATCAAGTGCAGGGAGAGACCACAGGAGAGAGAGGAGGAAGGAAGAAGCCACCTTGGGGGTAGGTGAGTCTTGAATACATGTCCATGATGGCCAGGCAGCTGGATTAGTAACAATGCAGGGGGAGCATGGCCAGTGATACCACAGGATTACTTACAGTGATGTAGATAAAAAACAACATAGAAGACTGCTATCTGTCCTGCTCTAATGCTTTAAGGCTTATTTTAAATATAAATGTTTTGGGTCTTTTATTTGGGAACTACATGATACAAGGCAGGATGGAAATCCCCAAATAATATTTACCACAGCAATGCTGTCCACTCAGACTTCTTTTCTCAAGTTCCTGTTCTCCCCGAGTTACTGTTAGGTACCCTCTAGATGAGACCAAGAGAGACAGGAATGGCCCTCATTCTGATTTGCCCAACGTACACTGCCTAGCATACTCTGTGCTTTGGTGGGCTACAGCTAAGTGGAAAAACATCTGCTATAAATCACCAAAGTTATTTATTCAAATCTCCAGCAGCAAGGTGGCACACCTCCACTGATTGATTGTGCAGGGTTCCCGCTTGCCACTCATGTTCCTGTGGAGTCTCATTAGGACCTTCCTACGAAAAAAAAAATCTGATCCAGCTAAATTTCGGAAAAGGAAACTATTATTCGAGGAATTCATTTTCAGCAGTTGAATGCCTCAGGAAGTTAGTAATGCCCTGTGGAGCTTTATGCCTCTGGTCCTCTCATTTGAAACCAGCAGAGGTTGGAACAGTTCTTAGTTATTAACATCTAATGGCTGTTTTGTGACTTCTGAAGTGCTTTGGACTCCTCCTTCGAAGTCCCAAGGAATGGAAAGATACTTATTTGAATTTAATTAACTCAGAGGAGATTTGACCCAAAGGATAACAAGTGAATTCACTTGGTACCGAATGTTCCTACATCTCCCCTAAAACTTTATGATATATTTGTTGGACTAATAATTACTGGGAGTATATGGAAAAAGTCCCATCTAAGAAGCAAAGCCAAGAGCAGGAAATTTCTGTCGCCACTGCTCTCCTTTTGCTCTCTGGCCATGTGCTCCCCCCTTTGTCTCTCATCCTCTCATGCAGTAATCCTCGCACCGAAAAAAGCCTCTGGTCCAGCTAAAGGCCCCATTACCCACACAGAACAGGAAATATCAGCAAAGGAAACCTCCAGGTTTTACTTTCCCTTAGGGTCAACCTCACATCTATCTTTCCTTCCTAAGAGTGTATACAGAACTCTGTAATTTAGAAAGGTATTCTTGAGTTAAGAGGGTTTTTTTCCTTTCTTTCTCTCTGTCTTTCTTTCTTTTTCCAGACAAGGTCTTGATATATATCTCTGAAAAGGCTGGAACTCACTGTGTAGCCCAACCTGACCCTGAAATGATAGTAAATGGCTTGCTTTCTGCCTCCTGAGTGTTCAAATTGTGGATCTGGACCACAAAGCCTAGTTTCTTAAATACCTTCTCTTGGTCACTTCCTTGTTACCATGCAGACTCACATCTAAACTGGAAAACAGCTCTATATGCATGCATTGTGAGTGCTATAGATTCTATATGAATGCTATAGACTCTATAGATTCTGCACAAGATTCCACAATCTGTGGATTTGTTTATTAATGAATATTTGCTTCTGATGTGTTGTGTCAGGTGTTATGCTAGGTTAAGCAAGGCAGGAATGATCTCTGCTCTGAAAGACTTTTCAGAGCAACACAAAAGGGCATTTATTTACTGGCTTGGCTACCACATGACACACTGTAGATGACACATAACACTGGTGCCATCTGAAGTTCCTAAACAGAAAAGGAATCATTCTAAGAAAAGAATTGGAAACTTCTTGGACAAAAACAATAGCAACTGGATGACAAAAGAGAGGGGATGTCTTCACAGAGAATTTGGAGGCAGGGTCAGCAGTGGATAGTTTGCAGAGCAATTAAAGGTACCCCATTGGTTTAACTTTAGGAAGATTATTGGCTCTGCTGAGTCGAATCTGAAGATGGAAAAGAGAAGCAGGTGTAAGGAAAGTTTAACCAAAGGCAAGAATAATAATGGGAGGAGATACAGAGAGCAAAATAATTCAGTTTGCTTAAAGATACATTGACTTAGAGATGGCATAGCCGCTGCGGATTTTAAATTCAGATCAGAGTCTGAGAGCATCTCTAACTGGAAGTATAGACCTTCTGTCATCCCACCTCTGTACACATTTTAGATATTTGCTTTTTATTCAAGCTCTTATTCCTTGAGGATTTTGGCAGCTTACAAGGCCACAGAGAATATAGCATGATAAAGTAGAAATGAAAATATTAGGACATGTCATACTTACGGACTCTTTCTGCAAATTTAATGGTTATTAGTTTCTGCTACATACATTCCAGGAAACTCTAGATCTTATTCCATCCAAAGTTTGCATATTTTACCTTTCTGAGCTCTCTTAGACACTGAAGAAAATTATTTTCCTCTTCAGATAGTGTAGGGTCTCCCCCAACCCCACTCCTATTTTCAACTAAAGGATGAGAGTCAGTCTTTTAAGTTCCTTGGAGGCGAGGTGTTACAAAACACACACCCTATCACCAGAGAAGCTTAAGAAATGTGAGACAAAATCTGAACCCGTTCCACGGGAACTCAGTAAATTTCTAGTCTCTGCTACAGAGCTGTTTATGAGCAGACTGTCTCCTGCCTTGGCTGGAGCTAAGCGAAAACTGAGAACCTGGAGCTGTGGAAGGTATGGCCAGGCTCTGAGAGCTGAATCTACAATATTGTTAACAAAATGGTAAGAGAGAAAGCAAAATGAGGAGCCATGGTACAGCCTCAGAGAAGACATGTCATACCTCCACATGCACAGTTCCCCTTCTATTAATAGCCCTTGCTAGTTTGTTTGTTTGTATAAAATATAGAATCTAATTATGCAGCCCTAACTGGCCTGGAACTGACAAAGATCCACCAACTTCTACCTCCTGAATGCTGAGAGTAAAGGAATGTGCCATGAAGCCCAGCTCCAGTTAAAAACTTCATTGTAAAGATTCAATTCTACAAGAATCTGTGGATATGAAACAAATATCTGTGGACTCTTCACCTGAGGATTATCTAAAGGTGATTGAGTGATGATGGGATCTAGTATGAGTAAGAAGAGGGCGATCCCAGATGAAGCCTAGCCAACTCTATCTCGGATGTGACAATGGAGAACAAAAAGGAGACAAGAAAAACAAAGGTAGAAGAACATTCAGAGAGACAAAGTAAATAGCTCATTGTTCTGGACTGACCCAGTGCTTATTGTCCATGAACTTGTTAGCTTTATTTTTCAGAGGAAGGAAGGAAAGAAAATCCTTTTTTGTTTTATAAATGTCTTTCTTTTTTTTTTATCATATATGTTCCTTGTATGAGAGATGATTAAAGATATCATTTCAGTATCATTAATTACACAATTTAACCATGGCTGGTTTCACCAGTAGACTTTAATGGATACTTGACCTAAAGAAACAATGATTCTAAAACACTTCTGAACTTGAATGCAGAGGCTGTAACTAGATAGGAGGACAGTTTATGCTTCCCTTCCTCAGGCAGGAAGTTAGCAGACTTTAGACATGTAATTAAAGCAGTATTAAATGTGGTGGAGACAGTTTTGAAACTGTTTTGTTAGAAAACAAGAGTAGATATGCATTTGAGAAGAGATAAATAGACTATTGTGAACATCTGTTGTTTTCCTTCATTGTGTCGGTATGTTTAAACAAAATTACTTTAGGAACAAATTCAGTAGCCAATGGTTAACAGCAGCAAAAGCTTGCTTCTTATAGTAGTTGTTTATTCTGATCTTGCCTCACTCAGAAAATGTGACAGCACATGGCCGGGTTCTTTAAGTATCCACTAAGTACACATGGAGGGACCCATGGCTCCAGCTGTATATATAGCAGAGGATGGCCTTGTAGGGCATCAATAGGAGAAGAGGCTCTTGGTCCCATTAAGGCTAAATGCCACAGTGTAGAGGAATTTGAGGGCAGGGAGGCGGAAGTGGGGGGAAGGGTGTGGAAACACACTCATAGAAGCAGGGGATGGGGTATAGGATAGGGAGTTTCTTGGGGGGATCTGGAAAGGGGATAACACTTGAAATGTAAATAAATAAAATATCAAATAAAAAAATAACACTTGTACCTTCTCTAGCATATGACTTTTTAAAAGCAAGGCCAATGCCAATGTAGTCCTGAGAGGGAAGGCACCACAGAGAAAGATTTGCATTTCTTTCTTTCTTTCTTTCTTTCTTTCTTTCTTTCTTTCTTTCTTTCTTTCTTTCTTTCTTTCTTTCTTTCTTTCTTTCTTTCCAATAATGTTCTTCCACTTCAAGAACAATCCCTATCCAATTTACAACCAAGATTAATTTGACAGAATTGGCATGGGTTTAGAGAAAGTGGGAGCACTATTCTTAGCTAACTAGAGGGGTCTACACAGTTGAGTAGAGTAAGAGCAGTGACATTAACTTCCTGGAAGGAGAAATTGTTTATCTGCCCAACTTGCTAAAAGGATATCCATTAATCTAGACGTTGCATGCACAGTTAATTAAAGAGAGCTTGCCAAGAGCAGAGTTGAACAATACAAGAGATTGAGCGAATTGGGTGAAGCCCGATTGTGACAACAAAAGGTTTAAACCTGGATTTTCAATCTCTTTGCTTCCGTATTTCTCTATCACCAAATCTGTCTCAGTTGGTATCTTAGTCATGGTTCCTATTCCTGCACAAACATCATGACCACGAAGCAAGTTGGGAAGGAAAGGGTTTACTGAGCGTACACTTCCATGCTGCTGTTCATCATCAAAGGAAGTCAGGGCTGGAACTCAAGCAGGTCAGGAAGCAGGAGCTGGTGCAGAAGCCATGGGGGAGATGTTATTTACTGGCTTGCCTCTCCAGGCTTGCTCAGCCTGCTTTTTTATAGAACCCAAGAATACCAGCTCAGAGATGGTACCACCCACAAGGGGCCCTCTCCCTTGATCACTAATTGACAAAATGCTCTACAGTTGGAGCTCATGTAAGCGCTTCCTCAAATGAAGCTCCTTCCTCTGTGATAACTCCAGCCTGTGTCAAGTTGACACACAAAACCAGCCAGTACAGTCGGTATTGTACAGTCTTTATATTTGTAAATGAAGAAAAGCTAATGCCTAAGCTAAGCATGTAAATGGCCATACATACTTTCCTAAAGGTGGACAGCATACTTTTTTGCAAAGCTCACAGCTATCAACTCAATCAACTCCAACTGAAAAAATATATAATTACAATATGGTTGCTATGCTCTATCTTCACAACAAAACATTGTCAAATAGAAATATATTTACACACACACACACACACACACATACACACACACACACACACGGACATTTTAAAAGCTTGGTAACTTTATTATGACCCAACTAATACAATTTATAATACCAAAGTGAAGTATAGAAAGTCTGTTTGCTCGGCTTGGCAATCATAGCATTTTCAGGAATAAACTTCCTAGAAAATCTCCCCATGCCTTACCCCTAGCAGCTGCATATTTCCATTCACCCTCCTGGCCCTCTAGACTTCTCTACTGTCTGTACCCATGCCTGATTCTGCCCCCTATATCTCTTGCTCTCTTATCTCCCACCAGGTTCCTTATTCTCTCTTTCTCCCATAACTCTTTTGGTCCCCCTTCTAAGTGGGATTGAAGGATCCTCATTTGGGCCTTAGTTCTTGTTTAACTTCTTTGGATCTGTGGGTGTGTATCATGGGTATTCTGATATTTTTTGGCTAATATCGACTTATCAGTGAGCGCGTACCACACATTTCCTTTTGGGTCTGAATTACCTTGCTCAGGATTTTCTAGTTCCCTTTCTAGTTCCAAATTTGCCTGCAAAATTTATGATGTCATTGGTTTTTCTTTTTTCTTTTTCTTTGTTTTTTTTGATTGGATATTTTCTTTATTTACATTTTAAATAGTTTTTCCCTTTCCAGGTCTCCCGTTCAGAAACCCGCTATCTCATCCTCCTCCCCCTTCCTCTATGAGGGTGCTTCCCCCACCCACCAAACCAATTCCCATCCCACAGCACTGGCATTCCCCTTACCCTGGGGCATTGAACATCCTCAGGCCCCAGGGCCTCTCCTCCCCCTGATGTCCAACCAGGCCATCCTCTGCCACATATGTGGCCAACACCACGGGTCACTACAGGTGCATTCTTTGGTTGGTGATCCAGTCCCTGGAAGCTCTGGGTGGGGGGTCTGGTATATTGTCACTATTGCTCCCTCCATGGGGCTGAAAACCTCTTCAGCTCCTTCAGTCTCTTCTCCAACTCCTCTGTCGGGAACCCCCAAACTCAGTGCAATGGTTGTCTGTGAGCTTCTGCCTCTGTCTTTGTCAGGCTCTGGCAAAGCCTCTCAGGAGACAGGATGTCATTGGTTTTAATAGCAGAATAGTATTCCATTGTATAAATGTACCATATTTTCTGTATCCATTCTTTGGTTGAGGGACATCTGGGTTGCTTCCAGTTTCTGGCTGTAATGAACATAATGGATCACATATCCTTGGGGTATGATGGAGAATTTTTGGGTATGTGCCCAGAAGTAGTACAACTGGGTCTTCAGGTATTTCCAACTTTCTGAAAAACTGCCAGACTGACTTACAGAATGGTTTTTACAAGTTTGCAATCCCAACAGCAATGGAAGAGTGTTTCCATTTCTCCACATCCCCACCAGCATGTGGTATCACTTGGGTTTTTTACTTTAGCCATTCTGGTTCCTGTAAGGTGGAATCTCAAGATCATTTTGATTTGTGTGGGAAGTTCCAGAGTCCCAGGAAGAGGGAGGCACCCAGAGGTAAGTGTAGGGGACCTTAGCTGAAATGCCTAACAGTGGGGATATGGAACCTGAAGAGATAGTATCCCTAAGGAACTCAAAGAGACAAACTCTAGTAGCCAGCAGGACCACCAGTAAAGGAATGGGGACACCAACCCACCTACACAACTTTTGATTTAAAATTAGTCCTGTAGAAATGTAGAGACAAAGATAGAGCGGAGACTGAAGGAATACCCTATTTTGAGACCTATCCATTGGGCAGGCACCAATCCCTCACATTATTAATGATGTTATATTGCATTTACAGACAGAAGCCTAGCATAGCAGCCCTCTGAGGGGCTGAACAAAGATCAGAACAAAGATCAGAGACTCCTAAGAAAGAATTAAGGGAAGGATTAAAGTCCTTCAAGGAGATAGCAGTCCCACAAGAAGAACAATAGTATCAACTAAACTGGATCCCTGGCAGCTCCCAGAGACTGAGCCACCAACCAATGAGCATACACAGGCTAAATGAAGGACCCTGGCACATATATAGCACAAGACTGACTCATCTGGCTTCAGTGGGAGAATATGTGCCTAATCCTGCAGAGACTTGAGGCACCAGGATGGAGCAATACCCTGTGATGGAGAGTTGTTGTCTTAGGCGATGGGGAGGGACTCCGCAATGGGGAACTGAGATGAGAGAGCATTTAGGTTGTAAATAAATAAATAAATAAATAAATAAATAAATAAATAAATAGAAAAAGAAAGAATAAATCTCTACTAGGAGATATCATGAGTTTCTACATGTATGACTTAGACTAGTAACACCAGAGTCATCAATGATGAGTGACAACTGACAGTCTCAGCCCTCACTGAGAACAACTAAAACAGAATGTGTTCTTTACTTTCAGCAAGATCCTCAAGTGCTTCATCTTTATTTTGTTAGCATTAAAATTAAAGTTCCCTATGTTTCCATGTCATATTGTATCATCGACTGTCTTTGCGACAAAAGTATTAAATACTTATAAGAATGTACATTTCTCAGTATAAGTTAATGACAATGTCAATTATCCAACGGTTGCAAAAAATCCTGCATGATTTTGTGAACTGGTTTAAATGATCTGATACAAGAAAACATGACACAACCTAGCATTACTACTGGAGCATCCTCTACAAGACAACAGTGCCCATGGGTAAAGGGCTTGGAGATAAATCATTCCAGAGACAGTTTTAGGCAATAGCATCTGCTTTATTACATGTGAACAACCACTTATGTAGTGTAAGTCTGTCAACTTAGCTCAGATTGGATGGTGAACACTCATACTATCAGAGTTTCTGTTATATTGCTAGGTGATCCAAAGATCCAACAGATACAAAAGCATGAATCACATCTTG
The DNA here is from genome assembly GCF_947179515.1 of Apodemus sylvaticus. NCBI lineage: Eukaryota > Metazoa > Chordata > Mammalia > Rodentia > Muridae > Apodemus > Apodemus sylvaticus. The sequence goes on from NC_067489.1 coordinate 41,422,929, forward strand.
AATGGGATAGCACCAATTTAATCCCATTGCTCATGGTGAATCATTGCTTAATATTTGCAAATTATCTGTGTTCTTTTAGCTTTATATTGATTTGATAAACACCATGATCAAAAGTATCCAGGAAAAAAGATTGATTTGTCTTACATGTATGATCCATTTAGGAGGCCAAGGCAGGAACTGTAGTCAAGAAACTGAGACAGGAATCGAAGCAGACTAATTATTAATCCTGCTTACTATCAGCACCCTCCTATAGATCACTGTGATCCCAGAGCTACAGTACTCTTATTGGTAGGCCCAGTTTAAGCTGTAGACACAATGTAGCAGGACTGGGTATTAAAAGGACTAGATGCTGGGCCTGACTTGGCACTTCATGCATCCCAGTGCAGACTTCCTGGCTTTTCATAGTCCAGCACCTATCTTTCCTCCTCCTATTTTTTCTATCCTATCACACACACACATGCCCCACACATAACCAAATAAGAATTTTCACCTAATAGGTTAAGGAATGAAGTCTGGATAACAGACAGAACAAATCTCACATCCTCTTCAGATTCATTTGCCAGTGAGGTAAAATGCACTTTTCTTTTAATGTCAAGAAAGCTGTTTCATGAGGGTGTAAGGCTGCGAAGAGAGGGACAGTTGACTTAATGAGAGATGACTTCTTAATGGTTGAGGTGCACAGTAGTCATTATCATGAGTATCAGAGTGCCAGGTTATACTGCACAAATGTCTCTTCCCACCATTAATTAGAAGGTGGGTTTGTGTAGCTAACCCATGGTGAGTGCTATATGGGAGCTAAGCTAACCTGCCTTCATAGGGCGTCTGAAGCACCGAATAGAAGTGTGAAGCATCTGGTGAGAATCATTTAAAAATAATTACATTTTTAAAGTCTCCCTGCTTCAGCTCCTGGGATGACACTGCAGTCATTGAGGTCTTTAAATACAGGCTTAAGCTCCTTATTAACGAAGGTTATGTTTAGGTATATTTTATCCAGTGTAAGTAAACATGCTGAGCTCTTTCATTTGAAACCAGCATAACTAATATGTCTTTGCTGCTGCTGCTGCTGTTGCTGCTTCTGACTCTTGGTAGCAAATTAGACTTACATGCTCTGTCACTTTGAGAGAAGATGACGCCAGAAAAACATTTTTTTTTCCAATTAGGATTTATTTATTTACTTTATTGAAAGTAAATAATAGAGTAACTGGATGTGTCATTCTATTTTTCTCAATATCAATATGAATGTTTGCACATTCACTTAGATGTTTCTAACAAATCAAAGACAGGACCCGGTATCAAGGGAGTGGCCAACTTCCTTCAGATCCCTTTGTATCCTTGTTCCTTCTGTACTTCTTGGCTAGGTCAGCTTGTGTGCTGATGCTGGGATGAGTGCACCCCAAAGGGCAAATGTAGATGATCATGGTGTCAAAGATGAACCAGGAGTGTTATTAAATTTAATGTCCTTAAAATTCATAGTGCATACCATTGTCTTTACTTATAATAGACAAAAAAAACCTATATGATGAGTTCTAGACAACAAGTAGTTTTTCTAGACAAATATTCACATATTTGAAGGGGGAATATACTACACTTTATTCATATTGCTTTTATTATTATTAATTAAACTTGTTCTTTGAAATTTCAAAACATGGATAAGATGAATTTTAATTGCTCCCACCTCCACCTCCTACCCCCCTGCCTTCTCCTCCCCCCCCTCCCCCCCCCCCCCCCGGCAAATAAAGGCCTTTTCTGGGGTTCTGTCTTTTTGTTTGCTCTATGACTCATTGAGTTTAACCAAGATAGGCTGCCTGACTATGGTATTTAAATTATCCTTTGGAGTCTGATGAGCTCACAAGTAGAAACACAACTGTAGACAGTGAATCCCTCTTTCCCAGAATCTTTCAGTAGCCAGTAGTTTATCACAGAGGCTCCATATACTCCTCCCCCTCCCCCCACATATAACTAATGATTAACAGAGCCAGACTTACACAGACCCAGTGCTGGTAACAGCAGCTCCTATGGGTTCAAGGATGATGGTTGTATCATTTTTGTTTTTTTGTTTGATATATTCTTTGTTTACATTTTAAATGGTTTCCTCTTTCCTGGGTTCCCCCTCCCTGAAAGTCCCATAAACTCCCTCCCATCCCCCTGTTCCCCAATCAACCCTCCCTCCTGCTTCCCTGTCCTACACCTTATTCCCCTACACTGCTGCATCGAGCCTTTCCAGGACCAGGGGCCTCTCCTTCCTACTTCTTGGGCATGATTTGATATGTGAATAGTTTCTTGGGTATTCCGAGCTTCTGGGCTAATATTTGCGTATCAGTGAGTGTATACCATGAGTGTACTTTTGTGACTGGGTTACCTTACTCAGGATGACATTCTCCAGTTCCACCCACTTGCCTAAGAATTTCAAGAATTTATTGTTTTTAGTAGCTGAGTAGTATTCCGTAGTGTAAATATACCACATTTTCTGTATCCATTCCTCCGTTGTGGGGCATCTGGGTTCTTTCCAGATTCTAGCTATTATAAATAGGGCTTCTATGAACATAGTGGAGAATGTGTCTTTATTACATGCTGGGGAATCCTCTGTCACTCATTTTTAGAAAGGAGAGCACTTTACACCCTTTCCTCCTATTTCCTGTCTTTTGCATTCTTTCCCCGTCCTCCTCCATAATATTCCCCATACTTCAAAGGGATGTTCAGGTAAGTGCTCAGTCATATATTCCTTATTCTCAGCAGACCTGAGTCTCTGCATTCCCCTGTGTCCACTTGGGTCAACACCAGCCTCATCTTCTCTTCCCCACTTATGCACCTGGGCACATTGCCTACATTTTAATTAAATGAAAATTGTCATTTTGTAAGATCACTGGAAAAAGTAAAAGACTCTTGATGGTTAAAGAGGAGGTAGGGCATAATGTTATGAAAGAAACATGTGAAAGACAGTCATCATGTTTGCCAGAACTATAATAAACTTATGGTTTAGAAATAAAATATGCATTGACTTTAGTAATGTTAACATGGTTTTCTGTCTTTCTTCTCTGGGATTGTTGTTTATTTCTTTTCATAGTCCCCTAGAGGAATAATAAAGCAATCTAAAATTACAAATTGAAGCTGTTCAAATCAAAGTTTTAATCTTACAATTAAGACCTATCTTAGAATTTTAAGAAATGTAATAATTATTTTGATATGGTCAATGTAATCAAAGAACAAACATATGAAATTCTCTACACATCACATTTCAAGGCATTCACATATTAAAATGTCCAATTTTAGAAAAAGATGCTCTAGTCATTTACTTAGTAGTTTTAAAGTGTTTTCTTGTATCTCCCCTCAGCAATGAATATTTCTTTTCTTGTCTCACTTGCATTTTATGTCTTCCTTTTGGAATTTCAAAAGTAAACTGAGTCACACTACAATGTAAACAAGTTATCTGAGCAAATAGAAACTCCTGAATTGAGAAACTCCAAATCAGAAGATGAACTACCCTGAAGGTTGGGAAGGGGACATTTTTATAAGATGAATATGGAAGCTACAAGAAACCATTTGATTGACTCTAAAGTTTGATTCACTAGGTCAACCCCTCTGGGAAGTTTCTAGTTATGTAATTATAACTCAGTCGACTGCTTCACATTGGTTGAGTGTAAGCTTTGTTTTTCTTTAATATAGGTCCTGACATCATATAACTCAAGTTAAAATTTGTGTGTTTGCAAATTAAGCCAAGTTAAGAGTTCATTTAAGGTCTTGTTAGCTACACAGGGGTTTTTTAGGCCTGGTCTGTATTTTAATTTACCTTAACAGGAATTTCTTTTCGTCTGAAGGAAGACTGTCTTGGGGGAAAGGGTTCTACTGGGAAGGTAATTAGGCAACATTGCATGAGTTTTCCAGATGGAGTCTCTCAACAGTCTCTCAAAGCCACAGGTGAAGGAAACTGGAGCATAAAGAGATCCCAAGGGGAGAAGCAGAGGTTTGACTGTAGGGCTGCTGTAATGGTGTATCTCTACCAAGAACCTCTCCAATGCAAGTGACTGCTGCCGACAGACCCACTGGACAGGGCATCACAGCCCCTGTCAATACTCAATGAATTCTGTAACTTTAACCTTTGAATCCTTATTTGCTGAAACATCTATGATAATGCCCTTCCATAAAGATGTCCCTTTTCCTCTCTGCAAAATGGCTTTTAGTAGCTGAATATTATATGGAATTATTATTATTCAAGATTCATTTCGAGGCTTACTGTGTGGAATCCTTTTGACTCAACCTGGAATGGGTAGCTTTGCTCTTTTAGCTACTTTAAGATCTTGTACAAATTATGTTAAGTGGATGTCACAGTGTGTTGGAGTGATTTGGACCTAAACTTGTTTCTTTGACTAAGCTGGCTTTTCATGGAGGGTTGAACATCTTATTTGGCATTATATGCTTAGACTTAAGCTCAATAAATATTAGCAAATGAATTTTTGTTGAAGAAATGAGTGAATAAATCTATGCTTGAGAAATAAGACACTAACAGATGCCAAAAGAACATTATTTTCGCTGCTAAAGGTTATGGTCTGTGACAAAGAAGCTTATCTGTGGACAGGAACTGAATTTATAGAACCCTGTCTCATTTGGCATGCTTTGATAGTGCTATGATAGGAAATGACTAGGGGAATTTGAGCAGGATGGCATAGTATCCTTTTATACCACCTTGAAATGCTGACATCTCACCATATTCCCTAAAATCAGCAACAAAATCCAAGTATGACTATCACTCAGTGGAATGTTATGGTTAGGTCAAAGGAGCAGTGTTCGGATGGGAAGATATCCAAAAACAATGGTCTGCGAAAATAATTCTTCTCCTTTAAAATAAAATCGTTTCCAGAGGCTGTGGCTTACACAACAACAGAATCAGCTGATCAGAATTGGAAAGAAGATTAGAACCCCAACAATCCCACCCCTGCCACACACACACACACACACACACACACTCACACATGAGAATTTGCCATCTACGACAGCATTTCTAAAAGGATGGTGATCCAGATTTAACTTGACCTTGTCTGGTGATGGTCATCTTTATTTAGGAGGAAGTCCATTTCACTTTGGATAAATTGGATTGTTTGTGCCAAAATCTGCTTATATCCAGTGATTCTTCTTCATCTTCCCAGAGCTACAAGGAATCTAATTGGGTTCTGTATGAAAGCTTCTTGTGGATTTGAATGCCCTGATCATTTCCCCCCAAACTCCTTTTCTCCAAGATTAGAAACACTCTGTTTCATAGAATAATTCCTTATGGGCTGTTGGTTTAAAGCATTCAGTCCTCCTTGGTCATAGTCCAATGGACACACTCTGGTGCAATACCTAAATACCTTAATGTGCCTAAGCATCGAAGCCCACAAGATTGCAGCTTTTTACTTTATACATACAGAATACTTTATTATTATAGCCAGATATTCCATTATATTCAATGAATAAACAGATCTTTTGACTGTGTTCAACAAATGGGGGTTAGGATGGAAAGGCAAGTAAAATTGTATTTGCACCAAGAAGACAACAACCTAATATAAATGTAAAGTATTCTCTCAAATGATATTATCTAAGTCTATAATTGACACAAAAGCTAAGCATGATCATTAAGTAATGAATATTTTCAGCTTTTAAGCAACTAGAGATCAATATTAGATGGCATAATATTGATCAAAAGCATCTTTAAAAACCAATGCGGTTGGTTTCTAAAATCTAAATGTTGAACTGTGTTCCATCCTTCCTAGTTTCACTGTGTCGATCTTGCTATTATAGAAGCATAGTAAGTACTCATCAATTTCTATCCTGTCACCACGACTGTTAGTTTTAGTCTTTGGGTCAGCTCTAGGACCAAGTGAAACAGGAACACTGACTTTCTGTAGACAAAATGGTTTCCGTTCTGTTTTCCCAGCAGAAATATGTGCTGTGGAATTTGGGTAATGGGAAGTGGTAAGGCATATATTTAGAAAAGATAGTTCATTCCACCATAGACAAATATAGACGTTGGGAATTTTATCTACCATGACTCATGGCTGTCCTGAGGTTTCCCATCCCTAGCTATTAGCATGTGGAGAAGTTGGGAAACAGATATAAGGGCAGCAGATTGTTTTTGTTTTTGCACCAATTTCTGACCACCATACTGCAAATAGCAAGGTCTCAGTAACTCCAGCTCCACTGCAGTTAACCATGTCATAGTAATAGTCATACTTTCTCTGTCTTTGTCCTGCTATTCTAGTGACGGTTATCATGGGACCAAACTGAAAGCTCCCTGCAGGCACAAGTTTGAATGTATGTATTACGTTGTCCTTGCTGTTTCAAATGGTGCCTGCCAGTAACATACACTCTATTGATATGTGCTTTGTAAATATTTGTTGAATAAGTGAATGGATTTGAATCAAAATGGTTATAAATTATTCATATACTTAGTTGGCTTTTTGTTGTTTTTTTAGAAGGACTGATAGACACCATTGAGAGAGTCAGGTTTGTTTGATCATTCTTAGAATGATAAAATTAATTATGTAAAGAATGTTGAACTTCTCTAAACAAAAGAACTTCATATGCACTTAGAGTTTATGCTGATGTTATTTAGTGATGCAAAAATTGAGCTTATGAAATAATAATGACAGCTACTTCTTGCTATCAAAGTAATGGGATAACTTCTTGTGATATATAGTGTAATGAGGCATCACAATATTTCTCTAAAGATTTTTACTATACTTTTTTTTTACATGAAAAACAGGGCTTAGGGAACATCAGTCATTTCTCAAAGGTCGCTGCCCCAAAGAAGTAGCGTTCAAAGCAGGGTCTGCTAACACTCTTCTTACTTGGCAATGTTCATCTATTTGTATTATAAGCAACACCATAAGTACCTATTCTCTTAGTGGAACATTAGAACTGTCACCCAACAGTCAGGGAATTGAAATCCAAGTGGGGTTCTTGTCATACAAAACCGGAGAGGCTTGTCTCGGTGTAGCTGGTGACTCAAGATAGAGATGCTCAGAAAAGCATCCACCAAAATAAACCTGGATATTTTTTCTATTCCCAGCTTTCCTTCAAATATCCAAGAGGAGCTGATAAAGTGACGTTTTATAAGCAATCAGCATTCTTCATCTCTGAAATACATTCCTTTCTTTCTATCCCATTCCTCATGCCCTCAGCCTAGATTTTACAGTCCAAATGAAGTTATGGTGTAGGAAAGTTTGCTCCTCCCTCTCACTGTTATTTCTGATAGAAAAGACAAACTACAAAGCTAACTAGATCTTCGTCTTTCATCAGGAATCTGATCTTCTATAGAAACAGTCTACCAGGCATAGGCAAGAAGAGACAAACAGTATTGGGAAGGAACAGAAATCAGAGCAGTTCTGAGACCCTGGCCCTTTGCTCTGCTATTCTTACAAATTTACTGGTGCTAAAATGCCAGTGTCAGCTAAGACCTTGGATTCTCATGCTCTCTCGGAAGCCATGAAAGTCACTCTGGGCCTTCTGCCTCTAGTACTGGGCACACACTTGGACCTAATTCTCTTCCACGCTGTTGAAATGTATGCGGACTGCACTTCTGTAAAGGTTAAATCTTTTTCTGATCTGGAAAAGTCTCTTTCGCAGCCGATACATTCAGGCACAATGTGTTCCCTTTCAGCACCACTTACAGGCTGGACTAAAACAGATGGGAAAGACGCAGAGAACCATTAGCCACTCAGCAAAGGCAATAGCAGCCCTGGGAGGCCTCTCTGTCAGCAACTCTACAGAAATGAGTGACTTTTCAGAGCCGCTAATAATAATAATGATAGCGACACATTTATTGAATGTGTTATTTTTAACATAATAGCTCTAAAGCCCTTCACTCACACACACACACACACACAATTATTGAATATCTTCCATGGTCAGGACCTTGTGCATAAACTTCAAGAAGTGATATGAATATAGCATTAACAGAGCTGTTTCCTCTCAAATGCTCCGGTCTCAGCATTTTGTTTCTCATCAGTACATTGATGAACGTCCTCTCCTTGGGTGCAAAGGAAGCTCTGTGTACAACACTGATTGCTTAAGCTCTGTCCACCTCCCTCTTCCATCTTTATTTCTTTCTGTGCTCTTTCAAGCCTCCAATGCTTCAGGGCCACTCATTGCCACCCAGATTCCTTCATCCTGATACCATCCTGGTTTCCATTTCTTTAAGTCTCTCTTGCTCTTCACCACTTAAACACATCTTAAAGGCTCCACTTCAATATCCTTCCAGAAGCTCTTTCTGAGTTTTTTCCAAACTCCCACTCAGCTCCTCTTTTTATTACTGGTTTGCAATATTTACTCGTATTTATTTATTTATATATTTATGTATTTATTTATTTATTTTTGAGTTGGGGTCTCACTGTGTAACCTTGGCTGGTCTAGAGCTCACTATATGAACCAGACTGGCCTTGAATTTACAGAGAGATCCACCCATATTGGCCTCCTGACCACTTTACTGTGGCTCTCAACACTATTTATCCTATAGTACTTATCAATGCTGTAGAATAAGTTAGCAAGGTCAAAACATTGAGTAACGCAAACAAACAAACAAGCAAATCAGACAAACAACGCTCATCAGACATAGTTGGTGAGAAGTCCAAGCTCAACTGTGTTGGCCATCATCGAAGCATGAGGTAGAAAGCATGATCTGAGTGAAGCCTGGAAGCTTGCATCAGACTCTGAATTAAAGTGTTTCATGAGGACAGTGTTGCTGCAAGAAGGGAAACAATGGTGTCTAGGATGTTTGAGCAATGCCCTTCAAATTAAGAGCCCAAACCCAAAGTGAGGCTGTGTATATGAAGTTTTAAATTTTCCAAGATTTGTACTTTTAAGAAGGCAATGGGGACTCACTGGCAGTTCATGAGACAAGAACTTAGTGATATAATGTGTTTCAGGAAGGTCATTGTTACAGCAATGTGAAAGATGATTCAAATACAATGAGTGCTTTAGAAACCCAAGGAAAGAAATGCTTTTAAAATAGGGCTGCATCTGTGAAATTGGAAAAGAACTGAGACTAAAGCCACTGTGGGCACAGGTGAAGTAGGGGGATAAAGACAAGAAAAGAAAGTATTGTCAGAACTAAATAGAAAATGTGATTTAATATTACACCCAAAGTAGTGTACTTTGGTGATTGGTGTAGAGTTCTTTTCCTAAAAAACAACAGAAGAAAAATATGGAGAAAAATCCTTGAAAACTTGGAAATTCTCTAGGTTTTAATAAGAAGTATGCATGGAGAAGAAGATTTGGAGTTTTGTGATTGATAAATTGATCCAAAAATGATTAGACATGTTTTTATCTAGTCAGACAAACCATGACATTTATTAAAGAAGTAATGGGATTGATTTAGGTATAGATAAATTGAAGAAGGTCTAGAATAGTCCTGTAAGGCACTGACTACTACACAAAGAAAAATAGAAAAGATTTCTAAATGACAGAACACAAGCTACAATTTCCTGTTTGTTTGTAGGCAGCTGATGTGATTTTAGTTATCTACTGCAGACTAGCAAGACTGCAAAATAAGTGGCTTAAAATAGAATCCATTTTTAAAAATGGTCATGATCAGCAGGCCAGAAACTAGGACACACCATGTATAGGTGTTTCTCTTTCTCTCTGCGTCATTGACTAGGGTCAACTTGGTCACAGTTCAACATACCTGAATATATTGGGTTTTCTTAAAAGCTTTCTTATTATTATTGGATGCTTCACAGATCTAGGAACATGGATTAGTCAGGTTTCTGCTCCTATGACAAAATATTCGATGTTACCAGCTTTGAGGGAAGAAATGTTTATTGGGGTTTCATGTTCCAAATGTTTTATTTAAACTTGCTTGGTCCTATTGCCTTGATATCTGTGTTGAAGTAGAATGTTATGGCAAAGCCAAATTTAGGAATATAACTTGAGTCACAATAGACCAGATTCATCTACCCATCCTCCATAAGCCAATACAATAGTCAAATTAATACTAAAAAGAAGACAAAAGAAGATTTAACCAATGTGACCACACTGAGAAGAGGTCTGGTGTTCTCCTTTCACCCACATCCAAGATTTCAGACCTGAAGTAAGATCAAAGTTTTAGTAGCATTCCTAGTCTAGTTATAGTCATGCCCATCTTTGTCCTGTAGCTGTTTTGACTATGCTCTTCTGTGCAATGATCTCATAAGATATTAATCTCCTTCACTTCCCCTAGCATGAAAGTTCTACTTCATTGGTCTGACAGTCAACGTTAGGAGCCTAAGTCTCTTTAGAATATCTGTATCCTACATGCTCTACTATGTTCATAGCAGCCCTATTTATAATTGCCAGATGCTGGAAAGAACCCAGGTATCCCTCAACAGAAGAGTGGATGCAAAAAATGTGGTATATCTATACAATGGAGTACTATTCAGCCATTAGAAACAACGAATTCATGAAATTCTTAGGCAAATGGATGGAGCTAGAGAACATCATACTAAGTGAGGTAACCCAGACTCAAAAGGTGAATCATCGTATGCACTCACTAATAAGTGGTTATTAACCTAGAAAACTGGAATACCCAAAACATAATCCACACATCAAATGAGATACAAGAAGAAAGGAGGGGCGGTCCCTGGTTCTGGAAAGACTCAGTGAAACAGTATTCGGCAAAACCAGAACGGGGAACTGGGAAGGGGTGGGAGGGAGGACAGGGGAGGAGAAGGGGGCTTACGGGACTTTTGGAGAGTGTGGGGGGGGGCTAGAAAAGGGGAAATCATTTGAAATGTAAATAAATTATATCAAATAAAAAAATTAAAAAAAAATCTTAAATAACAACAACAAAAAAAAACAAAAAAAAAAGAATATCTGTATCCTTCCCAGGACATATAAGAAGGCAGGGAGATACAAAAGGAAGCTTCTCATGTCACATTGATTAGAAAACAGAGAGGAAGAAATGGCTCAGGTCCATTGTTTCTTCCACAGATGTGGCCTCACTAATCTAACTCATGCCCAATGTATCCAAACCTTTCTGTAGGTTTTTTCCCCACTTCCTCCTAATAATAATGCAAGTCAAAGACCAAGCCCTGCATCTAGGGTGTAAAGGCATTTAAGAGCCAAACAGTAGCAGTCATATGTTTATTTATGTGTATGTTTGTATGGTCCATGTATCTGCAGAGGCCAGAAGAGAGCTTTCTCAGCTCTGGAGCTGAATCTACAGGTGGTTGTATATGTGATACAGGTGCTGGGAACAAAACTCTGGCCCTCTATATGATCAGCAACAGGCAGACATTTCTAACCCATAGAGTCATCTCTTTAGCCCCACACAGTTCTGACATATTTCTCATCTAATTTCCTTTCAAGTACCTAGTTTTCTAAAAAGGAATCTAAAGGACCAAAACCAGCCAAGTTAATTGTCCTGGTACAGAACCACTTACTTACTAAGATCAATTCTAGCAGTAGAAACAAAGCTTCAGGGGAGAAATCTTCATTTCGTTTTTGTAATTTTTACCAAGATTTCTTTTCACTGTTTTAAAAATGTATTTGTATGTCTCTATGTGGGCATTTACAGTTGTATACAGCCACTAGAAAGTGCCAGATCTTCATGGACCAGGAGATAGGGGCAGTTGTGAACCACTCAATAGGAGTACAGGGAACCAAATTTAAGTCCTCTGTGTTTTGTTTCTTGGGACAAGGGACTGAGGTACATATTTTACATATCAAAGTAGACCTGGCCTCCAGGTTCTCCCAGCATCCTTGAGCCCTACTTGCTATACCCTGTCCCCAACCCTGAACTTTCCAGCCCAGACCTGGGCTGCCCTTCCCCTAAAGGCTCATCCCTCTATAATCCAGACATGTTGGTCTCCTTGCTTTCTCCTGCCCTAGCTTCTTCTTCTCTTCTTTCTTTGCTTATACTTCTCCCCAGGGTGACTTCCCTAGTTTCCCCGCATTGTTTTGTGCCAGTGAATTCTCCCAGAGTAGCTTCCCAATAGACCTGAATTTAAATCTGGCTTGAATTAGCTCATTTCACTGGCTGCTGAGAAATAACTTATCACTACAACATCAGTATTCTTAACCACTGAGACATCTCTTCAGTCCCCTCCTGCCGTAATTTTAAAATAATTTTTAGTGTCATTGAAATTATTTTGGTGCTTGAAATTTTAGAGAGTCCTACAAAAGGTGCTATGTTTAACTGAAAACGTTGGGGTCCGAATGTGGGGTTCTTAGTCTCAGTAATTGAAAAAAAAAAGAAAGGATTCAAAATTAGCTTCCTAGCCCACTTTTTAATACGGTTATTTGGTCCTCTGGAGGTCAATCTTCTTGAGTTCTTTGTATATATTAGATATTAGCCCTCTAATTTAGAATTGGTGAAGATTTACGATTTAGGGTTCATGAAGATACTTTCCCAATCTATTGGTTGATGTTTTGTCCTTTTGACAGTGTCCTTTGCCTTACAGAAATTTGTAATTTTATTTTTCACATGAAGAACTTCGGATGGCTGAGAAGCACCTTAAGAAATGTTCAACATCATTAGTCATTAGGGAAATGTAAATCAGAACAACCCTGAGATTTCACCTCACACCAGTCAGAATGGCTAAGGTTAAAAATTCAGGAGACAGAAGGTGTTGGTGAGAATGTGGAGAAAGAGGAACACTCCTCCACTGCTGGTGGGATTGCAAGATGGTACAACCACTTTGGAAATCAGTCTGGTGGTTCCTCAGAAAACTGGGCATGGCACTTCCAGAGGACCCTGCTATACCACTCCTGGGCATATACCCAGAGGATTCCCAAGCATGCAATAAGGACACATGTTCCACTATGTTCATAGCAGCCCTGTTTGTAATAGCCAGAAGCTGGAAAGAACCCAGGTGTCCCTCAATGGAGGAATGGATACAAAAAATGTTTTATATTTACACAGTGGAGAATGGAGTACTAATCAGCCATCAGAAACAATGAATTCATGAAACTCTTAGACACATGGATGGAGCTGGAGAACATCATACTAAGTGAGGCAACCCAGTCTCAAAAGATCAGTCATGGTATGCACTCACTGATAAGTGGATATTAGCTTAGAAACGTGGAATACACAATACATAATTCACATATTAAATGATGTCCAAGAGGAATGGAGGAGTGTCCCCTGGTTCTGGAAAGACTCAGTGCAGCAGTGTAGGGGAATTCCAGAACAGGGAAGTGGGAAGGGGTGGATGGGGGAGTAGGGGGAGGGAAGATGGTTTATGGGACTTTCGGGAGTAGGGAGCCAGAAAAGGGGAAATCATTTGAAATGTAAATAAAAAATATATCGAATAAAAAATATAATATAAAAAACAAAAACCAAAAAAACAAAACAAAACAAAACAAAATTAACCTCATGGTCGATTTTACTTAAATTTAAAAGAAAAATTCCAAAGCAGGTTTTTTAGTCACTGCTCTTTTGCTGTGAAGAGCCATTATGAGCAAGGCAACATTTATAACTCACACATTTAATCAGGCACTTGATTACAGTTTCAGAGTTACCCCACTTTCATCATGGCAGGAAGCATAGTACGACCCAGACATGGAGAAGTAGCTTGGTGCTACATCCTGATCTCCAGGCAAAGAGAGAGATTGACAGAGAGAGACAGGGAGAGACGGGAGAGACAGAGAGGAGAGAGAGAGAGGAGAGAGTCAGAGTCAGAGTCAGAGACAGAGACAGAGATACAGAGACTCCCTTACCCACCTAACCTCACTGATCCCCTCAGGGGATTTAGGAACTCCAGAGCCTATTTGCAGTGATACTTTCAATAAAACCACACCTCCTAATTCTAATCCTATCAGAGTTCCACTTCCAGTGACTAAGCCTTTAGTTCTATGAGGCATGGTGGAGCAGGTAGAGTAAAAGTAGAACAAAATACCTGCCCCCCCCCAAAAATATCTAGGCTACAGATTGAATCTTAAAGAAAAAAGAAGAGAAAAAGAAAGTTATGCCTTTCTGAGTCAGACTCAGAATGCTAGATAGACCCAACCACTCGGTGCCTTTGAAGGTACCTGCAGAAGATAAGAGTTCTAGAAAGGAAAAGTTCATTGATCCCATTAAAGGGATAGTTATTCCTTCCATGTCTTTAGTGTGACTTGAGGTGGTCTTGTTTGATTGATTTGCCCAACTGGAATGTTAGGTCTTTATCCAATCCACAGAAATAGCTTTTCCTAGTGGATCTGGTCAGAACCCTGATCAAGCCTATTGAAAATGGTTTCCCAATTTAATCAACTGAAACAGGCCTGAAAATTGCATGTAGACAAGGCTGAAGCAAGTAACCCTCTTGCCCCTGCTTCTGAAGTGCTGGGATTATAGCTTCGCCATCAGTGTACCTGACAAGTACCTGTTCCTAAATGGAAGAAACATTCCAGTAACACTGGCTAACACTCAGTTCCTCTTCAAAATGTCAATCATTTTCTAGACATGTCAATGCTATTTTCTGTTGTTAACACCAGAATGTAATTTCCACAACTCAGGGAGAGTTTGTTTTGGTCTGTTGTGATTCTCTCAAGTACCTTATCTATTGCAGATAATATTTGTAGCATGAATGAGAAGAGACTATGGATTGTGGAGTGGACACCTTGTTTATAAAAAGCCCCTGGTCAGCATTGGTCGGGTAAATGGAGAAAGAGTGTGTGAATACATGGTCAGAATTCTCTGTGCATAGTGGGTATTTCAACACTCTCCCTTCAGTAGCAGTGGCTCTCAATGGCTGTGGTTAAGGCTATAGCTTTCCCCTCCAAGGAGAGTTTGTATCAGCACCTTCAGAACAGATGCTTTGGAGTGCTAGAGAAAATACTTACCTTTATTCCATCTTAAACCCTCCTTTAGCTAAAATTATGGTGTCAGACTTTTTGCAATATTCTTACTAATTAATCATACACTTTGGAGCTTTCTTCACTTCGTCTAGTCCAGCAGCTTTGGGGATGTTTGAAATAAATTACATCTTTCCTTTAACATTTGAATGTGAAAGCTGAGCTTTTCAATGCAACCTTAAAAAAAAAGTCACATAAATGGAAGGAAAGCTGCTTCTAACATTAACTATATCTACATAGAGAGCAAGGAAATTCATGCAATGATCCTTAATGATTCTCCAAAAGATATTACATTTAGTTTGACAAATGACACACCAACCCTCGGGAATTTAAAGTTAAAGCTATTTTAGCTACAAAGGAAATCCATAGTATCATTATATATATATATATATAAAAAAACAGAAAGAAAATGGAGGGGGTAGTTTTCAAGATTTAGACCATTAAAAGTTATCCATACCAATTAGTCAGTATTTAAATAAAAGCTTCAAACTATAATATTGTACTAGATTAGGGGAAGATATTAAAAATATTCTGGGCATATGTTAACTAATCAATTCAGGCTAAAAATATAGACCAATTATTTAAAATTCATGTCTCTTTCTTTACTCACCTATTCAATTGCTTACTAAAATAGGAGGGGGCAAATTAAAGTTTATCACTGTTGCACAAATCAGAATCAAGTGTGTACTTTTAACAATCAGCTCATAAATTGAACTGGTTGTGGAGATATCAGACAGAATATATCTATAAGTAGAGATTGTGTACATTAGAGAATACAGATTTATATGCAGATTTGAGCTGTGCTAGAATATTAAAGTGCAGAGGTCCTTAAGGCATGCTGTCTATTTGTTAATTTTAGCATGGTAACTGAAAGTACATCATCACCAGAATACCTTGTAATGCTGAATGTTTCAAACTGTCTAAAGTGACAAAGGCTTCATTTCAGTTTTCGCAGAGTCCTCAGTCAGTGCTTGCATCAATGTCTAATGAACAACCACCTCAACTGGGTTGTGAGTGCTTCCCTAAGGGCTAAGTGTTAAAAGCTTGATTTCTCTTATAGTACTATTAAAGACAATAGCACCTTTAAGAAGTAAGACTCAATAGTCCTTAGACTCTGAGACCCTGGCAACCTTCCTGTTCTTTTACTTTTTATTGTCTGCTCAGGGAATAAGTAGTCTGAGGAGTTTTACTCATCCATATGCTCTCACCATGAGATCCACAGCCACTAATGCATCCAGGCCAATCATCCAGAGTAGGAGCCACTAAAATGGTGACCCCCAAATCAGCCTTTTCTGTTATGTGGTCTCATCTAGTTGTTACAGCGAAGGAAAGCTGACATGGAAGGTTGTTCTCAACTCCCACCCAATCACATCAATCTTCTACCTTTTTTTCTCAGCTGGAGTCAGATTCCTTACTCTTCTGGAGCATAGAGCTGAGATAAAATATGGGACAATGCTAGAGAAGTACAAATCTACAACAAACACCATGTGTTATGATTGATTCTTATATCCAATCTACAGCTCAAATCCTATCAGTAACCCCCCACACCTCAAATGTGCATGCACTGAACCTAAAGTCAAGATGTTTATGATCCAAGGCAAAAACAAAACAAAACCAAGCAAGCAAACAACAACAAAATCAGCATTTTATCTCATCTACCAGATACCAAATCATTTTCTATTTTGAATGTTTCCAAGGAATAAAGGCTGTAAACCAGTGACTGGTATCTTCAAAAGTCAACTCAAGTGCCATATTTCTCAATGAACTGGTATTACAGCCCTCTCATAACACTTCAAAGGAGACATGGTCAGTTAGGCAGGGCTACCAAGAGTGAGCTCAGATTTTATGATAGCTTAGTACTTAACTGTATTTCAAAGAATGCATAGGGTAACTTTAAACATATTTTGGAGAGTGGTCCACATTGTGATCCAGGGACCAGGATCACACAAAGTCTATCTGAGTTTGAGACTGGTCATAGATACTAAAGGATATTTTGAACTTTCAAGGTTACTAAAACTTGTGTCCATGTGTTTATTCTATATATTTGTACTTTGTAAAAATGTTTGAAAATACAGAAGTATCCACATCATTATAGCTATGCATTTGTATAAAAATTAAAATTACAGGGGCTTAGAGCATGTCCTATTTGAGAAGGTTCACCAAAATTGTCAAAAGCCTTAGCTTTTATCTCCAGATCAGCACAAACTTAAATAAATTGAATTTTTTAAGATGTTGGGAAACCTTGCTTTTATCAATCACAAGGGCAAGGTTCTCTCTAACTGGGACAGAGCCCTTTTTGGGTATAAAAATGCAAATCATACCTTTGAGTCTGTATATAGGTCAGTGCTGCAACTGTCCCTGTGTGATATCTTCACGTATTCTTCAGCTATTATAATCCTTCTATTTTACTTCACACTTTATTTCTAATACTGCATGACTGAGTTTTAACTCTCCTTTGAGAAGTCACTTTCCACTTCTTACAGCATATTGGCCATCTCTTCTGCACCAATAGTGACCAGCAGCCACATCATATGTATTTTGGTTCATAAGTGGAAAGAAGGGGACATATTTTTAATTGGATTTCTGTTTTATATGTGTCCCAGCATACAGCTAAAGGCAATAAATAAGCTTTGAATGACTGTCTTAACCAATGTGCATTTTTCCAAGAAGTAATTCTGCTTCTAGAGATATTTATATCTTATTTCTAAAAAGATATACATTTGATAATAATGAAACCACATAGTAGAAGACCTGCAAGCTATTAGATATCATTGTATAATTCCTTCACTCTGAAGACAATAAGAATATGATATGCACAATACATAAAATGATTTGCTCAAATGTAAGCAGTGAACTGGTGATGAAAATGTCATATATGAATACAACTCAAGACGTAATCACATTCTAACACGCTATATTGAGCTATATTATACTTATAGTATAATTGTCTATATTTAACTATAGTATAAAATGTCCCACCATGAAATGTAAAATTAAACAAAATTTTTAAGTATATTTGTGATTTGATACATGGCTTCTTATACATTACAAAATAACTTGTTGGAATATGTCTGTGAGTGACATTTTGACATGTTGCCTAATACATACTTTTATTTTTTTTGTTTTTTCTTTATTGATATATTTTTTATTTCCATTTCAAATGATTTCCCCTTTTCTGGGTCCCCACTCCCCGCAAGTCCCATAAGCCCTCCTCCCTCCCCCTCTTCCTCCATCTACTCCTTCCCACTTCCCTGTTCTGGTATTCCCTTATACTGTTGCATTGAGTCTTTCCAGAACCAGGGGCCACACCTCCATTCTTTTTGGACATCATTTAATATGTGGATTATGTCTTGAGTATTCAAAGTTTCTGGGCTAATATCCACTTATCAGTGAGTGCATACCATGATTAATCTTTTGAGACTGGGTTACCTCACTTAGTATGATGTTCTCCAGCTCCATCCATTTGTCTAAGAATTTCATGAATTCATTGTTTCTAATGGCTGAATAGTACTCCATTGTGTAAATATACCACATTTTTTGTATCCATTCCTCCGTTGAAGGACACCTGGGTTCTTTCCAGCTTCTGACTACTACAAATAGGGCTGCTATGAACATAGTCGAGCATGTGTCCTTATTGCATGCTGAAGAATCCTCTGGGTATATGCCTAGGAGTGGTATAGCAGGGTCCTCAGGAAGTGTCATGCCCAGTTTTCTGAGGAACCGCCAGACTGATTTCCAAAGTGGTTGCACCATCTTGCAATCCCACTAGCAGTGGAAATGTGTTCCTCTTTCTCTACATCCTCGCCACCACCTACTGTCTCCTGAGTTTTTGACCTTAGCCATTCTGACTGGTGTGAGGTGAAATCTCAGGGTTGTTTTGATTTGCATTTCCCTAATGATTAATGATGTTGAACATTTCATAAGGTGTTTCTCAGCCCTCCGAAGTTCTTCATGTGAAAATTCTTTGTTTAGCTCCATACCTCACTTTTTAATGGGGTTATTTGATTCCCTGGGTTCTACATTCTTGAGCTCTTTGTATATATTAGATATTAGCCCTCTGTCTGATTTAGGGTTGGTGAAGATCCTTTCCCAATCTATTGGTTTATGTTTTGTCCTTTTGACAGTGTCCTTTGCCCTACAGAAACTTTGTAGTTTTGTGAGGTCCCATTTGTCAATTCTTGATCTTAGAGCGTAAGCTATTGGTGTTCTATTCAGGAACTTTTCCCCTGTGCCCATGTCACAGTACTATTATGTGAGCATGAATAAGGAGGTACCTGGTAGGTTCTGCCAAAGTTTATCCTGGAGTAACCACACCATTGAAGGGGAAGGAGGGAGAATGGGGACCTGGAAAATGGGTAGAGACAGAGAGAGGGGTAAGAAGGACAAAATGAGAGAAAGAGAGTAAGAGATGCCAACCAGGAACATGTGAGGACAGAAAAGGAGAGTGAAGAAGGAGAGGAGACTGGGAGAAAGAGGGAAAATGGAGGTGAAAGAGAGAATATAAGGAAACACAGCTAAAACTAAAGGCCATTTGAGGGGTCATATGGAAAGCCAGTAGCAGAATAAAGTGATGTAGTAGTTGTAGCAGTGCAGCTACTTCTAGTAGTACTTAGTAGTAATCGTTCTCTTTAGAGGCTGCTGCATCTAGCTTACAGGGCAGGTGGTTAATGATGGAGGTGTTACTAGGTAGCTGTTGGGCAGAGCTTGTCTGTAGGTAAATACCTACATTATAACACACACACACACTATAGTCTTGTCACAGTAGAGACCTAAAACCCCGGGGAAAAAGGATGTGTCTATTCTCTAATGAAAAAGAATTGACGTCTGATGAAATGAAGAAGTTTATTTTTCTAAGAAGAAGAAAAATTCCATCTTCGAAGGAGACTTTTTAGCCTTGCTTTCCTTTTTTGTTATTTCTGTGGTATATAGCTCTGATATAGATGCCCAATTACAAAGGGAATCATGAGGAAGATAGCCAAAACCCAAGGTTAGGATGGATAATGAAAGGATTTTGGGTCTTTAATGGCATCCTCGAATATAGAATTTCATTCTCTACCCACAACAAAGTCCTTGATTCTTTTTATTACCAGCTATTTTCTCTCTTTTATTGAAAATATGTTTTTATACCCTGTATTCTGATTAGTTTTCCCTCCCCCAGTTCCTCTGAAATTCCACCTACCGCCCTTCCTGTCTGAATCCACACCCTTTCTGTCTCCCCTTAGAAAAAAAACAAAACAAAACAAAAAACCCAAATAAAATCAAAAAACCCAGGCATCTAAGTTATAACAATAAAATAAAACAAACTATAATCAGACAAAAAAAAAAAAACAGAAGAGAGAAGCTAAAGTAAAAGCGTGAGATAGACTTCTAGCCTGAGAAACACACATATTCAAAAACACAGAATTCCCCTGAGAACAAAAGCAGAAGCCATGAGATATATTCAGAAGGCATACATGAAAGGTGCAAGAAAAACAAAACAAAACCCTTGTCAAAACCTTCAAAGATAACCTCCCAAAATGCTACTGAATTCATATTGCGTTACTTATCCACTGCTGTGGTTTGTAACTCTGCTGACAATGACTGAATTTTCATTTGCCAGTGGTTATCAATTGGAAATAACTTCTGGGTTCAGGATGGGCTCTTGCGTCCACTGCTTTCAGCGCTGGGACTCTGTCTAGTGCAGACTCATGAAGGCCTCATGCATGCTGTCATAGCCTCAGTGAATTGTCATGTGTTGGCCCTGCTGTGTTTAGGGACTTGCTTTCATAGTATCCCCTAATCCCCTTTGGTTCTTAGAATTTCTCTCCTCCTCTTCTGAAGGGTTTGCTGAGTCTTGAGGTGAGAGATTTTGAGAAGACATTCCATTTGGGATTGAGCATTGCAAGGTTTCTTAGTCTCTTTTCACTTTGCCTAGCAAAGGGTCTCTGTATTTACGGGTCTCTGTATTTGTTGTTCTCATCTACAATAGAACGAAGCTTCTCTGATAGTGGCTGAGCAAACACTGATTGGTGGGTATAGCATAACGACTTTAGGAGACATTTTATGGCTATATTCTTTTAGCAGAACATTAGTAGTTCCCCCCACCCCCCCGCTATGCCCCTGGCCTATCTAGTTTCTTGTTCTTGGCAATCTTGTATTTGTCAGGGATGGGTTGCATTTCATAAAGGAGGCCTGAAATCCAGTCAGATATTGGTTGGTTAGTCTCACAAGCTTGTGCTACTATTGCACGAGCACATCTTGCAGGCATGTCATCATGGTAAATTGAAGACTTTGAAGCTGGGCTGGCATTTCTCCCTTTGTAGTATATAGAGTACACTCAAGTATCATGAACACTAGTCAGTAGGGTTAAAGGCTTTAGGCAGGCAACAGGTTCAGTTTATGTTCAATGAAGTGTATAAGTGTTGCTTTTAGCCATAGAGACTTACCATCAGTTTATGAAGAGCAACTGATAGTCTTGATAATAGCCTGGGTTGTTTGTGGATTCTCATGAGCCCCTTTGGCCAACAACTTGATTAGATGTACCTATGCCTTGAACTGGAAGCTTCAAGTCACGAAAGATGTTCAGTTGGGGCTCTGTCTACCACATTATGTAATAATTCCTTTCAAGTCACCTTCATATATGTGTATATTTTAGGAATTTCTACTGCATTAGTAGTTACTACTACTACTAATTTCTACTACAGCTAAGTACTACTACTAGTAGTTGCACTACTAACTAATACATTAGTTTATGCTATTATTAGTTTTTCATATGACCCCTCAAATGACCTTTAGATGTTTCTTTGCATAGTCTCTCTTTCTCCTACCTTTTCCTTCTTCCTCCAAGTTGAACTTCCTGTTCCTGTCCCTGTCCCCTCCCTCATCTACACTTAACTATTCTATTTCCTCTTCCTAGGGAGATCCACCCTCTATCCATTACCTTTAAATGAGGAACATTAATAAAACCATCTCATTTACTTAATCCATTTCTTTTAAGTTTTCTGTTATTTCATAACTTACCCCAGCAACAGTATCACAAAATCTGCGAAGCAAAGTTGTTCTGGTGGTTAATTCATTTATACTATTTAGTTGGTGAGGTGGGATGTTCCAATACATTAAAAACATAACTACTTTTACATGGCTTTATTAATCTGAAGAACTGCCTCATGTTCTTCAGATACATACTTTCATTTGATTAAAGAACAGTTGTAGAAGGGATACATTGATATCAACATGGGCACTTATACTCAAACCAGTTCAGAAAGGATCTTTTCTGGTCCTAAGATGAGGAAGTTAACACTGCCACTCCAGTGTCCTTGCTTTGTTCATATGTCATCCACATAATAACCTAATAGAGATGCAGGCAATTCTGTGAAATATGTTCCTTTATAACAGGATAGTAGGCAAACAGATTACCGTTGTTCTCTACAGATAAAATTTAAATTTATAACAAACAAAATGCCATGTCTGTCTACATTTAATCCAGGTAGAGAAAAACTCAAAGTTGTGTGATATGAAGCTGTTAGTTGAGTCATATCACAGAGTATCCTAATACCAATTCTATTTTTATTCTGGGTCTTGAAATTGGTATTATGTTAAATTTAGAGTAATTATACCATGAGTAACTAATCAAAAATTACCAAAGATTTTATATCCTAAAAATTCCAAGGCATTAATATCAACACTATTTACATCTTCAAGAATAGCTTTTCTTCTAAAAAGATACCATCTGTGTTCTGGTTCTAAATATTACAAATGCCTAAGTCTTTCAGACAATTTATGATGCTTTATCCTTTATTTACTTAGGATCATTTTCTCCATTGTGGTCACAGTCAAATAAAATAAGCATGAAAAATGGAGTGCATTCAAAGATTAATTATAAAAGATAATAAAACAAAATCTTAAACAACCTCATTTAAATTTCCACTAATTACAACAATTTTTAAAAAGGTAATTATACATATAATTTAATCTGCTCAATTAAATAAAGTGTACTAAAGTGAATTCTTAATATATTTCAAGGTTAAAAAAATTTACCCCATCATCAACAGATAATTGAGATAAAATGTTTTTTATCTCCTGAATGTTTTTTATTTTTGTCTCCAATAAAGTAGAGAAACTTTACTATAAATATAAGTTTAGATTCTTTATCCATAATTTTAATTATTTAGGCAAAGGTTAGAAAAATTCCTCCTATTGTAGTTTTGGAATAAAGTATGTTCACTGTGTTCACTGAAATTTTAAGCTTCTCTTAATAAATTCGGTTTACTTGAACATAGACTCTGTGTTTTGGAGGATCCATCAGTAACAATCAGAATTGATTAACAGTAGTTTCTTTAGGAAAGAAAATGTTGATTTTTTTAAAAATCCATATCTCTCCAGAACTGGATTCTTGTCAGCATTTGTTTAATAACATATCTCCTATATTAGTTTGACTGGATTAGTGTTGTATGCAAGGCTTTTCCTAGAGAGACAAAACACATGTCTGCTCAACCCTGATGGGGAGGCCACAACAAAGCAAAAAACAGAGAACACCAGTGTTCAACTTCGTGAACCAGTGATTTTATTGGGATTACGTATAAGAGTATGAGGGAGGAGTTATTTACAGGTACAGAAATGACTCAAAGACAACTGTATCACCAAAACCCATCCCAGAATTTTACAGTAGGTTATAAAACCTGAGGACATGGATCCCATTGGAAAATCTACAGATAGCTCGACAGGTTGGAAAGTGTTACTTCTGAAAGTCTAGTTTTGTCTAAATTTCTTCTATGAAGCTCACCTGTTTTCTGCCTCTCCTGGTCTTGTATCTCTGTAGTGTGCCTTGTCAGAGACTGACTCTCAGTAGTCTTTATTACCTCCTCTGGCAGGGAGGGTCCTAGTGAATCTGGTGAGTTGTAGGGACTTCCTGAGACTATTTTATGCTGCTTACCTCTGGCTTAAGAAACTTCCCTGCAAGATAGACTATTTTAATATTGAGGAAACTGCTATGCAAGCTATAGATGGGCACATCACTGATAATATAAAACACCCATTTTTTAAAATGTTGTTTCTCAAAGTGTTTTCATATATTACTAGTAAATAGGCCATATTGAGCCTACTCAATGAATGGGCAGAGTAGATGCTGATTTATTCTTCTCTCTGGTTTATAAGAAGCTTTCAGTATTTCAAGATTTATTTGCACCACCAGAGTAATCTTAGGGGTCACTGTCCATGACCAATATGCATTTCATTTTATGTATTTCTGTATATGTATATGTAGTTGGTTTTGTTTTACTGGAGACAACTGATACAATGCCGTAATGGTTCAGTGAGCAGACAACAGATAGGAAAAATGTGAAGCAAATTATGTCACATGTGCCACAGTGGAAAAGTATAGTCTACCATTTACAGAGGAGGAAGCTCGCAGCAGTCACAAAGCTTGAGATAGCACACTCTTGCACATGAGTTCATTCATTCACTCACCCAGTGCATACTGCAGGGTAATTACTTTGTCCTAAACACTGGCTGGATTCTTGGAATATAAAACATTAGCATAGTTTGGGCTATACCCTCCAGGATCTTGTAGAGCAGCAATATACTTGAATAATGTCTGTATAATGTGAGGAAGTCAATGCTAGAAAACCACAATAGGGGAAGATATGAGACTTGAATGTTAAACTGGGGTCAGATCATTTAGGCTTTGCCAATGAGTGAGACAGAAGCCAGCCGTAAATAGGCTGATATGAAATCCATGGAAATGAATAATGTCTTCAAGGAATAAAGTAGGCCTTAAAACAGAAGACCAGCGTGAAGAAAGAGCCATCCACTTCCTCCCATAAATTAACTCAGGAAGTCTGGGAAGACTTGTCTGCATTAAGTGCTAATTTTACTAGTCTTCACCTATGACACAAAGATTATTGATGCACCATTAGGAGGCCCCAGGTTGAGATGGTTTCCCAGCAGAGGGATGAGTCTGTACTAAATGTCAACACTGCCTTGTTATCACCTTCTTAGGAAAGCTGGAAGCGTTTAACAGTGGTAGGCTGGGCTTGGACACAGACAAAATGCACAAAGTAGGCAAACTTTCATTTTAGTCCCTACAGAAGTTGTTAAAGGGGCTCAGGGAGAGGGAAGTCTCGTAAGTGAGCATATGCACAAGAAATATTTTCATTTAGGATTTGAAAGCTATTGTAGATTGTAATAAAATGTTATTCACTCAAAAACAATAACTCAACAAAACTTGGTTTGACACAGATATTATTTCTAATTGCTTACGAGTTTTCATCTAGACCTTTGTCAGACTCTTTTATTTGAAGTACAAATTTGAGAATTTCTAGCTCTCAATGATGCTCATGTCATGAGAGGTCTGAGTTTTGTTCTTTACATTGGAATAGCAAGATGCAGTCTCCAAGTCCTAATTATGAGGGTGATAAAAATCTTGTCAAATCAGTCTAAATAGAAAGCAATTATTCATGAACACTAATTTCTACAAATACAGATGTATACCTGGGAGTCAGTTCATTCTTCTGAGATGAATATGTGAGGGAAACACAGATCATAGAAACAGTTTGCTAATATAATTACAAGCTAAGCCTTGTAAAATGGCTGCTTTGATTCTCTACTGCTGGCTGACTGGCTAGGGAGTAACCTTGGGAAGTTTCAGAAGAAAACAAAATGGAAATTGGAGGATGAGTAGAGGTAGTGACATCTCATTTTTCAGGCCATACTGTGAACACTCTTCAGAGACAAAAACACCACATACTAGGTTGAATTTTAATATACAGGCATGGCACTAGTGTCCCTAATACTATACGTAACATCTCATTTTAATTTTTATTTTCCAGAAACAGTTTCAGTGATGAAATGTTATTTCTGCCCACATTAACATAAATGAAAATCTCTCAGTTCTAAGAACTCGCATACAAATATTTTGACCCCTGCTCATCCTTAAATGAATTTATTTAAACTTTTAATTTGCTTTCTTGATGTCTTCTCAGAGTATTCAGTTTGAAAGTCAGTGTGGCAAGAACACATATATCAAACATCCTATGCAGGATAAGCTTTTTGAGGAAGATGTCAGTGCTATGTGATTCTTAAAACATCTACCAGCATATGATCACAATTCACTTACATTTGAAAAAAGATTGCATCTGTTAAGATAAAATAAAATTGAAATTCTTTACTTTCCCTGAGTTTAGTCTAAAACATGGAGTCTGTAGAGAGAGGAAGCAAATTATTTAAATTATGCACTGTTTATTTTGTTTCTTTAAAAAAAGCATATTCAATTGAATATAAGTGCAAACCTCTGTGTTGTGAAGATAGTGCTAAAAGATTCTATTTTTCTGGTCAGCAATAGAAAAGGAATCCTGATGCACGTGGAATGGAGACTAGACTTCTCAGCACATTTGTAGTCCTCATGCATCCTAGCACACATTAATGAGCAGTTGTGTTGCTTATTTTGAAATTTTAAGGAGATTTATTATAAATAAATACTGTGGCATATAAGACCCACAATGTGTTTGATGCAGTTTCCCTTCGTGCCATTATTTTTTCAACAGTACTACAGATTCCCCAGTCCTGCAGTTTTGCCAAAACCATCTTCACAAAGCCTGAAATTCTTCACTTTCCGGTTTTCTGTGTATGGTTAACTAAAGTATGCCTTTCTTTCTTCAGTCATAACCTCTAGCCCATGGGAACATGTCCTTGTTTAGAAATAACACCTGTCTCAGTCCATTCTTGCTGCTGAAACAAAATATCTTACCTTAGATCCATTGTCTGTCATAGAAACTGTTGATTGTTCCGAAAGCTAGCTAGTGCATCCAAGTTCAAGGTGCCAGGAGATTAATGTCTTGATGGGTCATGTTTCTAATTAGTGGTGGAGTCTATGCTATATCATATTATGCAAAGATGAGATTATTAAGATAGTTTTGAAGCCAATATGATTATGGTCTTGTAAAAAGGGTATATTAAGGCATACATGGATACATAGACACCCACAGAACACAGGGTGAAGTCCAGAGTGGAAAAAAATCAAAGAACCATAGGAAGGTAGAAGGATGACTTTACAATACCATCCTTATACTGGAATTTTCTTCCCTACAAGTTTGGCCATAAAATTATGCCATTTATTAGTTTTGGCTATCTTCTTACAGTAGCCATAGCAAACTAATATAGTTTCCCAACTATGCCAGTTTACTGTCTGCATTGGCTCTTTAAAGCTCTGTGTGGCTTTGCTGTTTTCCCTGTGAATATTTGATGCTCAACTCCTCAAGCAATAAGTATCTGCTTACCATAGTTACAGGCTTCTCATTACACTGTTCCTGATCTCAAATTGTGCTACAGATGTATAGCAAAAGAAAATTATTGTATTTCTATAAAAACAGAAATACTCGTAGATGGAATTGAATTGAAGATCCAGACATAGTTCCACACAACTATAGACACTTGATTTTTTTATAAAATAAAAATCCAGATATATACTTGGAAAAAGGCATCTCTGCTGGGTAAAATAGATGGTTGCATGTAGAAGAATACAGATTCTGACTTATCACCCTTTACAAAATTTAGCTCCAAAGTTCAAAAACACTGAATCAATTCAAGTATCTGAACATAAGAATCAGACAGTAGTAATGAATAATCTTGAACTCATTGGCACGTAAAAAAATCTCAACAAGGCACTATTAGCATAGGAACTAAGAACACAATGAATGGGACTCTTGAAACTCAAGTTTTGTGTGGCAAAGGACACCATCATTTGGACAAAGCAGTAGAATAAGAATGAAAAAAAAAATTTTTTAACAACTATACGTCCATAAAGAGCTAATATCTAAAATATGTGAAGAACCAAAAATAAATAAATAAATAAATAAAAATTAAAAAAAAAAAAACCTCGGACAAAAACCAAAGAAACAAACAACCCAATTTCAAAATGGTTTACAGTTCTACACAAAGAATTCTCAAAAGATAAAACACAACTGGCTGGGAAGAACTTAAAGAAATGTTCAACATCCTTAACCAACAGGGGAATGCAAATCAAAACTGCTTAAATATTTTATCTTAGATATTCCAGAATGACCAAGAACAATAAAACAAATGAAAATTCATGTTGGAGAGATTATGGTATAAAGGGAATATTCATCCATTGCTAATGGGACTACAAACTTTTAGAATCATTATGGAAATTAGTGTGGCATTTCCCTAGGAAGCTGGGAATAGATCTACCTCAGGACCCAACTATGCCACTAGATTATTTACCCCCAGGAACCCTATACCCTCCTACAGAGACACCTGTCCATCCATGTTAATTGCTGCTCTATTCAGAATAACTAGAAACTGAAAACAGCCTAGATATTTGTCTAAAGCTGAATGGATAAGGAAAAAGTGGTGCATTTATACAATGAAATATTACTCAATTGTTAAAAAGTGAAATATAAAATTCACAGGTAAGTGGATGTAAGTAGGAAAAAAAACCTGCATGAGGGAATTCAGACCCATAAGGACAAATATACCATGGATTCATTTATATGTGGGTATTGGTTGTTCAGTCCATGATAGGCAGGATACATTCCACAGAACCACAGAAATTAGGTATAGAGTAAAGAAATGGAGATGAAGAAAACATCTTCCAAGAAAAGGATCTATAGTTTTGGATAGATTGAGAATGACAGGGCTGGGACTTGACCAAAAGAATTAAACAAAGAGAGGGAAGAGAAGGCTAGGTGATAAATATGTGAAGGGATAACTATATCTGAGGGCCATTTGAAGGATCTTAGGGAAACCTCCTATACAGTAAAAGCTTCTTACATATATAGTGAAAGCAATCTAAATGCAAATACTGTATAACAGGGAAAACAAAGCCCCAACTAGACATCTCTCTTCACTGACTAGATTCTTTAATATCAGAAGTGAGTTAAAACGAATTGAGTTCTTTCTAAGAGGTCCTGTGGGAACACTGAAACAACTCAGGATAGTGATATGGCTATTGTTTGGTCTTCTCCACAACTGCTGGTAAGGCCTTATGTCTGAAGACAATCCCTACATGACTTGCTGAAAATGGGAAGTTGAGATACCTAGAATCTTTACTACTCCTGAATAGTGTTCATGGTACTGGGAGGTACTCAGAATTCAACCAGAGGAGAAAGGTAAATAGCAACTCAGCTGCAAACTCTTTGATCTACAGTGATGAGCTGCCTGCAGAAACAGTGCTTCAATAGCAGTAAAAATGTGATAGTAACTAATCAATATCTGACCGGATTAAAGTCCATTCCATGAGATGAAACTCATCCCAATACTAGGTAGTCAAGAACCTGAGGCTAAATAGGCCATGGGTCTAAGGGAAAACAAAATACAACTGCTTTGCTAAAGAAGCGTAGCTCTTCATAAATCTTACTAAACCCTAAAGTGGAAGTTTCTAGATATATCAGGTGATACAGACTCACATAGTGTTTTGCTCAGGCAAGAACCATAGGAGGACCAATGATGGAGAGAGTATAAATAAGACTCAACAGACAGGGATGATGCGTTTGCCTTGCATCGCTAGCTTGGCAAAGTTTTCTTGGTTTTCCATCTTAACTGAGCATTGCTTCCTTGGCATGGCATAGAACATCTCCTGTCATCCTGGTCCTTTCTGCTTGCTCCCTTTGACACTGATTCATGCCAATTTGGCAGAGACCTGCCTGTTTCTGCTGGATGATGCCACCGCTCTTGATTCCTGTTTGGTATCTTGACACTACTGAACCGGGCTGATGGTATCTTGACAAATGGAGATTAGAATCACCTCAAAGAACTATTTCTAAATAGGTCCATATCTCATTGTGCTATGTATCAGCTTTTCTTTGGACAACAGGCTAGAAGGGGAGTCAAAACATTTTAAAACTCTTCTTAAAAGTAGTTTTAATTTTAAAAAATAAAAAGCTATAATATCCAGAAATGAGCCATCGTCTGAGAAGCTTCCTCCTACAGTAGATGGGAACAGATGCAGAGACCTACAACTGAACATTGTGCAGAGTGTGAAAGACTGTGTAATACTCCGTCCTAAATGGAATGTCTCCACCTAATACCTCTCCTTAGGTCTCAGGGAAGTCTGCGGGAGAGGGAGCAGTTAGGTTCTAAGAGCCAGGCCTAGACAGAATAGGACCATGACACATGAGAACTCCCAGAGACTGTGACAGCATCCACATGGCCTGTATAGGTCTAAGTCAGATGGGGTCTCAGCACTGAGATGCAAAATGGATCCACACTCCCAACCCTAATTCCAAAATTATCATTAATTCTTAATCACTCTCAAATGAAAACAAAAAGTTTTCTCCAGTCAAGTGCCACTGGGTATACAAACCACACTTAAGTGCACACCCACATCCCAGATGTAGATGGTCAAAACAAAAGAAACTCAGTGGTATTTTTGGAGCCCCTCCCCGCCCCATAATTCTGTCTTGGTTTTTGTTTTTCTTTAAACTTGTAAGTCTTTCACATATATATTATTATTTTGAGGGGAAAAGTATATTGCAAAATTCGATACAGGAAATAAAATGTACATTATTTTGTGCATAATGTTATATCTAAAATGTATATTTAATTACTCTCTGTTGTGTATTAGCAACATGTAGATTTAGCTATAAAGAAGATAATTAAAAAGAACACCTATCAGGTTATGACAAATTAAATTATACAATATGCTAAGAAATAAATGTCATCTGGTCTCAGTCTCCTTTTTCAGCCTTTTACTCATTTCTCCTACAGACATTATATTTTCTAACAAACTTGCCACTTAGCTATACTTCAAAAACCAAATATATCCATTTAACTATAATGTTTTTATGTGCGCATGGTGTTCATCTTGCAACATTTCAATTGTTCTATCTTTTTGTTTTTGTTTTGTTTTTAAATTCGTTGTTTGCTTCATGGACCATACATCAACTGGTCCCAAACTGCAAATTTGGCTTTGAGTTCATAAGCCAACCTTATAAACTTTAATAATCTATTTCAGGCTATTTATAGTCTTCTTTGAAATGTACATGGCTGTAATTAGTTCCACATCTAGATGTGAAGGATTACTCATTTCTCTGTAGCAGTTGTGTCTTATTCAGATATGCCCCTTACATAATATGGATGGTTGCAATACATAGAATAGACCTTATGAAAATAGGCATATTAAAAGAAAAATAATGTATAGTTAATAAGACACAATCAAGTATCATTCTTGCAGAATTCTTACCAACTTTAAGACAAAGAGGGGAGGGTTTGTCTGAGGACAAATGAAGTCTGTGTGGTAAAGACAACAAATTCAGGAGCCTACAGCAGCATTAAGAAGAACGATTGTCCCTTAAAGTTCCCAGAAGAATCATCTCTGCCAAGACTGAGTTTAGTTCCATGAAACTGGTTCTGACTTGTGGTCTCCAGAATGATAGGAAGTCTAGTTCATATTGTTTAAAGCACATGGATTCTTGACAGTTCATGACAGCATCAATCAGAAACTAATACTAACTCAGAAATATTGGATTGACTCAAAAGAAATTTCATTTTTGAATTCTAAAATTAAGACCATCACAACTCGGTTCAAACAAATCTTTATTAATCAAATTATCAATCATGACAGTCAATACAGTTTTGCCCATGGGAAATAAGTTTGCTGATTCCTGTAGCGTAAAACCCATGCTTCAGTACAGCAGTGGTGACACATACCTTTAATCACAGCATTCTGGAGGCATAGACAGGTGATTCTTGGAGTTTGAAACCAGCCGGGTCTACAAAGAAAGTTCCAGGACAGCCAGGGCTGCAGAGAAACCCTGCTTTCAAAGAAAAACAAAAGAGAAAAAAAAAAGCAGTTGGCAAACTCATGGAATGTTTTTCTACTTTCTATTGGATGTTTAAAGGGTTCCCCTGCAGAGATGCTAAGTTGCTTGAAGAAACTATAGTTGATATGCAAGAGGTAAGGTGAATATAGTAGATGAGGCAAAATTTCCTAACCCAGTTTATTCATTGGATGTGAACCATGTGATATCTTAATCAATATTCTATTGCTATGGAGAAATACCATGACCATGATAACTCTTATAGAGGAATCCATTTAATTGTGGCTGGCTTATAGTTCAGAGGTTTGTTCCACTGTTATCAGGGTACGGACCATGGGTACTCAGGCAGACATAGTGCCAGAGAGGGAGCAGAGAGCTCTACATCCAGATCAGTAGGCAGCAGGAGAAGAGAGAAACACTGAGCCAGGCTTGAGCATTTGAAACTCAAGGCTGTCCCCCTATGGCAAACTTCTATCAACAAGGCCACATCTCCTAGTACCACTCCTTAGCATTCAAATATATGAATCTATGGGAATCATTTTTATTCAAATCAACTGACACGGTCAAGTGGTGTGGAGAGAACTGAGTTGTCTGATCAGCACTTGAGAGCTGCAAAAATTACAGTTCTCAGTACACCACATGAGACTTCTGACCTACTAACCAGGTATAATGATTTTGCTGGAATTCAGAAAGTAGTTAAGGACCAGAGCAGCAGTGATCATGCACTTCTTTTGGTTCAAATTGGGTTTTGGGGAGTGTTTTGGAGCTTCTTCTGGGTCTTACTACTGGTTTGATAAACATGAGTTGTATTATGGTGTATACTTTCTGATGCACATCAAAATCTGAGTGAGAAATAATACACTATTATGGAGAATAAAACAGAGCAATATTTCAAAATGATAAGTTTTTAAAAAATACTTATTTTATGTGTATGTGTATGTGTATGTGTATTACCTGCATGTATGTAAGGGTACTTTGAGTGTTCCTGGTACCTGCGGGGCTTAGAAGATGGTTCTGGGTCTCTTGGAACTAGAGTTATAGACAGTTGCAAGCTACCATGCGGATGCTGGGAACTGAACCCAACTCCCATGGAAGAGCCATGGAATTACTGAGTCATCTCTCCATCCCTTTAAAGTCTTTAGTTCTTATTCAGCTCACAACCACCAACATAGCATGTGTTGCCTTTTCAGTTTGTCTCAAGTGTTGAGTGGCCTTTGGATGGGCTGTGCCAAGGTCCTTGGTAACTTCTTTTGTAGTTGTAAGAGGATCAGTTTGAAAGATTACTCTTGGTTGCTCAGTATCAACGTCTGCTAGCCCACCACCGTGACCCTCCTCTAAAGATTCTTGTCTGCTTTGCAAAACTTCTTGAACCACCCTGGCACTGAACATTCATTAATCATTCAAATGGGTCAATTGTGTCATTGACCCTGAAAATCCTTCTCCGCTACTTTAGGACTCATTTTGAACTTGAAGAAGACCCCTTGAATTTGCTTTTCATCTAACATAATTTCCATATGAAAATGAATATAATGCAAACAGAAAGTAGTGAGTCACTCCCTAAAACTAAAGCAAGAGATGCAGATTAAAATGACTTATCACATAAGCTCATTTTCTGATAATTACTGCATTTCAAAATCAAATGGAAATTTTCAATGGTTCAAAACAGTAAATACTTTTATTACGATTTCATTTTTCCCAAAATTTTCAACATTTCCTTAGATTAAGTATTCTTATGAAATGCTATGAAAAATATTATAGCCAAATATTTTTGCAGAGTGTGGCATGTCCACCTTAGACAATGAAAATTAAATCATGGGGTTGGAGAGATGATTTTATGTTTAAGAGTGTTTACAGTTCTTGGAGAGGACCTGAGTTTATTTCTCAGTATTAATTTCAGTTGGCTTATGATTGCTCTTAACTATAGCCCCAAGGAATCTGATGCCCACTTCTGTAGTCTGTGGGTACTTACCTATACTCACAGATGCACACACACAAACCTATATTCAAAGTTGAGAAACACACCCACCACAACCAACACTACCACCACCAACAGCATCATTTCATCACCATTACCATCATCAATAAGAGCAACATCATATAAGGATCAGAAGAAGTTTATAGTATAGAGCCTATTTAATTCCTCTCTCAGAAATATATATTTTATTACATTAAGACTCTGCCATACATACACCACACACACACACACACACACACACACACACACACACAGAGAGAGAGAGAGAGAGAGAGAGAGAGAGAGAGAGAGAGAGAGAGAGAGGAGAGAGACATACACCATTTATTAACCTCTAACATTCACCAAATTCAGCTGTAAGCACATTAATTCAAGCCAAATGTTGTTTCAGTGTTGTTATTTCCTTAGAATGTCCTCAAATTATACAATATAAAAAATTCTAGCTGTCAAATATGAGCTCATCTCGATTAATGTCACATTCATTATGAACATACTCAGAAAAGGGTAATAAACAGTATGTGACATTCAAAATAATAAAAGTATTTTGACCTTTGAAACATCAGTGTTTCCAATGCTTAGAAAATATAAGAAGTCAAACTTTATATTGTCAATTTTAGTGACATCATCAAGAATTCTTCATTGCATTAGCTTCTTATAGGTCATCATAGATGTCCAGGGAATGGTTCCTCTCAGGTTTCCTTTTCATGTACCAAGTTTCAAAATTGCAGTGAATATATATATATATATATATATATATATATATATATATATATATATATATGATGTTAAATGAGTACCCATCACCATTCCTGGTACTTATTTTATCTTGTAAAACCAAAACTTATTCTGTCACACAAATTACTCATCTTGTTGCTGCAATACACTGCTCTGAAAAAAAGGGCACAAGGAAGGAAGGCGGGAAGGAAGGAAGGAAGGAAGGAAGGAAGGAAGGAAGGAAGGAAGGAAGGAAGGAAGGAAGGAAGGAAAGAAGGAAGGAAGGAAGGAAAGAAGGAAGGAAGGAAAGAAGGAAGGAAGGAAAGAAGGAAGGAAGGAAAGAAGGAAGGAAGGAAGAAAGGAAGGAAGGAAGGAAGGAAGGAAGGAAGGAAGGAAGGAAGGAAGGAAGGAAGAGTCTATTCTCAAATACAGTTCTAGAGTATAGTGTATCCTGGTGGAGAAATCTTAGAGGCGGGAACCTGGGGAATCTGTTCACAGGGCAATTATAGCCAGCAAGCAGGAGGGGATGCTGGAGCTCAGCTCTGTTTCTCCCTAACAATCATCTGAGACCCTGGTCCATGGATCTTGTTCCCATATTTCCGGTAGGTCTTTTCTCCTCTATTAACCTATTCCAGAAAAGCCCTCACAGAGATACTGAGATGCATTTCCATGGAGATTCTTATCACAAGTGGGCATTCAAGATAAACTATTGCATTGGTTAAGGGCACTTTTTTTGTTACAGATCCTGTAGAATTGGAGTTCTAGAGAAGATTGCAAACCACCATGTAGGTTCTGGGAATCACACTCAATTCTTCTGTAAGAGTCGAGACTGATCTTAACTGCCAAATCATCTCTTCAGATAAGATTTGGACTTTTTAAATATAGAATCTGGGGCTGGAACTGGAGTTTTTGGCTGTGCCATCTTCCCACCACAACTGAGAATTTTAAAGTACATGTTTGATAAGCAGTTTTCTAGACATTGGATGATAAGAGGAGACCCCTTGAAATGTGCATTGGTCAGACACAGGGAAGATTATATGGGCTATGGTTTCAGTTTAATGGTCTGGATTAAAGAAATAAGGTCATGGAAATTATGAGCTGTATTTGCTAACTAGATTAGACAAAGCTGATTTAACACCTGTCTCTATTGATGGCAAAGGGCACACTAAATATGAATATGGACAGTTCTATCATTTTTATGTTTCTATGGGTAAATTTGGTGATGGTCTAGATTAACATAAGAGTTTCTCAATGACTTCTGATTAATTTTTGTTACCTTCTCTAGTGGTAATCAGAACTATTTTTACCCAAATAATCTCACTATAAGAATTGCCAAAAAGTAAAATAATTTCAATTGAAAACTTACAAGTCATCCATTCTCATAAGACTTCAACGAGTCATTACAAAATCATACAATGTTGAAATATTTTTATTTGTTAGTAATTACATATGTTACCTTAGTAACAGGGAGTAAATATAGTAACTATTTTTAGTAATTATACACACACACACACATACACACACACACATACATACACACACACACACACACAGGCATGCACATATCAGTAAACCTAAGTAGGATACATCCATGTTTAGTTTAACATACATTAGATAAATCCATGTTTAATCCAAAATTAAATGATAGGTCAATAATTTTTTGCGAGACCTATTACTTGGATTTATATGGATGCAACTTTACAAATGCAATTAAAATAGATTATTGTTGAAAAATAACCTACTTATAAATAATGAAAGAATTAAATATCACATTCATTAACCTCTAACTCATGCCTACCTTTTTCACACCATAGGAATATTTTGATTCTGTAGTTTGCAGAATGCACATAACAGTGGAAATCAGTTGTGAAGAAGTGGAATCCTCAGGCAGAGATGTTCATCAGGTCACTGTGACAGAACTTCCACTCTTTTGAAGTTGAATCTTCCACTTTTAATTTTGTATCTGAAAAATACAAATTTTTTCATCGTATCATCAAGGTTGTAACCCTATTTTTGTTTACGCCCGTTGGCTGGAAATATATAATATGAAATCAATAATTCTTATGCTACAAGAGCATTGCTCAATTTATTCATTTTATTCAACCAATATTTGTAGATTTAATGGTTGAAGATTGCTGAAGTAAGAGCAATGAAGAAGACAAAGATAAAAACTTCTCCTGTGTACTCATAAAACTTTCAGTGCAGTAGAATAGTCAGGCAGATGATACTCATCTCAAAATTAAATGATAGGTCAGTTGGGTAATCCAGGAACAAACTACTACCAGTCATTTATTTACAGCAGCATTCATTTAAAAATGAGCTGATTTCTAAGACAACACATACAATCAAACACAAAAAGCTTTCTGATAGAGAAAATAATATATGTACTCTTGATTGCTCCAAAGAATACAAATCTATTTGTATTTTACATGTATAAAGTCAGTGAGCATTTTTCCTGTTAGGCTTAAGAACAGTACTTCTCAATGAATTTATGAAGGAAGCAATCATAACAAAACATGAAGTAAGTTACAGTGAAAAGGTCAGAATGCAAAATCTAGGGCACTGTCAATGGATAACATAGGTAGAGAGTAGAGTTTTGAAGAGTGAGCAATTCACAAATGTGGTAAGTCGAGGTGAATGGTATTATACTACGCCATATTTTCAAAATAGAATATCAGCAGCACCAGGGAGCTGGGAGACTCCACAGCCTTCTGTACATAGCCCACCAGGAGAGAGTGATCTTCCAGCATCACTTTCACTTCTGAGCACAGAGGTGAGATCTTCACCTTCTCTCTGGAGGGGACCAGCTAGGAGCACACAGGGCCTAAGATCAGTGGAGCAGCTGGGACAGAAGTCTTCCCACTGCTATTTGTACCAGGGAACCAGGAGACTCCATAGCCTTCTGTGTAGAGCTTGCCAGGAGAGAAGGATCTCCCAGCAGTGCTTTCACTTTTGAGCTCAGAGGAGTAAGGACACAGGCTTATAGGCCCACAGGAGGAATAAACTCCAGACAGAGACAAGAATACCAACTAGCACCAGATGGCAAAAGGCAAGCACAAGAACCCTACTAACAGAAATCAAGGCCACATGGCAACATCAGAACCCAGTTCTCCCACCACAGCAAGTCCCGGATTCCCGGACACACAGGAAAATCAAGAGTTGGATTTAAAATCATATCTCATGTTGCTGATAGAGGGCTTCAAGACTTAAATAACTCCTTTAAAGAAATACAGGAGAACATTGGTCAACAGGTAAAAGCCCTTAAAAAGGAAACACAAAAAATTCCTTAAAGAAATACCAGAGATCATGGGTCAACAGGTAGAAACCCTTTAAGAAGAAACACAAAAATCCCTTAAAGAATTACAGGAATATACAAACAATCAAGTGAAGGAACTGAACAAAATCATCTAGGATCTAAAAGTGGAAGTAGAAACAAAAATAAATCACACAGTGAGACATCTCTGGAGATAGAAAACCTTGGAAAGAATTCAGGAGTCATAGATGCAAGCATCAACAACAGAATACAAGAAATAGAAGAAAGAACCTCAGGTGCTGAAGATACCATCGAAAATATTGATTCAACAGTCAAAGAAAATCAAAATGCATAAAGCTGGTAACCCAAAACATCCAGGAACTCCATATACAATGAGA
Organism: Apodemus sylvaticus; assembly: GCF_947179515.1. Lineage (NCBI taxonomy): Eukaryota > Metazoa > Chordata > Mammalia > Rodentia > Muridae > Apodemus > Apodemus sylvaticus. The sequence goes on from NC_067489.1 coordinate 41,460,801, forward strand.
AGACCAAACCTAAGGATTATAGGTATAGAGGAGAGCGAGGATTTACATCTTAGAGGTCCAGTAAATATCTTCAACAAAATTGTAGAAGAAAACTTCCCTAACCTAGAGAAAGAGATGCCCGTGAACATACAAGAAACCTTCAGAACTCCAAACAGACTGGACCAGAACAGAAATTCTTCTTGGCACATAATAATCAACACACCAAATTCACTAAACAAAGAAAGAATATTAAAAGCAGTATGGGAAAAAAGGGCAAGTAACTTATAAAGGCATTCCTATCAGAATCACACCAGACTTCTCACCAGAGATGATGAAAGCTAGAAAATCCTGGGCAGACCTCATACAGACCCTAAAAGAACACAAATGCCAGCCTAGGCTACTGCAAAACTCTCAATTATCATAGATGGAGAAACCAAGATATTCCATGATAAAACCAAATTTACACAATATTTGTCCACAAATCCAGCCCTACAAAGGATAATTGATGGAAAATGCCAACACAAGGAAGGAAACTAAACCCTAGAAAAAGCAAGAAAGTAATCTTCCAACATACCCAAAAGAAGATACCCATACAAACATAAAAATAACATCAAAAATAACAGGAAGCAAGAATCACTATTCCTTAATATCTCTTAACAACAATGAACTGAACTCCCCAATAAAAAGACATAGACTAACAAAATATTTCTCATGTAAATCTGAAATTTTATCAGAAAATGTTTGTAATTCCCCTTTTAATTAATTTAGTAATGTTTTTATGTCTACCATTTTATCTGCAGTATTTTTCATGATAATCTTCAATTTTAATATGTCTTTCTATATACTTCCTCTATTTTATCAGAAATGTTTTCAATGTAAATATTTGATTTTATCACAAATGTTTCTAATTCCACCTTCAATTAATTTAGAAAGAGTTTTTATATCTATCATTTTATATGTAAATGGTAGTAAGGAAATAATCAATTTTAACGTGCTTGTCTATTTATATCTTGAATTTTACCAGAAATATTTTCTATGTAAATCTTCAATGTTATCTGAAAATGTTTATAATTCTGCCTTCAATCAACTTAGAATTATCTTTATTCCTATCATGTTACCTATACAATTTCCTTGATAATCCTTAACTTGTTTTTCTATAAATTTCTTCAAATTTATCAGAAATATTTTCCATGTAAATCTTCAAGTTTATCAGAAAATGTTTATAATTCCACTTTCAATCAACTTAGGAATACTTTTACACCTACCATTATTATATCTATATAAAATTTTCCATAATAATCTTCAATTCTAACATGCTTTCTACATTTTCTACCATTTTTCAGAAACCTTTTCCATATAAATCTTCAATTCTATCATAAAATGTTTCTATCCCATATTTCAATTAATTTAGCAATGTTTTACATGTCTACCAGTTTACTCTTTAATTTTCCATGAAAATTGTCAATTTTAACATGTTTATCTGAAATGTTTTCCATGTAAATCTTTAATTTTATCATAAAGTGTTTTTACTTCTCTTTACTTCCCTTTTCAATAAATTAAAAAATTAAGATTGCCTTTTCAACAAATAGTGCTGGTTCAACTGGAGGTCAGCATGCAGAAGAATGCGAATTGATCCATCCTTGTCTCCTTGTACTAAGCTCAAATCCAAATGGATCAAGGACCTCCACATAAAGCCAGACACTCTGAAGCTAATAGAAAAGAAACTGGGGAAGACCCTTGAGGACATCGGTACAGGGAGAAAGTTTCTGAACAGAACACCAATAGCGTATGCTCTAAGATCAAAAGTTGACAAATGGGACCTCATAAAATTACAAAGTTTCTGTAAGGCAAAGGACACCACCAAAAGGACAAATCGGCAACCAACAAATTGGGAAAAGATCTTCACCAATCCTACATCAGTTAGAGGGCTAATATCCAATATATATAAAGAACTCAAGAAGTTAGACTCCAGAAAACCAAACAACCCTATTAAAAAATTGGGTACAGAGTTAAACAAAGAACTCTCACCTGAAGAACTTCGGATGGCGGAGAAGCATCTTAAAAAATGCTCAACTTCATTAGTCATTAGGGAAATGCAAATCAAAACAACCCTGAGATTTCACCTTACACCAGTCAGAATGGCTAAGATTAAAAATTCAGGAGACAGCAGGTGTTGGAGAGGATGTGGAGAAAGAGGAACACTCCTTCACTGCTGGTGGGGTTGCAAATTGGTACAACCACTCTGGAAATCTGTTTGGCGGTTCCTCAGAAAACTGGGCACCTCACTTCCAGAAGATCCTGCTATACCACTCCTGGGCATATACCCAGAGGATTCCCCACCATGTAATAAGGATACATGCTCTACTATGTTCATAGCAGCCCTATTTATAATTGCCAGATGCTGGAAAGAACCCAGGTATCCCTCAAAAGAAGAGTGGATGCAAAAAATGTGGTATATCTACACAATGGAGTACTATTCAGCCATTAGAAACAATGAATTCATGAAATTCTTAGGCAAATGGATGGAGCTGGAGAACATCATACTAAGTGAGGTAACCCAGACTCAAAAGGTAAATCATGGTATGCACTCACTAATAAGTAGATATTAACCTAGAAAATTGGAATACCCAAAACATAATCCACACATCAAATGAGGTACAAGAAAGGAGGAGTGGCCCCTTTTTCTGGAAAGACTCAGTGAAGCAGTATTTGGCAAAACCAGAACGGGGAAGTGGGAAGGGGTGGGTGGGAGGACAGGGGGAGAGAAGGGGGCTTATGGGACTTTTGGGGAGTGGGGGGGCTAGAAAAGGGGAAATCATTTGAAATGTAAATAAAAAATATATCGAATAAGAAAAAAAGAAAAAAATAGAATGGCTGCAAAAAATCCACTAGGATCAAAATAGCAGTATTTTAAGCCAAGACAACCACATTATCACATTCACTTTCTTTGTTGTAGCATCTGGCCTGGCTCAGCACAGCATTGTAATTAACTTTAGCAGGGCAGGTGTTCTAGCTATTATCTCTGTACCAACATGATTTAGACTCCATTCTCTCCAATTCCCTTTGTGTCTGAGAGGCTAAGGTGTAGGAACTTGTGTAAACAGTCTCTTGTTCTAGGATGCTGGAATTGTGTTCAGCCAATGATAAATATATGGAGATTATTGAAGGACACAGAATGATGATCCGAGTAATGGTCTGCAGGCTTTTTTCTTCCCAAAGCAGTAGGGAAGACATGGATGTAGTTCCCTACTAAAGCCACAGTGTCCTTTCAATCCCCCTCTTCTACAGCTATAAATTCCTTACCTGTATTCTGCTTAACCTAGAAATGGTGATGGCTTTTTGCTGTGGTCAGAATTCTTCAGCATCCCTCATTGGTTTCTATACATATCCCTGTCCTCAACTCTACAAATAGATTCTTTATTAAACTGCCCTCAAATACCTTGTTTGGAGAGACCAAATGCTCCCTGGTGAGACCCAATAGTCTTGGAGCAAGCAAGGGCTTATGTGATGTCAATGTATAAACCATGACTGATGCAATTCTCTACATTCTGTGGTTAAAAGCTTAGTATAATAGGCTCTATCCCCAAAGTAATGCTTCTGTATGATACCTTAAGTATTTGTCTGCCCTCACAGCATATCCCGCAGTCTAATTCAGGCAACTTGACTATTCTGTGGATCATGAGCAAGTTTTAATGTCTGTTGACACTTTTAAGACTAGAAAAAAGTTTTAAGTTGGAAAAGTTTGAAGCTGAGGCGTTGTTCAGTCAGTAAAATGTTTGTCTACAAGCTTGAGGACCTTAGTTCAAATGCATAGCCCCCAAGTAAAAAAAGGCAGGTGTGGTAGCTCTCTGCTATAATCCAAGTGTTGAATAGGTAGAAAAGAATAATGATCTACCGAGCTCGCTGGCCAACCAGCCTACTCATATTGGCGACTTCCCAGTTCAGTGGGAGGCCTTGTTCAAATAATCAGAGCAGAAGGGAACAATCAATGAAAACACCTGCTGTTGATCTCTGGTTTCCCTTCTCCATATACAAAGTTGCATATACACACACGGACATATACTACCTACCAACACACTCCCTCAAACACACACACACACTCACTCCAATGCATGCAAACACACTTGAAAAAACTGACAGACATAATGAATTTATATGCCACGTTTATTTTGTTTCCCATAATTTATTTACTCTACCAATCTGTCCCTTAATTTCTAGGCAAACTTGAGTAAAATGCTTTTTTCTTTGATTTGGCTTGGCTAAGCAAACTCCAACTTGACTCTAGAATAGATTTGGACTGAGTTAGTATCAATAGAATTAGTCATATGACTGCATCAGTTTTTCTCTTTTACAAATTGTATTTGTCATTCCATTCCAAGTAAAATAATACTGAGAGTAGCTTTTATGGACTAAACAAAGTATTCTTCTAACACATGGCTCTCATGGGGATCGTAAACTGTGATTAACTTAACTTATTCACATTCCTGCATATGTGGTGGTAACTCAGATATTATTACACTAATGTTTTCAACTTCCCAATTTTAGTTGATGCTAATTTTGCTTCACCTCTTTTTGAGTAAGGGTTTTAATTGCAATATTATATCATAAGAAAACTGTATCATTTAACAACAGATGAGCTTTATTAAGGGAATAATAGAAGGTGGGTATTTGGATATAACTACATAGATAAGATGTAGATTTTTTTCAATATTAGGAAAAAAGATAGTAATAGCCTATAATTATTTATTTTTCTAAAAGTTAATTTCATTATAGAAATTTGCATCTTATGGCAAGACTTGTTGTAAAGACAACATAATTTCAATAAGAAATTCAGCTTATAAAAGAATATAAAGTTCACTGAATTCCTCAACCGAACAATATTAAATAAATAAAAATTAGTAATATATCTACAGTGTCCTGACTATAACACATGCTGAACATCATTTGTTCATATCCAGTCATATATCTAATCTCTTCAAGTTTAGGTCAGAGTATATTTATATTTAAATTTCATCAAGAGGAGAGAAGAGTTATATAATCTACTTATTGAACTCTTTCCGATGTTCTTTACCTTGCCTTTTTGGGATGGGAACTCCTTGCTTATTTGTAACAAAGTATTGATGCATAAAACCCAACTGGACTCCAAACTTACTATGTAGCCTAGACTGGCTGTAAGATCACACACTCAAAAGTGTAATCCTCCTGTGTTAGCTTCCTGAGTACAGAATGGAAGTCAAATACTACCAGGTTGCCTTTGTTTTATCCCTTTTGTTGTTACCTATTGGGAATTTCAGGACTTGAGAAGAGATGTGGATATTGACATTATGTCCCATGCCCAAATGCACTTTTTTAAAATCAGTTGTTCTGGGTAAGAATTCTACTCACATTTCTCTTTTATTGCTGCAGTATTTCAAGTTACATTCACACAGAGTCAGAAGACTGAACTTTCACGCGTATTCAAACAGGAGCAACCAGATGGCTCAGCAGGTAAAACCTGTTGCCGACCAAGCTCCACAGCTTGAAGTCAGTAACTAGAAGTCACATGGAAGGATAGAGTCCAGTTCTGAAAGTTGTCCTTTAAATGCCCCTACACATGCACCACACACACAGGCATACAAACACACACCATACACACTGCACAAACATATTCCCCAAACACAACATGAAAACAAATAAAACATACTTTTAAAACAAACAAAAGGTTGGCATCCTAAGTTTAATTCCTAGATCCACGACAGAAGAACCAAATCCCCCCCAAATGTCCTCTATCCTTCATACTTGAGCTGTGGTACACATGCACTTGTACTCAAAAGCACATAGGTCATAATCACATGATAATTATAAATAAAAACATTTAAACAATCAAGGTGTTTAAGCAACTCAATCCAAATTCTTCTAACATCAAGGAAAGGTTATTGGACAAATGTGGAAACAAGTCGATCTATGTTTGGTCAAGATGGATCAGATAGTATGTTCGGAAATTATTCCAGTTCTGGCAGCCATAATGATGTTGCATTAAATGCAGGTCCAATGCTGTGTGTGTTTCTGAAGTTTCATTTAAAAATATAAGAGCTTAATTAAAAGTATATTGAAATTCCTTCTGATATGATAGTCATAAGTATCAAGACTAATAATAATAATAATAATAATAATAAGTATCATATCAAGACTCTACATTTAACTCCTCTGTGTTTTCTGATTCCAACATCTAACTAACCAGTTAGTTAGCTAACTAGTTCTCCTCCTTAACTTTTATTTATGCCTTGCTTTATAATGGTAGAAATGGCAAAGCAGATGAAAAGAGATGTCAGCACACACACACACACACACACACACACACACACACACACACCAGGGCTTTCATCCACTTTAGGTGTATCTCACTGTCTTTACCAGAAGATTTCAAACATGGTATACACATGTCATACTCAACCAGTATGCCTGTAACAGAGATTCAGCCCTGGCACTTCCTTCAGTGACAGTATAGGTACATTTCAAATGTAAATTAGAACACCTACTAAAGCAGATTGAAAAGAATATTTGCAAGGTCAATTTCACCAGCTGAAGGAGAACAAAACTGGAGTGGACATAAAAATTGCAAGGATGTTAGGTGATTTGGTGAAAAAGTATATAGTTCTTGTGACCTAACATACATAGTGTTTGTGACCTCAAGTCCACAGGAATAGGACATCTCAATGGTGTGAGAATGTTCTACTTTGGTAGCCTGGTAGTATCCTAATGCTCCAGAAGATAGCTATTCATCTAAGTAGGTGTAATGCGATATCTATATCTATCTATCTATATCTATATCTATATCTATATCTATATCTATATCTATATCTATATCTATATCTATATCATCTATATCTATATCTATATCTATATCTATATCTATATCTATATCTATATCTATATCTATATCTATATCTATATCTATATCTATATCTAATCTGTCTGTCTGTCTATCTCTATCTATCTATCTATCTCTATCTATCTATCTATCTATCTATCTCTATCTCTCTCTCTCTCTCTCTCTCTATATATATATATATATATATATATATATATATATACCATCTCACACTATTGCTGGCTACCCTCTGGCCCTGGCAATCTTGCCATGGCTAGCCCCATGTAGTGACTGCCCATCTCATGGTTACAAGTGTTTCTTTCTCCACTCCTCCCCTGCTTCTCCTCAACCTTCCCTCTTCATTCTTTGCTCCCTTTCTTGTCTGTGACCAGCAGTCCATAGAAAAAGAGTGCACAATGTCTTCCATGTCTGTATTCTGATTTCTTGATGCGCCCCTACCAGTCTTCATGTGCCTTTCCATCTAGATCCATTGAACGCTGCACAATCTACATTTCTGAGACTTTTCTTGAATACACATCTTTGTACAGGCTCCAGAACTGTGTGACAACATCAATTAAAATTCTAGGACTTCACTCCGGAAAAGAGTTACATGCTCTTTCCACCCTGTGTCTTCCTGTATGTTCTAGTTTACCCCCACGCTGATCCCTGTGCATTGTAACCACTGTCTTTTGTCCTGTTCCACCACATAACATTCAGATACTCTTAAATGGGGGGTATGTGTGTCAGTGGACTATTACCATATACTGTATAGGGAAAGTGGGTTTTAAGAGACTCCAGAGAAAAATAGTTCATTTTTATATGGAAAATTCTAATACCACAATTGTAAAGAGTGTGTTTCAGAAGGACATCCTTTGAACATTATTAATACTCTTTAACACCAATACAATTCAAACTATTCCACAAAATAGAAACAGAAGGAACTCTACCCAACTTGTTCTATGAAGCCACAATTACGCTGATACCAAAACCACACAAAGATCCAACAAAGAAAGAGAACTTCAGGCCAATATATCTTATGAATATTGATGCAAAAATACTTAATAAAATTCTTGCCAGCCGAATCCAAGAACACATCAAAACGATCATCCACCATGATCAAGTAGGCTTCATCCCAGGGATGCAGGGATGGTTCAATATAAGGAAATCCATCAATGCTATCCACTACATAAACAAACTCAAAGAAAAAAGCCATATGATCATCTCATTAGATGCAGAAAAAGCATTTGACAAAATTCAGCATCCTTTCATGCTAAAAGTCTTGGAAAGAACAGGAAATTCAAGGCCCATACCTAAACATTGTTAAAGCAATATACAGCAAACCGGTAGCCAACATCAAACTAAATGGAGAGAAACTTGAAGCAATCCCACTAAAATCAGGGACTAGACAAGGCTGTCCTCTCTCTCCATATCTTTTCAATATAGTACTTGAAGTTCTAGCTAGAGCAATTAGACAAAATAAGGAGGTCAAGGGGTTACAAATTGGAAAGAAAGAAGTCAAATTATCACTATTTGCAGATGACATGATAGTCTACTTAAGTGACCCGAAAACCTCCACCAGAGAACTCCTACAGCTGATAAACAACTTCAGCAAAGTGGCTGGTTATAAAATCAACTCAAGCAAATCAGTTGCCTTCCTATACTCAAAGGATAAGCAGGCTGAAAAAGAAGTTAGGGAAATGACACCCTTCACAATAGCCACAAACAATATAAAGTATCTTGGTGTGACTCTAACCAAACAAGTGAAAGATCTATATGACTAGAACTTCAGGTCTCTGAAGAAGGAAATCGAAGAAGACCTCAGAAAATGGAAAAATCTGCCATGCTTGTGGATCGGCAGGATTAATATCGTTAAAATGGCCATCTTGCCAAGAGCAATCTACAGATTCAATGCAATCCCCATCAAAATCCCAACTCAGTTCTTCACAGAGTTAGAAAAAGCAATTCTCAAATTCATCTGGAATAACAAAAAACCCAGGATAGCTAAAACTATTCTCAACAACAAAAGAAATTCTAGGGGAATCAGTATCCCTGACTTCAAGCAATACTACAGAGCAATAGTGTTAAAAACTGCATGGTATTGGCACAGTGACAAACAAGTGGACCAATGGAATAAAATTGAAGATCCAGAAATGAACCCACACACCTATGGTCACTTGATCTTCAACAAAGGAGCCAAAAACATCCAGTGGAAAAAAGATAGCCTTTTCAACAAATGGTGCTGGTTCAATTGGAGGTCAGCATGCAGAAGAATGTGAATTGATCCATTCTTATCTCCATGTACTGATCATACTGGAGTATCTGATCACTCCAAGTGGATCAAGGACCTCCATGTAAAACCAGACACACTGAAACGAATAGAAAAGAAACTGGGGAAGACCCTAGAGGACATGGTAATGGGGGAAAAGTTCAGAGGACATGGGCATGGGGGAAAAGTTCCTGAACAGATCACCAATAGCTTATGCTTTAAGATCAAGAATTGACAAATGGGACCTCATAAAATTACAAAGTTTCTGTAAGGCAAAGGACACTGTTAAAAGGACAAAACGGCAGCCATCAAATTGGGAAAGGATGTTCACCAACCCTACATCTGAAAGAGGGCTAATATCCAATATATACAAAGAACTCAAGAAGTTAGACCCCAGGGAACCAAATAACCCTATTAAAAATGGGGTACAGATCTAATCAAAGAATTTTCACCTGAAGAAATTCAGATGGCCAAGAGGCACCTTAAGAAGTGCTCAACATCATTAGTCATTAGGGAAATGCAAATTAAAACAACCCTGAGATTTCACCTTACAACAGTCAGAATGGCTAAGGTCAAAAACTCAGGAGATACCAGGTGTTGGCGAGGATGTGGAGAAAGAGGAACACTCCTCCACTGCTGGTGGGGCTGTAAGATGGTACAACCACTTTGGAAATCAGTCTGGCAGTTCCTCAGAAAACTGGACATGACACTTCCGGAGGACCCCGCTATACCTCTCCTGGGCATACCCAAAGGATTCCCCGGCATGCAATAAAGACACATGCTCCATTATGTTCATAGTAGCCTTATTTATAATAGCCAGAAGCTGGAAAGAACCCAGATGCCCCTCAAAGGAGGAATGGATACAGAAAATGTGGTATATTTACACAATGGGATACTACTCAGCAATTAGAAACAATGAATTCACAAAATTTTTAGGCAAATGGTTTGATCTGGAAAATATCATCCTAAGTGAGGTAACCCAGTCACAAAAGAATACACATAGAATGCAATCTCTGATAAGTGGATATTAATTAGCCCAGAAGCCTTGAATACCCAAGGCACAAATCGCATAACAAATAACTCCCATAAAGAAGTATGGAGAAGTCCTGATCCTGGAACGGATTTATCTAGCATTGGAGGGGAATATAAGGACAGAGAAAAAAAGGAGGGAGGTAATTGGAGAATGGATGGAGAGAAGAAGGTTTATCGGACATATGGGGAGGGGGGATCCAGGAAAGGGGAAATCATTTGGAATGTAAACAAAGAATATAGAAAATAAAAATATTAAAAAATACTTTTTATCTGTGAATATTTAGAATAAAAATTTCAAACATATAACAAATTATAGTATCTGTAAACTTATTAGTCTTATTAACACATGCTACTAAAATATTATTAGTTTTATGTGATAATTTAACATAATTCATATTAATAACCTTTGCACTAAAATTAAATTGAGCATAACTACATCTTTGATAACTCAGAAAGCACTTTGGAATGCTGCAAGGACTGAATATCAGGGCGAAATTAAGTCATTAATATATAACTAATACAGTTTTAGAACATTATTCTGTTTAAGGTAATTGTAAGGAAGCATATGGAAGGCAGGTGCAGGTGATACTTCAAAGGCCATTAGCTGTTATAAAGCTCATAGATATACACTGGCTTCCACTTTTGCCTTCTATTTAAAAAAAATCACATTACAGCTTTATATAAATAAAGTTATATAAAAAGCAATCTGCAAAATTATATTGATGGTACATTGATATTAATTATCAATTTAATCATAATTAATACATGTCATACTAAATATGGTATTAAATTTTATCATATTTAGAAAATAATTTATTTTGTTAAGACTGAGAGTATAAAACAATTTCAAAACAGTAAGGAGACAAGGCTGTGATAAACATCTGCTTAGATTGTATTTCATTCTTTCATTTTGCACTCTATCTATGATTCTGTGCGAGACTTTTTTTGTTTGTTTGTTTGTTTTTTTTTTTTTTTTGGAGAGGTTGGTTTGAGGGTGGGGGGTTTGGGTGAGGGTGGCAGAGTCTGTGTAGCCCTGGCTGTCCTGGAAATCACTCTGTAGAACAGGCTGGCCTCGAACTCAGAAATCCACCTGCCTCTGCCTCCCAAGTGCTGGAATTAAAGGCGTGCGCCACCACTGCCTGGCCTGTGAGAGATTTTTAATGCTGAAAAGTCACTCATATTTGAGGAAGAGCTAGTTCATACACTTTTTCTAGTCTAACTTATTCATTTATTATACTTTTTTCCTATTTGGGGAAATATATTTCTTTCTTAAAATGTTTGGCAGCATCCATAATTAATCAGAGAAACACCCTGACCTTCCTTCTCCTATCTAGTAAATGATTAGAGACTAACCTCATTGTAACAGGTTGACCCACATCATTTTATTTACACCTTTCTCAAATGCCTTGCTGATAGTCTATTTTCAAAGTTACTAATCTACTAGGGACATCACATTAGGCTTTTGTGCAAAATCACCACCAGCAAGAATAAGGAAATAGAACCAGAAGCCTTTCCATGTGTGTCACCCAAATACACACTCCAATCCATTTTAATATTATAGAGATGGAAAATGTAACTATAATTGCCATACCCTTGCTAGGTCTCCTCTAGCTCCCTAGAACAGGCAGCATGACCTTTGACATCTATTGCAACACCTCCATTTTCTCCCATTCCTCACTTAACTCTGTCTTTGACCTGGATCAAGATCCTAAGGTGTGTACTATGCAGATATTACATGTGTATCATCTGAAAAGCATCTGAAGCTCCATTGTATTCATTAATAAATTGCTGGGAAAGGGTATGAGTGCCAAAGAAACCAAACCCTACAATTACTGGCTTTTGTGGCATATTAATCTGATTGTTTTCTTTCTTTATGACCCTAAACAGAAATGAAACCCTCAGTCCACGGGCCATTTTACTCACTGTTAATAAAGTGTAGGAAATAGTATAGAGCTTCTCTTAAAGATAGATTCTCTACAGTAGAGGAAAGTGGGATAGTCAGGGTATTTTTTTCTCAATTTGGTCTTTAATAAAGAGAGTTTTGAGGTTGAAAAAAATGTTTGGAAGCAAATAAAATAGATGCAGAATGATTAACTTCAAGTAAATACCCTTAAGCTACATCTTTTTAACTGATACCCAAAATGTGTTATTCTGCTTGTATATTTTTCAGTATATGGAAATATCTGAAATCCAGGTATGGGTGTATACTCCTGTTTATCACAACACTCTATAGAGTTACACTGGATATGTTACTGGATATATTAACAACACTTCAGAGGAGGCCAGATTCCCGGCAGTACATGGCCACATGGACTTGATGCTATTTATGTAGACATTCTGTTTCATATTGTTCTGTTTGGGCATTGTTTGCCTTATTGCTCCTTTGCTTGTATATTATGGATATATATCATATATTATGGAAAAATTGAGAAACACACCTTCCCAAAATAAAAATGATGTGTATGAAAAGCAAAGAAATTGCAGATCACTACTCATCAATCTGTTTTGTTTTCCTTTTTGCCTATTTTAAAACTAATGTTGTTCTTCCTCTCTGTGGCACATCTGGATGTCCCTAGGAGCATGGCTGAAGATTCATCAGCAATGAGGAGTACAGGTGTATAATTATCATTTTATATGATTACACAACAAATGGAAATATTTAGTGTCATGCAGAATGGATTTATTTCACTGCATAAATGTCACTCAGCCTAAAGCCATGGCCCAGAATAAATGCACAGATATAAAGAAACGGAAGCTAGCAGCCACTGCAGCTTTGATCACCGTGTTCCTGGCAGATAGCTGGTCATCTGCAGCTCCCGATTACAGCAGTACAGAGCTTCCCAACGCAGCTGTGGCTGGAAAGAACTTCTAATCCTGAAAGAAGACAAAAGGGTTCTTCTAAAAACACTCTATTACACGTAGTACTCTGGAAAAAAATAGTATTCCTCTTTTTATACTCTGGCTCTCATAAAGATGAAAATAATACCTTGGAAAATCGAAAGTAATTAGCCTTGGTTCTCACTTTCAGTCTTATTCTTCCAGGAGAAATAAAGTTAAAGTTCCTTTTTCTTTGCACCTATGATTTTCTTTTGTTTACAATGAGATTCAAGTTTTAATTTTAAGTGATGATCTTGTATTTATGTGGTGTCGGACTATTTTATTGCTCTTGGCAGTTTTGGAATTAGTGTATTCACATAATGAATGATTCCTATATTTATGTCTTAATTTAAAAAAAATCCTAAATGATATGATACTCTTGTATCATAAGGAAAAAGTCAGAAATGTCATTATGTTTGCTGCCCTAATACTGCCTGTGGATGGTCTAGCCGCAGACAAAGACACTTTAATTTCACGTTTGTATTGTCTGTGTTGCTGCATAAAGGAATACACATGTGGTTAAATAAAGGGGCAATGAAAGTCTTCTCTATAAAAATCAATTACTGGCCACAAAAAAACAATTATTTTAGGTTTACTCAAATTATATGCTGCTAGTAATATTACATTATTCCTTGTGACTTATTAACAGATTTTTTTCCTTCCTTTTTGAATTAGTAAAGTACTTCCTTTCCATGCCTTTTGTCTCCAAGCAGGACAGAGTTGAGGGAAGTAGGAGTTTTCAGGGACATAGTCTGTTTTAGCAATGTATATGGGTTAGGGTTTTATAGGGAATGATTTTTTAAATCTAAGTATATATTATTTTCTAAAGAGTTCATTGGATTATATGAACTATTTTTGTTTGTATGTAGGCTAAGTATTTAATAATTAAACTTAGTAAATTAGTATGTAAACTCAATAATTAAAAGGAAAGATGTTGCTATAATTTTGGAAGAGATTTAGAAATATGCAATCATAACCAGAGAGACAGAATTGAGAAAAAGAGATTTTATGATGTGGCTCATTTGACTAATAATTCAAAGGCCCATAGAGAAGTTCTCCAGTTGAGAACAGATGACCTAGAGTTATGTGTTTGATCCTAAGGGATTTCTTCCCGATGAATAAACCAGGAAGTGTGTATGTGGCTGCACCAAGCCTTGAAAGATTATGAGAAAAAATAGGATGTCATTTATGAAGATATTAACAATAATTTTAAATGTTAAATGTATTTCAAAGATACTTTAACACAGACTCATTTTCACACTATCAAAGACTGTCATTACAATGGCTAAGTTATGTTCAGCTTGTTCCTAGGACAAAATCAGCTCCATTGCATTCCCTAGGTGGAGAGATGAGCTTAATCAATTAATCACTATCAATTACATCTTTTTGCTATCTGGTCGACATTTTTAGGATACAGTAGTACTATCTTGTTGAGAAGAACGAACAAATAAATAAAACTTTTTTTAAAGGTGATAAGTATAGTAAAAACAATAAAAGGTAAGATAATTAGAGAGAGAGTTAGGATGAGTAGTAAGATTAGTTGGAGAAGATTCTTTAAGATGAATTATATTCCTCAAACTCATTTTAAAATCCTTATGACTGAGCCTTAAGTATGGCCTAATTTGAAGATGAGATTTTTACAAAGATTATCAATAGAATGGGAATATTAGAATAAACCCTAGACCAATAAGACTTTTTTTTCTTTTTACAAAGAGATAACTCAGATATTCAAGGAAGATAATGTGGAGAACATGCATATGGCTATCAGCAAGCCAAGGATAAAAGCCTAGAACAGACTTGAATCTCCAGAATTAATGCATCCAGAATTAATGCATCCAGTGTGGGCTCTGTAGCAGTCAGTGGTCTCAGTAACTAGCACTGAGAGACTGACTGTGAACATAGCATTTTAACGTCATGGAAGGACTGATAATGGAGAGCTGTTTTGTTTTTGTTTGTTTTTGTTTTTGTTTGCTTGCTTGTTTGTTTTTATGGTAAACAATGCCAGAGCCAAAAAGCTGTGTCCAAAGCACTCAGGCACAGTGCATGCTCTATTATATTCTTGAGACCTTAAATACATTAGTGTGATTGGAATAAGACATGACAAACAGAACTCAGTGTCAGAGTGATGAGTCGTGTAGGGATAAGGACAAACCTTATGAAGCCTGTAGGCCAATGTTAGTATTTTAGCTCTGACTTGAAATAAGGCAAGAAGTTTCCAGAGAGTTTTAAACAGAGTAGTGAAATGCTGTTTTACTCAGCAAGATAAATTTCCTGCTTTATCGCGACTTTAAGTATGTAAGCCAACTTGACAGAAACTGGAGAGCTGGAATCAGGAGTCTCTTCAGCAGCTATGCTGATTCTCTGGAGACAAAGAGATGATAGCTTCCATGAGGTTCACACAGCTGAAAAATGAGTGTATCGGAGAAATATTTTGAAAGACAAGAGCAAATGCTTGATGGTGTGGGTGTGGAATGTGAGAGGAAGATGTGGATTCTCTCCTACTTTTGTCCTAAGAAATTAAAAGACTGGAATTCTCATCAGCATGGATGAGGAAAATTGAAAATTGCATTCCACTTAAAATTTCCAGGTTGTTATGAAATAAAGCTGAGGGACGTTAAGGGGGAAAAAAATCACATATCATTTCTTGCTTGACTAAATTGGTTTCAGTTGATGGGGCCAAGCTCACTGGGGTGGGCTGTTGGCTTTGGATAACTTTGGTATCCAGCACCCATGTCAGGTGGCTTAGGACCAACTATAACTCTAGATCCAAAGGATTTGATACCTATGCCCTCTGTAGATATCTGAATTCATGTACAATATCCATATATATGCACCTACACATACATACACACACAACACAAACAATATATACTCATTTATATATATTTTAAATTTTTTAGAGTATTTATTTATTTAAAAGTGGATTTAACCAATATATATAAAGAACTCAAGAAGTTAGACTCCAGAAAACCAAACAACCCTATTAAAAAATGGGGTACAGAGTTAAACAAAGAATTCTCCCCTGAAGAACTTCGGATGGCGGAGAAGCATCTTAAAAAATGCTCAACTTCATTAGTCATTAGGGAAATGCAAATCAAAACAACCCTAAGATTTCATCTTACACCAGTCAGAATGGCTAAGATTAAAAATTCAGGAGACAGCAGGTGTTGGAGAGGATGTGGAGAAAGAGGAACACTCCTCCACTGCTGGTGGGGTTGCAAATTGGTACAACCACTCTGGAAATCAGTCTGGCGGTTCCTCCGAAAACTGGGCACCTCACTTCCAGAAGATCCTGCTATACCACTCCTGGGCATATACCCAGAAGACTCCCCACCATGTAATAAGGATACATGTTCTACTATGTTCATAGCAGCCCTATTTGTAATTGCCAGATGCTGGAAAGAACCCAGGTATCCCTCAACAGAAGAGTGGATGCAAAAAATGTGGTATATCTACACAATGGAGTACTATTCAGCCATTAGAAACAATGAATTCATGAAATTCTTAGGCAAATGGATGGAGCTAGAGAATATCATACTAAGTGAGGTAACCCAGACTCAAAAGGTGAATCATGGTATGCACTCACTAATAAGTGGATATTAAACGAGAAAACTGGAATACCCAAAACATAATCCACACATCAAATGAGGTACAAGAAGAAAGGAGGAGTGGCCCCTGGTTCTGGAAAGACTCAGTGAAACAGTATTCAGCAAAACCAGAACGGGGAAGTGGGAAGGGGTGGGTGGGAGGACAGGGGAAGAGAAGGGGGCATACGGGACTTTCGGGGAGTGGGGGGGGGCTAGAAGAGGGGAAATCATTTGAAATGTAAATAAATTATATCGAATAAAAAAAAAAGTGGATTTAAACTGCAAATAAGATTTAATTTCATGCGTTTATCATGTGCTGAGACCACCAATTTTATCCTCAGAATTGAAACAGTCTAGAAGACACAGCTAAGGCTTACTCATTGATGTTAGTCATTTAGGGAAATCACTGCTGACATGGTTGACCATGTCTCTATTAGGGTGGCAATGCAAAGTTATGATTGGAGTAGATTTTTTAAAAATATGAATTGGAAATTTAATAGAGCACAATTTCAAGGGATTTTTACTACAAAGGGGATATTCTGGAGGAAGCAAGAAAGTGTGAATGTGACTGTTATAGATGTAATGACTATGGGGCCATCAATGACTATGAAGCAAGAGTCATCAATGAGCAGACAACAAATAGAATCGAGTCAACATTAGGCTTGCTTAGAAGACCACAGAGAATTCACTTATAGTAGTTTCTCACATTGGTCAATGTCCTTCTGCAATGATGTTTGTCAATGTATCATAAGAAAGATTACTAATAAAGGCTAGATTCTGCTAAGCATTCCACCGTGCAGTGCATATCTTCCTACATCAGTTAAATACAGTGGCCCTTTATTGTATGCTCTTCATAATCACAGGTATAGATCATCCATAAGTACCTATGATAGTTCGCCAGGAATGAAAAGAGAGAGCAAAATAATTTTTTAAAAGAAAGGTAGCTGAAGGCAGAGCTAACAATTGAAAGAAAATCACACAGAAATTTACTTATCTACCAACTCTACTAAGAAAAGTCCTAAAAAGGTTTTCACATCATCCTCACTTGGTTCATACCACACACATCTAGGCCTGGCCAATTTCTATGTCCATGGGAGTAAGGTCTTGAATTTGACAGTGTTCACAAGCTCCACATTCCTATTATTAGAATTAAATATTGAAGTTGTTAAAGAGTAAGGAAAAGCAACAGAATTAAATGAAGCCAAAGTAATGGGAACAAAAAGAATGTCGTTTTCAAGAATAGTTTTGAAATGATATGTGTTGCTTTACTGTGATAAATATGAAAAAGATGGGAGTGAACTGTTGACAATGCATCATCGTGCTGTTTTTGAGAGACAAGAGATACAGAAAGAAGTATGCCTTTTTACAAAGAACAATGGCAGTCCACAATCTCAAATTCATGGATCCTAAGAATTTCTTGACTTTTCTCATCTCATGAATTTCACCTTTAAATTGGGAGAGATATTTCCGTGAACATATCCTGCATATTACTTCCTATTACGGTGGATCTGAAACATTCTGAAGTATTCTTTTTAAAGTAAAGAGAAAGCTGTGGCTTATGGCACATCTACACATCTTTTGGGAAGTAGAGTTGAACACCATTTCTCAGTCCATATTTAGAAAAGAAACTGATTGGCCAGGTTCAATTTACTGTCAGAAAAGAAATGCAATTCCAATTCTCTTCTATAAAGTTTCCAGTCCAGTTCATTGATTGGATGCTTAGTTTCTATTTGCTTTGAGACAATATCTTACAGTGTAGACCACGCTGGTCCTGATCCCACAAAGATCTGCTAGAATTACAGCTTAATTTACCATATCTACTTAGTTTTTAATGAGTATACAGGATAGGTTTATAAACTGGATGTGTAAAATTGAATTTAAAATTCAAACCCATGTGGACAAAATGTAAGAATCAAAAAGGGAGCAGTTAGCACAAGGTGTTAGCTCATTGATCTGGAACAAGAATCTCAGTGTTTATCAAAGGTTAGCTCTCAACTTGGGGATCTCTAAACATAGATGGCTTCTCACCATAATGCTTACATTCAAGTATAATTTGCTTTCTAATGCAATTAGCTAGTTTGCTAGATATCTCAAACATCTCTGGACTCTGGTGAATATACTACTTGAATTATAATCTGATATGCCACATTAGTTATCACTCCTATGAAACTACTGCATTTGTTATATGAATATCTATGTATACATTATTACCTAGAATACTTTTGTGCATGTATGTAAAGAGTGGGGATGAGCAGATATGTTATGTTGCATGCTTGTGGGTACATGTTTGCATATGAAGGCCTGATATTGATGTAACGTGTCCCTAAATCACTGTCCACTTTATCTGTTGAAGAAGAGTCTCTTATAAAACCTGGAACTTGTTATTTTAGCTAGTCTGGCTAGCCAGCTTGTTTTTAGAAGTCCATGCTCCTGCCTTCTATGTCCTTGGACAGCAATCAGACCTCCATACATACTTGGCTTTTACATGGGTACCAGAAACCAGAAATCTGGTCTTCACACTTACAAAGCAAGTATTTTACCCACAAAGCCCTTCCTCTGGTCTGACTCAGGATATCTTTTTATTTTTAAGGTCTATGTATCACATAATAATTTACAGCCCTAAGCAGCATGTTCAGTTTCTGGGAGGTTTTATTTATCACGAGTGTATAGGTAGACTTCTTTTGAGGGGTGAGCATAATATTTGCTATATGGAAGTATAGAAAACTAGGAATTGTAATACAGCAAAGAGGAATCAAAGTTCATAATCTTGTGAAGGCTCTTGATTGTCTAACTTTCCATTCTTTATGTTCAGTTTTAAAGCTATAAATATTCTAATCCTATAATTCCTACAAAACTTTATTCATATCAGTAGAAACAGAGACTTTAGGCTGGTATGAAAATAGCAGACTCATGGATATGTATGTATATATGTGTTTGTGTGTGTGTCACACACAACATAGCACTAGCACATAAGTAATAATAGAAATAACAAATTGTCCTCATTCATAGGAGATGTTTTCAAAGATCTCAAATGTGACCTGAATCTAAAGATAATGATAAATCATCCATATATTATGTTTGTTCTTATATAGACATGTATATATTGAAATTCAACTTATCAGTTCATCAAAGTAAAATATGGAAACCTACCAAAAACCGGAAGAGGTCTCATAATATATTATAATAGGGTTTGTTTAAAAACCATTAAGTGCTTATTTCTCAAGTAATTTTATATTTCACACTAGAGTGAACGGCGAGTGTCTATAATTTTAAAAATGAAAGAGCAGATAAAGAGGGAGACTGAACAATTCAAAAAGTCATAACAGTTACTACATATAATTAACTTGATCTGATGTATTTCATGCCCGTCATGTTTCCACATTCTAATGTGGTACTATATTTTGTGAATGCTTTACCAACAACATTATTTTATAATTGATATACCATAAAATTAAGCACACAAAGTTTAAAATACAGTTGAAGTCACTTCACTGGTTTGTACAGGCATTATCAAAGTTCCGAAAAACCAATTTGAAATAAACCCCCAAAATCTAAGTATCTACTCCACATCTGTCCTCTCCTTTGCTCACAGTCTTGTTCTCCATGCTGACATATTTTCTGTCTTAATAAATTTGTCTGTTTAAAATCTTTTTATGCAAATGAAGCTATGCAGTGGGCAGACATCTGTGGATGGCTTCTTTAATTTAACATGTTTTCAAGGTCCATTCACATCACAGCCTGTAACTGTATTTCCTTCCTTTTCTGTCAAGGGATGATCTACTCTATGGATAGGTCATATTTTATTTGTACATGTATTTAAGGGATGTTTGTGCAAATTCTATTTCACACGTCTTTGGAAAATGCTGCTCTGAACATTCATCTAACAAACATTTGTGTGCACATGTTTTAATGTCTCACAGGTCCCATTGAAGCCAAGTGCATTATGTCTTAGAATTTCAATAGTGGATTAACAGTTACATTTATATAAATATGACATATCATGCTAGCAGAGATAATCATAAGCTTATACGACCTTATGATAGATGTTGAAACAGATTTAATCAAGTTCAGTACTCATTTATTTTAACAATCAATAAAATTCTTAATCAGCTGTGAATCAAAGAGAACTTATTTATCTCTTTCTTCTACATTTCCACAGTAAACCCATTATACAATTTTCTGATCATAGTCCGTTTGTGATTCTACACAAAATACTAGAGAAGGAGAAATTTTTACATGAACAAAATCCATTTTTTTTATAGTTCTTGGGATTGTAAAGACCAAGATCAAGGTTGTGGATACTTCAGTCTCTGCTTTCAAAATGGACCTTGCGCATTGTATCAGGCCAATAAATCCCATTAAAAAACTATGATTACAGTGAATGAATATGTCTTGCACATACATAAAATGGGTTTAAACTGTGACATTTCTATATATCCATGTAGCACGTTTTGCCCATATCATCTCTCTTAACTCCCTCTTATCCTTCCTGTCTTCCCTTCTCCCATCAGTCCTCTTATCTCTCCTTCTTACTTGTATTTTTATTGTTGTGGTTTTATTTTCTTCTGATGACAGGAAGCATGCGATACCCATCTTCTTATATTTGACTTATTTTTTCCTGTCTATTTTCTTTCAAATGGAAACATTTACTGATTTACAATTTACTAATACTCCATCTGTGTGCAAATCATATTTTCTCTAACAACGCATCTATTAATGAGCTGGTTCCATAATATGCCTATCTATATCAATCACCTCAAGTTCCTTTATAAGACCTTTGATAAACCCACTCATGGGAAATCCATGTTCAGTATTTACTCTTACAAAGATGAATCTTTTAAATATTGCACAGATTATGAAGTTTTAATGCCTGGATAGTATGGGCTACTTTAGTCTTGCCAATTTCATTTTCACAATACATTTTGAACCCACTCCTCTCTCCTGTCATTGATTCTAATAATGCCCCTTACATCTTTCATAAGCATGTTCTCTATACTTGTCCAGTTCATATTTTTCTCCTTTCAACACCCACAAGGATATGCAAATTGGGATTTGACCCTATTCTTTACAATAATCTCAACACATTTTTATTTGTCTTCTGAACAAATGGAGTTATATGGAGTATTAGCTTCCCCTGCTCTGTGTCCATTACGTACTCTGACACCCTGCCATGTTTTTCAGCCTGTTGCCATTTGGACTTCAGACATAACAGCTTCTGAACAGGAATATGGGGTTCTCAAATGCATTCTCTTCCACTTTGGGGCTGGTGTGAGAAATAAATTTTCTCAGGGCTGTTATAATTCTAAGAATCCTACATAGCTGACTCTGCTTTCCTGGTTTGATGACCCAGTTTTAGGGATATAAAGAAGACCAGGTTTATTATCTACTCTCTCTCTCTCTCTCTCTCTCTCTCTCTCTCTCTCTCTATATATATATATATATATATATATATATATATATATATATATATATATATAGTACATTTAGTAGTTCATTTTTCTTGATATACAAAATAAACATGCAAAGGTAAAAGAGATGGATAAAACATCATCTTCCACAGGAAGAATTCAGGACTATTTACTGATGTAACCTATAACATCACAGTTTTTTTTATATACTACCACAACCATGCTACTAAACCTATGACAGCCTATCATTAAGATACATCATAATATTTTCTGTGATATAAATTATATTTTGACTTTCGCTGCTATCAATTATCTTCAGGTAGTATCTTCAACTGCTATTCACTGGTCGTGTATACTCTAGTTCAAAATTACAATTTTGGAGAAAGTTCCATATAACATTAGGAGTGACACTCCTAAACTCTTTCTCTAGAAGATTCAGATACAGCCCATCCCTGTGTAGTCTTCTTAAGACTGGATTTCCTGAACTTTAAAATTATTTTCTTGCTATGTAATAGAAATCATGTTTCAATTTAGGGAAGAAAAACTCTGTTTGCCTCGTGACAGATATTTCCTATACAGTTTTAAGACGGCACTACACTAACTTTTGTGTGTATGATTCTCACTGTGTTGCCACCATAAGAAAACTGGTTGTAGTTGTTAAGCTTTCAGATCTTTGAAATTATCACCAAATATTGAATGTAGAGGCAGAAGGTAATGGACAGTGTGTGTGTGTGTGTGTGTGTGTATGTGTCTGTGTGTGTGTGTGTGAGAGAGAGAGAGAGAGAGAGAGAGAGAGAGAGAGAGAGAGAGAGAAGAAAACAGGGAACCATGGACATCACTTCTTTATGAAAAGTAGTTGAAACGACCTGAAACATAGTCACTAAACACTTTATGAAAACACCTGATTCCTTAAATTTTAATCCCTTCTTCCCCCTTTCAAGGTACCATGAAATATTAGAAAAAGTTTAAGCCATAAAATTCATAAGGCATGCTGTCTCTTCTCTACTGGGGAAAGGTTGCTGATAAAATCATTAATTAGCAGCTTATCAAGATATCCATGTCATTGTGTATTGTAAAATGCCCATGGGCTGAACGTAAATTATTCATAAGTGAGCAGTGGAAAAAGCAAAAGCAAGATCAGCAAGTTGAAGGTCGCATTTACCTGATAGACAAAAATGCTAATCAGTATATGATAATTAAACATGAATATAAATACAAATAACGTTTTCTGAATAAAGAGTAGATCCTATAATCTAAACTGTGTAGAACTACTAAAGGTGATCACATTCTTCTTCCAATTCACCAAAATTTTAATAAAACTAACCTATAGGAAAAAATCTTGAGAAGCAAGCAGAGTGTCCTATATCTCTGATTTTTAATACTCACTTTCTAATTCTGTTTCATTTGTGATCTTTTTCATGTAACTTTAGGATTAAAAAATAATTAGAAGTGTGGGAAAAGAGCTGTCACGCAAGCAAGAGGACCTCAGTTTAATTTCCAGAAGCCTCCCAAGCCAGACATGACACCAGGTCCGTTGTACCCAGTGCTGGAGGTATGGAGATGAACCTTTGGAGTTCTCACCAGTCTACCTTGCCTAATGAACAAGCTCCAGTTCTACTAGAGGTTCTGTTTTAAAGTAAGGCGAATAGCATTCCTGGGAAACAATACCTAAGGCTGCCCTTTGGCTCACAATTATTTCTTCAATATTACCTCATTAACTTTTAAAATACAATTTCAATTTATTGTCAAATGTCTGGAGAGATATCTAAGTGGAAAATTCCCTTGCCATATAAACACAAGGACCCAAGTTTACATTTTCATAATCCATCAAAAGCCAGGTATGTAGTGCCCATCTTTAATTTTCAGTGCTTTAATTTCAGTGGTGATTTGGAGGCTAGAGCCAAGAGAAATCCCAGGAGTACACCAGGTGAATAGCATGTGACTCCAGTAGCAAACAGGAAATCCTACATCAGACAAGTTAGAAAGCAAAGATCGAACTTTGAGGCTGCCTTTCAACCTTGACAGCATACTTCTTTGGCAACCACATCCACTCATGGCTCATGGTTCCTTTTGGTCTTTATTTAGAATTAGTTTTATTCATTCATGCTAAAATAGAATACTTTTGTAAGCAGAATCTGACCCTGGGTGTTCTATTTTGTTAAGTAGGTTCAGTGAGTTAAGTCATCTTGGGTTAATACTCATTTTGGCCCATCCTAACTGCTTCTTGATGCTTTCATTGTTACAACTAAGTCATGCTGTGACATCAGTAATGAATACTCCGACTGATTAAATCTGGTCAGAAGTAGATTGAAAAGTTCTGTTTCTTAATCTTAACAGTAGCTATCAACAGCAATATCAGCTCACACCTGCTCTAGGGAACCAACAAAACCGTACATGTAAAACAGAAGGAACCCAAATGTATCCAAATAAAGAAAACATGAAAGCTTTTAATTTTATATTGAGAACAACACCAACTTTAGTTAAGAACAATCAAAATACAATTATTTGGGACCATCTAGAAACCCAACCTAAGACAGCACACTGCCAAGAAATCTATGAAAATGTGTACTGTGATCTCACAAGGGGGCAGAGGGGGTTTGTACTTTCAGCTCTTTCCTGCAGGAAACTTGAAAGTTACATCATTGGGTACTAGTCACAACTAAGTTTTCTAATAAGAAATGTATTGAATCCGTCTCTGTGGGAAAGAGTCTATTACATAGAAAGTTAACAAAGGTCACTACAGAGCTTAATGACTATAGATTTGGCTCAGTTCAAAAGTTTTGCTATGGCCATGTCTCAGATCTGATTAACAGTGTCCTTCAAACATCATTTTATGTGCCTCAGATCAATGGTATCAATTTGATTTTACATGTTTCGTTGGTGCATTTATTGGGTGTATTTCCTCTACTCAATATAGTAGGAAATATACCATAGTAGGGCATATATGTATAAAATTCACATATTTGGGCTGGAGAAATAGGTCAGTAGGTCAGGGCACCTTCTCTTCTTTCAGAAGACCCATGTTCAGTTCCCAGCACCCCAGGCAGGCAGCTGGAAGCTCAGTCCCATGGGATCTAATGCCCTCTTCTGGACTCCAGTGGTACCTTCACTCACACTTGCACTGCCTCTGCTCATGTATAAATATAATTAATAAAATACAGATAATACTTTTTTCCTAATAATTTAAATATATTATTTTATGAGGCCTGCCTACAGTAGAGAAATGGGCTAGGGAGCCTCTCAGTACATCAAGTTCCTGTACCTATTAAGCATTTCTGTTGAGTCAGTTTTCAACTCCCTGGTCTGAGGACTTTTACCATCATGTATGTTATATGGTTTTTTTTCAAAGTCAGTTCAGAGATGCAAATGCTACTTAACTTCCATGAGCAGGATGTAAAATATTTTTAGTAAATATGCTCTATTTGAGGGGAGTAAATGAATCTCACAGACTCCCATAGAATTCTCTAATATCTTTGTAAACATGCAAAGCTATGGAATTTTATCTCTTCTTTTCACTCTGGCAACTATTTTCTTTCTATTGTGTATCAGCTTTGGTTAGAGGGAAAGATTCTGTTAAACAATAATTGAAATGTGGTGTGAAGTAAAATTATCAAAGCTGTGGGAACATGAAATACACTATAACAGTGTCAATACGACATTTTTGCACACATCAAAAATTTGGTGTTTGTAGACTTGACCAAATCATATTTCTAAAGGAATAATTATGCTCTTGAGTGCTTTTCAGATTTTCAATGGGACTCATGATGCTAAAATAGTTGGCAATTTCTTTTTATTTGTACTGAATTGGCTTCATTCAGCTAACAGGAAATGTGTTTAGTTGAATGATACCTAAGGCATATGACCACTTCTGGAAAAGTTGACTTTGTATGGAAAATAAAGAGGGGGGATGAGACTGAGGATGGTAAGAATACTGCAAAGTAAGCAAACACAGTGGCCAAGAAACACAACAAGAGTGGGCACAGAGAGAAAGCAGACTTTCTAGAGGAGCACTAGCCCAGAATCATTAGGAAGCTCAGATAAGGAGACAAATAAGGCCTCCTGAAGTTTACAAAAAGCTCTCTTTTCCAAAAGCACTGACCCATTCATTCCTAATTGCTTTAAATAGACCAACCTTATTTCACAGCTAAGTCAATAAAGCTTTTATGGTTAATTATATGTCTTCAGGTGGGGACTGCCAAGCTCATTAGTGGTACCTGGAAAGACCTGCACAAAGGCAGAATCCACTGCCTCAGTCCCTGACTCAAGCAAGCATCATCACGGGGGATTCCATTTCTTCCATTACTTTCATCAAACAAAGCAAATGATAGAATAGTTGGAAGTGAGATTTACTTTTGTATTTCATAAAAATGTAGTGATGATTCTTTTTCTAACATGCTATGAAGTCAGTTTTCTTACATTTTTAGAATTATGTAAATTATTATGCAAAAGGGCTGCCTCTTCAGCTACTGTTATGGACTCTAAAGCAGTGCTTTGTCTCACACCCAGCCCAGTAAAGAAACAGCAACGGGTAAGTTCTTAAAAGGCACTCTTCATCTTTTTGTGTTAAAACAAAATATTTGGTAATATTTTAAAATACTCTTAAACTGATATTTCACTCATTCCTATGGCTTTGTTGCTGAATATTAAAAACATTTCTATGAAAAGATGAATAGATAATAACTTTCATATTGATGGGCCATTGATCAAATGAGATAATGAAAAATCTTTGTAAAGTCTAATGTGCTATGCAAAATTAAGGTATGGTTTTGATAAATAATATTAAAAGGAATAACAACTAACAGTCATTTACACTTTAATCTTATTGAAAGAGGTATATGCCTCTTTGATTTATGTATATGCCAAATGAACAGTAGAGAGCATCCCATCCTTGTCCACCAGATAATGCAAAAGTTCATGTTCAGTTGAATTTTCTTGCAGTTTCAAAAGTATGTCATGTTCCACTTCCAAGACTTTTCTACCATTCTTGGAAACTCCAAAACTAATTGAATGATTCTTTTCTTTACTCTCAGCCCAGCTATACTTTGAGAATGGGTGTTCATGAGTTTATGAACTTGTTGGGCCAGTGACGTCTCTTCCCTGCTTTTCTCACACACAAGACACGGAAGCTCTTAGCCAACCAAATGAACATAGATGCAATAATAGCCCAAGATATAAGTAAACATAAACATAGACATCATGCTCAGATGATTCTCCCCATATCCTCTTTATCATCTCCAGTGTTTGAGGTAAGACCTGGAGTCAACGATGCCTGGTTGAAGAGATTCACTGGTCTGTGGAACCATCAACTTCTCCATCATAGGTTCATATTCTTTTATAATTATAAGGTGTGATGAACTCTCAAAACAGAAACAATAGCATATATATTTATATATATGCAATTATTTATATTTTCATATATAGATATATTTATATATTTATATATGCATGTGTATATGAAAATCATATATAATTATATATGTATGAAATATATATATGGAAATCATGTTTATAGACAAAAGAACAAATAGTATGGCTGCAAAGTATGAATCTGTAAAATTCTATCCTAAAATACTGACAATTCAAACTCGACAATTTTGCAGCAATTTATTACGGAGCTCAAGTAGACAAACCATAGCACAAATCATCTAGTAAAGAGCCTGGAGGTACCATTTTTCTAGTTAGCTTTTGTTTTAAAAGTCTCAAAGAGATTCCACTAATGTTTGTGAAAATAAATTGTGAACAAATGGGATTGTGGTGGTTTGAGTAAGATGACTCCAATAGTCTCATGCATTTTAACACTTAGCTCCCAGTTAATGGAACTGTTTGAGAGGCTTAAGAGGTGTGGCATTGTTGGTGGAACTATGCACTAGAAGTGTGCTTTGGGAGTTCAATAAATGAATAGCACCATGTTCTGAATAGTTTTATGTCAACTTTATACAACTAAAGTAATCTGAAAGAAAGGAAGCTCAATTTAGAAAATGCCACCATAAGATCAAGCTGTAGGCAAGTCTGTAAGGCATTTTCTTAATTAGTGATTGGATGGGGGGAGGCCCACTCCATTGTGGTTTGTGGCATTCCTGGGAAGGTGGCCCTGGGTGCTGTAAGAAAGTGGGCTAATCAACCCTTTGATGATTAATTCTGATGTGAAAGTAAGAGAAAACAAACCCTTTACTTCCCATTGCTTTCATTACAGGCATTTCCTCACAGCAAATAGTAACCCCACCTAAGACACATCATTACCAGTTCACTTTCTCTGCTTCCTACATGCAGTACACAATGTGACCTCCTGGCTAGCTACTCCAGCATCTGCCTAGTGCTTTCCTGCCATGATGAAATATTTAGTCTTCTTGAACTATAACCCCATAGTCTCTTCCTTCTATAAAGTGTCTTGGTCATAGTGTTATCATAGCCACAGAAAATTAATACAGGTACATTGTGTAATTCTGTTCTCTCCTTGATGATATTTAAAGATGATTTATTCTCTTACAACAGACATACTGGTGGAGACAGGAGAGATACTGTCTGGAGGAATGGTAAGACCTAATAAAAGGGTATAGAGGATGGAGACGGGTATTCAATGTATCATATTGAATACAAACCTTCAATGACCTTCAAACAAAAATGTTCCTGTGAACCATAGTGTCTTGTAAAATGATTATATAAATTTTTGTAGTTTAGGATTTTATTTTCATTTATTACTTTTATCATGTAAATTAATAAATATTGGATCATTTACCCTTAAAATGAGTTATGGTCTAGAAAAGCCTTATGTTTTTCAAATATCAACAAATGTAATTCATATAAACCAAAACATTATTATGGATGTTTAAATTAAAATTTTATGAAAAAGCATAAGTGCCCCAGTAATGTGTATTTCAGAAATTCATGCCTATTTGTTAAGAAAAATATGTTTTACACAATCCAGTATTTGTACCTGGTTGAAAATACTTTGCTCTGATTTAGGGACATAAGAAATGGCTGTAGCAAAATCTGTCAGAAATAGTGACTGTGCCAAAGGCATTAGCAGGATGTTTTGCTTCACAAAACTGATGAAGTCTACAAGTTTTTTTCTCAAATCTCCAGACTTTGTGAAATCTTAAAAATTACAACATTAAAAAAAAACAAAGTAGCCAGTGGCTTTTATTATTAATAGGAGAAGTGTGGACATGACCCTCAAATCTCACCATCAACCTGGGTAAAATTAACTTATGGTTCAGAATATTCTGTGTTAACAAGGTTCAATCAGAATCCTGAGAAGCACCTTCAGAACAAATAGTATCGGTTTCCTCTCTGACTAAAGCTCACAGTGTCAATTTGTGCAAGAACTTTGAAGTCACAAAAGCCAGGTTTCTACTAAGTTTCACTTCCCAGTAATTATGTGCCTCTAAACATCAATTAACATGTTCAAGCCTTCATTTTACCTGTAATGAGAGAATAATTATAGTACCTACCTCACCCATAAGTGTATGTATGATAACAACAGCTACCTCACAGAGCTGTTGGGCTTCAAAAGAATAAATATAAAGCATTTAGACCAACATGCAATGATCGGTGTCTTAATAGTGTTAAGATTTAGTAATAAAATTGTTAGATTTTTGTTATTCTGACTTAGCAAATAAACAAGCCAAGGATCAGAACAAGCCCATGGAAGAGCTGCGAACTAGGCAACTAGAAAGTAACAGGGCAAGGATTAATACCCAGATATACTTGATTTCAAAGCACTTGCTTTTCATTGCCATATTATAGAACTACCCATCAGCCAAATAAAAAATTGTTTTGTGATTTGGAAAAGTACACAATTGTGTACATTTTTATAAATTCGATATATTTTTATTTACATTTCAAATGATTTCCCTTTTCTGGCTCCCCACTCCCTGAAAGTCCTATAAGCCCTCTTCCCTCCCCCTGTTCCCCCATCCACCCCTTCCCACTTCCCTGTTCTGGTATTGTCCTATACTGCTACACTGAGCCTTTCCAGAACCAGGGGCTACTCCTCCGTTCTTCTTGTACCTCATTTGATATGTGGATTTGTTTTGGGTATTCCAATTTTCTAGGCTAATATCCACTTATCAGTGAGTGCATACCATGATTGATCTTTTGAGACTGGGGTACCTCACTTAGTATGATGTTCTCCAGCTCCATCCATTTGTTTAAGAATTCAATGAATTCATTGTTTCTAATGGCTGAATAGTACTCCATTGTGTATATATACCACATTTTTTGTATCCATTCCTCTGTTGAGGGACACCTGAGTTTTTTCCAGCTTCTGGCTACTATAAATTGGGCTGCTATGAACACAGTGGAGCATGAATCCTTATCACATGCTGGGGAATTCTCTGGGTATATGCCCAGGAGTGGTATAGCAGGCTCCTCCAGAAGTGATGTTCCCAGTTTTCTGAGGAACTGCCAGACTGATTTCCAGAGTGGTTGTACCAATTTGCAATCCCACCAGCAGTAGAAGAGTGTTCCTTTTTCTTCACATCCTCACCAACACCGCCAGTCTACTGAGTTTTTAATCTTAGCCATTCTGACTGGTGTAAGGTGAAATCTCAGGGTTGTTTTGATTTGCATTTCCTTAATGACTAATGATGTTGAGCATTTTTTTAAGATGCTTCTCAGCCATCCAAAGTTCTTCAGGTGATTTTTTTTTTATGACTTGGAAAAGTACACAATTGTGTACAATTTTTTATTCGATATATTTTTTATTTACATTTCAAATGATTTCAAGATTTTTTTAAAAAGAAGATAGGAAAGAAACAAAAAAAAAATGACCCACTAGCCTATTGTTTTGAGGAAAGTAATGGAGGCAGGGAGCTGATTAACTGTAGAATGGTGAGTCTAAGACTCTTGTCTACAGTTATTTGAGCCCATGACTTGATTTAGGATATGATTTCGAAATTGAGCAAGTTAAGAAAGTGTAATCGCAGTGGCTACATCTTAAAAGCTATTCAAAATTTCACCCTATCATTGAGTCTGCCATATAGGATTACATACAAATCTCTCCACGCTCTGTATCTGAACATTCTTGTTAACTAGGGACAGATCAAATTATCCTTTAGTTCTTTTCTCATTTAAATCTTTGACTCAGTGATACACCATTGGTATAAGATTTCTGTTCACCTAAACTTCTCTCACATGTTTAATGACTCCTTGATGACTCATTAAAGAACATATTTTTTATAGTCTTTAGTAAGAATATGAGTTAGAACATTTAGCTATCTAAACACGCACACACACACACACGCATGCACACACACACACACACACAGAGGCCATCAGTTACTCTGCAGACTCACATGTTGTAGAAAGAGAGCAAGACACACAAAATACTCAAAAGGAACCATTTGTTTCTCTTTTGAAGATACACATGACCTTAATATTTTGTGTCTGAGTTTGTAATTAAAAAAAGGTTTTCAGATATGCTGTTCAAGTAAATTATAGAATTCACAAGACAACAGAGATGGGCAGAGATATTGTAATCAAGTTCTGAGAATATGAGATATACAAACTGAAGTAGACTAGTTAGAATTTAGAGGATGTAAAAAGAGTAGAAGACAGGCTCCAGTTTCTCAGTAGTGGATTTCCTCAGACGCCAATCAGTCCTTTGGGGTCAGTGGGTTAGTTAATGAAACTTTTACGCAGAATAAAACCAGCCAGAGCTACAAATTAGTAAGAATATGTGCCATATAGTTTGGAGGATAAAAGAAACATCAATTAGCCAGACAATTAAAAATTGCAATTTCCAAATGAATCACTGCATAGACAATTCAGCACATTGATTAACTCACCTATTAAGTGCCAATTGAAGGGACATATAATAGCTTAATGTTAATAAAATAGACAAATGGCTCTTCTGATCCATAATAAAATGCAATATACTTAGATTGACAAAGATTATAGCATTCCTGACACAACATATAATGGAATTACAGTAAGCAAGAACTTGAGTGTTTACCCACAATAAAAGAAATATAATATAATACATTGAAATGTCTGTGTTATTTGCAGAACATCTTTGTTTAATATTTTATTTTAGTATATTTCCATAGATGCGATCAAGACTCTAATAAATTTTACGCCTAAACTTGTACTATGAAATATGACAGTCTGGATGAGCAACACTGCAGTTACAAGAGCTTATCGCATTTAGCTTATTTACACTAAATCAAAGGCAAAATTTCCTCCTTAATTTGTCACAAAATTAATTGATGATTCTTTCTGCAAAATTTCTCCCCTGCTCCACTTGAGCATGTGTATAAAGGAACTGAATTATAATACTAGATGAAGGAATTCATTTAAGCATTAATTAGCACGATTCCTCATTAAAGTACTCTGCAAATAAAGACTCTACAAAGTAGAAATCTTAATAGTTATTCTCTCCTTAAACACGTTTCCTGGTATTAGAGTAGAACACACTTTTTTATTGGCCTGGGAGTCAGTTAACACTATAACCTACAGAATTACTAGTTCTGTGTCCTCAGTGGTTATACAACTTTCCCTTTCTCCTAAGGATTCTGGGTAATTTTATGACTCTTATTAAATGATCAGCTTTCTAAGAATGAAGGGGAGTTTTGTTCCCCAGAATGCTCCTTGGAACCAAAGAGATCTTGCTTCTAGAATCTTTCATCCACCCCACTTTTCATATCTACCCTGCTATCTAGAAAGCAGAAAAGTCAAGAGACTTTGGTTTTGAACAGCTTCCTTCTGCTCCTGTATAATCATTCACACACAGTCATAGACCCAGGAAGAACTTCCTAAAGTGGAAGAACATTATAGTCTCCTACCTTGTCCTATCAACATTTACAATTTACTTATTATTCAAAAATTTAAATACAATATAGTTATTAGAATCGATACTTGTATTTCTTAATATTTTATGCACCAATCTACCTAATTGTTATTATTTGTTGAAATTCAGTTTCTCAATGTAGGTCCACAGACTAGACATTCATTTCTTTTTCATAAAATCCTTGTTCTTACATTTGAGGGTAAAATACATTAATTTTTCCCCTAACACCAGTCTGTTTGTCTTTCTTAGATATAATCAGTTAAATTTAATACTTACATTAGTATGTTTTTCAAGGCGATTCTGATGGAGAAATGACTCCTTTTCCTAGCCCTGTCCTATCACTTCAGCTAAGGTCTTAATTATAAGAGTGTTATAAGGCAAAACTAGAATACATTGGCTGGGCTAAAAAAGTGCAAATGGAATCTGAAAAGCTTAGAACTCAAGCAAAAATTTTTGAAACTAGACTCTGAAGATCAGACATTTAGACTTAGCATTTACATGGCAGAAATAATTCATAAGATGAAATAGCATTTTGCTTTCAATGATTTAAAATGCTATTTGCTCATAGAAAATACATAACATATTTTGCTATAATGTTACTGATGAGATAAAGGCAAATGTGTCCCTATATAATTTCACAGATTAAGTTTACATATGTATATATTTTACTCATACTTTTATAAATGTGTGCACATATACACATTATTTTCACCTCTGTGTGAAAATTTTAGATGTCTATTCTCATATTTTCCAACCCATATCAACATATTACAACCTTGCCATAGTTTTATAACCTGTCAAACCAGTTTTCTCTAAGTCTATTATAATTAAGGGACAAAGAACAGCTACAAATGGACAGTATCAAGTATTTATTCTGCTCAAAAGCTTGGCTAGGGGGATATTACATCAACTTCTAAAGGTTCTGAGAGGCTGGCAAGTTCAGGTTGATTAAATTACACAGCTGAAAGAAGCATTTGCAAATCACAGTCACTGTGTGGGTCTCCATGAGAATTGCAGATGGGAAAAATAAGTACCTAAGTCTTGAGTTTGTAAGCAAACCAATGTCACATGCTTGCTGGATGAGTTGTCATGAAAACATTTTATGTATTGTGGCTGTTTAGAAGAAAAAGTCTGGTGTACATTCATCAAACAAGATTTTTCTTTTATGGAATAGTAACACATACTCATTTGGCAGGAGAGACACATCAAGTATAATTTTAAGATTAGCGTTAAAAGAAAACATTTTCATTCATAGAACAATTAAAATGTATCCATTCCCACCATGTTCACATAACGGTTTGTGTTTGTATGGTTTATGATGCAAAAATCTTCAGAATGCCGAGTATTGTATAAATCCAATGATATTTGAAAATGAACCATATATTTAGTTGATAATTAAAAAAAAGAATGTAGTTGGTGAACATCATGGTACTTAAGGTAGTTAGACATTTAGCAATATCAGCTATGTCAGATTCCTAGTTTACTTGATAACTTGGTAACCTGGCTCCAGATGCTTCTTATAAATCATTTTTGCAGACAAGCACATGAACAAATAAAGCCTTGAAACAAATCTCTAGGAGATTTAAAATACAGACAAGATCGCACACAGCAGAAAATTCAAGATTTTACAGCTGAGGTTCTGTTTTGGGTGCCTCTTGAAAGTAATAGTGCTTATTTAATATATTAAAGAAAACGGTCTAACTCCAGTTTCTGGTGAGTGGTAGGTAACAAGGACTAATAATGTGATAAGCAGTTGCGTGTATTTCAATTAGCCTGTACCAACTTTGAAAGCTTTGTGAACCACCGTAGACAAAGCTTTAAAATGGTCTCACATGTTTAGATCCTTTCTTCAAGACATGGAATTTCTTTTCCTGTCTTTAGTCTCGTGCCTCAGTGTGGAGATGTTAGAAGACTCTTGCGGAACACAGTAGACCACCTGACTCCCTTTCTCTTACTTTATTATTGGAAGGACATCTTTATTAAGTATTATGAACAAGTTACTGCCAAGGTTGCTTCTTCCCAACCTCATGTCTAGATTCTTCCTTAGACAATCCATGTAGAAAAAGGGATTTCAAAGAATTTTAAACTCAACTCATCTTTTGTAATTCTCAATTGTGGAGTTTAATTGGAAAATGAACAAATTAATGTTCTTCTCTCTAAATCTGTCATCGGCCAGCATTTTGGAATAGCAAATAGCTTTAATTTAGCTGCTTAGATTTCTCCCAGACAGATACCTCCTGGAAACTTTCAACCTCACACAGATCTCTTTCCTTTCCTTCCTCAATCTACTCCCCCCTTCCTCTTTGCTTCTATAGTTATAAAATTCCAAGAAATTGGGAGATCCAGGGTTAAACTTCTCAAGGTTCAGGAAGTCAGAATTAGGCTTGGCCCTTCATTGCTGTTGCTAAATATAAATGCAAATCAGCCTTCTTGTTCTTCCAAGCAAGAGGATGTGGTTTCACTTTGGAATGTGGAGGAGAGAGTGTGAAGGACTGGGTGAGAACTTCTCAAATTTAACTTGGAATTCACTCAAGTTTACCTTTGTTCTCTTCCTCGCCTCCTTAAAGACACCTCTGAAGATTTACCATAAAAAAAAAAATTCTTTGCTGGTATCCTTCAAATTAGGTAGGATTCCATTACCACTTCTCCACCCTAGTCAAATATTTGCTCAAATTCTTCAATACTTTTTACATGTAAATATCATATTTCCTGTACATCGGGTTAAGTCAAGAAGAAAGGCTTTGCTTTCCCAGTTAGAAATTTACATCTGGAATAGGAGAGTCAGATCACAGTTCCCCTTTATCATGATCCAGTTCAGTGGCTTCATTGTGGTGATGAGTGAGTGAAACCGCTTTACACCTGCCCATTAATGTCGGACACAATGTACCTATGAATGTGCCTGTCTGCTTGCTGGCTGAATGTGGCTCACCGGCCCGTTTCGCTGTGCTCATTATCTTCCTGTGGCTGGCAGCATTTATTAAGAATCCACCTCTGTGTGACACAGCATTAGATGCTAAGCTAATGGAATGGAAGCGAAGCAACCACAGGTAAGGCAGATAATACTGAGCATACATGAGTGTATTAACACTGAAAGACGTCATATGGTGAACGTGGGAGCACAGGGGCGGATTCCACAGGCCAGCAATGCAAGACTAAGATGGTGACCAGGCAGGAACTTCCTAGGAAATGGCAGCTTTGATCTCATGGACCCTGTTATTCCTTTACAGTGACAAAAGACCAGCTTTTTGTTAAAAGCATTCGATTTTAGAAGTTCCGGGAAGTATCTAGGAAGTCTGAATACTCACTAATTAGGTTGTGTGCAGTGTCAGTGACTAAGTATAGAAGCAATTACCTTGAAAAAATGTCTTCTAAATTAGGTTTACATTTCTAATTTGTTCTTGTCTTACAGTCAGCAATTTGTCTCTAATTTTCAAATGTATAGCACATTGATATCCAAAAACAAATTTTACCTGAAGTTACATGTCCACCTCTTGGAAATATTTGACTTAAGTAGTTAGAAACACTTTTTGTGTAAAATGAAATTCTTAGCAATCAATTCTAAAAAAAACTAGGAAGATATTTTGTCCTCTAATATCTAATATTCATCAACAATGTAATTCTCTATGTGAGATTAAACAAGCATATTCTCTTTCCTAAAAGAGAACCTCCTTTAAATGGTGTTCAGGTACAGCTGCCCATGTAGAATGTTTTTATTCTGGAAGTAAAAATGGTTTAAAGTTTAAAACTTGAAACAAGCACCAATCTCTGGCAATATTAATGAATCTCTACTATGCTTGCAGACAGGAGCCTGCCACAACTGTCCTCTGAGAGGATCTAACCAGGAGCTGACTGAAACAGATGCAGAGACACACAGGAAAACATTAGACAGAGATGGCAGGTTTTTTTTGGAAGAGTTAGAGGAAGCATTGTGGGACCCAAAAGAGATTGGGACTCCACAAGAATACAGAGTCAACTAACCTGGACCCTTGGAGGCTTCCAGAGACTGGACAACCAACTAAGGAGCATATAACAGCTGTACCTAGACCCCCCCGCCCCCGCCTCATAATTCTGTAGCAGGTAGAGCTTGGTCTTCATAAGGTTCCTGCAACAACTGGAGTGGTAGCTGCCCCTGACTCTCTTGCCTGCCTGTCGATCCCATTTCCCTAAGTGGACAGCCCTGTCCTCAGTGGAAGGAAATGTGCTTAGCCCTGCAGAGACTTGATCTCCCAGGGTGGGTTGATACGAGGAGGGGGGCGGTGGAGGTGTCTCTATTCTCTGAGGAAAAGAGGAGGGGAAGGGGAGGAAGGGCTGTAAAGTGAATAAATATATCAAGGGA
This sequence comes from Apodemus sylvaticus, assembly GCF_947179515.1. Taxonomy (NCBI): domain Eukaryota; kingdom Metazoa; phylum Chordata; class Mammalia; order Rodentia; family Muridae; genus Apodemus; species Apodemus sylvaticus. The sequence goes on from NC_067489.1 coordinate 41,497,925, forward strand.
AAAATATAAAGTTGGACAGAACTTGAAGCAGAAGAATGTCGCAGACAGAGGACACCAAGCAGATACATTCTAAGTAGAGAAAGTAACTTTGAAATGACAGTCTAGCAATGATCCAGGCAGAACATTTGTGATGGAAACTTAATACACTGCCTCTATAAATACATAATTAGAAAATTTAAATAAAATGTACATTAATAAAACACAAGCACCATATAAAACGAAAATAGAAGTTATATTTCTTATATTGTATCTGTAGTCCCTAGAAAAGGTATCAGCTCATTCTTAATAGCAAAAACAAACAAACAGACAAACAAACAAACAGGTACAGAGTACCCAGGAAACAGTCCAGGGAACTCAAAAAGGTCAACAAGCTGAAGTGCCCAAGTGAAGACACCTCAGTCCCACTTGGGAAGGAGAGAAAGCAATCCTTAGGGAAGGAGGGAGGAACCTGGGAGGGAAAGTGGACAGGGGGAGAGGGGAACCTGATCTGGTATTGGGTGAGGGAAAAGAACTTGAAGCCCTTAGATGAAATACTAGACAGTAGGGAGATGGAATTTATAGAGCCCACCTCCATCAGGAAGACAGGGCATCAAATGAGAGAGAGGGGGCCATCCCACAGTCACAACTGTGACGCATAATTGTTCCTGTTTGAAAAAATTACCGGGATAGAAATGAAGAGGATCCTGAGAAAGAGAAGGTCCAGTGACAGGCCCAGAGTGGGATCCAACTCAAGGGGAGGCCTCAAGGCCTGACACTATTACTGAGGCTATGGAGCACTCACAGAAAGGGACCTATCGTGACTGCATACCAGAAGACCCAATAAGCAGCTGAAAGAGTCAGATGGAGATATTTGCAGCCAACCAATGGAAAGAAGCAACTGACCCCTATTGTTGGTTTAGGGAAGGCTGAAAGAAGCTGAGGAGAAGGGCAACCCTGCAGAAGGACCAGCAGTCTTAATTAATCTGGACCCCCGACATTTCTCAAACACTAGACCACCAAACAGGCAACATATAGTTGGTGGTGATATGAGGCTCCCAACACATATACAGTAGAGGACTGCCGGGTCTGTGTTCATTCAGAGATGATGCACCTAACCCTCAAGAGACTGGAGGCCCTAGGGAGTTTAGAGGTCAGGTGGGGTGGATAGTTTTGACATCCATGTAGAGACAGGATGTGGGTAGGAGGTATGGGATATGGAGCCATTGGAGGCGTGGACAGGGAGAGTTTAAAATATGGAATGTAAAAATAAATAAATAAATAAATAAATAAATAAATAAATAAATAAATAGACTTCAGTTATTAATGGTTATTTCTTTTCAGAAAGTTCTAGGCTTGTCTCCATCCCTACTGTGTAGCATGTGTTCAGCCATCCATTAGTCCATCATTCACCTGATATCCATGCTTTTTTAAATATATGGTTACAGATCAAATGCCATTTATTTTAGGCTGATAAGGATTTTTTTAAGTTATGAAATCATAATACAGCCCTTGAATTATCATTTTTGTTTGAAAAGTTAACAATATGTTTCGGGACCTCTACAAACCCCAAAATACATTTTACCTCATTTTTTTCCAGTTTCAAAATATACCATTATTTGAGCATATCTTTTAAACTAATAGCTTTTTTTCCCGACAGACATTTACATCATTTCAAATGTTGGTATAATTAATTTCGAAGAACATTTATTTTTGAGAGATTTAGAGTATTTTAAAGACCCTTAACAAGAAGATTAAGGGGGCAGCCTAAGAGAGGCACATAACTAGGAGAAGAAAAAAACACCAAGTAAACATTATGTTAACCAACATTGAAATACTGAATGCTATCAGAGTCATAATCGCATTGACAGAAACATAAGCATATGAAATCCCTCATGATAAGGGGGTTCCTTTTAGTTCTTTAAGGCAAAGGAAACACGGAAATATCCATTCAGTATTGATTGTGTAAATCAAACCATTGCTCCATATGTTATGAGGTGTTAGGTTTGACAGAGTGAAAGGAGATTATAGAGAGTCAGCAAGAGCACATTTGTCTGAGCAGAGCTTTTGTTTGTTTTAACATGAGTCAACAATAAGTCTGTACAGAAACCAAGTTCTATTTTAGTTTTTACTCTACTTACCTGTTGGACAGAACATCTAAAAACTAGGAACTGTTTCCCACCTCAAGCCTGGTAATTCCCGTTGATATTAGTACAAGGAAATTCCATTTGGGGAAATCCTTCCAATAAAATTATAGCTCACTCCACATCTTAGGTTTAGGGTAAAGCTCTCATGTGGATAGTGTATAGGCAATGCTTAGAATATTGCTATATTTATAAAATCCACTCGTAGAAAACACATACTGATTCCATATTGGACATGACAGTACACACCTATAATGCCAGCACTCAAGGGGCAGAAGCAGTATAATCACTATAATTGCTGAAATTTATACAAAAGTCTGATTTATGCAATGAGTTCCATGCTAGCTGAGGCTTCATAGTGAGACACTATCTGAAGCAAGAAAAAAATAATTAATTTGGTTATGTACAAAATGATAAAAGGCAAACAAGGGAAAAGAGAAAATCAGTTATATTTTTCAGATTTTTAATACACTTTTCTGTTTTTTATTTTATGCTTCTTTTCTCACATAACATAATAACATAGTCTCATTAGCTTCCCCTTCCTCTCCTCCTAGCTCCTCCCTACCTTCCCTTTCTTTTAGATGCCCTCCCCTTCTGTCTCTCATAAAACAGTCTTCTACAGGATAATAATAAAATTATATATATATATATATATATTATATATATATATAATATATAATGGGATTTTAAAAAACTAATATATTGGAAATGAAATATACAAAACAACAAGAAATATGAGTGTAAGAAAAGACACAAGAGCCAGATACAGACTCAGATACACAACTGTTCAAGAAATCCCATTAAAAACACTAAACTCTGCAGCCATAATACACATACAAAGGATGCTCTTTCTGCCTCCTACTTTCCAGGGGTCTCTGATCCACCAAGGGGAAGAATTTGATGGATATATCCAGTTTAGGGCTGAGATTTCTCTGCATAATGTCTGGCTGTGGGTCTCTGCATTTGTTTCCATCTTCTGCAGGAGGTAGCGTCTCTGAAGATGGTTTAGAAGGGCTCTGTTCTGTGAGTACAGCAGAATGTTATTAGGAGTCATTTTATTGATACAGTTTTTGTTTGTTTGATTGATTGATTGATTGATTGATTTAGAACAGTAATCTTTAGTTTTCCTCCAGGCCTCTTTCCTATTAGTCTCAGGTTCTTGGTCACAAAACAGTGTTGGATATGGATTATATTTTATGGAGTGATCATTAAGTCCATTATTGATCGCTTTTCCCCTTAAGTTTTGTTCCACCATTGTACTAGCATATCTTGCAGGCAGGACACCATTGTAGGTCAAATGATTTGCTGCTGGAATGGTGTTTATATTTCTCCTTTGGTAGCATGCCATGTACCTTGCTATACCAAGGATGCTAGGATGTAGGGGTGAAGGCTCTAGGTAGGCTCTAGCAAAACTTCCGTGTGACCCATGAGCTGTATAAATGTTGTCTTCAGCACTGGGGTCTTGCTGTCACATTGGGGAGAGCTATTTCTAACAGTCGTGACAGCAGTCTGGGTTGTTTGGGCACTCCTATGGGATCCCTTTGTCTAAAAATTCAATTAGATGTCAATAGTTGTACAAAAAGCCTCATTGGGTAATAGGAGATAACCAGGTGGGGTTCTGTCTCCTTATCATTTGCCAATTTCATTTACAGCCCTTTTGTATATGTATATATTTTATAAATGTCTATTTATTTTGTTTTCATACCACCCTCAAATAACCTTAATTTTATATATCTCTTTTCATATTCCCTTCCTCATCCCTCATCCTTTTTCCCACTTGATTCTCCCATTCCAATCCCTCCCATCCTCTATCCATCCTTAATTATTTGCCTTTCCAGGTGAGATCTATCTGCCCCAACCAAGTAACTTACTCTAGGCCTAACCTCTGTGGGTCTATTGATTATAGCTTGGTTATCATTGACTTAATAGCCAATATCCACATAGATGTGAATGTATACTTAGTCTTTCTGGATCTGTTTTACCTCACTCAGGGTGATTTTTTCCTAGTTGCATCCATTTACCAATGAATTGCATGATTCCATTTTTTTTTTAAATAACTAAATAATGAATGTTCTATTGTATAAATGTATCACATTTCTTTTATATAGGGACATCTAGTTGTTTCCAGTTTTTGGTAATATTAATAGAACAGCAATGAACATGGTCAAACAAGTGTCTCTGAGATAGGATAAAGTGTTCTTTCAGTGTTTGTACAAGAGTAGTGTAGCTTGATCTAACTGAAGAAGACCCCAGAAAATGGGAAAATCTTCCATGCTCGTGGATTGGCAGGATTAATATAGTAAAAATGGCCATCTTGCCAAAAGCAATATACAGATTCAATGCAATAAAGAGCAATTCTCAAATTCATCTGGAATAACAAAAAAAACAAGGATAGCTAAAACTATTCTCAACAGTAAAAGAACTTCTGGGGGAATCAGTATCCAAGACCTCAAGCACTACTACAGAGCAATAGTGATAAAAACTGCATGGTATTGGTATGGTGACAGGCAAGTGGACCAATGGAATAGGATTGAAGACCCAGAAATGAACCCACACACCTATGGTCACTTGATCTTTGACAAAGGAGCTGAAAACATCCAGTGGAAAAAAGATATGCTTTTCAACAAATGGTGCTGGTTCAATTGGAGGCCAGCATGCAGAAGAATATGAATTGAACCATTCTTATCTCCTTGTACTAAGATCAACTCCAAGTGGATCAAGAACCTCCACAAAAAAACAGACACACTGAATCTAATAGAAAAGAAACTGGGGAAGACCCTTGAGAACATGGGCACAGGGGAAAATTTCCTCAACAGAACACCAATAACTTATGCTCTAAGATCGAGAATTGACAAAAGGGACCTCATAAATCTACAAAGTTTCTGTAAGGCAAAGGACATTGTCAAAAGGACAAAACAGCAACCAACAAATTGGGAAAAATCTTTACCAACACTATATCAGACAGAGGGCTTATATCCAAGATATACAAAGAACTCAAGAAGGTAGACTCCAGAGAACCAAATATCCCTCTTAAAAATGGGGTACAGAGCTAAACAAAGAATTTTTTATTTCTGAGGAATATCGAATGGCTGAGAAGCATCTAAAGAAATGTTCAACATCCTTAGTCATCAGGGAGTATGGGTTTTTTTTTTTTTTATGATTCTCTAGATTTCCTCAGTGTGTGTCTCTATAGCTCCCTTTCATCTTTAATGTTATTAGTTTTAATGCCCTTTCTCCACCTCTTAATTAATTTGAATAAGAATTTGTTAATTTTAATAATTTTCTTAAGCAATGGCTTGCTTCAGTGATTCTTTGTATGGGATTTTAATTATTTCAGGCCTGAGTTTGATTAATTGTTCTTCTATGCCTTTTGGGGATGATTTCTTCTTTTAGTGCTAGAGTTTCAGGTATACTTTTAAATTCCTAGTAAAAGATCACTCCAAGTTTTTCATATATGCAAAAGTAAAATATTGAAGTTTCCCAGTATCAGTGTATGAGGGACAATATGTGATTTAAGCTATAGAAGTGTTTCTTTTATGAGGTGGGTACACTTGTGTTTGGTATATAGGTGCTAAGAATTGCAGTGTCCTCTTGGTGGATATTTTTCTTTGGTGAGTATATGGTCTTCTTCCATATCTCTTCTGACTAGTTTTCATTTAAAGTCTATTCTGTTAAGGATTAAAATAGCTCCACTAGCTTGCTACTTAGACATATTGGAATGTCTTTTCACATCTCTTTACTCAGAGATTGGTTTCTATCCTTTATGTTAAGGTGTGTTTTTTGTTTGTTTTTGTTTTTTTTTTTTTTGGTTTTTTTTTTTTTTTTTGGATGCAGCACAAAGTTGGATTCTGTTTTTTAATCCATTTTGTTAGTCCTTGTTTTTTGATTGAGGTATTGAGGCCATTGATGCTGAGAGACTTCAATGTACAGTGTTTGTGGATTCCTGTTATTTGGCTGTAATGGTGTGTGTGTGTGTGTGTGTGTGTGTTTGTGTGTGTTTTCCTTTATTGACTTGCTACTCTGTTAATACTTATTTCTTGCATTTTCTTGGGTGGGTTACCCTCTTTGAGTTGGAATATTTCTTCTAGTGACTTCTATAGGGTTGGATGTATAGATGGATATTGCTGAAATTTGGTTTTATTATGAAATATCTTATTTTCTCCATTTATTGTGATTAGAATTTTTCCAGAATATAATAGTCTGGGCTAGCACCAGTGGCTTCCCAGAATCTGTGGAACATCTATGCAGCACCCTCTGTCATTTAGAGTCTTCAATGAGAATTCAGGTATTACTATAAGAGATATGCCTTTATGTTATTTAGTCTTTTCCTTCTTGGCCTTTAATATTCTTTCTTTGTTATATACAGTTTTTGATTATTATGTACCAAAAGCAATTTCTCCTCTAGTCTAATATATTTTGTATTGCACATCTTTTTTTGTACCTTACTAGGCACCCCCTTCTTTATATTACAGAAGGTTTCTTCAAATGACTTGTTGAAAATGTTTTCTCTGCTTCTGTCCTGGCTTTCATCTTCTTCCTCTAGTCTGAGTATCCTGAGATTTGGTCCTTTCACAGTGTCCCAGATTTCCTGGATATTCTGTGCTATGATTTTTTTAAATATAACATTTTCTTTGGACAAGGTGTCCATTTCCTCTCTCAGGTCTTTAATAGCTGAAATTTTTTTCCACCTCTTATATTCTGTTGGTGAGGCTTGCCTCTGTGGTTATGTTCAAGTTTTTAAATTTTTCATTTCAAGATTTCTCTCAGTTTAAGTTTTCTTTAGTGATTGCATTTTTATGTTCAGGTCTTGAGTGTTATCCATTCATTTCCTTTCTTTGTGTTTTAATACATTTATTTAATAGATTTATTGATTTCATCTTTACATGCCTCTATTGTGTCCATAAAGGTTATTTTAAGGAAGACACATTGTCCTGGCTCTTTTTTTTTTTAAATTATTTGATTTATTTACATTCCCAGTTCTTGCCTCCCCTCCAACAGTTCCTCATCCCATTCATCCTCCCCCTTGATATACAGCCTTCTTTATAAACAGAAAACAATCATAATTCCATTAGTTACATAAATCTTCCTGAGTCTTTTATTTTTTCTTTACACACCAAAGCTATTCACATTAATGGTCACTACTCAGAAATGAAGCTTCTTGGAAAACATATAGTGACCTGTACTGTGCCTGTAACATCTGTGTTCCTACTGGTTTCTTAGATGCTACTCCTCCTAGCCTTCATCCCATCCAGTCTAGATGGCATGATCACTGCCTGAATAGTTCAATTTGTCCTGGCTCTTATTGATTGTGTTTTCACAGTCATATCTAGGCATCTGGTTTTGTAATTATAATTCTAGGTCCTTATAGGTTTTGTCTTGGCTAGGTTTTACTTGTTTTGTTTTGTTTTTTGTTTTTTGTTTTTTTGTTTTTTTTGTTTGTTTGTTTTTTTGTTTTTTTTTGTTTTTGTTTTTTTGTTTTTGTTTTTGTTTTTGTTTTTTTTTTTGCCCCCTTTGATTCTTAGCACACTGGGTTGCCTGGTAAGGAATTCTTCTAAGACCATAATAGCTATGACTACTTGAAGTTCTTGATAAAACAGAAATTATATGTATGGGGGCCTAACACTTATGATTGGGGATGGGCTAGGGAAGAAGCATAGAGGCTCTACAGGTGTGAGGCAAGAAAGGCGTTCCATGAGGATTTGCTTAGTTCTCTGGAAATAGGTACAAACAGTTCACTGGTCTACTTGCTTCTCTGGTAGGCTTGGCTGGTGGGTTCCCATGGAATGTATGCTGGAGTTTGTGGCTGGGACAACAGAATGAGGGGAGAAGGAGGTTGAAGGAGAGAAGATTTTCATGGAGACAGAGAGGAGGGAAAGGCCACAGTATATACAGAACAGTACAGAGTTGTGGAAAAGATTGAGGGATTGAATTTAGAAGAGAGGCAAGAGATCTGCCGAGCCACACTCAGGCTACCTGCTTCCCTGGCAGTAATAGTTTGTGAGTTCCCATGGAAAATCAGCTGGGCTTGGAGTCTAGGATAACTGAATGAGAAATAAGGAGGAAGTTTGTAGGGTAAGATTTGAGTGATCCACTGGAGTTGGGGGCAGAGAGAAAAGCGAGCATAACAGGTAGTCTGCTCCAGAGATGGTAGTGACATTGGGGGATATGATTTGGAGGAAGGTAAGAAGAGATAAAATCTGTAGTTAGGGTACATGCTTCTGTGACTAGAGTTGTTAGTGTTCACACATTAAAGCAATTGTTAAAATATATTATTCCTTTGAATGCAGAACCCTTCCAGAGGACACATGGAGCTGAGTTTAGTATATCTTTGTGATTATGACATTTGTAACCGGATTCATCATCTTGCCCCAATAAAGGACTATAAAAATAGCTCAGAAAGTGTAAATAACATCTTCCAGGAACAGCCAGACTTATATTTATTCCTAAATGTGATGGCATATTACTGATTCAATATAATTCTTCAATTTCAAATGTTTTTAAGTTTCAATTGTCTCTGACAAGAAAAAAATACATTATATAGGACTATAATTGCTCCATATTTTGTCCTATCTTCTGCTAGAGCTACAACTAAACATGTCTTTTATGCTATGCCTAAATATTCATTAAGGTCTGGCATTTTACAGTTGTTGAGGAAGCATATTTATTAGCTAAATAAGATTCTAAGAATTTGAAGTGATTGCATTTTGAAAGGAACGTAATTTCAAAATGCATTGACTTCAAAATGTTCTATTTAAAAGCTTTTGTATTTTACATATTTTATTCATGTGTATTTTACAATTAACTTTCTTGTTTTGAGCAAAATTTGATGTGTCCTTTGCCTAACATTACTTTTACCAGAAATGGTTACTTCTGACACTTTTGCTTGTAATCAGATTTTAAAATCTATAGTTAAAGCTTTAACTATGGGAGATGATGTTTTTCTCTCAAGAGAGAAGCATTAAAAAAAGGCTCCCTTGCATTTTTCAACATTTTCTAAGAAGTCCTATGATGTTAGACTTTCTTGGGAGCAGATTGAAAGGCTTTACACCCTTCCTATGTCTATTAAAAAGTTAAAATATCTAAGTTTAGAAATATACCAGAAACATCTTAAGTTTTCCAAATTGAGTTAGAAGGGAAATTATCATTCACCAACATTTATTGGGCTCTTGGAGTGTTGGAGATAGATTATATGGGAAAGTGTTGAAAACACTTGCACATGGAAGCAGTCTAGAAGAGATGATTCTTTCACAAAGGGCAGCGCCCTTTAGATGCCAGTGAAAACTAGGACAGGATGAGAGGTGAGAAATTTACAAAACATTCATAGCTAATGCAAAAGTGCAAACAGATAATACCTAACTTAATTATCATGGTGTTGATTAGTAAAAAGTAAAAGTAAAAATAAACTTTGCTCTCTGCATCTAGAAATCTAAGTCAGGAAAAAATATAAGAGACATTAGCTATGAGAAATTATGTAATTTGAGAAGAGGACTTCTATCTATCTGTCTGTCTATCTATCTATCTATCTATCTGTCTGTCTGTCTGTCTGTCTGTCTGTCTGTCTGTCTATCTATCTATCTATCTTACTTTCCTATTTACCAAGTAGCTATTAAATTTCTTTTGTTCAAAATCAGAATTTAAATACAGTGATTTTTTTTTATCCCAGACTTATGAATTAAGAGGATTGTCTCACTATGACAAATAATACCATTCTAAGAAAGATATTTTAGTGGTGGAGAAAAGTCTCAGTAGATAAGACGATTATTGCACATCATGAAGACTAAAATTGGAATAATCAATACTCATGTATTGTGGTCCACATATGATCGTAACACACTAGAGCAGTAGTTCTCAATCTTCCTAATGATGTTGGGATGCTTTAATACAGTTTCTTAGGTTATGGTGACTCTCAAAGATAAAATTACAACGTTGCTACTTTATAACTGTAATTATGCTATTGTTATGAGTCATAATGTAAATATCTGATATGCAGGATATTTGATATGTGACCCTTGCTAAAGGATCATTTGATCCTCCAGTGGGGTCAAGACCCACAGGTTGAAAATCACTGCTTTAGAGTCAGAGGCAGAGGATTCCTGAGGCAAGCAGGTTAGGTAAATTAGCAAAAATTGGTGAGCTCTGGGTTCAGTAACAGACTCTTCCTCAATAAGAAAAGTGACACATGATTAATGAAGACATGAGACATCAACTTTGAACATCATAGAGATGCAGCTCACATGAATGCAACTTTGCCCTTTTCCCCAATAAACACACATTCTGCAGTCTTCAGTAGCATGGACACAGAAAAACTGTGCCTTATGCGCAGCACTGTCCTCTCATGTGAGTATCTGTTGGAGAGCCACCAGCCTGCACATTGCTTTATTAAAATCAGCATAAAATTTCCTAAGTTTGCGTTCTGCTATATTTTGCTATGTAAAATTTCTGTACTTATAGATTCTATTTTATTTATTTGATTCTAGACATTTTAAAATCAATAATAAAATCTAAAGTGCAATACAACTTGATTTGAAGCCACATTCACAAAAAAGTTTGCACAAGACTACTCATACTGGAAATGCACAGGAAATAACATAATACTATATCAGGGCTTTCTGTATCTCTGTAAAGAGTTCACCAGATTTTTTTTAATTTATTAGTATATTTTATTTCTGAAATCACCACAGTATAGTATTAACAAGCACACGTTATGTGCATGATCTTCCATTAAGCTACTCCTAAGTTTGCCTTCACATCCTCATCTAACTGCTATCATTAGAGAATGATTAAATCAACAACAACAACAATAGCAACAACAACTGGAGTTGATGCTGGTAGTACTAACAGCTAAATTGATCTATATCATTAAGATTGATGCAGGTTAGGTAGTATTATCATGTTTCTCTTTTTTAATAAATGGGAACAGCATAGGCATGATGCTTGCATAATAAACCACAAGCCTTGTTTTGTTTCTCTGACACACAAAGAATTCGTCATGGGAAAGCTTATTGCTAAAATCCCTGGAAATGTGCCAACAGCAAAGAATATAGAGAATTTCAAGTTCTGCTCTGCTTGGTTCTGATTTGTCTCCATCTCCTTAAGGCACAATCTAAATGTACTTGGAATTTTTGCAGAATCATTGTCAAGCTTTGACTGTATCTTAGTACATATCTTAGTACATTTAGTACATTCTTGGATTTTGATATCTATGGAAAGTAAAAAAAAATAAAATTTAAACACAGATTCCTTTGATGTCTTATGTGAAGAATTTTACCTACAGAGCCATCAAAAATTCTCATTTATTTATCTTTCTTTTTTTTTTTTTTACCTATTTGCGTGGAAGAGATCTTGCTGTTTGTAAAGAGATTAGAAAGGCCTTACATAAAAATTGAAATGAAATTTTGTCAAGATATGAGAGCCCATCTATGTGGACCAAGAAAAGTTCTTTTTTTCCTTTCTTCTTTCTTTCCATCTTTCTTTCTTTTTTTCCATCTTTCTTTCTTTCTTCCTTCCTTTCTTTCTTTCTTTCTTTCTTTCTTTCTTTCTTTCTTTCTTTCTTTCTTTCTTTCTTTCTTTCTTTCTTTCTTTCTTCTCTTTCTTTTTTCTTTCTTTCTTTTTAACATGATGAACAAAGCCATTTTGATTTATTATTTTTTCTTCAAAGGACAGGTAACATTTCTTGCAACATTGACTTGAATTCATAATCCCCTTCTGGCAAGCAAAAGAGAATTGCTATAGGGACACCATTCACAGTAGAATAGGCCAAGAATGAACCCTACACAACATTTTACTTCAGCCAAACCAGTAAAATCCTTCCTTTTCCAATTTTTCTTTTTACATTTCAAAATTGGTCTCTCAAGAAGGATTTAATTCATAACATTTGAAAATAAGTCTAATGTTTGCAAAGCAGAAAATTTGGGCTGTGCTGTTAGTGTTAAGAGAGCGTCCATTTATAAGTCCAGAGAGAGTTTACAATCTAAAGACAACCAAAGTCCATGAGTCTGTGATAACATTTGTCATAGAGTTTATGAATCTTATTTAAAATACGCATATAAGTTATACTTGACAAAGAAAAATCACTGCATATATTGCATGGCATATTAAACATTTTTTTAGCTCCATTCAGAATAGATATTTAAATTAGGAGGTTACACTCTATGGTGGTAGTTGTTTTGTACTGCATACCCAAAGTAAAATTTTGAATTTGATATGGAATATCCTTTTCCTGTCATTATATCATAAGGATTTTACCATTTCCTTCTTAAAATTAAATACAAAATTTGTGATAGTTTTCCAGGACCTTTTTCAATTTTCAAGATTGCTACAAACTGTTTAAGAAGTGTATGTTCTACAATGCTTATTTGGAACTCTCTACTCATCAAAGGGTGACTTCAAACTTTGTTCTCCAAGATTGTGCCTGTGGCTGATTAGGGCTAGAGAAAGTTCTGTCCAACAACTTCTGAGGCCCAATGCCAGAAAGACTTCTCTGAAAATCCCACAAAAACTTCAGAGAAGAATTAACAACAATATTATTCAAATTAGTGTGTAATACAAAAAGGGCAGGAACAAGTTTGAGGAAAGTAGTCATATATGAATAAAACAACCAGATAAAGACACCAGAAAAGAGAAATTTATAGAACCCTGCCAGATTTTAGATGGAGAGCTCAAATTACTTTCAAACAAAATTGAAGACTACATTAGATCATGACTCTGTTGGTTTTCTTCTAGTGATGCACAATGGTTCATGGTATGTAGATAAAATGTAATTCCTCACATAAGAGGACTCAAAGCAGAGTCATCTCAGAGGTAGATAAGACCTTTGATGAAATCCAACATTTTTTTACTATGGAAGTTCTAGAGAACCTAAGCCTCAGAATGTATACTCGAGCGTATTAAAAGCAACATACAGCAAACAAACAGCCAACAGCAAGCTAAATGAAGAGAAACTAAAATATGTGCCCTTTGAGATCAGGCAAAAGACAAGGGTGTGCATTTTTTCCACTACTAGTCATTGAAGTGTTTGGAATCCAAAACTGATTGCAAAAAGAAGGAAATAAAAATATACCCATAGGAAAGAAATCAAAGCATTCATATTTGAAGACTGATATGATTCTATATGTGAGACATAATTCAGAATCCATAAAAATCTTTTATACTCTAGAGACACTTTCGGTGATGTAGAAGAATACAAAATTAACTTTAGACAACCAGTAAATATCTTAAATACTAATGACAAACATAATGAAAAAACAAGCAAGCAAAAAATGCCATTTACCACACACACACATGCACACACACAAAACATGCACATGTACACACACATATGTACACACACACACACACACACACACACACACACACAACCTAGGAGAAAGCATAACCAAAGAAAGAAGAGTTCTATGCTGAAATAATAAAAACTTTAATATACTGAAAAAGACACTAATGAATCAGTGAAATATGGAAAACCTGTGATGTTTGTAAATAGATAGGATTAAAATTATAAATATCTGTTCTAAGAAAACCAATCTATAGACTGAATGTAACCTCAGTCAAAACGTGAGGATGTTTCTTCAACGATGTTAAAAAAAAAAACAAAAAACAAAAACTCAAAATTTATTTGAATGTTCAAGGGTATTCAATTCAACCCTCACCTAAAAGAGTAGAAGTTACTCCTCTACCTGGTTTCTAGTTATTTTCTAAGGCCATAGCAATAAAATCAACATAGTGCTGAAACAAAACCAAACATGCAAATCAACAGAATAGAGCAAAGGACCCATAAAGCTATGCAATTACAAATATCTCATTTTTGAAAAAAAAATGCCCAAAAGATTGCAATATCATACACTTGATAAATGACAGAATCTTCAACAAATGATATTAGATATTAGGATTGTACCTACAGAGAAATGAAGCTAGATCTGTGTTTCTCACCCTGCACAATAAGTGGTACTCACATGGCAGTGGAAACCAACAGCTGTATAATTGGACTTAAGGTAGGATATGATTCCTCAAAATGGAAAGCTAGCCAGCTTGCTGGGACAAATGATACTATTGATGTCATTAATCTTAGCATTGATCTTGCTAGACCTGCATACTTCCTGAGAGAATTCTAAATCTTATGTCTATGCCCAGAGATAAGTATAACCACTCACCCTCATTAAAGATATCTTCTCTTCAAAGTAAATGGAGACCATTGCAGAAAACCACAACTGCACACAAGGCAGAGATCAACTGAGCAGGAGGATCCCAGCCCCATTGAAGGCACGTCCACCACAGCTCTTCATTTATGGCACTGAAACATCAGCAGAGAGGAGGTGAAAGAATTTTAAGAGGTAGAATACCAATAAATCTGCTGTCAAGTAACCTCTTCTAGAAAAGGCTACACTAGAGCAGAACAATAGTAATATCAATGGACATGTTAAGGTGGAAAGGGAAAGTTATACAGAGTCCAACTCTTACAAGAAACTACTGGCAGGGAAGAGGTTCCTTACTTGTGGTCTATACATTTTTATATATATCCACAAATATATATATATATATATATATATATATATATATATATATATATTTATACATGATATGCATAGGTATATATGTATGATACATATTAATGCATGTACATTTATATATATTATATACATTACAGATTTATCTATTTCATAGATGACTGCTTTATCTGTATGTATAGCTGCCCGCCAGAGGAGGGCATCAGAACTCATTATGGATGGTTGTATGCCACCATGTGGTTGCTGAGAATTGAACTCAGGACCTCAGAAAAAACATCTAGTGCTCTTAACCGTTTAGTTATCTCTCCAGCCCCATTTATATACACAAATATTTATATACATATATTTACAAAGATATATCTAACAATTTTAAAGGAAAAGAGACTATCAACTAAATATCTACAGCATCACACTGGAGTCTGCTCCACTCTTTTGGGAACTCAGATCCCAGGTCCAACAGACAAAATCTGATGAGGTCAGCCAAAAGTGGACAAAGGGGATTTGGTCGGAGTTTCAGGGATGGTATCTAGGAGGGTCTAGAGGGAGGAGAGGAGGAGTGGGAAGTGATGTGATTCTATTTCAATTAAAAACAGAATTCCAAAGAGGTCAATGATCTCAAAATAGATCCCAAGATTTTAAAACTACTAGGTAAAAGAGATAGGTATTATTTTTATTTGATATAGGCTTATATAAGGAGTTTCTATTTAGGACTGTAGTGTTTTGAATGAGAAACGTTCCACATAAGTTCAGATATTTGGACATGGTTCTTAGATGGTGCTGTTTGAGAAGGTTATGAAACTTTATTGGTGGAGCCTTGCTAGAGAAAACATATCAGTGGGCCTGGGCTTTGAGTATTTATAGCTTAGCTCTTCTTCAGTTTCATGCTTGTGACTGAGGAGGTAACCACTCAGGTCCTGATCATGCCAGTGGATCATGCCAGTGTTCCGACCTCTGCCTTTCCATCCTGCACTACCATTTGGGCTCTCCAGTTGGTACAGGAAAAGGAAATAAACTCTATTCCATAAGTTGCCTTTGGTCATGATTTTTTTTTACAACAAAAAGGAACTAATACCTATTGCAAAAACTCTAGTTACCCAGTAAATAAGGTCAACAGTTGACAAATAGGACCTAATGAATCTAAAAAGTTTCTGTGCAGGGAAGGAGACAATCAAATGAGTGAAGAAGCTATTCATAGAATTGGAGCTAATTTTTGGAAGCTCTATATCTGTACACTGGCTGACTTTGTGTGTCAACTTGATACAAGCTAGAGTCATCACAGAGAAAGGAGCCTCAGTTGAAGAAATGCTTCCATAAGATCAAACTGTAAGGCATTTTGTCAATTAATGATACATGGGGCGGGGGAGGTAGTAGCACACTGTGAGTGGTACTATCCCTAGGCTGGTGGTCCTGAGTTCTAGAGGAAGGCAGGCTGAGTAAGGCATAGGAAGCAAGCCAGTAAGAATCACCCCTCCATGGCTTCTGCATCAGCTCCTGGTTCCAGTTTGAGTTCCTGTCCTGAGTTCCTTCAGTAATGAACAATATGAAAGTGTAAGCCAAGTAAACCCTTTTCTTCCCAACTTGATTTTTGGATATGATATTTTGTCCCAGAAATTAAAACCCCAACTAAGATAATATCTAATAGAGGATTAGTGTCTAGAATATATAATGGAGTCAAAGTACTAAATATCAGTAAAACAAAAATACCAATTAATAAAAAAAGACAGCTTATGAAATTGAACAGAATTCTCAGAAGGACTAAGAATGACCAGTAACTATTTTTTTAAATAAAAATATGCCACAGATCCTTAATCATTTGAAAAGTGGGCATTAAAACTTCTTTAAAATTCATCATCAACCCAATCAGAATGGTCATTTTCCAGAATACAAATGACACCAAATGCAGACATGGATGTGTGGGAAGGGGAACGAACCTTTTTAGTCCCTAAACCTAGTTTAGGGAGCAGTATAACAGTAGTACAACTGTGTTAGAAAGCTGTTTGGGAGTTTCACAAAAACAAATAAAAAACCTAAAAATAGAGCTACCATATGATCTAGAATGTACCAGATCCTGACATTATATCCTACTATACAGACACTTTACAACTGTGTTTAATCCTGCTGTATTTTAAATTGATAGGAAATGGACTCAACTGAGACATCCTCCAACTGACCAATAGGCAATAGAAATGAGTAGCTATATCAAATAAAATTTTGTTGAGAAAATTAAATAATTGAATTTACAAATAGATGGGTAAAACTTGACAAGGTAATATCCAGTGAGGCAACCTAGACACAGAAAACAGACATTGCATGTTCTCTCTCATTTGTGGACCCTAATTTACCATAATTTGCTTTATTTGTATATTTGGAATACATTTGAAAGCCAGTAATCTAGAAAGGAGCCATTGGATGGAGCAGAAGCTTTATGGCAGAGGAGACAGTAGTATGCAGAGAATAGAAAAGTAGAGGAGAAAAATATTGGTAAACTAAAGGTCTAATTATAGAGGAATGTGGGAGACTACGGGTAGAGGTGGGTAGGGTTAATTAAAATTAAGTACATATGAACACACACACGGAAACTCCTTATCTCACAACACATGATGCAAAAGAAGGGGAGAGGATGCTACTGCTTACAGGCTAAAGATGGAGGAGGTGAGGGAGCGAGGGAGAGAAGGGAGAATGGGTTTAAGTTGATCAAAATGAAGGATGTATGAAAAAAACTTTGTGGAAACTAACTTGTGAGTGACTTTAATAAAAACTGGGCACCTCACTTCCAGAAGATCCTACCATACCACTCCTGGGCATATACCCAGAGGATTCCCCACCATGTAATAAGGATACATGCTCTACTATGTTCATAGCAGCCCTATTTGT
This sequence comes from Apodemus sylvaticus, assembly GCF_947179515.1. Classification (NCBI taxonomy): domain Eukaryota; kingdom Metazoa; phylum Chordata; class Mammalia; order Rodentia; family Muridae; genus Apodemus; species Apodemus sylvaticus. Next base: position 41,515,419 of record NC_067489.1, read on the forward strand.
AATTGCCAGATGCTGGAAAGAACCCAGGTATCCCTCAACAGAAGAGTGGATGCAAAAAATGTGGTATATCTACACAATGGAGTACTATTCAGCCATTAGAAACAATGAATTCATGAAATTCTTAGGCAAATGGATGGAGCTAGAGAACATCATACTAAGTGAGGTAACCCAGACTCAAAAGGTGAATCATGGTATGCACTCACTAATAAGTGGATATTAACCTAGAAAACTGGAATACCCAAAACATAATCCACACATCAAATGAGGTACAAGAAGAAAGGAGGAGTGGCCCCTTGTTCTGGAAAGACTCAGTGAAGCAGTATTTGGCAAAACCAGAACGGGGAAGTGGGAAGGGTTGGGTGGGAGGACAGGGGGAGAGAAGGGGACTTATGGGACTTTCGGGGAGTGGGGGGCTAGAAAAGGGGAAATCATTTGAAATGTAAATAAATTATATCGAATAAAAAAAATAAAAAAAACATGTTAAAAAAAAGATAACTAAAAATGAGGTGTTGAAACAGGTATCTCAATATGTAGAAAATGCTGAACCCAGAAGACATGTTATTAAATAATATCACAGTAATAAGACTGGAGTCATAGCTCAGGGAGGTCCCAGAGCTCCTCACTCTTACTCAGGGTACTATGATTGTTCTTGGTTAATCCTCCATAACTAGATAATAAGACTTTATTGCTCAAGACACCACGTAGGGTTAAAGAATATTTAAAATTGAATGTAGGACTGAGAGGAAAGCTTTCTCCATGACGGCTGGATTTCGTGGTGCAGAAAGGTACTGTGTAGGAGGCAGAGGTAGAAGACATCAATGCTGTTCCATGGACAACTCTCTGAATGCTACAATACTTCCAGGGAAGATGTACCCACTGGCACAACAATGGCATGACACTTATGGGGGCAACCAACTGTTTTCTGATTAGATTTGATTCATGATATCCAAGATGAGATTCATCAAGCTTAGTAAACCTGGTCAAAGGCCTAATGCTTTGGAGTCCACAGGCCAGCAAGGACAGCCTGCTAAACTATCATTGTTAAGTTCCTTTTTAAATATGAGTGTTTTCACACATAGATCTGAACTGCTCTCAGCCTTGATGAGAGGAGATTTTTCTCTGCAGTGGGTATCAATTAATGGAGAAGGTCCTAAGTAATCAAAGGGCTGAGAATACATGATTGAGAGTACATCTCTAATGGAGACATTGATCAATACCTTCCATGCTCTGGGAAGAGCAAGAAGATGCCATGCTAGAAAAATGTAAAACTAGAGGGCGGGGGCGCAAGTTGTGGAACACTGTTTCCTGGACGTGGCATGGCCATTGCACACATGAGTTCATAGCACTTACTTCTTTATCATTGGTTCTGTGGTGACTGGGAGGTTGCTCATAATCAGTGGATGAGAGCCCAGATTGGATTCAGTGAGTTATTATTAGAAGGTATAAGAATTAGGAGGGTTAAAATTAGATGCTGGGGGTTGATGAGAGTAGTTGGAGGGGGTAAATATGGGTAGATAGGATAGAAAACATTGCATACATGTAAATCCTTTAACTGTATACAGGAGGAAACCAGGGAAGAACAGAAGAAGAGGTGGAGGGGAAGGGATAAAGAAGGGGAAGATATAAGAGACGGAGGGAGAAAATATTGGGAAAGAGTACAGGAGTCAGTCGTGAAAGAATGACAGCATTAATAATGCTTTCCATGACAAACAGCCCACACCACAAGTCTTGTCTTTATTGCCAGTGTGAACATACCACAGGGTGAACATGGGGACTCGTTTTGGTTGTTTAGTTGATTCAGACCTAGGTCTAGTCAAACGAAAGGATTGACTGAGCAAATACTGAACACTCAGGTAATTGATAACTAGGCCATGCCAAGTGTTACATGTACTTTATATTTTCAAAACTTCTATCTAAGACGAATGTTATAAGTGTTCTTCTAGAGAAATATGTACTCTCTATTGTTCAACTTTTCATCTAATATCAAGCAGTAATTATATCTGGGCTGTTTAGCTGATAAGTTCATGCATGCCTTTAAGCAAGACATTCTTATTTCTTTTGTTTGTTTGATTTTGTCATTTTATTCCTATTAATTCTGCTCTCTTCTGCAATGTCCTATGGCCAATGTCTATAGCCTATGCCTTGAGAATTTTAAGACTCTCTTGTCCTGTGATAAAGTAACTGCTGCTTGAATTTATATTACAAGGTTAGTTAGTACTTCACCAACCTTTAAAATTGCTTCATGCATATGAAATCAACAAGATATAAATCATAACAACCCAGTCACAGTTTTTAAAATTGCTATATACTGAAATCCCTTGAGAAAAGAAGAGATGGAAATAAAAACGTAGTTTATATTAGGAAGCCTAGAAAGAAACTTCTTTTTGTAGTTATTGCAACATTCTCTACAGCTAAAGGTCAGGAGGGAAAAAAGACTAAAGAGGAAGCTGCAACTCTGAAATGACTGAGTTGAAGAAGAGAATTAGGTTGTGGTAAAGGGTAGGAAGATAATAATGATAAAGATATGAAAAGGAAAAAATCAACAAGATAGGAGAGGCACAATATGGTCTGCTAATATTGGCAATTTCATCAAGAATTCTGCCTCAAAGGGTGAACCAAGGGCACATAAATAACCTCTGATCATAATCTCTTAAGGGTTTCTGGATAAAATATCTCACAAAGTAACATCTCTTTTAATGGAATAAAATTTATTATCTGCATCTGCCCCGAGGATGCTCAAGTCTATCGCACTGGGAGCTGTTTGTCTTGAGTTTGGAAAGTGGTTTGCTCTGTCCATGCCTTTCCCATTTCATCTCATGCTGCAATGTAGGCACAAGAAGAGAGAGCAGACAAAGCACAGTGGGGTGCATGGACACAGCTCCTAAACATGAGCAGAAACATACCTTTTATGAAGGTTTTTATTCTTGAGAAAGTGAACTTGTCTTCTACTTACAATTCATTAATAAACATTGAATTTGTACCTTCTAATATCACTGTGTAGTCTTTATCTTATGGCTGTTATTTATTTCTTGTTTAACTACATTTTTTTATATAAAATGGATTAAGATTTGTGTAAGGATAAGAATTACTCTACAAAACATGTATTTGTTCCATCTTGGAACATGTAAGAACCGTCTGTCACAGTTGAAGGAGCGTTGCAGGTGTGTTTATGGATATGGACTTCATAATATAGAGAATGGATCCTGGATTCTCCCTGTGGAGTATAACGTAATGAATGAAATCATAAAGTCCCAGCACTTCCAGAGGATGGGGACATGCTCTTGTAATCCCTGCACTTTGGAAGTGCAGGCAGAAGATTATAGCATTCAAGGTTAGCAATTGCAACATAGCAAGTACAAGGTCAATGGGAGCTGCATAAGATTTCTTCTCAAAACAGAACAAAATAAACCTAAGTAAGTGTATTAAATTCAATGTAGGATAAATTAAACCTGCTGTAACTGGTTCTGGTGATGATGGAATTGGTTAAGGGACAAGGATTGAGAGGCAAGAGTAACTTTTATCTGAGAATGAGTTATATTATTTAATGTAATACTTTTCCTAATTTATACGTTTTATGGCAAGTTTAATGATTTTATTATCTATTACAATTGAGTACAAATGTTATTACATATACATGATGACAACATCACAAGTAATTCCTATCCTTACACAAATCTCATTCATCTATTGATGGACATCTAAGCTGGATAAATTACTAGGGTGTGAAACTAGAAAGGACACTATAAGAGGACATGGGTTACCACTCTTTGAATTATTGGCCATGAGCCTTACATAGAGGCCCCCACAAGATTATAGGTTATTGTCAATGTTCTTAGGTATCTTCCATAACTTGAGAGTAAGATTCTATTGTTGATGATAACACATACTTGAATCCATACAGAACATGCAAAATTCAATCCGGTCCTTACCTCGAAGCTACATTACTGGGATATGAAACTAGAAAGGACACTATTAAGAGGAAACGGTGTTGAGGAAGAATGGCAAGAACAGATAGGGTGACATGAAAGAGAAAAGAAGACTGAGAGGGATGAGTGGCAGGGTACCACAGGCTCAGACAGATGGGGAAGAGAGGACGTGGTAATCAACAAAAGTAAATTTTAAAATGCAAGACTGAAGTGTAATACTGTATATGCTGATGAATTTTTCAATTACAAAAATCAGAGGCAAGAAATGTGGCAGCCTTTCAAAGTCACGAATGACCTCACGTCTGAAATTGCCATGAAAGCAGGTACTTGTGTCTTACAACCACAAAGTGAGAAAAACACATTCCTCTGTAATAGGAACTCCAGATAGGAACGTGGCCATTTCAGCTCTGACTTTAAGCATTGAGCAAAAAGCAGTAACACTCTGACCTAAATAAAAAGTAAGATTACCAATTAATGTTCTTTTAAGGTCTAAAACACGTTTTTTTCAGTCTATAGTATCAGTAACTGAAAATATACACAGCTTGTTTATCAGACTTTATATATCCTGTATTTTATAAAGCACTTGGACGTGATGTAAATATATACAATACAAATAAAAATATCAATATGACTTATTGCTCATTCATTCTAATATCTTAAGAACAAACACAAAGAAAATCTCAATTAGTTTCATCCTCATACTATCAGTAAAGGACCAGGACTTAGAAGATTCTTCCAGTCTTACTTACCTAGATATTTTAGTTTCCATTTTAGATTTTCAAAACTACAGAAATCACTTCCAAATGTGTCCATAATGTTGCATCTAATTAAAGACCTTTTATATAATACCAAAAATCACCACCTACATCTATGCTGACTATATATGAATTATAAGTATGTGAATGTGGAACAGAATATTCTTATCAATGCTGGATTTAATCAGCTGATATAATTTACTTTAAAAGCTAAAAGCATTAGTCTGTGCACTCAAGATTAAGCTTTAATGAATTAGTCATATTTTATGGGGTTCACTCATAAGATCTTATTTATAATGCCAGTCTTCTTCCTACCCAATCAACATTTTACTTCAAACTGAAAAGAGGTTTAATAGAGTAACCTTACAATGTGGGTAGGGCACAATTTACTGGTTAAATATCTTATGCTAGTGAATAAAACCCAAGAACCAGACATGGGTTACCACTCTTTGAATTGTTGGCCATGAGCCTTACATAGAAGCCCCCACAAGATTATAGATTATTGTCAATGTTCTTAGGTATTGTCCATAATTTGAGAGTAAGATTCTATTGTTGATGATAACACATACTTGAATCCATTCAGAACATGCAAAATTCAATCTGGTCCTTACCTCGAAGTTTCATTCCTACTGGCAAACTTTCATGGTTTTGGAACATTTTAATTAGCCTAACAGAGCATGAAAGTAATCAACACTCTTATCCAGTTATGAGTCTTGCAAACTATAACAATGACTGGCCTAGGATTAATACTCACTTGTTCAAAAGTGCAGAATTATTATATTATTAGAGAGTAAGCTGGCCACATCTAATCTCCATGAGATGGAATCATTTCTGACACTATACAAAGAACCTGGGACTTGGTATTACTGCTCCATGAGATAGAAGCCATTCTAGATACTGTGCCAAGAACCCAGGACTAGGTATAACTATTATATCATAATAGATCTAGTATTAGAATGACCCGTAGATCAGAGCATCTCTCAACTCTCATAGTTACATCTTGCAGTAGAAATAAATTAACTCAGAGACCTTCAACTGGTCAACATACAAAAATAAGAGGCTGTGACATGCTCGCTAAATATAACACCCATATCACATCACTTTCCCTAAGACTTAGAGATATTCATAGAAGAGGAAACAAAAAAACGTCAAGAGTGGTAGAACACATCAAGAAATTAGTGTGTTCTACCAGAATACCAGACAGAATAGGTCGGTTGCCCATACGAACTCAAGGTGATTGGGATAGCCTGTGTAAGACCTGAGCAAACTCAAGCCAGAACAAAGTTCCAGCGTAAGTGATGGAAGGAAGATGTAAAATTCCACCATTAATTGAAAAGATCTTCTTTTCTGCCTTCCTTTCCTTCCTTCCTTCCTTTCCTTCCTTTCCTTTCCTTCGTTCCTTTTCTTCCTTCCTTCCTTTCCTTCATTCCCTCCCTCCCTCCTTCCCTTCCTTCCTTCCTTCCTTCCTTCCTTCCTTCCTTCCTCCCTCCCTCCCTCCCTCCCTCCCTCCCTCCCTCCCTCCCTCCCTTCCTTCCTTCCTTCCTTCCTTCCTTCCTTCCTTCCTTCCTTCCTTTCCTTCCTTCCTTCCTCCTTTCCTTCGTTCCTTTTTTTTCTTTCTGATTTTTTTTGAGACAGGGTTTCTATGTGTGATGGCTGTCCTGGAACCCACTGCGTAGACCAGATTATTTTCAAACTCAGACATTGACTTGCTTCTCTCTCCCAAGTTCTGTGATTTAAGGCTTGTGTCACTGCTGCTGGATGAGTCTGTTTTCTTCTATGCTGTGACTCCTGGTTGGTTGGTCCTGGTAGGCAGTCAGGTACCATTCCCAAAATTCCCAAAACTCAAAAGACTCAATGTGTATGGAAGTAGAATATTCAAACTTGGTTTAAGAAGGATGGATAAATCAAGAGGTTGTTTATGGGAGAAATTTGGGGAGAGGATGAATATGTTTAAAAATATATATGTAATTCTCAAAGAAATGACAAAATTATTGTCTTTAAATTATATTTTATTTGAATAAATTCATATTGCTAACATTATATCCCCTACCTCTCTGTTCATATTTCCTCTTGCATTGGGAATGTAATGAAAGTATTGTTAAAATAAATAGTGGAAATCCTGCAGACTGATTACTAAGTAAACACATTGCTGGATCTCTTAGAAATACTACCTATATGTCAGGATTGGTGTTTACATAGATTAACAGATAAAGAAGAAATGCAATTTTATTTGTTGAAGAACTGTAACTAGTGTGAGGAATGGGAAGAAAGGATATGGCAAGAGTAACACAGAGCTTCTTAGGATCAGAACAATAAAACAGAGAAGACTATAACAATGCCTCCTGATCATACTGTGTGCTGATTTTTCTTTTTGGATTTCGCTAAAATACAAGTATGAATCTTCAGCAACATTTTATGCATCAAAATCTTGACATTGTATTGCCATGTTTATCAGATACTGGCAAAGATAAAGCACAAACTCTAGCACAAAATCAAAACTTATCAAACACTGGGTCTGAGATAGCACACCAGTAAAGACTGCTTGGTATTCTTGAAGAGGACCTGAGTTTTATTTTCCATGCTCATGAAGAGGGGACTCAACCACCTGCAACTCCAATTCCAGCATATCAGGCCCATCCTCTGGCCTGTGTACTGCACAACACACACACACACACACACACACACACACACTTTAAAATAAAATAAGTCTTTAAAATAACCATCTCTGCATATTTCTAAATTTTATGGTGTGTCTTACTCTAAATGGCTCTATCTTAATATTACTTGAGATCTCTATTAGGGCAAAAACTAATTAACTCAGTTAGTGAATAAATAAATCTTACTTTCTGTTGCTTAGAAATAAAAAGCCTTGCTATGCTACTTAAATAAATTATATCCTTAGAAATATGTTTATCACAACTGCTTTCAGTAGAGTCCCACATGTACTGTTTATGATCATTTCTGTAAAACAACATGTCTCAAAATAAAACATCAGATGTATTATTTCTAAGTTTATGATTAATATACATTTTAAATCAAAACTTATGTGTGGATATATATATATATATATATATATATATATATATATATATATATATAAATATATATATGTGAATCAGTACAAAAGTGCATGAAGTATATATTTATAAAACAAGTCTGAGAGATATGAATTACTTACCTGGATTTATGTATATGAAGATTATATATATATATACTTTTAAAATACAAATCATTACATTCATTTATGTATATGCATACATAGTTGATATATTGATAAATATAATTCTCATTATATTTACATTTTTAAGTGTTACATCTACTCCTTAGGAGACAGACCATGAAATGAGGAAGAAAATACAGTATCTAGAACGTTTCCAGAAGTTTTATCTAAGCACATTATTTACTACCCCAGGATCTTAGACTCCAAACTCTCTAATGACGAATATTTTATTTAATATTTATTCATTTCCATATGCTTCTGTGGCTAATTTTGTTAACAATTTTGTTTTGAGACACATGTTCTGTACAGCATTATATCAGTGCACTACTCTAGCAAGATTAGCCTCATAAGAAACAAAGTTTGAGTAGCAAAATTCCAACACTCTCAATTTAGTTCTCAAGAATTAGAAGGATGGGGGGGGGGTGTCAATAGATCCTAACAGTTAGGAGCAGCTGGATAGGTACACCCTGGCAGAGGGTCCAAGTGCATTTTCCTTCATTAGGTTGGGAAACTCACACCCCAGTAACTCCAGCTCCAGGAGATGTGATGCCCTCTTCTGAACTCTTCAGGCACCTAGACTCACATGCATATACTCACACACCACACAACATTACACACAGAAAAAAAACAGGTATCAATTATATTGGAAAAAAGAATGGGGCAATTTGGGAAAAAAAAAAACACCTTCTTAATACACATAAAATACAGGTCTTAAGTAGGTTTTTAAAATTTTATTTATAGTTTTTTCTTTTTCCAAGACAGTGTCTGGCTACATAGCCCAGGCTTCCCTTAAACTCAGGATTCTCCTCTCTTAGCTTCCTGAATGCCAGTTGAGAATATATCACCATGCCTAGCTATGATGAAGATTTTTGCAACAAATCCTGATACTTTTTTATTAGTATAAGACTTGTAACTAATTACAAGTAAAATAAGTTAAATATAATAAGCAGTTTATTTCCTAATATATATATATATATATATATATATATATATATATAAATAGTCTAGAATTTTTAATAAAATAAATAAGGTCAAACAGATATTCAATAATGCCCATATGTAAGTGGGTTAAACTACTAAAAATGTTATATCCCACTTTTGTACATTTTAATATAATGAGAACTACGTGTGCACATTAATTTTTATCTTAGTTACTCTTGACTGTTAAAACCTACTACTAGGAAACACATGTAACAGAAAGTAAATCTTTAGTCTACTATCAGCCGGGAGATGATGCTTCAATAAAAATTCCTGGTGTTCCTTAGAAATTATCCATTCTCTTTGTAGATTGGAGCTGTGGTCTCTCCCATCATGTTAAGCTTTTAGGGGAGCCCAACAAAGCAGCATAGACTCTGCTTCAAAGCAACAAATATGTCTTCTCTCAGTTTACCAGGCTAAACGTTAGACATCAAATTGTTCGGTGACTCAGTTTCTTCTTCATGCCTCTGTCATGACGTTGGGTGTGTGTAAAATCCCTGGAAACTCTTGGCTTACTAACACGCTACTCCTTACTATGACTCTGTTTCTGTTTCACCTTTTCTGGAACTCTCTTCTCCTATAATTATAATACCTGAAATTGGATTACGTCTTACTCTAAATCCAGAATACACTCATCCTAAGATCCTTAACCTCATTAAATCTTTAATGACTTGTTTTCAACCAACTTCATCTTCAGAGGTTCTGAAGGTTTGGATTTAAAAGTATTTTTCTAGGAACCATTACCTTACTTTCTGCAGTAATAATTAAAATTCTGTAGAACCCTTCCTTGTTCCTTTACCGTGTACCACCCAGTTATGGGTCATTGGTTTTATGTGTCTTGCCTAAGGAGAGAAATGTGATATTGTGGATAATATGCTTTTGTGACAAAATGGCCTGTTCAAGTCTTGGCTCTGCTGTTTTACCAGCAGAAAAACTTTAGAGGAATTTGTAGGTCTGAGCTTTCTTCTCTGTTGCAGCTGCACATAATTACTGCACTTCTCCCATAGAATTTGCATATTAAATTATTTTATACAGAAGAATAAATACACAAGAGTGGTGGCAGTTGCCACTAGGAAACAAATTTCAGGAATCATTTGCCTTCACAGGAGAAAATATTCTGAGGTAATTTCATTCAGCTGAGAGAGAACTGTAGGAGAAAAGGTTAGGCCATTGATTCATGATAGAGAACTTGGACTAGGAGTTTGGGTACTCACTGGAGGATCATGTAGAGGTGAAATGAAGAAGGCGTAAAAGATAAAGGTAGCCTAAGGTAACAACGAAATCTTAGATGGCATACAGTTGAAAAAAAGAGACAAATTATCCATTAAGGAAATAAAAATATCTTTTTAAGTATGAAGCTCTTAAGACAGAACCAATCAACCTCTTGGAAATGAGCTATAGTTGTGTATACGAGGCAAATGCTCTAAGCTACAAAACAGTACTCCTTGCATGTCTTAAAGAATGACATTGGTAATTATTCTGTTCTTCACAATCATAGAAATCCATAAAACTTTTGTAGAAGAATTAATTCTTTATTGGTAGAACTAGGTTCTTCTCCTATAAAATTTATCTTGACCATAGTTTCCTGCTTCATTCACTCCTCCCAGCTCTCATTCTCCATCTTTCCTCTCCTGGGATCTATTCTTCCTCTTCAGAAAAGAGTAGATCTCCAAGAGATAACAATCAAAACATGACAAAAACAAAATACAGTAGAAGAAGGCAAAAGGTCTCACAAGGTCAACACGGCAACAGAGCATGAGGAAAACTCCCAGGACCAGGCAAAAAAGTCAGGGACATAGCAGCTCCCACTGTTGGAATTCCCCCCAAAATATATAGCTAACAGCTAAGAGCTGTGGCTAACTAGACTTTGAGATTTATTCTAGAAATCCCTTTGCATATTTGTAGACACTGAAGATTAAGTTAAAGAGATATCAATGATTTAAAACAGAGAGATACATCGTCTTGTAGACCTGAAGGATACAAGAGACAAAGGACTGGCAGGGAGGGACATAAGACCCAGAAGTGTTTCAGAGTGTCACTTAAGACAAAATCTAAAGGGTTTTGTTGAGTGAAACATGTGACAACCCCTCTCTGTCTCAGGGAATATTCACCGGGTACATGCAGAACAAGAAGATGCTTCCTGGAGGAGAGCTTATGGCTCCTTTCAAGTGTATTAGGGCAACTTACAAAATAACTAATTAGCTAAAGAAACCTGTGGGTCATATTAACCACTGGTGAAGATTGAATTACGCAGAAAGTTCAGTGCTCTTTTTTTCTTAGTTTAAAGCTTTATTGTAAAAGAGTACAGTGAGAGAAGGGGACATAGAGAGAGGTAGACGCTGACCATAGCCACATGGAATGAGGGAGAAGAGAATGGGGAAAGAGAAAAGGTAGGAGAAGAAAGCTAGAGGGAGAGCAAGAGAAAAGAGAAGAGGGCAAGAGCAAGTTCAGTGCTCTTAACGTGTTAAACTTGTGGCCTAGCTAGAGTGCAGTCTCTTGATCTCAGCACTATTGGCTTTCAGAGATGTACAGTTCAAGGCCAGTTTTGGGGGCTTTTTGATCTCAGCATGATCTTGGCATCATCCCCACTAAATATTGACAAACACATGTTCCCCAATCTCAACGTAAAAGATGTAGCATGGAAGTGTCTGGAACCCAGCAAGTTGTCAGGTGATGAAGAGAAGAGAAAGGGGGGAGCAGTGTAGAAAAAGAAAGAAAACAAGAGAGGGAAAGCCATGATGATCGCGTGCTCATGGGACTGGGTAGGGAAGAGAAATGAAATGATAGCATCATTGCATAAAGCACCAGGCAGAAATTTGAATTTGAGAACCTGGGTTTGAATGTGGAATTTGGACTAGTGACTTGGAGGAAAACATTTGACCACTGAGCCAATTTCCACTGGGGGGGAAAAATGAAGTTACAGTTGCTTTGCTTTAGAGGTACATTTACATACTTCAAATTGTGTTATTTTATACGATGCAACGTGCTAGAAAAAAATCACATTACTATAATTAAGGCTGAGAACACAGAAAGGAAGGAGGCGTCAGGCAAGGAGTGTCTGCCATGGCTCCTGGCCGGCTTAGAGCATGCACACTCACTCAGAGAGAGAGTTTATAAAGCCTAGGTTTTCTAGAGTTTGGCATCTGTTTCTGAAACCTTCTAACGCACAGATACTCTCTACACAATCATGACAGAAGACAGGATTTGGATAATGTAAGACTGTGAGGTTTGGATAGTGGTCTAAATCTTTGTATTCTTTTCATGTCCAGTGAATTTTGAAATCCTTGGGACAGTCCTGGTTTATTTTAACGTGTTGAAATGTGTGTAACATAGTGCTATATTTAGACTTGAGTGTCCTGTGTTCTACCATCCTTGAAGTATCTATGGACAAAAAAGAAAGAAAGAAAGAAAGAAAGAAAGAAAGAAAGAAAGAAAGAAAGAAAGAAAGAAAGAAAGAAAGAAAGAAAGAAAGAAAGAAAGAAAGAAAGAAAGAGTTCCACTTTGGACAAAAAAAAGTTTCACTTTTTCAAAAGGATACCTCTAGCCTGAGTTTTATAATCCAGATTATATAGATGTATGGTGGAAAGGCTGACAGGTTCTCTCTCGGGTTCACCAACTCTAATGTTCTTGTGATGCTGTGGAGGCCATGTAAAGTGACTGATAACGGGTGTACATCATGACCTTTCAAAACAAAGGGATTTGAGAGAAGTTGACTGTGGGTGTGTTCACACCATCCCAAACAATATGTTTTGACATTTAAATGAGTTCAATACAGTTCTTTTTCAGTCCTAACTCAGAGTAAATGTCAACCTGCTTCTGGCTCTAAATAAGTCACATTTTTCCAAATCAGTGTGAAGAAATGCTTTAAAACCTTTCCAGAATTGTGTGTAAAATGTTGCTCTTATTGTCTAACTAGACGTCAAGCACCCACATGTGTCCTTTCTTGGTGCTCTGCTGGGGTCAGATTTGTCTTATCTATGTCCCGGATTGTTTTTGTTTGCATTTCTCAGCAGAGAAAAGCTCCTCTCTGGCTTACACTTGGCAGTACGATTCATCCCTCTTTACATGCCATTGTCCTGAACAGACCTCTGTCCCTCCAACAAATCACCAAAATAATAGGACAAGCAGCAGGCAAAACTCACTTCGTGAGCATATTAGACAAACATAATGGTGCTTTATTTTTTTTCCCACTAGTTTCTTTAAAGCATAAAACTCATTGTGAGTACATACTGATGTTTTATGAATAAATCCAATAAATCCTTGGTTTCACATCATTACCATTAATACAAAAATTTATTTGCTATTTAAACTTCAGAGCAGGCATCAAACTACAGTAGTTACCACTGTTAATCTTTGGTGGCATTGTGTGCATGGCAGGAATGAGCAGTGGGAGATAATAAATCAATACAGAATGGCTTGTAATATAATTTTCCAAACCACTTATTAAGATCTCTTTTATAAAATACCAAAGACATTATTTCTATAGACCCATAAATGATGCGATAATCATGTTTGCCAGTTTGTCTTTCTCGCTTGTACAGTTGGAAAGTAAGCCACTTATTTGTCCCTGAAATGACAGCAAAATCTTTACTCCTGCACAGAACATGGCTTCAAAAAGATTGCACACTAAAAGCAACAGGAACCACCAAAATAATTTTCTGTTCTACTCCTCTGACCTCCTAAAATGGACCCAGGAGAGGAAAAAAAGATATCGGATGTCTTTGGTGAGATATTTTTCCCATTCAGAAGACTCATTTTCTGTATACTACATTTTCTCTTATCAAATGAAATTTGCTGGTACCTCAATATAGATATTTCTTTTCAGTGATTTTGTTGGGGTCCTTGTGTTAGGATTGGGTATTCTGTACACAATAGTCTTTTTATAGACTCTATTCCCTTTTTAGTCTGCTGTATTATTCTGAACACTGCCTATATTGCCCATTGTTTGCTGGCAGATCTTGTGGGAATTTCCCCCAGTACCATACAAATTGGATCCTAAGAGACTTTTCTATTGAATATCTCTTTCATTACTGCTTCTTCTATTTATTTCTAAAAGTGTGTTAATGCTATAAAGTGCCAAAAGATTGTGTGAAAGCCATCATGACATTGCATGAATTCATTTTTGTCATTGTTGTTCAAGGAAAAGATGCTTTCCAATTTTTAAACTAATTGTGTGTGAGACAGATGTGGGGGGGTTGCATAGTGAATTCAGGAAAGAGTGAATGGTAGAGCTTGGCTCTGATTGTCATAGAAATTCTGTCAGTATCTGTATACAAAGTCCTGTTGTTTACAAATTTACCTAAATACACCTATTTTTTGTTGCTCTGTTTACTTAGTGAGTTCCACACACCTCTCCATTTGTGTGTGTGTGTGAATCTATATGTGCGTGTGTGTGTGTGTGTGTGTGTGTGTGTGTATGCTCACACTTATATGAGTGGTTGTGAATGGGCATGTATTTATGGAGCAGAGATAAGACACTTGGTATCAGTTTCCCAGAACCTGATTTCTAGAACCCTTGATGATTGCTTAATCTCAGTCATTGCCAGCCTTTATAAGGCTGTTTCTGTGGTTTATAAGGGCCTCTGTGGTTTGAGTGCTCAACCTGACTCTATTTCCTTCACAGAAAGGAATAACTGAGAAGGAAAGCCCCACCCTGAGCGTAAGTGGCACCATCCTCCATAGGACAAGCAAGATGATAGGAGGTTTTGCAATGCTAACATGTGCCTCCATCCCAGCCTGGAGAGACAGGGTAGATTATCGTGCTAATTTTTACTCACACCATTGTATTTGGGGAGGATATACCTTTCCTTTTGATTTTATAGGTGCTGGTGAAAAAAGTTTGCTATGAGTCTCAGTAAGCATTTCATATTTCAACTTTGTTATGTTAAGACTATTGGGAATCCTGGAAATGAATTACTTACATTTCTCATGATAAGATAGACACTAGCCTTTTGAAGTCATTTGTTACTGTGAAAAGTTATTCTCTAAGGAGATTTGCTTGGGTATCAATTGACAGGATATGGATTAATAAAGGTGAATACTATTTAGGCATGTAAGTGACTTAGAAACATTGTGTTGAGAAACACAGAGGAAATCACTGAAGCATATCTTTTGTGTGCCTATGTGGATGTTTCTGGAGAAGGTTACTCAAAGAGGAAGATCTGTCTTGTGGTTGACACCATTCCATAAACTAAGAACAGAGAATAATTTCAATATGGGAGAAGAAAAAGCTCACTGTACAGGCATGCTACCTTACCTCAGTGAGAGGAATAACTTATCTCCACCATTCCTTCTTGCCATAATGTTCTCAAGTTTCTGAAACTGTTACCAGGAAAATTTCCCATTCCTTTTTAGTTGCTTGGAGTATTCTGTCAAAACAATGGAAAAATGGCCTACACAGTCATTTTCCCCCAATAGGCTTCCTACATTCTGAGATGTTGTTTAAAATGAGTGACTTCCACCCTTAGCATCATTTCTCTCCACTGCCTGACTCCAGCACTGTGTGTTAATGTGGGTTCATTACTATTGTCTACATTACAAGCCCAAAGTATTTCTAAATATTACATTGTGGTTTGTAGTATCTTTATACAACATGTTCTTTCTAAATTTTTGTCAATCATGTAATTTCCAACAATCATAACCCACTGATTTCCTGCAATAATACACTTGGCAAGACATTGTAACAGGTTTCATTGATATGTTGCCCTTACTATGCTGTTAAATTTATTCCTTCTGTCACAACATTCTCAATTAATTCTGTTTGCTGTTGTTGATGATGCTGTTGTTGTTGCAGTTGTTAATGTCAGCATTTGTATTTAGGCTGAATTTTTCTACTATTGTTTTATTTTGGCATATTCATTTTGTTGCACGATGGAATCTGGTATAACTTTAACAGTTCTCATTATATTATTTTACACATGTTAATATGTTGTATGCATGTGTGTACATTGTCTGCTTGCCTCTTGAACAAGTTGTTAGAAGAGGGCATTCATTTGATTCTCTAGAACTGGAATTACATGGGATTGTGAGTTACCATGTGGAATATGAAGACTGAACCCAGGTCCTCTGCAAGAACTACAAGTGCCCTTAAACACTAAGCCAATGCTCCAGCCCTAATAGTTGTCTTTTCCTCAGAACTCTAGACATAAACACTGAATCTATATCACTCCTCCCCCTCCCTTTCCCCTCCAACTCTTTCTATACCCCACAAAATTCATGATCTTTTCTTTAATTGCTATTATATTTATTCATAGATATAGATATTTGATATATAGATATGCTAATATATATATAAATCTATGATATATGTATATGTATATGATGTATATGTATATGTATATGTATATGTATATGTATATGTATATGTATATGTATATGTATATAAAACCTATGAGTCCATTTAGCTTTGCTCATGTGTATATGTGTTTGAGGATAACTATTTCAATTTGATAAACTATTTGGGAGTGCCTCCCTGGGAGGAACCGATCTTTCTTCTCTCTGGCAGAATTGGGAGAATTGTCCTTTTGTAGTCCTTCACCTAGGGTTGGGGCTATGTGGTAATTTCCATGTATATGTTGACATGTAGACTGGTATCATTACACTGCTCTTGTCCTGGCAGCCATGTTGCTGAGATTTCATAGGTGCACATTCCCTGTTATTTCTATGGGCCAATCTTTCTGTTCTGCCTTCCATGATTTTCCTGATCATTTAGTATAGAGATTGTATTGCAGGTGTTTCTGTTGGTGTTGGGAACAGTCACTGATTTTCACATTTTGACCAGTCATGCATCTCTGTAATAGTCTCTCGCTGCTGCTAAAAAGAGACCTCCTTGGTGAGAGTGAAAGGTTCATTTTGGTCATAAATAGTATTTATGATAAGTATTTAGAAAGTAGTTAGAAATGTATGTATTTAAGAACCTGGAGTAGTAGGTTCTCACGGACCTACCTACAACCTCTTCAGTAAGTAATAGGCTATCTTTATAGTATCAGGCATGAAGTCACTCTTTATGAGTGAGCCCAAAGTTCAATTTGACATCTTTTGGTTATCCTGGAAGAGAAAAGTACCACTATTGCACCATTGTTGATATCTTGCCAATCTAGTCTTGTCAAGGTTCATAGGTTCTACAACTGAGAAGTACTATGCATTGTTCCCCTCACTTGGCAGCTTGCAGGGCCTTCTGATTCTGCCAGATTCACTCCTCAGGGACAGATTTCAAGTTCATTTCCGACTTGATTCTTCTAAGTCCTGTCCAAAGTGTGTGGTTTCTTCAGGGTCTTACTCTCACATTCAACTTGGTGATGCAATCAAGGACAACAGCACTAGCCAGAATGTTTTGGGGTCTCTTGGACTCCCTTGATTAAAGATCAGGTTTTTCATACCGGCTAGTGGGGTTCTGTACAATACTTTATGGTTGCTGGAAGAAACATTGTTTAATGGCATATGCTTATGTGACATAACTCCATTATTAAAAAATAGTGTGCGCATGCATGCCTGTGTGCATGTGTATATGTACATGAGTGTATGTGATCACCACAGCAGGTTGGAAGATGTCAGAGGACAACTTGTAGAATCCACAGACTGAACTCAGGCCATCAGTATTTTACCCATAGCAAGTGGTTTGCCACTGGTACCACACACTTGTTCTATAGTTCATTCAGTTATTGTGGCAGGAAGTGAGAGAGATTCAACTGAAACTTGCTTTTATAGAAAAGGAACGTCAATCACTTATGAGACTGATGAGTCTTACAATGGAGCAATTGTCACATTAAAGTTGTTGCAGTGGCTTTAAGAAGCCACATATAGAGGGGTAAAAGTAGGGAGAGAAAGTCACCGAGTCATCTCCCCAGAGAAGGTTTTTATCCTTGCATTTTAGTATTATTATGAAAGGCTGAAAAATAAGGACTATGTTTTTCTCTTCAATATCTCCTTTCCTTGATATAAAGTTTTATTAATAATGTAAACCATCTCCATAGTTTTTTATTTCCAAACATAAAATAAGTTATATTCAGAGAAGTGGATTTTCCATCTTGTCTCACAGACTTTATCCCTCTGTCTCTTTCTCTCTCCCTCCCTCTCTCTCTCTCTCTCTCTCTCTCTCTCTCTCTCTGTCTTTCTCTTTCTCTCTTTCTCTCTCTTGGTGGTTACTGACCCACTTTTAAGATTAAATGATACTATATACTTACATATATATATATATATATATATGTGTGTGTGTGTGTGTGTGTGTATTTGTATGATAACTGTATATATATGGTGAAATATATTCATTTAACATAGAACTATATTAGATATTCTGCAACTTTAATTTATGTGGCTAGACTATTTGCCTTTAACTTATTTTACTTTATTAAGTATTATAGTAGCAAGTATAAATATATTTCTTGATCCTTCCCCACAAATACATGGAATAAGGAGTACTGTATTCAGTTGTAAATACTTTAGTTTTGTTTTTGAGACAATATCTCATTGTGTAGTATTAGCTGTGCTCGACGTAACAAATATCTACCTGCGACTGGCCCAAGCCTGCTAGGATTGGAGGTGTGTGCCACCATACATAGATAAATTATCTTTTTTACATTTTCTACTATGTCGTTTCTAGTCAATACTGTTAGAATATAAAGCAACATGGGGAGTTTTTTCCCTATCACCAGACTAATGTTGAGATCTGCTCAAGAAAACTGATTGTTTTTTCAAAATGACCTCGCCTATGGGCATAGTCATTTGACCGCTTTTGAGCTTGTTTAATAATCACAGTGAAGTGTTTAACTTCACAGTTCTTGCTTATCACATACAATTATCCATTGTTTCCTAAGCATGACATCTATCTCTCTTACTTGTCATGGAATGGCTTGCTCCCATGTATTAATTTCTACCTTAGTACTTTGCTTACGATCTCTGCCAAATAAACCAATGTGACGTAGCTGCATGATTTTCCTTGATATTCTTTGCATATCGCATGCAGATTAATCATAGCCATTGCTCCAAGATATTAAACATCCACTGACTTCTTCTTGGATCCAAGTTCCTCTGGGACCAGACTGAGCCTTTCTATTTTAAAATCTTTAACACTTAACTGTCTACTACCCAGCCTAGTAAATGCATGGACTGGTGCTGTAGGTTTAGCTGGCAAATAGTGCCACGTTCTCCTCAATCTTCTCATTTACTCAACATGACTTGCAAATGCAGATGAGATGTGAGATACAATATTTTCAGGAAAATGTGTAGCTATGTACATGACTTCCCACCAGTGCCCTGTGGTTACTTTAATTGCTCACTTATATAAAATGGATGTGAAATGGAGCTCAGGAACTACAAGTACAACACATTTTTTTTTCAGAGATAGTGATATTTTTTTTTAAATCTATTTCTTAGCCTGCAGTTAAATATTCTTTCTAGGTCACTGGGCCATGCATTCAGAAGAATTTTTAGTCCTTGAATTGAAAATTAATGTGGGACTTTTCTCTTATTGTTTATAAGAATAAAGATTATTTTCATAAAAAGCTCCCCTGAGATTATAGAATCCCCAATATGCTTTCAAACATTAGAAAATAAAGGACAATAAGAAAACAAATTAGATTCTTTTTTTTTTTTTTTTTTTTTTCTAGAACGTTTCCCAACGTTTATTTGAAAAGACAACACAAAGCAGAACACCCAGGAAGAACATGAAAAATAAGATTGACAGAAACTCTCCTCCCTCATTCCTTTGATATCAGTAAGGCAGAAACAGTGGCTTGGGCAAAATCTCCACTTTGATTTGATACCAACTTGATTGTTAAATTCAACTTTTTTTTTTTTTTTTTTTTTATTATTCGATATAATTTATTTACATTTCAAATGATTTCCCCTTTTCTAGCCCCCCCCACTCCCCGAAAGTCCCGCAAGCCCCCTTCTCTTCCCCTGTCCTCCCACCCACCCCTTCCCACTTCCCCGTTCTGGTTTTGCTGAATACTGTTTCACTGAGTCTTTCCAGAACCAGGGGCCACTCCTCCTTTCTTCTTGTACCTCATTTGATGTGTGGATTATGTTTTGGGTATTCCAGTTTTCTAGGTTAATATCCACTTATTAATGAGTGCATACCATGATTCACCTTTTGAGTCTGGGTTACCTCACTTAGTATGATATTCTCTAGCTCCATCCATTTGCCTAAGAATTTCATGAATTCATTGTTTCTAATGGCTGAATAGTACTCCATTGTGTAGATATACCACATTTTTTGCATCCACTCTTCTGTTGAGGGATACCTGGGTTCTTTCCAGCATCTGGCAATTACAAATAGGGCTGCTATGAACATAGTAGAACATGTATCCTTATTACATGGTGGGGAGTCTTCTGGGTATATGCCCAGGAGTGGTATAGCAGGATCTTCTGGAAGTAAGGTGCCCAGTTTTCGGAGGAACCGCCAGACTGATTTCCAGAGTGGTTGTACCAATTTGCAACCCCACCAGCAGTGGAGGAGTGTTCCTCTTTCTCCACACCCTCTCCAACACCTGCTGTCTCCTGAATTTTTAATCTTAGCCATTCTGACTGGTGTAAGATGAAATCTTAGGGTTGTTTTGATTTGCATTTCCCTAATGACTAATGAAGTTGAGCATTTTTTAAGATGCTTCTCCGCCATCCGAAGTTCTTCAGGTGAGAATTCTTTGTTTAACTCTGTACCCCATTTTTAATAGGGTTGTTTGGTTTTCTGGAGTCTAACTTCTTGAGTTCTTTATATATATTGGATATTAGCCCTCTATCTGATGTAGGATTGGTGAAGATCTTTTCCCAATTTGTTGGTTGCCGATTTGTCCTCTTGATGGTGTCCTTTGCCTTACAGAAACTTTGTAATTTTATGAGGTCCCATTTGTCAATTCTTGCTCTTAGAGCATACGCTATTGGTGTTCTGTTCAGAAACTTTCTCCCTGTACCGATGTCCTCAAGGGTCTTCCCCAGTTTTTTTTCTATTAGCTTCAGAGTGTCTGGCTTTATGTGGAGGTCCTTGATCCATTTGGATTTGAGCTTAGTACAAGGAGACAAGGATGGATCAATTCGCATTCTTCTGCATGCTGACCTCCAGTTGAACCAGCACCATTTGTTGAAAAGGCTATCTTTTTTCCATTGGATGTTTTCAGCCTCTTTGTCGAGGATCAAGTGGCCATAGGTGTGTGGGTTCATTTCTGGATCTTCAATCCTGTTCCATTGATCCTCCTGTCTGTCACTGTACCAATACCATGCAGTTTTTAACACTATTGCTCTGTAGTATTGCTTGAGGTCAGGGATACTGATTCCCCCAGATTTCCTTTTGTTGCTGAGAATAGTTTTAGCTATCCTGGGTTTTTTGTTGTTCCAGATGAATTTGATAATTGCTCTTTCTAGCTCTGTGAAGAATTGAGTTGGGATTTTGATGGGTATTGCATTGAATCTGTATAGTGCTTTAGGCAAAATGGCCATTTTAACTATATTGATTCTGCCGATCCATGAGCATGGGAGGTTTTCCCATTTTTTGAGGTCTTCTTCCATTTCCTTCTTCAGAGTCTTGAAGTTCTTGTCATACAGATCTTTCACATGTTTGGTAAGAGTCACCCCAAGATACTTTATACTGTTTGTGGCTATTGTGAAGGGGGTCATTTCCCTAATTTCTTTCTCAGCCTGCTTATCCTTTGAGTATAGGAAGGCCACTGATTTGCTTGAGTTGACTTTATAACCTGCCACTTTGCTGAAGTTGTTTATCAGCTGTAGGAGCTCTCTAGTGGAGTTCTTTGGGTCACTTAGGTAGACGATCATGTCGTCTGCAAATAATGATAGTTTGACTTCTTCCTTTCCAATTTGTATCCCTTTGACCTCCTTATGTTGTCGAATTGCCCGAGCTAGTACCTCAAGTACAATATTGAAAAGATAAGGAGAAAGGGGGCAGCCTTGTCTGGTCCCTGATTTCAGTGGGATTGCTTCAAGTTTCTCTCCATTTAGTTTGATGCTGGCTACCGGTTTGCTGTATATTGCTTTTACTATGTTTAGGTATGGGCCTTGAATTCCTGTTCTCTCCAAGACTTTAAGCATGAAGGGATGCTGAATTTTGTCAAATGCTTTTTCAGCATCCAATGAAATGACCATGTGGTTTTGTTCTTTGAGTTTGTTTATGTAGTGGATTGTATTGATGGATTTCCGTATATTGAACCAACCCTGCATTCCTGGGATAAAGCCTACTTGATCATGGTGGATGATCGTTTTGATGTGTTCTTGGATTCGGTTGGCAAGAATTTTATTGAGTATTTTTGCATCGATGTTCATAAGGGAAATTGGTCTGAAGTTCTCTTTCTTTGTTGGATCTTTGTGTGGCTTTGGTATCAGCGTAATTGTGGCTTCGTAGAAGGAATTGGGTAGTGTTCCTTCTGTTTCTATTTTGTGGAATAGTTTGAAGAGTATTGGTGTTAACTCTTCTTTGAAGGTCTGGTAGAATTCTGCACTGAAGCCATCTGGTCCTGTGCTTTTTTTGGTTGGAAGACTTTCTATGACTCCTTCTATTTCTTTAGGCATTATGGGACTGTTTAGATGGTCTAGTTGGTCCTGATTTAATTTTGGTATTTGGTATCTGTCAAGGAAATTGTCCATTTCCTCCAGATTCTCCAGTTGTGTTGAGTATAGGCTCTTGTAGTAGGATCTGATGATTTTTTGGATTTCCTCAGTTTCCGTTGTTATATCTCCCTTTTCATTTCTAAGTTTGTTAATTTGGATACTTTCTCTGTGCCCTTTGGTCATTCTGGCTAAGGGTTTATCTATCTTGTTGATTTTCTCAAAGAACCAGCTCCTGGTATTGTTGATTTTTTGTATGGTTCTCTTTGTTTCTACTTGATTGATTTCAGCCCTGAGTTTGATGATTTCCTGCCTTCTACTCCTCCTGGGCGAAATAGCTTCTTTTTGTTCCAGGGCTTTCAGGTGTGTCATTAAGCTGGTAATGTATGCTCTCTCCATTTTCTTTTTGGAGGCACTCAGGGCTATGAGTTTTCCTCTTAGCACTGCTTTCATTGTGTCCCATAGATTTGGGTATGTTGTGTTTTCATTTTCATTGTGTTCTAAAAAGTCTTTAATTTCTTTCTTTATTTCTTCCTTGACCAAGGTATCATTGAGTAGAGTATTGTTCAGTTTCCACGTGTATGTGGGCTTTCTGTTGTTTCTGTTGCTATTGAAGACCACTTTTACTCCATAGTGATCAGATAGGAGGCATGGGATTAGTTCGATCTTCTTATATTTGTTGAGGTCTGTCTTGTGACCAATTATATGGTCGATTTTGGAGAAGGTACCATGAGGTGCTGAGAAAAAGGTATATTCTTTTGTTTTAGGATAGAATGTTCTATATATATCTGTTAAATCTAATTGGTCCAAAGCTTCAATTAGTTTCATTGTGTCCCTGTTTAGTTTCTGTTTTCCTGATCGGTCCATTGAGGAAAGTGCAGTGTTGAAGTCACCCACAATTATTGTGTTAGGTGCAATGTGTGCTTTTAGTTTTAATAAAGTTTCTTTTACAAAAGAGGGTGCCCTTACATTTGGGGCATAGATGTTCAGGATTGTCAGTTCTTCTTTTTGTATTTTTCCTTTGACCAGCAAGAAGTGTCCCTCAGGGTCTCTTTTGATGACTTTGGGTTGAAAGTCAATTTTATCTGATATTAAAATGGCTACTCCAGCTTGTTTCCTGAGACCATTTGCTTGTAAAATTGTCTTCCAGCCTTTTACTCTAAGGTAGTGTTTGTCTTTGACCCTGAGGTGTGTTTCCTGTAAGCAGCAAAATGTAGGGTCCTGTTTACGTATCCATTCAGTTAGTCTGTGTCTTTTTATTGGGGCATTAAGTCCATTGATGTTAAGAGATATTAAGGAATAGTGATTGTTACTTCCTATCATTTTTGACGTTATTTTTTAAATTTGAATGCTTAACTTCTTTTGGGTTTGATGAAAGGTTACTATCTTGCTTTTTCCAGGGTGAAGTTTCCCTCCTTGTATTGGTGTTGTCCTCCTATTATCCTTTTTAGGGCCGTGTTTGTGGATAGATATTGGGTAAACTTGGTTTTGTCATGAAATATCTTAGTTTCTCCATCTATGGTGATTGAGAGTTTTGCTGGATATAGTAGTTTTGGTTGGCATTTGTGTTCTCTTAGAGTCTGCATGAGATCTGCCCAGGACCTTCTAGCCTTCATAGTCTCAGGTGAAAAGTCTGCTGTGATTCTGATAGGTCTTCCTTTATATGTTACTTGGCCTTTTTCTCTTACTGCCTTTAGTATTCTTTCTTTGTTTAGAACATTTGGTGTTTTGATTATTATGTGACGGGAAGTATTTCTGTTCTGGTCCAGTCTGTTTGGAGTTCTGTAGGCTTCTTGTATATTCATGGGCATCTCTCTCTTTAGGTTAGGGAAGTTTTCTTCCATAATTTTATTGAAGATATTTGCTGGCCCTTTAAGTTGTAAATCTTCACTCTCCTCTATGCCTATAATCCTTAGGTTTGGTCTTCTCATTGTGTCCTGGATTTCCTGGATATTTTGGGTTACAAGCTTTTTGCATTTTGCATTTTCTTTAACTGTTGAGTCCATGGTTTCTATGGAATCTTCAGCATCTGAGATTCTTTCTTCTATCTCTTGTATTCTGTTGTTGATATTTGTATCTCTGTCCCCTGATTTCTTCCCAAGGCTTTCTATCTCCAAAGTTGTCTCCCTTTGAGTTTTCTTAGTTGTTTCTACTTCTGATTTTAGATCCTGGATGGTTTTGCTTAGCTCCTTCACTTGCATGTTTGTGTTTTCCTGTAATTCTTTAAGAGATTTTTGTGTTTTCTCTTTCATGAGCTCAGCCTGTTGACCAAAGTTCTCCTGTATTTCTTTAAGAGATTTTTGTGTTTCGTCTTTCATGACCTCAGCCTGTTGAGCAAAGTTCTCCTGTATTTCTTTAAGTGTTTTTTGCATTTCCTCCTTGTTGGCTTTTGTATTCTCCTGGATTTCTTTCAATGATTTTTGTGTTTCCCTTGCAAGGGCTTCTACCTTTTGATCCATTGTCTCCTGAATTTCTTTATGTATGACCTTCATGTGTTCCTGTACCAGCATCATGACCAGTGATTTTAAATCCAAATCTTGTTTTACTGGTGTGATGGGGTATCCAGGACATGTTGGTAGAGGAGAATTGGGTTCAGATGTTGCCATATTGCCTTGATTTCTGTTAGTGACGTTCCTGCGTTTGCCTTTTGCCATCTAGATCTCACTGGTGTTAGTTTATCTTGTCAGTGCTGGACTCACCAGTGCAAGCTGCCCCTTCCCAGTTGGCCTCTGGTGCACAGCTTACCTCCTGCACTGCTTGTAGACAGTGTGCTGCTGCCCAGGCTGTTCAGATCCCAAAGCAGGCACCCGAAGGCTCCCGCTGGGGCATGCTGGATTCACTGGAGCACACTGACTTCTCCCAGCTGGCCGCCCGGAAGCCCAGCTAGCCACTTGCAGGACTTGGAGATGTAATGCTGCCGCCCAGACTGATCTGGATCCGGAAGCGGAGAGAGTAGAGCTAAGGGCTTCTGCCTGAGGCCTTGCCCCAGATTGTGTCTGTGGAGCAGATGGAGCCCGTGTGCACTCCCAGGGAGTGCCGACGGTGTATGCTACTGTGACCTCCCCTGAGTTCCGCTCACTCCGCTGGGCAGCCGATCTGCCAACCGGGCTATCGCACACAAGGTTAGCCTGGCCGCCCACTCCCTGAGTCCAGGCAAAAGCCTGGGAGGCCAAGGTCCGAGCAAAGTTCCCCTACGGCTTTGACTGTTAATTGGGTTTGCCAGGTGACTAGGATGGCGGGCGTGTGCGCCCACGCTCCCTGAAAGCGCCGGGAGAGTCTGCTTTGCTAACAATCACCTGGGCGGGTTGACTCACAGATGGCCCACCAAGCCGCCCAGTTCTTGGGGTCAGTCCTGTGCCTTTTGGGGCCTGGACCCCCGCTTTGTTAGCCTTAGGCTATGCCTGTTACAGGTCTGCCCGCCTGAGCTCTCTGTCGTCCTGCAGGCAAAATGGCGTCGGCGCGCTCGCAGGCCTGGGCAAAAAACCTCCTGGTTGGGTTGGCACCCCGATGGCCCCCCGACCCGCCCAGGGCCTGGGTGCAGGCCAACGCCCGTCGGGCTCAGACCACCGCGGGCTCAGACCACCGCGGTGTTGGCCTCGGATTATGTTTGTGTACCTCAGTCTGTCCGATTCCTGGAGTACGGAACCAAGATGGATCCTCCTCTCCTGACTGGTGGGAGGCCGAGTTCTGAAGTGGCCTCCGTGCAGGAAAGGCGCCGCACAACTGCAGCTGCAGCGAAGGTCCACAAATTAGATTCTTAATGAAATGAAATTCCTATATACTTTAATAAGACTTTTTTAATTATTTAAAAATGAATTGTTCTGTTTTGCTTAAATGTTTATTCTATTATTAAAAAATTTTATCACTACATTCACAAAATTGTGTTAAATTTCTCTACTTTGGAATTAACTTCAATATAAACCCACTCTGCAGAAAAATATGATACTTTATATGATAATGTAATGGTGAAAATGAATTGCATGTTTTTTTCCCAAAAGAATTGAAGGAAACTATTTTCCTGAAAATACAGGTAGCAATTTCTCCCAAATAACCCATATTTTACTAAGCACTATATTCAATGAATTTCTTATGTTAAATAATTAACCAAAGTAAGAGTTCTTAGTTTTTAGTAAAAGGCAGTTTGTGTAATTTGTTATTATCTTTATTTTATTGATAATAAAATCTTCATTTTTTACATTGAATTAAGAATTAATGTCATTATTTTTCATGAAATTCTTAGGCAAATAGAACTAGAAAATATCATCCTGAGTGAGGTAGTGCAATCACAAAAGAACACACATAGTATGCACTCAATGATAAGAGGATATTAGCCCAGAAGCTTGGAATACCCAAGATACAATTCACAAACCAAATGAAACTCAAGAAGAAAGAAGACCAAAATGTGGATACTTTGGTCCTTCTTAGAGCTAGGAACAAGATAACCATGGGAGGAGATACAGAGACAAAGTGTGTAGTAGAGAATGAAGGAAAGACCATCCAGAGACTGCCCCACCTAGGGATCCATCCCGCATACAGTTACCAAACTAAACACTATTGTGGTTGCCAACAAGCACTTGCTGACAGGAGCCTGATATAGCTGTTTCCTGAGAGGCTCTGCCAATGCCTGTCAAATACTGAGGTGGAGGCTCTCAGACAACCATTGGACTGAGCACATGGTCACCAATGAAGCAGGGAGAGAAAGGACCAAAGGAGCTGAAGGAGTTTACAGCCCCATAGGAGGAACAACAATATGAACCAACCATTACCCCCAGATCTCCCAGGGACTAAACCACCAACCAAAGAGTACATATGGAGGGACCCATGGCTCTAACTGCATATGTAGCAGAGGATGGCCTTGGTGAACATCAAAGGGAGGAGAGGCCCTTGACTCTGAGAAAGCTCAATGCCCCCAGTATAGTGGAATACCATGACAGGGAAGCAGAAGTGGATGGGTTGGTGAGCAGGGGGTGGGCACATAGGATAAGGTGTTTTCAGAGGGAAAACCAGGAAAAGGGATAACGCTTGAAATGTAAATAAAGAACATATCTAATTAAAAATAATTAACATCATTAGAATATTTTTCAACATTCCTTTTTGAGATAACCTCTGAATGTAAACTATGATTTATTTACTGGACTTTCCCAAAGAAAGATGACATGCCATCCTAATGAGTTTTGCAGTATACTTGTTTTACAATTGATAGGCAATAGTACTGTGAGAGATGGTGTTATTTGTCAACTTGACAAAATCTAGAGTCATTTGGGTCTTAGGTCTCCAGAATGCTTGTGGAAGATTATTCTAACTGTGTTTTAATTGGTATGGGAAGACACGTCTTTATTGATGGAGGAAATATTCCTTGGGTTGAAACATATCAAACTAACTAAATTAAGAAGAGCTGATTACCAGAACATCTCTACCTGTCTCTCTTTGCTTCTTCTCTGTGGGTGTATGTGGATAACTTCCAGAAAAAACCTGATGCTGCTGTGCCTTTCCTCCTGTGACATACTATGAACTGGAACTGTGGACCACCATTAGCCTCTTCTCCTTTAAGTTGCTTTTGACAGAGTATTTCATGAGAATAAGAGGCAAAGAAGCTAAGCCAGAAACATGTGGCTTGCCGTATATGGTGTTTCCATAGATTGCTGCTTTCTGACTCCTACTTGGGTTTCCTTTATATCCTATGATGTCTACCTTTTTACTTACTCTTCTACTCAGCACTGTTAACTTTCTTCCCCAAAGAGTCTAACTGACACAAACTAAATACGAATTCTTCCTCTCTGACAACCTGGTCTGTGTGATCAGTGAGAAACGTGGAAGGAAATCAAGGAGAAAGTGTGGTGAAATCAAACTGTTATTCTTCTGGCATACTCCCTGACAGATGCTCATTACCTGAGGGTTAATCCAAGAAAGCCTGTGACACATCACAAGTGGTTCCCTACAGACAAAGGTCTTTTTAAAGTTGGACAACAATTACTTCCATGCTTAGTTCTGGGAACAACTCTGAGTGATCAACTCCAACCTATTGTACCAGCTCTTTACAAATTATTTCCAAACAGCTTCACCTTTGAAAATAGTCATCTATAAAGAGTCCTTAAAACAACTAATTTGAATGAGCCATCTGTTTCCAGACAGGATCTTAACCAAGACATTCACTTTTCTGCACATTGTCCATAAACACCATCACATGGTCCTTTAATTTTTATGGATATTTATTAGTGTTCATACATATGGCATCTGAATAGACATCTCATAATGCATTTGCAGAGACCTGTACCACAAGTGAAAAAGAGCTAGCCCTACAAAATAAAGTTTGTCTGCAATCACTTTGTAGTCTATAAACTTTATTCAAATGCACAGTGTCTCACTTTGAGTCACATTTCTCATCTTTAGAACACAATCATAATTAGCTTGTCTTTCTTTGCCCTACCTAACACATCTTATAAACTACAAATTGGAATATAAGAGCCTAAAAGCACACTATCAGCAAGATTAAATGACAGATGACAGTCCAACAACACAAAAGGTGACAGAAAATATAAATAGAAGACATAAGCCTTAAAAAACACAGCTGTCTAGAGCAAAAGTAAAAATAAACATTTGCAGACACCTTGGTAAGCTTTGGGGCGTCATTATCTCTCATCCAGATGATAAATTCATGTATGTATTAGTGATCCCCAGGTGCAAGTATTATGCCTTTGTATTCAGGAAGACATAAAATGTATCTTGAAAAATCTTGTCAGTGATAATTGAATTTTGGTTAAAAACTATTTGTAACTTGACAAAGCAGTATTTAGTTTTCTCAGGGATGGTATAAATTTATTAGTGGAATTTTATATGAATTGCGCATGAAAAGTGAAAAATACTTAACTGTTTACATTTATTCTTCTACCTACTCCTTCTATCTATTTTCTATGTAAACTCCTGATTTGAATGTTGATTGTTTCAATACATCTGCTACTATTCTTTCCATCTGTTTGGCTTCTCAAATTCCTAACTTCTTAAATAATCTTGTTTTCCACTCCAGCTTAGCAAAAGACCAAACTGTGTGCTTACCAATGAATACAAACCAAAACAGTTTCTATATTTTATGCTAACATTTTCTGATCACTCTTTCCTATATTCCAGCACAGTCAATGTATGATAACTCTATTAAAATTTAAATTCAGCCTTTTAAATCTCTGTCTTAATATATCTTTAATACCCACTTTGTTTTATCATTGTGAGTCTTAATTGTAGCCCCTCTACAGATTGTTGTGGTGGTTTGAATAAAAGTTTGAATAAGCTCA
Source organism: Apodemus sylvaticus (assembly GCF_947179515.1). Taxonomy (NCBI): domain Eukaryota; kingdom Metazoa; phylum Chordata; class Mammalia; order Rodentia; family Muridae; genus Apodemus; species Apodemus sylvaticus. The sequence continues at coordinate 41,545,132 of NC_067489.1, forward strand.
TATATTTGAATCCTTAGTCACTAGGGTGTAGAACTGTTTGAAAGGATTAAAAGGTTTAGTGAATTTTTTAGGGTAGCTGTGGCCTTGCAGGAAAAAGTGTCTCACTAAGGTGAGCTTTGAGGTTTCTAAAGCTCATGTCAGAACCAGTCTCCCTCTCCCTCCCTCTCCCTCTCCCTCTCCCTCTCCCTCTCCCTCTCTCTCTCTCTCTCTCTCTCTCTCTCTCTCTCTCTCTCTCTCTCTCTTCCTGCTCTCTACAAATGAGGATAGAAAACTCTCAGCTACTTCTCCAGCATCATGACTTCCTGTATGCCATAATGCTTCCTGACATGTTAAAGGACTAAGTCTCTGAAATTATAAGCATGCCCCCAGTGAGATGTTTTCTTGTATAAGAGTTACCTTGATCATGATGTCTCTTCACAGCAATAGAACAGTGGTTAAGACGATTATGAATGGTCTATAATTTTCATATTGCATTCTAATCTATGAAACTAATATGATTTCTCATTTTTCAAATATCTTAAACTTTGCTAAAAATTCACTGTTTGGATATGAGTGTTTCTGCCTGAAATTTACATTGAAAAATAAGCTATCCTCTTCAATACCAAACATGTAAATTTCATGCTCAGAAAGCAACGTAAGGTATTTCATTTATAATGTCGATCAATATGAAGTTAGATATAACTACAAGAATCATGAAAATTAGCGTTAGACTATCAAAGAAATATTCAGAGGATAATTATATTGAGTTTTTTAAATGACATTGTACATCCTTAATTTCACTCTTAAAATCATTTTTATGCTTATCATGGTTCTTGTTAATCTTTATATGTTGCGTAATTTAGTTATCAAAACAGATCTGTCATTTGGATAGAAATTTGCACTCACAAGAAAACTAGTAGAAAAAGAGTGAAAATGAGTTGCTTCAAGTAGAGGCTATAACAGAGACTTAGGACTTAGAGAATCAGACAGTACTTACTCCCACTGTGAGAAGCCATTGTGCATATGTAAGTAGGATTCTAAATTCAATTTCTCTTTTTAATTTAGGAAGACTTTTCCAAAAATGTGAAATTTTTTTGGTAGACAGACAAGAGTTGCTTAAGTGTGTGCGTAGTAGCCATTTTTCATACCCAGTCTGGGCATTCATATGTTCTCTTCTTAGCTTTAAAGACTCAATTGGCTGCTCCTCTCCAAGAACCTTGGCTAACTTCTAGCACATGACATAATCAAACACAGATGTGACTGAAGTGTTCCTCATTAGTAGGTCTGACAGGATCAATCATTGCCGGTTGACCCTTCCAAGAGAATTAAAATGTACACTTACAAAACACTCATCTGCAGCGCAGAGAAATATTCTTGTTATGCACAATGGATGTGAGGCTGAGAAGAGAAAGAGTAGACAGAAAAATCTGACTGCATTCACGAAGTCATGAAGATTCAAGGGATAAAAAGGGTTTAAATGATGTAAGTCTATAATTCACTCTTAATAACTGCCACCTAGAAAGTCTCCAAACAAATGTGCTTTGTAGTCAGTAGATCACTATGAGAAATATGGTACATGGGGCTGGGGAGTTCTATATTGAATTATGAAGGCAGCAGCATATGGAGTTGTTGGCTGGAGTTTCAAAGGCTACAGAGAGCTAGAGAGTGACAGACTGCTTCCACTCAGATGAGGTTCCTGGAGCCTATCTGTGATTTAGAAGTTAATTCCCAATCCTTATTTTCTCTGAGGCTGCCATTGAGGGATTACACATCACAATAAAAGGAAGATTATTTTTCTCTAGGTTTTGATGACCTCAAAAGATTATCTAGAATGATTATTCAAATATAAGCATTTAATGACTCTCAGAAATCAATGCAAGGAGAAGTTCACACTGAACAAAAATCGCTATCATATTTATCCTCATGTTTTTCACACTTTCAACTATTAATCATTATGAAATATCTTTATCCAGATAAGAATTTTGGATGATATTTTATCTTCAATTTTTCATATACTATGATGATTAGCTTTTCTGGAGCAGCTTTTTTTTATTTAACATTTCTTGTGTATTTCTGGCTAATAAGAACTTTATTGTTGACCAAATAGAAGTCATTTCCTTATCTTAATTTTCTCTAACAGTCTTCACAATTGACTTGATACCTGTTTTGGCTTGCTGTCTTTGTCTGTCTTATGTTTTTATAAAAAAAACACTTGTTACTGGGAGATTTATAGAGACACAGGATGATATAACAATGCAATTAATTTAATTTTAGTAGCTTGTGTTTATATTGTTCTTTGTGCAGTTTCAGGTTACTGTGCTGGAGTACTTTTCGCCTAAAACACTCACTTTGGAATTTTTTATGAGGTTTTATTATAACCAATAAATATCCCTGTTGTCTGCTTATCTCAAAATGTTCTTATAAATCCTTCATTTAAAATAAATAATAATGACATTTCATACATAGGTACAACTATTTTTAGCTTATCCATTTTCCATGATATATTCAAATTCACTCCAAGAACCATCAACCTACCTTCCACTCAAATAATACTATTACGTATTATTACTATTAGAATGTCTATTATTCCTATTATTAGTCCACTAAGCCAACTTAGTGCTAGCCATACGCAGTGATGGGATTTGTATACCTGCCAAAAAGCTTCTAAAAGATAGCTTTTCACAACTCTTTTCCTAATTTTTAAAATAATGCAGTCCTTTCCATTGGAAGTATTTCATATCTGGTACTGTGAGCCTTGGCAAAGGCCATGAATGGAGAGGGCTTCATAAGCCCTATTGAAGAACCTAATGGTGATTTGACAAAGGATCATGTTGCAAAACTACTTCCTTAATGCCTATAATCACTGCATTCTTGTTTTCAATGTTGATGATACTAAATCAATGTTAATCTTATCAAATTTGCAGAATATTTTATTGTTTTCTTTAATTTGTCTTTAAGACTTTATTTTTCTACATTTGAACATTTCTCGAAATACCTACTTTTAAAAGAATTATTAATTTATTTTTTACTTTATATAGGAATATGAGCACCCCCTCCTCCCAGTACTCCCTCATACAGATATTTCTGCCATTCCCCCCTCCCATTCTCCTGTGAGAAGGAGAAGTCCCCCTGCCCCTGTCATATCAACTCACTGCAGGACTAGGTGCATCCTCTCCCACTGAGGCCAGACAAGGCTGCCCAGCTAAGGGCACAGAATCCACAGGTAGCTCACAGCCCCCACTTCAGTTGTTAGGGGACCTGTATTAAGACTAAGCTGCCCCTCTGCTACATATGTGCAGTTTCCAAGGTGCAATGCATGTTTGTTCTTTGGTTGATAGTTCAGTCTTGGGGAGGGCCAAACTGTCCAGCTTTGTTGACCTTTGGTCTTTTGTGGAGTCTTTGTTCTCTTTGGGTCCCTTGGTCCTTTCCCCAACTCTTCCACAAGACTTCCTAAGATCCATTAAAACTTAGGCTTTGGGTTTCTGCGTATGTTTCCATTGGCTGCTGGATGGAGTTTCTCAGAAGAGAGTTATACTAGGTTTCTATCTACAAGCATAACAGCATATCATTAATAGAGTCAGAAATTGGTTATTGCACATGGGTTGGGTCTCTATTTTGGCTACTCATTGGTTGGCCATTCCCTCCATTTCTGCTTTACTTTTGTCCCTGCACATCTTGTAAGCAGTACACATTTTGGGTCAAAGTTTTGTGGGTGGGTTCCTGTCTTTATCATCCTCTTGGAGTCCTGCCTGGCTACAGGAAATGGCCATATTAGGAGCCATGTCCCCCACTGCTAGGAGTCTAAGCTCCAGTAGCCCCTGTAGCACACTTGCAAGTCCTAGCGATGACCCTCGCCTCCCCCACCCCCACTGATTTCTGTTCTCTTTCCCCTCATTTGCCTGCACCTGATCCCTGTCCCACTACTCTCCCATTTTCATCTCCCACCCAATTTCCTCCCTTGTTCCACCCTCCATGTCTTTTTTATCTCCCCTTCCGAGAAGGAATCAACCATTCTCACTTGGACCCTTTGTGTGATTTAGCTTCTTGACTCTGTGCTTTCTAGCATATACTTTATGTGTCCTATACTTTATGGATAATATCCACATATAAGTAAGTGCATAGCATGAATATCCTTTTGGATCTGGGATAACTCACTCAGGATATTTTCCAGTTTCATCCATTTGCCTGAAAAGTTTATGATGTCCTTGTTTTTGACGGCTGAATAGTATTCCATTAGGCAAATCAATACAAGTCTGAGATTCCACCATATATCCATCAGAATGGCTAAGGTCAAAAATCTCAAGTTACAGCAAATGCCAGCAATGTTGTGGAGCATACTCTATAGCTGATGTTAGTGAATATTTCTTGTCCAATAACTTGCAAAACCATTACCTGGAAATCAATTGGGCAGTTTCTCAGGAAAATGGCGATATTTCTACCTAAAGACCCAGCTATACCATTCTTGGTCATATACCTAAAAGATGCTACACCATCCTACAAGGACACATGCTCAACTATGTTCATCGCTACTTTATTTGTAGTAGTAAGAAACAAGGAACAAACTAGACTCCCCTCAACTGGAGAATGGATAAAGAAAATGTGGTTCATTTACACAATGGTAACTACTTTTATTCTTTTGGGAGTTTTCTGTGCATCATAGATATAAATATCTGTGATTTAATCAAGTTTGGGGGACTTTTAAAGTACTATTTCTTCAGTATTAACTCATTGCTCTTTTTTTGGAATGAATTTATGGTCAAATGGATGGGGAAATGGTTTGGTGGATACAGTGGATGAAGTACTTGACACAGAAGAATATAAGCTTAGCCCCAGGGACTCCATGAGAAGCCAGGTATCAATGTTTGTATAGTGATACAGGAGCCAGAGGCAAAGAAATCTCAGAAGTTCACAAGGCAGATAACTTATCACCTCAACAGTAAATAATAAGAGATTCTTCTTCATGTAAGTTGGAAAATGAAGATGGATATTTGAGGTTGTCCTCTGAGCTCCACATGTGAATCTTGGTACAAGGGTGCATGTATTCACACAGAGAAACATGCAAACATTCATAAACACACATACTCACTAGTTACTCAAATATGTTAATCTCTTCTACAAAATTCATAGGCTATATATTTTTGCTAATCTCACTTCTATATAACTCTCATTTTCCTACTTCTTCACACCTTATAATTTATTGAAAACCAAAAACTTAAATTATATGTTCTTAACTTTTAATGTATATTAGTTTTACCAGGACTTATGATGTTTTATTAATTGACATATTTGAATGGTGTTTTTGTAATTTTCAACAAATCATTAGGAAAAATAGAAATTTAAATCACTGATTAAAAAATTTTAGCATTTACAATGAGATTTGGAATCCATGGATCCACTAGTGACATCATTCTAGAATTGAATTTTTTAACACTAAGTCTTAACTAATACTTCTGTGATATTTCATTGTGTATTGAAGTGCCTTCAGTATATAAATTAATTTGAGAATTATTAACTTAGATTTTCTCTCCGGCGACTGAACAGGCAAGTAAGGCCAGGAGCGCAGGGAGCATAGGAGTGGCAGAGCACCTGGGACAGGGTCCTTCCAGCTCCATCTGCACCCAAGAGCTGTGTTGAGCCACAACTCTCTGTGCCAAGGAAGAGCTGGTCTCCCAGAGGTGCTGAGACAGGCTTTTAGGCCCACAAGAGGCACAAGTTCCAGCCAGAGACAGTGGGACCAACTAACACCAGAGATAACCAGTTGGCGAAAGGCAACGGCAAGAACATTACCAAGAGAAACCAAGGTGATACGGCAATATCTGCACCCAGTTCTCCCACAACAGCAAGACCTGGATGCCCAACACACCTGAAAAGCAAGATTTGGATTTAAAAATCACAGTTCATGGTGCTGATAGAGGACTTCAAGAAGGACATAAATAACTCCCTTGAAGAAATACAAAAAACAAAAAACAAAAAAACAAACAAACAAAAAAACACAATGAAACACGTGAAGGAATTGAACAAAACCATTCAGGATCTAAAAATAGAAGTAGAAACAATAACGAAATCAGAAAGGGAAACAACTCTGGAAATAGAAAACCTAGGAAAGTAGTCAGAAGTCATAGATGCACGAATCAACAACAGAATACAAGAGACAGAAGGGAGAATCTCAGGCGCAGAAGATACTATAGAAACATTGACACAACAGTCAAAGAAAATGCAAAGTACAAAAAGCTCCTAAGTGAAAACATCCAGGAAATCCAGGACAAAATAAGGAGTCCAAACCTAAGGAATACAGGTGTAGAAGAGAACGAAGATTTCCAGCTTAAAGGGCCAGTAAATGTCTACAACAAAATTATAGAAGAACACTTCCCTAACCTAAAGAAAGAGATGCCCATGAACAGACATGAAGCCTATAGAACTCCAAATAGATTGTACCAGAAAAGAAATTCTTCTGTCATATAATAATTAAAACACCAAATGCATTAAACAAACAAAGAATATTAAAAAGCAGTAAGGGGAAAAGGTCAAGTAACATATGAAGGCAGACCTATCAGAATTATACCAGACTTTTCGCCAGAGACTATGCAAACCAGAAGATCCTGGCAGATGTCATACAGACCATAAGGAAACACAAATGCCAACCCAGGATACTATACACAGCAAACTCTCAATTACCATAGATGAAGAAACCAAGGTATTCCATGACAAAAACAAATTCACACAATATCTCTCCACAAATCCAGCCCTTAGAAGGATAATGAATGGAAAACATCAACAAACACAGGGAAACTAAACCCTCTGTTTGAGAGATAGCAAGAAAATAAATTTCTTTTAACAAACCAAAAAGAAGAGAGACACAAACAGAAATCCACCTCTGATAGCAAAAATAACAGGAAGCAACAATTACTTTTCCTTAATATCTCTAAATATCAATAGACTCAATTCTCCAATAAAAAGACTGGATACATTAACAGGACCCAACATTTTGCTGCATACAGGAAACTCACTTCCAACACAAAGACAGACACTATCTCAGAGTAAAAGGCTAGAAAACAATTTCCCATGCAAACAGTCCCAAGAAACAAGCTGGTGTAGTCATTTTAATATTGAATAACATCATCTTTCAACCTAAAATAATCAAAAAAGATAAGGAAGGACACGGCATACTCATCAAAGGAAAAATCTACCATGAACTCTCAATTCTGAATATCTATGCTCCAAATGCAAGGGCACCTACATTCATAAAAGAAACAAAAAGTTCAAAGTACTTTACAACTCACATAAACATTACACCTCACAAAATAATAATGGGAGACTTCAAAACCACACACTCATCAATGGACAAGTCATGGAAACAGAAACTAAACAGAGACACAGTGAAACTAATAGAAGTTATAAATCAAATGGATTTAACAGATATCTATAGAACATTTTATCCTAAAACAAAATAATATACATTTTTCCCAGAGCCTTACTATACCTTCTCCAAAACTGACCATATACTCAGTCACAAAACAGACCTCAACAGATATAAGAAGACTGAAATAATTCCATGTACCCTATCAGATCACTACAGACTAATGCTGGTCTTCAAAACAACAAAAACAACATACACTTGGAACCTGAATAGCATTCTACTTAAAGATAACTTGGTCAAGGAAGAAATTAAGAAAGAAATTAAAGACTTTTTAGAATTTAATGAAAATTAACACACAACATACCCAAACTTATGGAAACAATGGAAGCAGTGCTAAGAGGAAAGCTCATAGCTCTGAGTGCCTCCAAAAGGAAACTGGAAAGAGCATACACTAACACCTAGACAGCAGATCTGAAGACTCTAGTACAAACAGAAGTAAATACACCAAAGAGAAGTAGATGGCAAGAAATAATCAAACTCAGGGTTGAAATCAACCAAGTAGAAACAAAAAGAATTATACAACAAATCAATCAAATCAGGAGCTGGTTCATTGAAAGAACCAACAAGATAAATAAACCTTTAGCCAAACTAACCAGAGGGCACAGAGACAGTATCCAAATAAACAAAATCAGAAATGAAAAAGGAGACATAATGACAGATACTGAGGAAATCCAAAAAATCATCAGATCCTACTACAAAAGCACAATCAAGTAGGCTTCATCCCAGGGATGAAGGAATGGTTCAATATAAGGAAATTCATCAATGTAATCCATTACATAAACAAAAATCAAATTTTAAAAAATTGATCATTTCATTAGATGCTGAGAAAGCATTTGAAAAAATCCAACACCCCTTCATGATAAAAGTCTTGGAATGATCAGGATCAAGGCCCATACCTAAACATAGTAAAAGCAATATACAGCAAACCCATAGCCAACATCAAACTAAATGGAGAGAAACTTGAAGCAATCCCACTGAAATCAGGGACTAGACAAGACTGTCCATTTTCTCCATACCTGTTACAGTACTCTAGGTCTTACAAGAACAATTAGACAACAAAAGGAAGTCAAAGGGATATAAATTTGAAAGGAAGAAGGTAAAGTATCACTATTTGCAGATGATATGATAGTATACTTAAGCGACCCCAAAAAATTCCACCAGAGAACTCCTAAACCTGATAAACAACTTCAGCAAAGTGACTAGATTAACTCAATAAATCAGTAGTCCTCCTATAGTCAAAGGATAAAGAGGCTGAGAAAGAAATTAGGGAAACAACACCCTTCACAATAGTTACAAATAATATAAAATATCTTGTTGTGACTCTAAACAAGCAAGAAAAAAATCTTGAAAAATCTTCAAGTCTCTGAAGAAAGAAATTGAAGAAGATCTCAGAAGATGGAAAGATCTCCCATGTTCATGGATTGACAGGCTATTATAGTAAAAATGGCAATCTGGTCTAAAGCAATCTACAGATTCAATGCAATCCCCATCAAAATTCCAACTCAATTCTTCATAGAGTTAGAAAGATCAATTTCTAAATTTATCTGGAATAACAAAAAACCCAGGATAGTGAAAACTATTCTCAACCATAAAAGAACCTCTTGGGGAATCATCATCTCTGAACTCAAGCTATACCACAGAGCAATAGTGATAAAAACTGCATGGTATTGGTACAATGACAGGCAGGTTGATCAATGGAATAGAATTGAAGATCCAGAAATGAATCTACACACTTATGTCACTTGATCTTTGACAAAGGAGCTAAAACCATTCAGTGGAAAAAAGACAGCATTTTCAACAACTGGTGTGGATCAATGTGCAGTGAACATATAGTAAGACGCAAATTGATCCATTCTTATCTCCCTGTACAAAGCACAAGAACAAGTGGATCAAGCACCTCCACATAAAACCAGATACACTGAATCTAATAGAAGAAAAGTAGGGAAGAACCTGGAGCACATGGGCATGGGGAAAATTTCCTGAACAGAAAGCTTATGCTCTAAGATCAAGAATTGACAAATGGGACCTAATAAAATTGCAAAGATTCTGTAAGGCAAAGGACACTGTCACAAGGAGAAAACAGCAACCAACAGCTTGGGAAAAGATCTTTTCCAATCCTACATCCAATATATACAAAGAACTGAAGAAGTTAGACTAAAAATGCTAAACAAAGAATTCTCATTTGAGGAATACCAGATGGCTGAGAAACACCTAAAGAAATGTTCAACATCCTTTTTTTTTTTTTTTTATTATTCGATATAATTTATTTACATTTCAAATGATTTCCCCTTTTCTAGCCCCCCCACTCCCCGAAAGTCCCGCAAGCCCCCTTCTCTTCCCCTGTCCTCCCACCCACCCCTTCCCACTTCCCCGTTCTGGTTTTGCTGAATACTGTTTCACTGAGTCTTTCCAGAACCAGGGGCCACTCCTCCTTTCTTCTTGTACCTCATTTGATGTGTGGATTATGTTTTGGGTATTCCAGTTTTCTAGGTTAATATCCACTTATTAGTGAGTGCATACCATGATTCACCTTTTGAGTCTGGGTTACCTCACTTAGTATGATATTCTCTAGCTCCATCCATTTGCCTAAGAATTTCATGAATTCATTGTTTCTAATGGCTGAATAGTACTCCATTGTGTAGATATACCACATTTTTTGCATCCACTCTTCTGTTGAGGGATACCTGGGTTCTTTCCAGCATCTGGCAATTACAAATAGGGCTGCTATGAACATAGTAGAACATGTATCCTTATTACATGGTGGGGAGTCTTCTGGGTATATGCCCAGGAGTGGTATAGCAGGATCTTCTGGAAGTAAGGTGCCCAGTTTTCGGAGGAACCGCCAGACTGATTTCCAGAGTGGTTGTACCAATTTGCAACCCCACCAGCAGTGGAGGAGTGTTCCTCTTTCTCCACACCCTCTCCAACACCTGCTGTCTCCTGAATTTTTAATCTTAGCCATTCTGACTGGTGTAAGATGAAATCTTAGGGTTGTTTTGATTTGCATTTCCCTAATGACTAATGAAGTTGAGCATTTTTTAAGATGCTTCTCCGCCATCCGAAGTTCTTCAGGTGAGAATTCTTTGTTTAACTCTGTACCCCATTTTTTAATAGGGTTGTTTGGTTTTCTGGAGTCTAACTTCTTGAGTTCTTTATATATATTGGATATTAGCCCTCTATCTGATGTAGGATTGGTGAAGATCTTTTCCCAATTTGTTGGTTGCCGATTTGTCCTCTTGATGGTGTCCTTTGCCTTACAGAAACTTTGTAATTTTATGAGGTCCCATTTGTCAATTCTTGCTCTTAGAGCATACGCTATTGGTGTTCTGTTCAGAAACTTTCTCCCTGTACCGATGTCCTCAAGGGTCTTCCCCAGTTTTTTTTCTATTAGCTTCAGAGTGTCTGGCTTTATGTGGAGGTCCTTGATCCATTTGGATTTGAGCTTAATGTTCAACATCCTTAATCATCAAGAAAATGCAAATCAAAACAACCCTGAGATCCCACCATCACAAATCAGAATGGCCAAGATTAAAATTCAGGGGACAGCAGATGCTGGAAAAGATGTAGAGAAAGGAACACTCCTGGGTTCTTTACAGCTTCTGGCTCTTATAAATAAGGCTGCTATGAACATAATGGAGCATGTGTCCTTATTACAGGCTGGAACATCTTCTGGGTAGTATACTCCTTCTGCCCAGGAGTAGTATAGCCTGTATACTACTCAGTAGTACAATGTCCAATTTTCTGAGAAACTGCCAGACTGGTTTCCAGAATGGTTGTGCCAGTTTATAATCCCACCAGCAATGGAAGAGTGTTCCTCTTTCTCTACATCTGGACTTTTCCGACATCAATGAGAGTAGAGGCCATTGGTCCTGTGAAGACTGGATGTCCCAGGGAAGGGGAATGCCAGATCAGGAAGGTAGGAGGGGATTGGTAAGCAGGGTGAAGAAGGATGGGATAGGGGTTTTTTTTGGAGGGGTAATGAGGAAAGAGGATACCATTAGAAATGTAAATAAAGCAAATATCTAATAAAAAGGTTCATTTAAAAAAAAAGAATGATTAACTTAAGTTAGCCCAGATTTAGGAATAATTTACACATACTAAAACAGGTGAATAGATCGTGGATTAGTTAAGAGAGTAGATGTATTGGTTGGTAGTTTATTTGAAGGGTAGCTAGATTATTAATAAAGAAAATATGTTATTTTTAAAGTGACCTTGATTCTCCATTTTTCCATGTACTTGAACACATATAGTGTACAACAAGAGAGCATTTCCCTGCTCTAAGTCTGGGCTAATCTTGATTACTTTAGCCAGAGTACAAGGTAAGCAAAAATAAAATGTAAAGGTTTGAAATATCTACTGGCTATCCCTGCTTTCTCTTGCTTGGATGTATTCATGCTAAGAACTCACAGGGATTAGCTACTGGGAGAAACACATGGGATTTACCAATCATTGTGTCACAGCTCCCATTTGATAATATTCAAAATCAGGAAAGTAGATTAGGTGTTATCTTAGCAATGATCTGAGAGTTTGAAACCCTGAGATGCCTGCAGATTGAAATACCCAAAGTAGCTAATCCCAGTCTGTATCAAGTGAATACACACTCATACACACAGAGAGAGATAAAGAGAGAGAGAGAGCAAGTGAGAGCAAGAGAGAGAGAGAGAGAAAGGGAGAGAGGGAGAGGTGAGGGGGGGATGGAGAGAGGGAGTAAGGGAGGAGAGGGGGAGGGGGAAGGGGAGAGGGAGACAGAGACACAGAGACACAGAGAGAGACACACAGAGAGAGTGAGTGAGAGGGCCAAAAGCACAAAAATAACCAAAAATCCCCCAACAAACCAAAAAGAAAGCTAGAAATCATTTTATGGTGTATCAGAAGTGAGACAGTTACATAGTTGTCAAGTTGTTTTTGTTTTCTTTTCTATCATGTTCTCTTCAGCTTCAAACTCATTTTGACAGAGAAAATGCATGGACAAATTTAGAGACGAGCAAACAATTTAAAACAAACAAACAAACAAAAAACTCTAATTATAAGAACATAAGCCAGTGTAAATTCTTGCAAATTTCCATAGAAACTTTGAATGGATAGTAGAACTACTTAAAACCCACACAACGTTTATTCATAGCTGGTCAATAGACAGCATGCATAGAACATGAAACATTGGTTTTACTTGATTGTTCAATGTTTCAGTTTATGCTATCTTTCTAAGTTCAGTATATTCATTTTTCTATGTTCAGTCTCCTTACTGTTCTAATCCTATTATTTCTGTTTTAATCTGAAGTATGACCTCACTTCCAGGTGACTCTTTCTCCTTTTAAGTTGCTTTTTTCCTATCCCTTTGGTCTTCTCATATCTAGCTTCTTTACAGACAGCTGGTTATCACATTTGTGTCCACAATACAAGATAACAGTTTAACTCCCTTATGTATCCTTCAATGCATATCATTGCGTGTTCCTCTATAATTCATTGACTTTGAAGATCTTATTAATATAAATCAGTAAAAATGATTTTCCCCTATTTTGTGGACTTTTTCTACCTGGATTTACTATGAGTTTTGGCTCAGCAATTACATTTTATAACATGAATAAAATCCATATCATTTCTCTACTAATTTTCACCCCAAACAATATGATCTTGCTCTTTATAAAACATCAAATGAATTTATGCACAGGTCTAAGATTATTTCTTTTAAATGTGTGACACATTCATCATATTGACACAATTGAACTTCTTTCTTCATGTCCCTATCTGTGCTCCACTTGATAGAAAACTCTAATTAATCCAACATGGTAGCAGTTTCCGTAAGAATGGCCAAATGGTTAGTCACTAGGAAGTGAAACCAGTGAGCAAGATCAAAAGGACTAGTGACGAGGAAGTGTGTCACTAGGGATGGGCTTGGAGAAGCCCACACTGGCCCAGAATAGATTTTTGTCTGTCTGTCTCTGTCTCTGTCTCTCTGTCTGTCTCTGTCTCTGTCTCTCTCTCTCCCTCCCTCTGCCTTCTGCCTGTGTATCAGGATGTAGTTCTCAGCTACTGTGTCAGCGCCATATGTACTATCATGCTCCATGCCATGATGGTAATGGACTAAGTATCTGAAACTGTAAGGAGGTGCCCAGATAGATAATTTCCATAATGAAAGTTGCTTTGGTCATGGTACTCTTCACAGCAATAAAAGAGTAACTAAAAAGATGTTCTTGTTATTTTCCTTTGGATTTATTTAATAACTTGGTCTTCTCAAACCTACTTGCCTTCTGCCTTACTTTATTTTTAGTAGAAAATGATCTTAACCTTCCTCACTTTTATTTTGATAGGAACCCTCTTATCCCTTAAGCTCATTCCCATTGAGATAGCACTTGATTTCACTGGTATCAAATTAATTTTCTTGAAATTATTAGATGTCCTTTTGCTCTTCTCTACCCTTATTCTGTATCATCATCGACAAAAGAAATATATATATTTACATATATATATGTATATATACACACATATGCATTCTGCATATATCTACATTCAATATATATATATACATATATATATATACATATATATATATTCAATGCTCTATTCTCTCTTCTTTAATAAAAAAATTACTGTGGAATAATTGGAATGTTACTGTTTAGTACTGTTTCTTTCTTTTACTTTTGCAAGTCTTAAGAAAGCAGCTTTGCCCAAAAATGTCCAATTACAGTTATACAGTAGGAGGATTCATATTGATACTTTTATTTTACACTTTTATATTAGTTATCCTGGGCAAAAGCTTATGAGATTTATTGATTTATTTTTAAGAACCAGATGTCAGGCTGTTCATTTTCTGTGTTTTCTTTACATTTCGTGATTTTTGTTTTCAAATTTTATGTGATTTTTTTTGTTTTGTTTTTATTTGTTTGTGGGGTTTTTGTTTTTTTTGGGGGGGGTGGGGACTGAGTGACTGGTTGGTTTTTCTTTTTCTTTTTTTTTGCTTTGTAATTTTTCTTTGTAATTTGCTCTAATTTTAGTTATTTTCCTATTGGTTTAACTGCTAGTTTCCTCCCCCTACCATAATTTACTAGTATGGAAGTATAGCTTGTTGCCCTTTTCTTCCTTCCTAATGTATGAATCTAACATTTTTTATTTCCCACAAACACAACTTCTGCTACATTCCACATTTTTCTTCTTTTCAACTGAAAATAGATTATTTTCTTATAAAATATATCCTAATTATAGCACCCCATCCCTCCATGCCCCTTGGCTCCTCCCCATCTTCCCTCCCATCTGCATCTACTTCCTTTCTGGGTCTCAATAGAAAAGAACAGGATTTTAGGAGATACCAACCAAATATGACAAAATAAAATAATAGGATAAAGGAAAAGTATCATCATATCAAAGTTTAACATGGCAAACTAACAGAAAGAAAAGTCCCATGAGCAGCCAAAAGGGTCAGAGACGCACTTATCGTAAGAGTCAAGAGTCATAATCAATACTATACTAATAGCTATTATATATATGCACAGAACCTGATGCAGATTCAGTAGGCACTGTGCTTGGTACTTCAGTCTCTGTGAGCTCATGTGTACCTTGCTTGGTTGTTTCAGAGACCCTTATTCTCCTTGTATGTTCAATGGCCCCTGGGTCTTCCAATCTTTCTGCCTTCTCTTCCATGAAATTCCCTGAGCTCTGAGGGAAGGGATTTGATGGAGACCACCAACTCTTTCTCTGCCATAATGTCCAACTATGGGTCTCTGCATCTGTTTCCAACTGCTACCTGAGGAAGACTCTCTGATGATGACTGATAATAAATTCTGATTCTTCACAATAAATTTATTGATTTTTTTTATCTCTGAGTTATCAGTCTCTGGTTTTTGGTTACTCAAGCAGTGTTGGGCCTGGATTCCCTCTCATGGAGTGGCCCTAAGATCAAATCAGATGTGGGTTGGCTTTTCCCATACTTTCTGTAACACTGTCCTAGCATATTTTGCAGGCAGGACATATTTTAGGCAAAGGGTTTTGCAGCTGGGTTGGTGTCCGTGTTTTTCTTTCAGTAACTTGCAGACTACCTTCCTGTACCAAAGACACTAGAATGTAAAGGTGAAGGTTTCATGTAGGCACCAGTTAAAATTCTCTATCTTCAATGAGTTGTGTGGGTGTTTTTTCTACAATGAGATTGCACTGTCAATTTGTTGAGAGCAACCTTTTGTCTTAGCAACAGCTTGGTTGTTTGGAGATATCCATAGACCCCTGCCTTGGCCAACAACTCAGTTGAATGCAACCAAGTTCTGCCAATGGAAATCTTGCCTGGCTACAAGAGAGGGACAATTGATGGTTCATATTCACCATTAGTAGGAATATTCATTAGTATCACTCTCATAGATTCCAAAAGGTTTCTACTATGCTAGGTTTCAACACCAAACCCAAGTATTCTCCTCCCAATTTCCAGGCATCTTTCCCCACACTCTTTGCTTTCTCCATATTCTCCTCCTAATACCACTTCACATATCTGTTCCACCCATCCCCAGTCTGCTCATAAAATTTACTCTATTTTCTCCACCCAGGGAGATTCCCTGATATACCCTGTCTACAGAGTGTAGCTTGGTTATTATTTACTTAATAGATAATATCCCCTTTAAGTGAATTTATACCATATGTATCTTTTGGGTTCTGAGTTACCATCTTCAAGAAGATTTTTTGTGGATCAATTATATTGATTTCCATAATGGCTAAGTTTTACTATAATTATAAGTTATAATTTAGCATAAGTTTTACTCCGACCAACAATGGGGAGTGCACCCATGTTTCATATCCACAGAAGCTGTCACTTGTTATTGATTATAGCCATTATGACAGGTATCAGATGGAATCTCACAGCCATTTTCCTTTGCATTTCCCTGATGGTTAACAATGTTTAACTCTGCCAGGCAGTTGTGGTGCATGCCTTTAATCCCAGCCCTTTGGAGGCAGAGGCAGATGGATTTCTGAGTTCAAGACCAACCTGGTCTACAGACCTGGTCTACAGTTCCATGACAGCCAGGGCAGTAGAGAGAAACCCTGTCTCAAAAAACCGAAAAACTAACCAACCAACCAAACAAACAAAAGAATATTAAAGAATGTTTAAGAATGTTTACCTCTTTTTCAGTGACTCTCAGCCATTTGTGATTCTGTGCTTGAGAATTATGTACATATATGTACTCCATTTTTTTATTCGATATAATTTATTTACATTTCAAATGATTTCCCCTTTTCTAGCCCCCCCACTCCCCGAAAGTCCTGTAAGCCCCCTTCTCTTCCCCTGTCCTCCCACACACCCCTTCCCACTTCCCCGTTCTGGTTTTGCTGAATACTGTTTCACTGAGTCTTTCCAGAACCAGGGGCCACTCCTCCTTTCTTCTTGTACCTCATTTGATGTGTGGATTATGTTTTGGGTATTCCAGTTTTCTAGGTTAATATCCACTTATTAGTGAGTGCATACCATGATTCACCTTTTGAGTCTGGGTTACCTCACTTAGTATGAATTATTTGTCTTTTATATCTGGTGTCTTGAGGTTTTTGTGTATTTTGTGCATAGACTAGATAGAAACCTTTTCTGGTTCTGTAGGCTGCTGCTTTGTCCAATTGATGGTGTCCTTTGTCTTACAGAAGCTTTTCTATTTTATGAGTTTCCATTTACTAATTGATGATCTGTGCTATGAGTTTTCTATTCAGAAAGATGTCTCCTGTCCTAATGTATTCAACATTATTCTTCACTTTCTCTTCTACGAAGTTTATTCTGTCTAGTTTTATGTTGGAGTTTAGTTTTTCACAGGGTGATAAATATTATTCTATTTGTATTCCTCTACATGCATGCACATATCCAATTTGATCAGCACCTGAAGATGTCTTTCTTCCAGTGTGTATTTTTGATATTTTTGTCAAAGACCAGAAATTCATATATGTGTGGTTTTATTTCTCTGTCTTCACTTTGATTCCATTCATCAATATCTTTTTTTATGTCAATACCATCCTATTTTTATACCTATGTCTCTATAGTACAACTTGAAATCATGTGTGGTGAGTCCTTCAACAGTTCATTGTCCAGGATTGTTTTATCCTGTTTTTCTTTCTTTTTTTTTAAGAATTGCTCTTTCAAGGTCTGTAAAGAATTGTGTCAAAATTTTGATGAGAATTGCGGTGAGGTGAGGAGGGAACAGGAATGGCCATCAGGTGTGGTGGGGGAGAGAGTTGAGAATGAGAGCTAGGGGGACATCTCTGGTGACTACTGGATGCCTGGGACAGGAAGGGTACAAGGAGTCTTTGTGGTGATCCTAGATGAGATACCTACCAGAATATGGAGATTGAACTTGTGACCTCCTGTAGCAAGCCAGGGCTCCCAGAGGAGGGAAGGGGACACCATTCCACTCACAAAACCTTCAACCCAAAATTTGTTCTGCCTATAAGACATGCAGGGATAAAGATGGAGCAGGGACTGCAGGAACAACCAACCAATGACTGCCTCACCTTGAGATCCATCCTTTGTGAGAAGGCCAACCCCTGACACTATTAATGATATGCTGCTGTGCTTGCAGACAGGAACATAGCATGACACCTGAGAGGTTTCATCCAGCAGCAGATGGAGACAGATGCAAAGATCCACAGTCAGACATCTGGCAATACACAGGGTGTCTTGTGGAAAAGTGGGAGATAGAAGTGAGAGATAGAGTACCACAAGAAGACCCACAGAATCAACTAATCTGGGATCATGGAGGCTCACAGAGCCTGGGCTAAGAACCAGAGAGCATGTAGGAGCTGGCACTAAGTCCCCTAAATATTTGTAGCAAATGTGCAGCTTGATCTTCTTGTGGGTTCCATCACAAGTAGCCTGAGGGCTGCTTTGGTCTCTGTTCCTTGTCACTAGATCCACTTACCATCTATTTGGACTGTCTAATTGGGCCTCAGTGTAAGAGGATGTGCCTAGTTTTGCTGAGTCTATGTGTCCCAGGGTGGAGTGGTACCCAAATGGTCTCCCCGTTTGAAAGGAGAGATTTATAAGGGTAGGACTAGAAATAGAGGAAGGGGGGACTGGGATCAGAATGTAAAGTGAATAAAAAAGTGAAGAAAAAAACCTTCTTTTTAAACCTTTGGGTTTTAGTTGGAATATTCAGACAATTTGTATTTAAGGTGATTATTTATATATTCAAATAATAACCAACATATTTACAATTATTTTTATTTTCTCTCTCTCTCTTTGTTATTAACTTTACAAAAGAGTCAACATAAGATTTTCTTAATAGGAATTTTTTAAGTGCTTAAAATACTTTATTTTTCAAAAAAACAAGACTTAGATGCTTTATAGAAAAAAACTATAAAACTAATATATATATTCTAAATTGTTATTTTTCTATATTATAAATTTATTGTATGTATATATTTATTATATTATCATATATAGTTATGATAGCTTAAGGACTGTAAGGAATATCAAAATGATATTTGATTACATCCACCTCACTAATGGTAATGCTATCAGAATTAAATATATCATTGGTATTTTTCTCTTTCTCTGTAGCTCTGTCTCTTGGCTTTTTCTTCTTGACTCTGTGTTTGTGCACGTGTACATGGCCGTGTGTGTGTGTGTGTGTGTGTGTGTGTGTGTGTGTGTGTGTATGTGTGTACAAGCATGCTCATGCATGACACTGTGCATGCGCATGTGTTTGAATATGTGCTCAATTTCCAGACTCAGCATGCATGTAGTGATTAAATAGCCAGAGGACATGAGTCAGTTTTTACTGTTTTGTGTCCAAGTCATTATTGTTGGTTGTTCCTGGTCATCCATCCTACCTGGCACACAGGCCTCCAGAATATCTGCCTCCCATCTTGTAATCATAGATATTCAGTGACACATCAGGCTTGGTACTTAGGTTCTTGGGAACCAAATTCAGGTCTCCAAATTTGCATGACAAGAACTTTTACCAATTCCTAATACTGACATTTTCAAGACACTTCTATTTGTTTAACTAATAATAAAAATAAGAGTTTATATTATGTTCATTAGTACATCTCAAAATGTTTTCCTTCTTTTATTCTTTATTTTGGTACATAAAATGTGTAACTTATTTTTCTTAGGAAAAGTACATTTCATTGTTACTTGTTAATATTGAGACATGAAAGAAAAGGCTTTTGTTTGTCTGTGAAAGGAGAGTTTTCTTCTTTGTTTCACAGAAAAGTTTTCTGGTTACAGAGTTCAATGCTAGTGTGCTGAGTTTGTTTTACTTTATCACATTAAATATATCTCTCTATTTGTTTCCTGCTGCCATGGTTTTGAAAATGGAATCTACTCTACCTCTTATCCTTGCTTGGCTTTAAGTAAGCTGTCCTCTTCATTATCCCTATGTTTTCTCTCAGGTTTTATTGTCTCATTAAGTTTGTATAGTTTGAATATCATACTATGTGTAAGACGGGGGTGGGGGGGTGGGAGGAAGAGCATGTGCACACAATTCTTCCTTACTAGCCACTGAGGTTCTGGTATACAGAGCCTGTTAAATCTATCACTAATTTTGAAAAATTCTCAAGCAGTAATGTTTAAAGTATTCTTGTATATTCTCTATTACTTCTCTTTCTTGGGTTCCAATTATGTCTAAATTATACATTAGAAATTGCTGCACAGCTTTTTCAACTGGGCAGAATAGCAGAGGCAGGCAATGCGAGCCTGCCTGGTCTATAACGTCAGTTTCAGGACTTCAGGGCTATACAGAGAAGCCCTGTTTCATTGAAAGCAATCAAACAAACAAAACACAACAACAAAAAAGGTTTATCTCTTTGTAAGGTGTTATGCCAAATTTCAATTGGCATATTTTCAAACTCATTCATTTCTCCCTGGCCAAGACTAGTTTATTGAGAATCATTTAAACATTGTTAAAATGTTTTGATTTCTAAGAGTTTCTTCTGATTGTGTGTGTGTGTGTGTGTGTGTGTGTGTGTGTGTGTGTGTGTGTGCGCGCACGCGTGTGTGTGTCTGTGTGTGTGTGTGTGTGTGTGTGTGTGTGCAGGTGCGTGCACACATGCTTGGATGTTAGAGGTTGATATATAGTATCTATCTTTAATACTTTACAACTTACTTTTGAATAGGGTCTCTGATTAAACCTTGAGTTCATAGATTTGTCTAGACTGGCTGACCAGCAAGATCAAGGATCATCATGTCTCTGCCTCCCTAGATCCTGTCATTGCTTTGAAATGTGTGTTCTGTGTATTGAACTCAGGTCCCTGGCCCATCTGATATTTTCATAAATATTTCATATCTCTATACACAGTACTACCTGTTTTATGTTATCTAGTAAATTAAATACGTTACTGTGGGATTTGTAGGTATTTTAATTTTCTATATTATAACCATAATCTCTCACATCTGAATCTAATTCTATTGCTTTCCTTTAAGGCTATTCATTACAATTTTTAGCATGGCAGGAGCTGAAAATGAGAAGTGAGACAAATAATCCTTTAGTGTAATATTTTATACTGTGCTGTATAGGGTTTCATCTGTTTTTATTATTTCAGATGCATGCAGGTCCAGACACTTCTTGACACATCTAGTTGTACTTTTGTATACCCTGTTGTCTTGGGGGTTTGCTGAGATAGCCTTTAATGGAGTCTACATATTGCAATTCTTTCTGCTATGGCAATTGTTAGTATAGTGAAGACTTGCTGGAATGCAGAGAAAGTTTGTGACAGGCAAAACACTTTATAATCCACCCTTTGTGCTTTAGTAGATTTTTACCTTTTTCTTCTGACCTCTTTGTAGATGAGACTCTAAGGCTTCAAGTACTAGACTTCTCAACAGTTGGTCCCGTGGAATTCAATAAAGCTTTGGTCAAGTTTGGTCTCTTACAGAATACGTCTTTGTCTGGTGATGAATTCTTTGGACAAATTTAAAGATAGGTTTCCCATTACAATATCCAGAAATCCAGTATGTGTGTGGGTGTGGGGGAGCTTTGGCTCTTCACTTTCTTTTTTTTAATATTTTTATTTTCTATATTCTTTGTTTACATTCCAAATGATTTCGCCTTTCCCGGATCGCCCCTCCCCATATGTCCCATAAACCTTCTTCTCTCCATCCCTTCTCCAATCACCTCCCTCCTTTTTCTCTGTCCTTATATTCCCTTCCAATGCTAGCTCAATCCTTTCCAGGATCAGGACCCACTCCATATTTCTTCATGGGGGTCATTTGTTATGCAATTTGTGCCTTGGGTATTCAGGGCTTCTGGGCTAATTAATATCCACTTATCAGAGATTGCATTCCACGTGTATTCTTTTGTGATTGGGTTACCTCACTTAGGATGATATTTTCCAGATCAAACCATTTGCCTAAAAATTTTGTGAATTCATTGTTTCTAATTGCTGAGTAGTATTCCATTGTGTAAATATACCACATTTTCTGTATCCATTCCTCCTTTGAGGGGCATCTGGGTTCTTTCCAGCTTCTGGCTATTATAAAAAAAAAAAGCTGCTATGAACATAATGGAGCATGTGTCTTTATTGCATGCTGGAGAATCCTCTGGGTGTATGCCCAGGAGAGGTATAGCAGGGTCCTCCGGAAGTCTTATGTCCAGTTTTCTGAGGAAACTCCAGACTGATTTCCAAAGTGGTTGTACCATCTTATAGCCCCACCAGCAGTGGAAGAGTGTTCCTCTTTCTCCACATCCTCGCCAACACCTGCTGTCTCATAAGTTTTTGACCTTAGCCATTCTGACTGGTGTAAGGTGAAATCTCAGGGTTGTTTTGATCTGCATTTCCCTAATAACTAATGATGTTGAGCACTTCTTAAGGTGCCTCTCAGCCATCCGAATTTCTTCAGGTGAAAATTCTTTGTTTAGATCTGTACCCCATTTTTTAATAGGGTTATTTGGTTCCCTGGGGTCTAACTTCTTGAGTTCTTTGTATATATTGGATATTAGCCCTCTATCAGATATGGGGTTGGTGAATATCCTTTCCCAATTTGATGGTTGCCATTTTGTCCTTTTAACAGTGTCCTTTGCCTTACAGAAACTTTGTAATTTTATGAGGTCCCATTTGTCAATTCTTGATCTTAGAGCATAAGCTATTGGTGATCTGTTCAGGAACTTTTCCCCTGTGCCCATGTCCTCAAGGGTCTTCCCCAGTTTCTTTTCTATTACTTTCAGTGTGTCTGGTTTTACATGGAGGTCCTTGATCCACTTGGAGTGGAGCTTAGTACATGGAGATAAGAATGGGTCAATTCACATTCTTCTGCATGCTGACCTCCAATTGAACCAGCACCATTTGTTGAAAAGGCTATCTTTTTTCAATTGGATGTTTTTGGCTCCTTTGTCGAAGATCAAGTGACCATAGGTGTGTGGATTCATTTCTGGATCTTCAATTCTATTCCATTGGTCCACTTGTCTGTCACTGTGGCAATACCATGCAGTTTTTAACACTATTGCTCGGTAGTATTGCTTGAAGTCAGGGATACTGATTCCCCCAGAATTTCTTTTGTTGTTGAGAATAGTTTAGCTATCCTGGGTTTCTTGTTATTCCAGATGAATTTGAGAATTGCTTTTTCTAACTCTGTGAAGAACTGACTTGGGATTTTGATGGGGATTGCATTGAATCTGTAGATCGCTTTTGGCAAGATGGTCATTTTAACTATATTAATCCTGCCAATTCACGAGCATGGCAGATTTTTTTTATTTTCTGAAGTCTTCTTTGATTTTCTTCTTCAGAGACCTGAAGTTCTTGTCATATAGATCTTTCACTTGTTTGGTTAGAGTCACACCAAGATACTTTATATTGTTTGTGGCTATTTTGAAGAGTGTCATTTCCTTAACTTCTTTCTCATCCTGCTTATTCTTTGAGTATAGGAAGGTAACTGATTTGCTTGAGTTGATTTTATGACCAGCCACTTTGCTGAAGTTGTTTATCAGCTGTAGGAGTTCTCTGGTGGAGGTTTTCAGGTCACTTAAGTAGACTATCATGTCATCTGCAAATAGTGATAATTTGACTTCTTCCTTTCCAATTTTGTATCCCCTTGAGCGCCTTATGTTGTCTAATTGCTCTAGCTCGAACTTCAAGTACTATATTGAAAAGATATGGAGAGAGAGGACAGCCTTGTCTAGTTCCTGATTTTAGTGGGATTGCTTCAAGTTTCTCTCCATTTAGTTTGATGTTGGCTACCGGTTTGCTATATATTGCTTTAACAATGTTTAGGTATGGGCCTTGAATTCCTGTTCATACTTTTAGCATGAAAGGATGCTGGATTTTGTCAAATGCTTTTTCTGCATCTAATGAGATGATCATATGGTTTTTTTCTTTGAGTTTGTTTATGTAATGGATAGCATTGATGGATTTCGTTATATTGAACCATCCCTGCATCCCTGGCATGAAGCCTACTTGATCATGGTGAATGATCGTTTTGATGTGTTCTTGGATTCAGTTGGCAAGAATTTTATTAAGTATTTTTGCATTAATATTCATAAGAGAAATTCGCCTGAAGTTCTCTTTCTTTGTTGGATCTTTGTGTGGTTTTGGTATCAGCATAATTGTGGCTTCATAGAACGAGTTGGGTATTGTTCTTTCTGTTTCTATTTTGTGGAAAAGTTTGAAGAGTATTGGTGTTAGGTCTTCTATGAAGGTCTGGTAGAACTCTGCACTGAAGCCATCTGGTTCCGTGCTTTTTTTGGTTGGGAGACTTCCTATGACCCTTTTTATTTCTTCAGGTGTTATGAGACTATTTAATTGATCTATTTGATCCTGATTTAGTTTTGGTATTGGATATCTGTCTAGGACACTGTCCATTTCCTCCAGATTCTCCAGTTGTGTTGAGTATAGGCTTTTGTAGTAGGATCTAATGATTTTTTGAATTTCCTCAGTTTCTGTTGATATATCTCCCTTTTCATTTATAAGTTTGTTAATCTGAATACAGTCTCTGTGTCCTTTGGTTAGTCTGGCTAAGGGTTTATCTGTCTTGTTGATTTTCTCAAAGAACCAGCTCCTGGTTTTGTTGATTCTTTGTATGGTTCTCTTTGTTTCTACTTGATTGATTTCAGCCCTGAGTTTGATGATTTCCTGCCTTCTACTCCTCCTGGGTGAAATAGCTTCTTTTTGTTCCAGGGCTTTCAAGTGTGTCATTAAGCTGTTAGTGTATGCTCTCTCCATTTTCTTTTTGGAGGCACTCAGGGCTATGAATTTTCCTCTTAGCACTGCTTTCATTTTGTCCCATAGATTTGGGTATGTTGTATGTTCATTTTCATTATGTTCTAAAAAGTCTTTAATTTCTTTCTTTATTTCTTCCTTGACCAAGGTATCATTGAGTAGAATATTGTTCAGTTTCCACGTGTATGTGTGTTTTCTGTTGTTTTTGTTGCTATTGAAAACAACATTTACTCCATAGTGATCTGATAGGAGGCATGGGATTAGTTCGATCTTATATTTGTTGAGGTCTGTCTTGTGACCAATTATATGGTCTATTTTGGAGAAGGTACCATGAGGTGCTGAGAAAAAGGTATATTCTTTTGCTTTAGGATAGAATGTTTTATATATATATATATATATATATATATATATATATATATATATATATATATATATATATATATATCTGTTAAATCTAATTGGTCCAAAGCCTCAATTAGTTTCATTGTGAACCTGTTTAGTTTCTGTTTTCCTGATCAGTCCATTGAGGAAAGTGCAGTGTTGAAGTCACCTACAGTTATTGTGTTAGGTGCAATGTGTGCTTTGACCTTTAATAAAGTTTCTTTTATGAATGATGGTGCCCTTGCATTTGGAGCATATATGTTCAGGATTGAGAGTTCTTCTTGTTGTATTTTTCCTTTGACCAGTAAGAAGTGTCCATCAGAGTTTCTTTTGATGACTTTGGGTTGAAAGTCAATTTTATCTGATATTAAAATCGCTACTCCAGCTTGTTTCCTGAGACCATTTGCTTGTAAAATTGTCTTCCAGCCTTTTACTCTAAGGTAGTGTTTGTCTTTGACCCTGAGGTGTGTTTCCTGTATGCAGCAAAATGTAGGGTCCTATTTATGTATCCAGTGGTTAGTCTATGTCTTTTTATTGGGGCATTGAGACCATTGATGTTAAGAGATATTAAGGAATAGTGATCGTTGCTTCCTAACATTTTTACGTTATTTTTTAAATTTGATTGGTTAACTTCTTTTGGGTTTGATGAAAGGTTACTATCTTGCTTTTTCCAGGGTGAAGTTTCCCTCCTTGTATTGGTGTTTTCCTCCTATTATCCTTTGTAGGGCTGGGTTTGTGGATAGATATTGGGTAAACTTGGTTTTGTCATGGAATATCTTAGTTTCTCCATCTATGGTGATTGAGAGTTTTGCTGGGTATAGTAGTTTTGTCTGGCATTTGTGTTCTCTTAGAGTCTGCATGAGATCTGCCCAGGATCTTCTAGCCTTCATAGTCTCAGGTGAAAAGTCTGCTGTGATTCTGATAGGTCTTCCTTTATATGTTACTTGGCCTTTTTCTCTTACTGCCTTTAATATTCTTTCTTTGTTTAGTACATTTGGTGTTTTGATTATTATGTGACGGGAGGTATTTCTGTTCTGGTCCAGTCTGTTTGGAGTTCTGTAGGCTTCTTGTATATTCATGGGCATCTCTCTCTTTAGGTTAGGGAAGTTTTCTTCCATAATTTTATTGAAGATATTTGCTGGCCCTTTAAGTTGTAATTCACTCTCATCTATGCCTATAATCCTTAGGTTTGGTCTTCTCATTGTGTCCTGGATTTCCTGGATATTTTGAGTTACCAGCTTTTTGCATTTTGCATTTTCTTTAACTGTTGAGTCCATGGATTCTATTGTATCTTCAGCATCTGAGATTCTTTCTTCTATCTCTTGTATTCTGTTGTTGATATTTGCATCTATGTCCCCTGATTTCTTCCCAAGGCTTTCTATCTCCAAAGTTGTCTCCCTTTGAGTTTTCTTAGTTGTTTCTACTTCTGATTTTAGACCCTGGATGGTTTTGCTTAGCTCCTTCACTTGCTTGTTTTTGCTTTCCTGTAATTCTTTAAGCGATTTTTGTGGTTCCTCTTTCATGACCTCAGCCTGTTGACCAAAGTTCTCCTGTATTTCTTTAAGTGTTTTTTGCATATCCTCCTTATTGGCTTTTGTATTCTCCTGGATTTCTTTCGATGATTTTTGTGTTTCCCTTGCAAGGGCTTCTAACTTTTGATCCATTTTCTCC
Source organism: Apodemus sylvaticus (assembly GCF_947179515.1). Lineage (NCBI taxonomy): Eukaryota > Metazoa > Chordata > Mammalia > Rodentia > Muridae > Apodemus > Apodemus sylvaticus. The sequence continues at coordinate 41,571,686 of NC_067489.1, forward strand.
TGAATTTCTTTAAGTATGTTCTTCATGTGTTCCTGTACCAGCATTATGACCATTGATTTTAAATCCAAATCTTGTTTTACTGCTGTGATGGGGTATCCAGGACATGCTGTTAAAGGAGAATTGGGTTCAGATGTTGCCATATTGCCTTGATTTCTGCTAGTGACGTTCCTGCGTTTGCCTTTTGCCATCTAGTTCTCACTGATGGTGTTAGTCAGTCTTGTCAATGCTGGACTCACCAGTGCAAGCTGCCTCTTCCCAGGTGGCCTCTGGTGCACAGCTTACCTCCTGCACTGCCTGGAGACAGGGTGCTGCTGCCCAGGCTGTTCAGATCCCGAAGCAGACACCTGAAGGCTCCCGCAGGGGCCAGCTGGATTCACCAGAGCACACTGACTCCTCCCAGTCTGCCTCCTGGAAGCCCCTCTTTCCTCTTGCAGGACCTGGAGATGTGGCATTGCTGCCCAGGCTCATCTGGATCCGCAAGCAGAGAGATCTGAGGGCTTCTGCCAGAGGCCTCAGGACAAGAACCTAAGCTCCCTGCCACTGGAGCAAGCTGTGCGCTCCCAGTCTGCCTTGGCTCTTCACTTTCAAAGACATAATCATCAGAATGAGAAGTTCCCTGCCCCTGTCATGACCCGAAGTTTCTCACAGTCTAGCCCTCACTCAGCCTCCACTGAGTTTTTAATATAATAATTCAGTACACATATCATTTGTTCTGATGCCTTTCACTCCAGGTAAGCTGATTTCTACTGTGAGTTTTCTGTGGTTACCTCTCCCTCTGGAAATGAGTACCTGTTATTGCCTATTCCTCTGAATTTTGGTGTTCTGTTTGGTCTTACAACCTCAATTTTCTGAAAGTTCAAAAAAGTCATTTATTTTCTGTTTATTCTTCTTGTTCTTGCTCTAAGGGCAGGAATGACAATTTTCAAGCTGTTTATACACCTGAGATAAAACTAGGAATCCCAAAATATTTCACTTTTCCCCTGAGAACTGCCTGCATTTTCTTCAAAGCTAGGGATTTATGCATAGGAAGGCTAGAAAGGGCAGACTTAAGGAAGGCAAGGCTAAACTAAGAACAGATCTTTGGTTAATCTGTTTCTCCCTGTTCTCTGAAGTTCTGTTACTGGAATAAGTTTATTCTCTTGGCATTCAACCTAAATACTAATTTTGTGGGAAGCCCTGAGGTCTTTTTCCATAACTTTGTTGATATCCCCAACACCACCTGCCAAAGAGTGGAGTTAGTTAATGCAAAGTCCCCTTGTTAAGTTCCCATGTTCTATTTTCTTTCCTCTAGTTTTCTCTTAATTCCCAAGACCTCCTCTTTCTCTTAAATGTATAAGCTGAGATTATTTTGATAGGTTTATTAATTATATTTATTATATTTTGCTCTTAAATTAAAATTATTATAACTAATAATAATAGTTGTTTCAGAATACAATGCTTTCCTTTGACCTTCCTAGACCTTCTGTTCTTTTTTCTACTGCTGTGAGTGATAAGCCTCTGTGTATGTGTGTGTGTGTGTGTGTGTGTGTGTGTGTGTGTGTGTATGTGTGTGTGTGTGTGTGTGTGTGTGTGTGAGAGAGAGAGAGAGAGAGAGAGAGAGAGAGAGAGAGATCACATTTGTGCTGGAGTTTATTTACTGATACATATTCCCTGATCTTTACCTATTTGTGAGATTCTCCATTCACAATCATCCATTGAACTTCTCTGATGATGTCTGAAAGTCATATAAATCAATTGGTAGAGAGACATGAATTTAGAGGGTAGTCACAGTTGTGACTTCACCTCTTAGGACTGTAATTTCTCTAACCATGGGTTCTTATCTAGATTTACAGTATAAATTCTATGTTCTCATCCTAAGGAATATACCTTAAATCCAATCCTAAAGTTCTTGGTTACCCCCCATGATCATGCCACTATTACACCCTTAGGTTTTGTTGCCAGGGCACTCATTATGGTAAATCATAGCATTCCCGGCTTGGTAAGACTGATGATGGCATCTCTCCATTAGCAACCTGAATAGAGTCCTTCATTATCATATAAGCCAAATTTTAAAAATAGAGTAGAGACTTGCATTACCACATAAGCCAGCAATAGTGGGGGAAATTTCCTGGTCATACCAAATAGATTTCTCCATATCCTATGATCATGTGTTGTCGTCCACAACATTTTCCAATCATGAACATCTTATGCAGAACCGAACCAATGGCAATAGTCTGTATTTTTTTAGTAATCTCTGGGACTCGTAGACCAATAATTCAAGGGTAGGTATCTCACAGTTGACTCTGAGCTTTTTATTTAGCAACATCTGGCTTCTAGTAAGATGATTTCTGCTTGGAAATTGAAGAGAAAATTTCTAGTAGCACAGGTGACAATTGTTTGCCAAAGTATTCCTAATTTTTGCATGGTAAGCAAAAATGTAGATCTTTACTTCACATTAAAGAAGAAAGTAAAAGGGTCTGAGAGGAAGATGGTCAAAAGGAAGATGGCCAAATCTCCATTTTGCCATTAAGTGTCTTTTGATGGAATTATCTGCATTAATCAAATATTGTTTGTGTTCAAGAGAGATGACTCAGTGGTGAAGAGTACCTGATATTCATTGCTGAGGACCTGATTTTGAATCCCAGCACCTGGATAACAGTCTGAGCAAGATTTCATATGTACTCTAAACCTCAGTGCTGTGGTACACAACAGAAAGATCACTGAGGCTTGCTGGATGAAGTACAGTAGGAAACTATGCTAAAAATATGTTAATAAAATAAAATAAAATGTGCTAAAATATGCTAAAAAGGAGAGACCCTGACTTAAAGAAAGAAAGCAGAAAGTAATGTACAGATGTCACCCTTTACTCTTTTCTGGCCTCTCTACATGTCTATCCTTATATTATGTATTATTTTATCTGCTATTATATTCTTATCATCAGAAGTGGTGAATTATAACTCAAACAAATTCTTCCTTTTAAGCTTGCAATAAATCTCTATAAAATAACAATTAAAATACATGCTTTCATAGTTTATTAGTGTTCCTAGAACTTATTTTTGCTGGACCAAAGGCTTGCTTAAAACACTGGATAATCTTTAGGCCTAACACGCTTTGATTCTCCAAAAAAAAAAAAATCATAGAAACAAAGAGATATATGATGAAAATAGCAAAGAATTCTGTCGTAGGGAACCCATCCAGGAAACAGAACTCCTGGGATTTCACTTAAAATACTTTAAAGGAATAGTAAACCCATCAGCATATCATAGGATGACACTTTCTAAGAAAAATTAATAATAATGTCACTAAAGAGAGCCATATAAATTCTGAATGTCCTTGGATTCAATTTGGCATTTACATGAAGCAATTTTTTATTATTTTACCCATGTAATAAACATTGATAAAACTTTGCATTTAAAAGGTACTAAACCTGATACTGTACACCATAATTCTCAGGTTTATAGTCATTGAAAGAAAATACTATAGAGATTGAACATGACAGGTAGACAAATGGTAAAAGAGATGTTATTAAATCTTCTAATTCAGGACAAAAGAGCTCCTGTTCCAAAGATTCTGCTGTCTGGAAGGTTGAGCATCATATCCAACAGGGAGGATACAGAATCAAGCTGTCATTTCCTTTCCCTGTTCATAAGCTATACTTAGAAGAGGAAAGAATGGTGGATAGGGATTCGGATTATTAAATTCTCTAGGGATGATACCAGGAATTTATCCAAAATTTGTTTCTGACCTTTCTTGTCCTCAGGTTAACTTATTTATTCTATACATTTTTTCATTACAATCCCTATCTTATGTAAAGTCAAGCATCAAGTAGCAGTAAGTTTCATCATAGGAAAAAATCTTCTGTCTCTTCCAAAGGCATTACAAAATGAACAGAAAATGCACTTTCTAGATTTTCTTGTCTGTGTTTCACATAAGACTCATGCATGCAAATTCTAGGATTCTTTGTCACAAAGATATATGATTGGGAGATGGGGAGAGCAGCTTCTGTGGTAAAATGAATGCATTGTTGTTCTGCTACTGGGAGTTTTCAAATAGACTGATGTGCTTCTTCAGGCCCTAGGCCTTCCTGTGTTTGTGAATATTCCATACTATCAGCACCATTCACTATGAACATCTCTTCAGCCTTATCTTCATCATCACTATCATACTGTCATCCACATTGTCACCACCATAAGCATCAACCATGTGGTTTATCCAGGATCAAGTGCTTTATACATATATTAGTTTATGCATTTGCCATATCATCATGGTATAGGAGTTAACTATTATCTTCTTTTAACAAATGCAGTATAAGTAGGTAACTTATTTGGAACTATGAAGTTTAAAGTGGTTGAACCAGAGGGAAATATAGGCATCATGACTCTAGAGACATTAGTTTTATTCACTGTCTTAAGGCTCCTTTTCAAGGCTAAATTGAGCATCAGATAAAACACTCTACAAAGGTCTGGTTTTGCACAGTCAAATTTGCACTTACCTACATACTAACCTAAGTACAATGTGTTTTTACAGCAAACTAGCTCAGGAAATTAGCACGGAAATATCTTTCAGAATATGTAGGATAATATCTTTTGTATAGAACTCTTTTTAATAAAACTGAGATATTTCAAAATTTGCCAAAGCATTCTAAAATGGTACCAAGCAAAGCATTAATCTCATGGAAATAGAATATAATACTAAATCCTGGGAAGTGGGTGGCTAAGGATGCCACAGCATTAGAAACTTGGCATCTACCAGCAACAAAGCACCTACCGGCCTCTGGTCATACTCCTTCCAAACATCAAGTGTTCTAAGCGCATGTGTCTGTATCAGCTGACATCTCTCTGCCAATCAGCTGGAGTCCAAGGAAGCAGCAAGAAACTGAAGCACACCACCAGATGTTTTTGACACATTTCTTTCTATGGAGTTCAGACAAATGGAACTCAACTACAAAGGCAGACCAACACATGCTTGTCATTAGCAAAGAATGTTTCTTTGTGTGTTCTTTCATGTCCTTGTTTCCTTTCTCCTGTGTCTGCTTCAGTGAAACATTTCCTTCATGTGTTTGCCTTAGCAAAATGTCATTCAACACAACAGACTTTCTAAAGAACCATTAAGTTTCCACTTCATCAATCCTTTATTGCTCTAAGGATAAAGGAAGATTATCTTGTTTCCAAGTAAAAGTAATAATATGTCATTTGCTATTCTTCCGATTTAGAGTTTTATTACCTTACTTTTATTTATTGTCGTCATAAAAGCATGTTTCATTCCAAATATAGTCTTCTGTTCCAAACACTACATTGCCCATAGTAGAAATCTGTAAACATTTTGAAAAAATAAAAGCATGATGAGTGTGAAGTCTCTGTTGATATGGAGCAGTAACAACAAGATTTTATGGAGAGGCCAATAACAAGAAATAGTCATAAAACAACTGAGCAACTTGGCATTGTGTCTGTAAAGCAAGAAAGTGGCATTGAATTCTTGATGCTTATTTCCATAGAGTTTTGCCAAATGCATATGAACCTCCTCAAATCCTTGTGGAGATGCTTTTAAAAAATGTGGATCCATTTCAGTGGAAGTATCTGAAAGTTTGATTTATGAGCTAGAAAGAAATAAAGAAAGAAAGTTGCATGGAGCATTTGGGGAGATAAAACACGTAAACGTAGTTGGAATTGTGGTAGGAGGTAATCTTGGAGGCCTTACCTGGTTAGCTTTCAACTCCAATTCTTAGTCTTTAATTCTTATCCTGGGTTTGGGGAAGTTCTAGAAGAGGATAGAATACTATTCCTGGGGAGGAGCTTAAGAGACATCTTAGTGGTCAAAAGCATTGGTTGCCCTCAATAGGATCCATATTCGATTCTCCTCACTCACACAGCACCTCATAACAGTCTGTAATTCCAATCCTCAGGGTGCAATGCTACGTACTTACTTCTATGCGCACATATTCATGTTCCACAATCACCATGCAGGCAAATCATCCATATATATATATTTTTTTTTATATACACATATATATAAAATAAAGCACATGTGATTTAAAAACAAATTCTATTTAGGGTCTTCCTTTCATAGCTGTAGGAGACAAACGAGATTCTTCTTTGGAACACCAGCCTCAGGATTCGTCTCTTATCAGCGCTTGAATCTCAGCTTCCCTTTTCTGGATATTCAAATATTACATAATCTAGAAACAGAAATTTTAATATTAACATCAGGATATATTAGATATGAAGGAGGATGTAAGCACACACGCACACACACACACACAGACACGCACGCACACATGTATCCTCTCTTCTTACCTCGACCCAAAGTGTGTACTCTCTGCTGCCTATCCAACTGTTTGTCAAAGACTTTTCATGCTTTTTCCTAACGAGAAACAAGTGCTGCATGCACATTGTCAGGGCACTGGGAAAGGTTAAGGAAGTTCATAAAGCACTCTGGTTACACAGAGCACATAGTCTCCAGTGAGACTGGAAGATTCATTTTTACCTAGACTTTACTGGAAGTTTTTTTAAAATTTTTTTTTTTTTTACTTGTGCTTATTTGCACAGGGTGGCCATTCCTCTCCAGCTGACACATTCTCTCAATAAATGATCTTGACACTCTTTTTATGCCTCAGTTCCCACAGACCCAAGAGATGGGTTCTATCTTCCCCTGTCTGCAGCCTTAAATAATATTCTCGTCAGCCACAAGAATGCTTGCTTCCATGTACTCTGAAATCCACACACAGTGGGTTGTCCTTTTTTTTACCCCTTGTCATTCTTTTGCTTTTTCATACTCAGCCAGGGAAGGTTATTTTTATGACTCCTTTATTTTATTCCGAAGTTTAAACTTCTTTCCTTTCTTCCCACATACAAGTCTCCAGGGTTGAAATGAATCATGGCTCTTCGTCTGCTCGGCGTCTCCTCTCGTCTCTTTGGAGAGTCCCCCGGAATCTCCTATCTTTCATAAGCTGTGTGAAATATGATGACATGAAACGTCTTTCATATTTAATTTTCCAAATTTAATAAAATGCATGTCTCTCTGTTTTCCTTGTCTGAGCAACCAACTCCCACCTCACAAATAACCACACAAGTTGGAAATGTACTAAGAAACCATTTTTGTTTTTTGTTTCTTTGCTCGGTTATATGCCTTTGTTTGCCTAATATTATGCATGTGTGGATAGATTTCTGTGCTGACTAAACAAAGCATTGTGCACAATTCCTTTTTTTTATTTTAAAATATTTTTAAATTATTTATCAGACAAATGCAAACGAAACTGTGCTTAGTTCACATCTCCCTACATTAAGAATGGTGCTTTCACACATGAAAGGAAGCCATTACTAACAAGAATATGGAGAAGGGATGCCTCTAAGACACTTCTGTAGAAATTTTATATAGGAGCCAGTGTTTCAGAAAACATTCTGAGGTTTCTTTCTTATGGAAAACTGAGGTAAACGTACTTATGGAATGCACACACTCCAGCTCTCCTCGTGCATTGTTGCATGGTGTGAATGAAAATGGTCCTCATAAGTTCAAAGGTTTGAACACTTCCTCCCTAGTTGGTGGAATATTCTGGAAGGAGGATTAGGATGTGTGACTTTGTTTGATCAGTTGTGTTAATGTGGGAGAGATCTTAGGCTTAAAAAGACCTATGACATTGCCATTGCCCTCTCTGGCTACTGCTTGTGACTGAAGATGTGAGCTCTTGGCTTTCCTTCTGACAAGGCTTCATTATGCTATTATGAACTCTAACCCTCTGGAATCTTTAGCAGAATTAAGTCCTTTCTTTTGTAAGTTGCCTTGCTCATGGTGTTTTATCATAAAAAGAACAGCATAACAAATAGAGTGTTTATCCAGTTAACTATGAGTTTAATAAATCACACAATGAGTGCACGATTTCTAACACACACAATTTTGCATATGATTCTTGAGTATTTCTGTAGAGCAGTCTATGGCGGTTCAGTAGGTTTTCTTTATTTTTTTTCTCCATGTATGGAATTTGAAAAGCTCAAAACTATACTTTATGTAACCTCTTGATGTGATGACTCTAGATTGGTATATGTCAGAAATTTGGAAGGCAGCAGTCAGTGGTCTAATAATCTGACTGATAGTTGAGGATGGACTCACTAACGAACAAACTCATACATAATCAACTTTCTCCAATAGCCACTCTGTGCCCAGTTTGCAGTCTACTAGACACTGAGATAGTGGTACCAGAGGATCCTATTTGAGTTTCTTATTTTACACTTTGTGCTCAACCATGGTGGCCTCTGAGGTAATTACAAGTACCTCTATCATTCTCAGACATTTTGTGTGTAATTCCAAGACTAAACCCCATCTACAGATCTGGAAAGTATCTCATTTACCATAATAAACGTCCATCTATTTAAAATACCTGGAGCTATTTCTGGCCCCGGCACTGAATGCAGATTAATGTGTTCCTTCATTGCTTATTTATAGAACATGAATTCCTGAGACCCTCCATGGCATTTTTCTCTCACCAGGCTCTCCCAGACTCTGCAATCTCCGTTTCGGCAGCACAGGCATCTTCATTACGCATTTAGGAATCTATCAACCCTTCCATATTCCTGCCCCTTGGCTGTACCATCTATGCTTTAACATGTCACACCAACTTCTTTATTTCCCCTCTTCTTTATTTCCTTTGCTTCTCCACCCAATTCAAATGTTTTCAGTTTTTTGAAGCACTTAAAACAATTTTTATTGCATTTGCTATGTAATATCACTAATGTTTTTGCCATGAATTTCAGATGTGACTTCACCTCTCCTAGACTATCACCTCTTAACCTCAAACACCTATTGAATTGGCTCTCAAATATGTAAAAAGAAAAAGACCCTAATAACAATGATGTACTAAATGTCCAATGAGAGGCTCCTGGTTATAGCACCTCTGTGTATATGTAATTCACTTTCCAACCAGTTGTAAATAGCAAGTACTTGTTGGCTTAAAATATTGTCCAGCAATAGCTATCTATCTATCCTCATCAATACATTTATATATATTTCATGGATGTTTTAATGTGAGCCTATCATGCTTCTAAAATATGTATTTGCATATGCATACATATTTGCATAAACTCTCAGAGAGTAGAAATCGAATTGGGTCAGTTTGTTTGATATGGGTATGAGACACATGAGTGCTTCAACATCTAACAGGAGAGTGATAACTTGAATACTCCATTCTCATCTACTGCACTGCCATTCAAGGCTGGTTTTTCTTGGCAACTTGCCATATTTTCTATCCCATAAGCTCAAAGAACAGCCAAAACTTCCTCCTGCTTTGAGAAGCAACCTTACAACATGTGATTAGCATATTGTTTCTGAACATTGGCATTTCTTTTGACTGGGTTCAATCTTTGAATATGGAATGGTAAATTTTATAATAAATCTCCAGATAATACAGAAAAGTGCTACATTTCTCTATAAAATTTTGCTTTGTGATTTCTTATTCTGTCTGAATATTAATCTTAAAAAAGAAAACAAGTCTGTAATTATGAAAATGCCAATCCAATGGACATATAAAAATTATTATCTCTTGATATAATTTAAACGAATCTTGATTTTTTTCTGGCAGTATATATTTTTAACAATATAAAACTAAGTTCTTTACTATTTCTTTTCATTAGGAGATACATTATTCCAAAGTAACATAAAAACAACTTTTTAAAACTAAAATTTAAAACCACCATTATATGCTTTTATGTTTTCTTTATATGACATCCAAAGCCAAAAGTCAGTAATGAGTGTGAAATATTTATTAGGGATGAAGCTATGAAGGTAGACCATCATAGAAGACTGACAGATTTTTTTATACTGTTTTTATATTCATTTCTAAGCTCCCTAAAGACATACATTTCCTCTCAAATAAACACATACCAAATGTGGTTTTGTAGATGTGCAATTTTCACACGAAGTACCTTTTAATTCACTTTTACAAACCAGAAGTTATTACATGTTTGAATATGGAAGTTGGGCTTTCTCACTTATTAGATAGCGGTAGAAATATTTGAATCAATGTGTACAATTAATTCTGATGTATTTGTACTAAGTATTTATACACTTTATGCTCCCTTTGATAGATGAATCACTGTGTTTTCATATGAAGAAAAAATATCCTTCAATCATTCAATAATCATTATCATTATGGCCAACTTCAAGAAATACAATGGACCTCACTCACAAAATTTAGGCTGTGTATAAGGACTAATAGATGATATAACTTCTGAGTAATGCGGTGTCTTGAGAGGAGATAAGAATTCTTCAAGTAGAATGATAAACAAGGAGAGTGGGTAGAAAAGGGAAACATGCTTGAAGTTTTAATTGTAGATGGACGAAATAGTGTAGGCAGAGTTCTTTGGTGTGGGGAACCTCCTGTTGATATCAAAGAAGAGAATGCCTAAACTTTTTATCAGCTACTCACATATGGGGAAAGAGAGGAAAAGAAAGATGTATATATCAATGCAGACAATGGCCAACTGTACACTTTAAATCAAGTTTAATATAAGTAACCTTAGACTTGTCTCTCTTCCCTTACTGAGTTCACTTTGGGAATTATAGTTGTTTCTCATAAAGCATTCACTTTAGGTCAACCTGACAGACAAAGAAGAGTGATATAGGATTTCTTATGTCAATGCAAGTTCGTATTCTAAGTACTATTATCCATTGGTCACCTATGAACATGTTTAATCTCTTTGATTTATATTGATTATTTGATTACATTTTTCAGATCTATAATGAAAAACAACAGTGAAAATGTAGAATGTCTGTTACCCAGCAGAGGAAGAGTCGCTGTTACTGTATTTTACTTGAGATGCTACCTTTTTGAACATCTTTAAAAGAATTCTTCACTTACACATTATATCCTGACCTCCATTTTGCCTCCCTCCACTGCTCTCAGACCCCTACCTCCTCTCTCCCACAGATCCACTCCTCTTCCTCCTCCTCAGTTTCCTTCAAAAGAAAGAACAGGCCTCTCAGACACAGCATAACAAATTACAGTAATACTGAGTACCTGCCCTCATATTAGGACTGGACAAAGCAACCAAACAGGAGAAAAAGGAGTCCCAAGAGCAGGAAAAACAGAGATACCCACTGTTAAGAGCCTCACAAGATCACAAAACTACACAACCATAGCATCTATTCAGAGAACTTAGCTCAGACCCATATAGGCTCACTGATTATTGCCAGTCTTTGTGACCCTGGATGAGGCTGATTAGTTGATTCTATGTCATGTGTTCCTGTGGATTCTTGACCCCTAAGGATCCTATAGTCCTCCTTTTACCCCTTCAAGTACTCATAGTACGCCCTCATAGTACCTCATAGTATTTGGCTGTGGGTCTCTGCATCTTCTCCCGTTAAATCCTGGATGACAATTGGCCTAGGGACTAATCTATGAGTATAGCAGAACATCTTTAGGAATGATGACGGTGACTTGTTTTGCTTGTTTGTTTGTTTGTTTGTTTGTTTTCTTTTGGCAAGTAGTGTTTGGTTTTATTCCGGGTCTCTGGGCTTTCCAGCTTATGATTTATGGCTATCCAGACAGTGTCAAGCATAGGTTCCCTCTTGTGTCAGGGGACTCAAGTCAGACCAGTCATTGTTTGGCCACTACCACAATTCTGTCCCATCATTACCCGAGCACATCTTGAAAACACGACATGTTAAACCCATAGGTACTCATGGCCAAACCCAGATTGGATAAAAATAAAATAAAACTTACAACAAAGGTCAACAAAACAAAATGATGCACAGTGATCACTATTTTAATAAGGTGAAAATCGAGAGAATAGAAATCAACTTTAAGTCAAGAAAATTAAAATTTACAAAAAGGTGAGGCAGGGGGATTGACCAATGTGAACCATCTGGTTTTGCTAACTGACACGTTACTGAATTTTAGGCTCCTATCTTTACAAAGAGATGGAAAGAGGAGCTTTACTGTCCTGTATTTTCCAGAAAGGTAAGCTATTTTGGCAGATTTAGGTCTTTGCAAAGATGCACTTAAAGGGGGTTTAAGTTCATGGGAGTCACATAGCCATGAGCTGTGAGAAAATGTGTCCATGCCTGCCTGTCTGAATCTGTGTAGGTCAAGGCTAGAGGCTAGCAGGGCAAAGGGTTCAAAGGAACTGAATGGATTACACTCTCACAAGAATCTGTCTCTTCTTAAGTAGAAATACTGGGAAAATTGTTCAGATGATTTATGATAAACTTACTTAGATAAATATAAACATTCTTGATTTTATTTAGAGGCAAGATTTTTAACATGTGTAGTCATTCCATGAAGTTTGGGAAATAACAGTTTTATTTTCTTGGTATTTCAGGAAGGTAATTAAAATCATCTTTATTTTAAAATAAATATTGACTCGTAGTAAGTTTCAAAGAAATGCATGGAAGTATTCACATACAGTTCATCCAACTATTCTCAATGGTAAAATCCAAAATAACCATAAAATTTCAAAACCAAGTGACATTGATAATATCCATAGAGCATATGGTGGCTGTTACTGAGATGTAGGTTTCTGTAGGATAGTTGGGTCTCTGATTCCACAGCCATAGTTGACTGCTAAAACTCATAGAGGAATCCACTGGGTTTTATTTTCCCAGGGATAGGTTGGATGTGTTCCCTGCCATTAGACTGTGCTGAGATCAACCCCTCCCACATTGCATTCAAAGCATACCTCTCTGCACGTTTTTCTCAATCACTTTCTTTTCATTTTTGCCTCATCATAATTTCAGAATCACATAAAATTCACAAGAAGTTTACTATAGTAATTCATATGTATGTATAAATGCTTATATGCATGTACTTAGTAAAGGAAGAAGCCATGGCTTCAACGGAGAACAGGGACGGATATATGAAAGGGTTTTGATGTTGGTAAAAGAAGGAGAAAATGTAATTAAATTACAATCTCAGAAATAAACAAAAAAAGACAAAAAGGTTGCAAGAAATTTATAATGGGATTCTCATAAGGGATTTACCTAGATTCATCAAATAGTGACTCTCTTTGCCTCTGTTTTACCCACCTCTTCTTCTCTCTCCCCATTTATGCACATAAATACACTCACATAAAGACACATGCATTGTAACAAGTTATAAATACTTCCCCTTCCTTCTTATTTTATAGCATAGAACTTTTAAAAGTCTGGTTATTTCTTAAGTAAAAGGAATATTTACTGTATCCAAACATTGCATTCTCCTAGGAGAATGCCTTTTTATTCTAACAATGACACTCAAATGAGATTACTACTAGAATTGGTAGGGTGGCTCTGGATCCTGGCAGTGCTTACCAGATAGGTCATGCCTCTCCTCCCCAGCAGGGCAATTAAAAATACAGATCATGGTGAAAGGGCCACATTAGGAAGAGGCTCTTGAGTACTATGCCCATGGTCCCAGTGCTGGCATTAGCTTTAAGTTTATAGAGAGAACTTTATGTTGCCACTATTGTGTGAAATCTCTTTTGGGAAGACCACTTCCTCTGGTGACTGGTGAAGACCCCTGGTATAGGTAGATCTTCAACCTTTTCTTTCTTCTAAGAGGAGATGCTGGGGAAAATCCAATTTCCTGGCAGGAGGAAGTTGGAGGGGGTGTCAACTTTGCAATAGCCAGTAGAACTTAAGTATGTTTCCTTCACCTGCCAGGAAGGTTATTAGGCTAGCTATAAGGGAAATCAACAGCTGATTAGAAGGTTGGAATACTCACTCAGCTCTGCTACAAAGGAATAGAAGGCTGGAGATTCCATAAGTGTCATGTGTACATGAAGAATGTTCTCTTGTAACAGGAATGGTAAAGCCACCTCTATCCAGGGACCATGTAGCTGCAAAAGCAACTCCTGCAGGAGGACTTAATTGCCTGAGAGACCAAGGATTGCTGGCACAGACAATGCCAGCCAATCGGGAACTTCTGTTTAAAAGAGATGCTTGGAATACCCAAGAAACACTTCACAGACCAAATGAAGCTCAAGAAGAAGAAAGACCAAAATATGGATACTTTGGTCCTTCTTAGAAAGGGAAACAAAATATCAATGGGAGAAGATACAAAGTGTGGAGCAGAGACTGAAAGAAAGACCATCCAGAGACTGCCCCACCTGGGGTTCCATCCCATATACAGTCCCATATACCAAACTCATATGCTATTGTGGATGCCAACAAGCACTTGCTGACAGGAGCCTGATAAAGCTGTCTCCTGATAGGCTCTACCAGTACCTGAAAAATACAAAGATGGGTGCTCTCAGCCAACCACTAGACTGAGCACAAGTTCCTCAAATGGAGGAGCTAGTCTCATAGGAGGAACAACAATATGAACAAACCAGTATCCCTAGAACTCCCTAGGACTAAACTACCCACCAAAGAGTACACATGGAGGAACCCATGGCTCCATATGTATATGTAGCAGAGGATAGCCTTGTTGGACATCAAAGGGATGAGAAGCTGTTGGTCCTGAAAAGGCTGGATGCCCCAGTATAGGTGAATACCAGCACAGGGAAACAGAAGTGGGTAGGTTGGTGAGCAGGGGTTGGGCACATGGGATAGGGGGTTTTCAGAATGGAAACCAGGAAATGGGCTAACATTTGAAATGTAAATAAATAAAATATCCAATAAAAAAAAGAAATGCTTTCTTGGTACCAATGGAGCGCGGGTAGAGAGTATTTAAGGAGCTTGCAGCAAAGTTCAGATGAGGTTTGTCACCTGCTATTGGAATCTGTGTCATGAACTCTGCACCATCTCGTCTCCAACCCCCAAGGGCAGATATGGTCACAGCGAGTAGTCCAGGACACAGGCAGCAGTCACTGAATCACAAGGTTCATGGAGCTCCTGAAGTACCTGACACACACAGCAATGCCAGGAGATTGATGACCTCATGAGACATAGACTTTTAACAATGTTTCCCATCCCTCTGGCCCTATGTGTCTTATGTATATGGTCGTATATCTATGCTTTTTATGGGAAACAGATGAACACACAAAGTGTTTCCTTAAGTTATATCTTAGAGAAAACATTAAAATCAAAAAGGAAATGTGAACACCTGCAATGATACTGAACCAGTCTGAAGTATGGGCTGCAAACTATGACTGTGATACATACCTGAAGTAGAGAGACAGTATTGTGGGACTGAGTCCCCAGTTGATGACATACACACCGACTCTAGTTAGCATCAGAATTGAGTTAAAAGTGAAATGCCCTGCCAGCCTTTCCCAGAAAACCAGGTGATGGGAAGAAAAGGGATGAGTAACATCCCTCAGATACTGCAGTGTATGCCACAAAACAACAATACTCCATTGCTAAACCTAAAACAATTTCTAAAATGAGGATACCAACATTGACACAATGCCATTATATACTCTGCAGACTATTCATTTCTATCCTTTATAGCAAACATATTCAGTTATCATGGCTACCCGGCCTATTTAATCTGCAGCAATTTCTAAATATTCCTTTTTCTTTCATGGCATTGACATTGCTTAAGAGAACAGGCTAGATATTTTTTTTTCAAATATCTATCATTTTAGGTTTGTCTGTTCCTTTCTGCTGTGTAGATTATGTTCTGCATTGTTAGCAAATGATACTACTATAGTAGTGATCCCGAGATCTCAGAGCTACATATGAGGAGAATAAATTCCATTTGCCTCAGTTACTAGACATATTAACTTTTATCTACTGGTAAATATTGCTTATAAAGATTAATGTAAAGTTATTTTTATTTGTATGTGTTAGAGCACTGAGCTTCTAAGAGTATATGCTCGCTCATCTATATTATTCATTTTTTAAGCCTTCAGTTTTTTAAGCCTCAAGTATTTCTTCTTGTACCTATTTATAACTGCACTACTAAGAACTGACCCTTATTATATTCTTCATTATATTGAAAAGTATTGTCCCACTTTTTCTTTGTATTCAAATAAATTAATAGTCTTTGTCAGCAAGGATTTTTATCATGTCCATCCTTATACAATCTAGAAAAATAGAAGTGTCTCAATAGCTATTAATTGAATAAGCTGGTCGATGAACAAATGAACTTCATGAGGAATAATGAAGAGTTATTATCTCCTCTATTTGATAAAGAGTAATGAAGACCCGTAGCATGATTAAATGAGGATGACAAGTTCTAAGCAGAGCACACAATGAACACGATCAAGCTAATTTTATTTGAACCTAAGAGCCTGTTTCAGGTTAATAAAGCCCAAGAATGGAGACAGAAAAAAATTAACATTTTATGTCTAAATGTGAAGTTCAAGCCAGATTAAGAAGTGTGTGACAAGGTTCCCAGGACCCAACAGGGATGACATTGGGCAAAGTACTTAGCATAGGGGAGATAGAACCCGTAGAGACCACCTCTAGTAGATAGGCATGACCCCCAGTTAAGGGGAGGGGCTACCCACCCATCTCAAAATTTTTAACCCAGAAATGTTTCAGTCTAAAGGAAATGTTGGAGGAGAGTAGAGGAAAGGTCATCCAGAGACCTCCCTACCTAGGCATCCATCCCATCTGTACATACCAAACTACTACGACACGATTGTTGATACCAAGAAGTGCTCACTGATAGGAGCCTGGTACCACTGTCCTGAGAGGCTCTGCCAGAACCTGACTAATATAGATGCATATACCATCAGACTGAACCTGAGGACCCAGATATACCACTCCTGGGCATATACCCAGATGTTCCAACATGTAATAAGGCCACATGCTCCACTATATTCATAGCAACCTTATTCATAATAGCCAGAAGCTAGAAAGAATCCAGATGTCCCTGAAGAGGAATGGATACACAAAATGTGCTACATGAACATCATGGAGTACTACTCAGCTATTAAGAGCAATGAATTCATCAAATTCTTAGGCAAATGGATGAAACTAGAAAATATCATCCTGAGTGAGGTAACCCAATCACAAAAGAACACATGGTATGTACTCACTGATAAGTGTATATTAGCCCCATAGCTCAGAATAAAGAAGATACAATTCACAGATCACATGAATCTCAAGAAGAAGGGAAACCAAAGTAGAGATATTTTGGTCCTTCTTAGAAATGGGATCAGATCCATCTTAGGACTGATGCACAGTACTAGCAATCTGAAGTCATCTTCTCTCTACTATCCACTGTAAAGTTCTGGGTTAAACCAAGCTTGATTAGAAAAGGCAAAGCCAACTCCTGTAGGTTCAAGAGGGCCATAAAACCTGAAAAAAATAATGAGTTCTACTCCGGAAATACAAATGGGAACAAATATATCCAAACTTCAAGGGACTACCCAGTCTGAAAATGCAGGAGAGATCTCTTGGAAATCTTTGTGCCCGCAGGTAAGCATGTGACTTTTCTCAGCCCGCTCCACTTCACTCTCCATAACCTGTACAGTTCTTACTCCACGTTTGCTGTCCTGGATATTCTACTGAACACGTAGATGTACAATCTCAGGCTTGTAAACATTTTAAATTTGACCATATATTCAACGTATGTAATTCTAAGAGTAATATAATAGAAAATATTGAGTATACCAAGAGATTTTCCTACCACTTGAGATGGAGAGATTTGGGGGGAGGACAGAGAAAGAGAGAGAGATTTTATAAAAAACAGAGTGGTATAATTTATATCTTAAATGTTAACCAAAGGTCCATATATTAATGTATTACCCCAACTGGGCACTATTTGTAGGTGATGTAATCTCTAAGAAGCAGGAGTATCTAGAAGTCATGGCAAAGGGGTACTTGAAAGGATTAGGGGTCCAGAGCTGGTTCCTCTTCCTTCTTTAGTTTCATGGCTGTGAGATAAGCATCTATTATGCTATTAATTATCCTGAGATATTCTTCCCACAATCTGAGACCTGAAAGCATTGCTTTTACCCAGTCATAGACCAAAAGTTCTAACACTGTGATACAGAATAAAGCATTTTAAAAGTTGGGTTATGCCAGGTATTTATTACAATGACAATGAGCTGATCAACTCACAAAACAGCCTCTGTATAGTGATGTTTATTTCACCAAATATTTTAGGAATATACTAATAACATGTATTTGATGAGACACATATGAAATACAAATGATACCTTCAAGAACAATCCAGTAAAGTAAAACATGTAATAAACTCAGGCAAAATTCATGAAACTCGAGATGCAAGAAATGGATAAAATATTTTTTTCTCAGATATTGCCACAGTTTAATATTTTGTCTCCCATAGCTATCAAAGTCACGGTCTGTTTTTATAGTAGTACGGCCATTCTGGCAAACAAATACAAACATTTAAGTCTTTAATATGAGATTGTGTCATGAAGACTTTGCTTTCTCAAGTCAGCACAGCAGGTCTTTAGATCAGAATGAAAACCAAGCAAACTAACATTTGACAATTTTCTTTTATCAAAGAGAAGATATCATTCCTACATTTGACAGGATAAAAGATAACAAAATTATTTGCTGAACTATGGAATTAAAAAAAACGAAACATGAAGAACTGAAGATTGCCTCTACAGATCATAAACCCCCAGGAAAATGTTTTTTAACCCTCTGATTTCATCATCCATCATAAGAATGCACAGCGCTAACATTTTCAAATTAAAGATATGCTTTCTGCGCGGACAGCATCCTGTTACACTTACTACCAGCCAACTTTCTGTAGCCAACTTTATTATTAATACTCTTTTCCTCAGTAGAATAAAGAATAACAGTTTCGAAGTTTCTGTGGACAAGTTTGGTCACCAGGGGAGCTAAATGTGTCTGAGCGTGTCAGGTATTCGCAGACTTAACTTTTGGAGCAGCTCCCTTAAATTCTCCTCGTTCTTATTTGGACGTGTTTCCAACAGATACCATAAGCATATGGTCAAAGATTGACTTGAGACATTTCTCCAGGTTTCACGTTAGCAATTTGCATCCCAACCCAAATGTATCTCACTCAAATGCAATGGCAAATGTAATGCTCGTGGTGTATGAGGTATGATTCTTCTTCCTTTTGCTTCTCAAGCTTCCTTGCCTGTCTGAGAGTTAACATTAATACCGATATACTATATACTTTATTATATTCCCCATATGCTATAGTTATTCCCCGTATACTATAGTTATTTCCCAAGTAAATCTCTGGGGGAAAGTGTGGCACGAGTCAGAACTGTCTGGTTCTCATTTGTAGGGAAAGAAATATATGGGTTTCTGGAGCCAAGCTTCAGACCTCAGAAAGTTTTGTTTCTTGCTTTACCGTCTTAAGTTACTGTCAGTTGCAGGATGGGTTTTTCAGGTGCCAGGCTGTGGGAGAATAACAAGAACTTTGCCAGGCTGACTTCAAGACCTGAGCTGTGTATTGAGACCTGATTTCCACATTCATTGCTACCCCCGCCTTCTCTCCCCTTGGTACTTTTCCTCTTCCTTCATTTCTTCCTCAGATATAATTACAAGATGTGATTTATTGAATGAAAGATTTTCCTATGCCTCGGTAAGCTTATATTTTCCTTAAAATAGGATTTCAAGGTTTTTTAATCACAGAAAGAGAGCATCTTGAGAGTTCTGCCATTTTCCAGGTCAGGATAAAGTTATTATATTGTATCTGTTTGCACTGTCTTTTCTGTATATCAGTTTAAGACTGCATGGTAGAGTATGTTCAAGGTACCATTATTTGATAGTCTGATTCTCCTAAAGTAAATCTACATATATTATGAATTCCTCTAGGTGAGACTTCACATATAATAATGCTTTAAAATGAAAAAAAAAAACCCAGCAAATTTATTATCTATTTTTACCCTTTCCTGGTGGTAAAAATCATGTAATATCAAATTGATTATCTCCACTCCTTTTAAAAGCTCAGTTGAGAAGTGTTAAGTCGATTCACATGTCTATAAAAGTAGATGTTCTGGACAATGTCTTGGAAAAGCATACAGCTCTGGCTCTCTCTGCCCCACCTCCAGGGCACAGTAGCTTTTTCTGCTTTCTGCCTCTCTGAACTAATGGTTTCATATAGGGCATATAACAGGATGGGAGGAGGGGATGGGGGTTTTCGGGGAGAGGAAACCAGGAAAGGTTTTAGCATATGAAATGTAAATGAAGAATATATTCAGTAAAAACAAGAATAAGCATAGAATATTTGTATTTTCAGGGCTGATTTACTTCATGCAGATGAATGTATTAAATCCATTTTACAGCACACAACAGGACATGCCCACTTTTGAGGCCAAGTAATGCTCCATTTTGTTCCTGAATTAATTCATCACTATTATTGGGCTCTTGCTACCTCTAATCTATTGGAAACAATGCATCAGTGAATGGATATGTAGAAGGATTATCTCATGAAAAGAATGGAATTCATCATAGGAACCTAGAAATGTCATCCGAATGAAATCTGGGGAAGAGCTTATCAATTTCTCCAAAGCACAATAGGGCAGAACTTTGAGGACTGACTAGAGAGTTTATATATCTTTGGTTAAAAAAGCAATGATTCACACAGCTCAGGGCCACTCTTGTAGTCAAATCAGAAGTGGATGTCACTGAGGCACATATGAAGGGTGTGTCATGTCTTCTTTAGCCACAGTAGCAGAAGTGGTTTCTAGGTTCATTGCCTGCAGAGGACATCTGGGCATTTTATGTGGACTCTGACAGTATACATGAATATACACAATTTTTATGCATATAATACACTATATCTTTATTCTATAGTATATATTCATATATTATATATTATATGTATATATTATATATGTGTATGTATATATATGTGTATATGTATGTATATACATGCATACATTTATATATATACATATATATGTATATATATATATATATGCACATACATACATACTGAGGATGCCTAGGTCACTTAGTCAGTGTAATGTTCCATATTCAGATAGTGATTATACAACCGAACACATGGTATTGATTAAATCTGTTCTGTTGGTATGTTTGTCTGGATAGTATACTACATTGAAACATTCTGCCTTACTCAAGGAATGTTACATACCATCAAAACAAAAAAACTGGCCTCTGGCATTTTTAAATACCATTTTGACCCTGTAAGTAATGTGCATGTGTAGCTATAACAAACTATATAACTTAAAATGGTTCAGATATTATAGAGAAGTGACATTACCAGGAAACATTTTTCCGATGTCTCCCGATTAATTTCAAACTATAAACCACAAATCAGTGTGTTAATTGAGAATATGCATTTATATGTGTGGATAATTCAAAATAATCAAAATTATTTTCAGACCATGCCTTTAGTTCTAATACATAACCATTTGGAATCACATTTTCTCTCATAGGGCAGCTTCATGAGGGAACCACACATTCAACAGGAGAAAAAAAAATCGTCATTCCTGGGAATGTTGCAACTTCTGTAACATAAATCAAGAAGCTGCAATGAACTGAAGGAAGGGCGGCTTCTATAAGAAAACAAAATTAAAGCACACTTTGAAGGTGGCTTGTGAAGGTAAACAAATCCGTTTATACCTTCTATGAACCTCACTCACCTGCTTGCGTGCTCACTTTGTATCAGAAAACTAATTCCAGGTGTAATTTCTGTACTTTGCTTGCTATCACTGAACAGCAGCTCACGGCCTGTAAACACTACCTCCGTTATCTTGCTAATTGAAGGCACACAGCTCAAAAGGGAGCTGTGCTTACTTTCAAAGTAATTAAAAGAAACGTCTGAAAGGATGGAGACTCGATAGCATCCTGTCTGCTGTTCAGAATCACTGAATGATCTCAAGTTTCCTTTGAGTGCTTAAGTATATAAATCCCAGAAAGCTCCGCACACAATGAATTAGATTTATTTAGCTTATTAGTTATAAACACACACACACATACACACACACACACACACACAAACACACACACTCATTAGTTATAAATTCACATAGAAAAGCACAGGCTCACACATACATATTTTCAATTTCCAAACCTCTTTTAAGTATATATTGAAAGAAATGTCTCAAAGAGGAAATATTTATATCATTAGATAAAAGAACTTCAAATCAATCACTAAAAATATAATCTTATGTAGCATATGCTTTGTTGCTTGCCTTTGTTTTGAGATAGGGTCTCAACTTGTAGGCTAGACTACAGTTCGACTCATGATGGCCCTTTTGCCTCATTCTCCAACAGGTATGAGGCATAACTCATAGTTGGTAAGTGTGTTACATTTAAAATGAAAACTCCTAAGCAGTCCAAAACAGAGCAGGGTGGAGAGAGAGAGAGAGAGAGAGAGAGAGAGAGAGAGAGAGAGAGAGAGAAAGAGAGAGAGAGAACAAATTAAACCCAACCCAAAACCACAAAAGCAAACAAATGAACAACAATAAAAGAAACTAAATTGATTCCTTCAACAGTAACCTCAGAAACCCTTTCTGCCCAGTTACTAAGCTTTGTTGGGTGGTAATGGTATTCAAATTGGTTATTTCAATGTCCTAATACATTTATTTTAGAAAACTCAATGTTTAAGAACTTTACATTGGGGGCTGGAGAGATGTCTCAGTGCTTAAGAGTACTTGCTGCTCAGACGGAGGACCTGGATTTAGTTCCCAACAGCTTTATGGCAGCTCTCAACACTCTGTAACATTAGTCCTAGGAAATCCACTCTACACCTTCTATGGCCTCTGCAGGCACTGTACACATGGTATACAGACATATATGCAGGAAAGACAGTCATATAAATAAAATAAATACTAATAAATAAATCATTAAACATCTTTATATCGGACAGAGAAATTCTTAAGAAACACAAATTCAAAATAATTCAGCCAAATTTTCAGTGCAGTCATAATAAACTTGGAGTGCCTCTAAATAGTCTGAATATTTTTCTAATGGAAGGAAGGCATGCAAAGCAAATAGGATATCTTACACCTCCAAGTGTCTGTGGTGTAAATTACCAACAACCAGAATGTGGTCTATTATTACAGTTTCTTTAACAATCCTTTCAGCATCTGTCCTGGAACATATATAAAGAACCTTCTGCATCAAATTACTTTAAAATTCCAAGCTCATTAACAACACTGCAAATTTTAATGACTTATTTACAAATTCAAGAAATAAACTATATTTAAAGTTTCTATTGTTCCTGTATTATATGCAGAAACTCTGAACAATGAATTAAACTGCTGAGAGAGACCTTGTGAATGGAGAGTTTTTGTGGGCATTAATTTATACTTTGCTTTGACAAAGAATATCTTTGCCATCATTTTGATATACTCTGGAGAGTTTGAAGGCCATCTCTGGAAAACTAAAACATGTGATAAATAACTAACAGAATTTTAATTATCAACTTGTAACAATAAAACTAATTACACAGCATCCTTGTAGTTCTGGTAAATGAGTGTTACTGAGAATTGATTCTGTTGCAGCCCCACTAGCATAATTCACCTAAGTCTCAGGGTTATGCTTTAGAACATTGTCAAAATGCTGAGTGATTATATGAGCAAGTGGGATATGATATATATCTAAGATAAAATACCTTTAGTTAATTCTTGGCATTATATAAAAATCAAGAAGGGTAAGCATTAATATTGGAATTTGCCTTATCATTTTTACCTAAACCAAGTCATTTCCCCTCTCCCCCCCAAAAAAAATCATGGAAAAGAACTCTTGGATTGTGTTCAATTAAGCCAGGTGTTAGATCTACTTGGTAGAGAAATATAGTCCAACAAAACGTAAGTTGGTTTTCTTACAATTAGAATCTCAAATTACATAAAAATAATTTACAGAGAAATCACATGCCTAACTGTGGAGTAAGGCATGGAGCAGGTGGACTAAGACCCCACTCTTTGAATTATTCTTCTATTGTGAAGCGTTAGGCTGTCTCAAATTTCTCTTCTAAATACAAATCCTTCTTGGATTAGGGTATGTGTCAGGACACAAAAGCCTTTGATCTGTGCCAAATTTTTATATAAAACTCCAGCCCTCTTTTCACAGATTCAGAGTTGCCATCCTCTGTTGACCACTGACATTTACAGCCTTCGCTGTAATTCAATACCAAGAATACATTTTTAGCACTATATCTGCCTTGAGGATGCAATGGGAGTTACTAAGAAAGATGCGAATTTAAATGATAGAGTGATGTGTCAGGTTTGGACTTCCTATTATCCTCATCTCCCACCAGAACACAAACAACAGGACCAGCCAATCCAACTAAAACTTGTAGCACATTTCCTATACTATAGGCCTTGTGTTCAGAGCTTAAAGCAGTTACAGGTGAATGAGAAGAGTTAATCCCTGGAGCCTGCTTCCATCTAGTGCAGAAAACGCATCATGAAGATCTGACCAGCCGAGACCAACACTGTGTCTTCTCAGCATGTTTCTTATTAGAGAAGCATGAAATGATGTGGCTCTTGGAACCAAACAACCAAGACAAAACAAAATCCTTCAGGTCCCAAGAAAGAACTATTGCTAGGTCAATGTCAGAGAAGAAGGCTGAGTGACAGACGGTTATAAAGCACAAATGTGGAAGGCTATCGTGACCTGACTTTTGGCACACTGTGTTTCTTAAAAGAAGTAAAATTCTTCTTTCATTGTATCTATTTCCTCAGTAATAAGGCTTTGAAAGGCTCCACCCAGCAGCTGACTTAGACAGATACAGATACCCACAGACAAAGGATAGATGGAGTTTGGTTATTCTTACAGAATAGGAGGACAGATTGTGTGCCCCAAAGGGGATAGGAACACCACAGGAAGAACAACAGAGTCACCGAGTCTGGACCTTTTAGTTTGAACCACCAACGAAAGAACATGAAGAGACTGGATGTAGGCATCCTGTTAATACATAGAAGATATACAGCTTGGTCTTCATGTAGGTTCTGAACAACTGGAGAAGGGGCTATACCAAAAGCTATTGCCTGTACATGAGATCTGTTCTTCTAGCTGGGCTGCCGTTGTGGGCAATTGGAGAGGAAATACCTAGCCTCACATAATAGACCTGAAATATAGGGTAGGATGGATACCCAGAGGTTCCCACCTGTCCAGAGGAGGAGGGGAGGGAAAGAGGGGAAGGACTGTGGGAGTGAGTGACTAGGAAGTGGGCAGAGGGCAGGAGGTAAAGTGAGTTAAGCTCTGAATCGCATAACAAATGACTCCCATGAAGAAGTATGGAGAGGGTCCTGATCCTGGAAAGGATTGATCTAGCATGGGGAGGGAATATAAAGACAGAGAAAAAGGAGGGAGGTGATTGGAGAAGGGATGGAGAGAAGAAGGTTTATGGGACATATGGGGAGGGGGGATCTGGGAAAGGGGAAATCATTTAGAATGTAAACAAAGAATATATAAAATAAAAATATTTAAAGAAAAAAGAAAGCTCTGGATTTCAAAGTGATGTGGGCCCAAAGCCAAGGCTAGACATTGGGACAAAGAAAATAAACTGGAGAGTGTGGGACTGTTGAGTGAAGTACTCAGTCAGCAGTTAGACCCAAGGAAGAAGGAGAGCAGGGTCCTTAAAGTAGAGAGGAAGGCATGAAGCCCTGGCTGGTCCCCTTCCCTGCCTGCCTTCATGCTCCATGTACCTATGAAATCTCCCTGGCAAATCTCCCTTCTCCCTTACCCCCTCCAGCAACAGTCATAAACCTGAACTTCAACATATTTTAGGGCTGACTACTTGGAAGGAGGACAGGAGTTCATGGAAACAAAAGTAAGCATTGTTCTTGGACTACCTGGCCTCTCTGAGATGTGTTGAAAGGATCCCCTGAGGCGAATGAGAAAATAGGACTGAACAGGAAAACAACCCAAGGGTAAAAAAGAGAAATTAAATTAGAAAGGCATAGTGCCCTAGGAAAATAAGAGTGCAGAGGGAACTGATTTGGGAAGGGAAAAGGAGTGTTGGAAACCTAGGGACAGTAGGAATTCCCATCTGGGAAAAGAAAGTGAAGACTATTTTATTAGCTTGTAATATTTGTCAACTACACAGAGACAGTGCCCATCGCCTTCCAGCTGAGAGTCTAGCAAAGCTGCCTTTAAGCAGTGTCTGTTGAATACATTTTCTTACTTGAAAATTACTTTATTCCAACAAAGTTTGCCATTTGTTAGCTTTGGTTTCTTTTCTTCACTGAGCTTTGATAAACTTGAAGATGGTATTATTTCATATTAGATGGTGCATGAGGAATACATGTCTGTAGATAAGGCCTAGACAGCTGCCAAAGAGGTCTGTAAAAACAATGGACATTAGACAGTTCTTGAAATACTTATCTCAGTGATGAGTCTCAATGTTTTAAACCAATTCATCACAAGAGGACAGAAGGAGGATTACGGGCTGAGAGAATGTGTGACCAAAACAAGTAATCTATTTAAAATATCAAGAGTCCAAATGGTCCTAGTTTGACCTAGCATTTACTAGTGATGGGCATTTTCCATTAATGATTATGATGTTTCCTTGAAACCTGTATGACTTGAACACTACTATTCTCCTATGATACATGAAAGAACAAAAACACAAACAAAAAAACAGTCCTAAGCAATTTTAGGCCTGTCAATTATCGTCATGATTTTATGCCAATGTCGTGTTTTTCAATTTGAACCCAGGATTGTGGGATTCCTATTCTTGACTTTTCTTTTTTAAATATATGTGGCATTCTAACAGAACATCTAAGCAGTTCAGAGGTAGTAAGTAGTCTTCCAGGCTTGACGGGAGCTACACAGTGCTTTACCTCACAGTGCCCTCCCTTCCCACTTCTGCAAAACTACAACTAAAGCCCAAACCCAAACCAAACCAAACCAACAAACAAAAAGAGAAAGAAAAGTGAAAAAAATCTAAATATTAACTTTACCTAAAAAGGGACATGAAAACACAATTTTTTCACTGAAAGTGAGAATCCTGTGAGGATATTATCACATGCTACTTCATTAGTTTAATTGCTCTAAAACTGTCCTGACCTTGAAATAATTTAAAGTGGGTTTAAAATTAACTTGTTAAATAAAAGTCTGTGTTTAACCTGTTTTCTTTAATCAAAGTAAATGCTTGTCTACTAAACAGTAAGCAGCTTTATGAACAGCCACACATACGAATGGTGTTCAGATTCCTTCCCCACTAGTAATAGCCTTAATAATAAATCATAAAAAATGGTGGCTGATCTGAATTTGGCAGAAAGCTACAAAGAAGTGAAATAGCAAATACCTTATATTTGATATTTCTACATTAAAAGCCATTTACAACCACCACCAGTTATGAGAAGACACGATGGATACATATCAGCTTCCACATTTGGAATCTTCTGGTTTTGCTGACACCGCCATTGCCCTAAGATATGATGAAGATTTCAAAGGGCTGAATAAGCCTTTGTCATAACAATCATCAGTCTTCAAGATGGTAGTTCAAAGCCAAAGGGGACAAAAGAAAAGACATAATGTTGCAAGAATATGATCTAACTAGGTTGTACAAAGCTCTCAAAAACTAAGATAAAAAAAAAAGAACAAAAGAAAGAAAGAAAAAAAGAAAACAGAAAAAAGAAAAAAAAAAGCCTGGTATGCTCCACCAAGGCAAAGTGAGAGAAGACTTAGAGCTTCCTGGCCAGCTCATTTTGCCTACTTAGAGAAGTTCAAAATCAGTGAGAGACCTAGTTTCCAACAAAAGGTAGAAAGAACATGAGGAAAAACACCCAGTGTTTTCCTGTAACCTTTGTATTTCAAACACATGTACCACTCTCCCCGTGAAAATACACATGCATGGGTGTGCATACACACACACACACACACACACACACCTCCTCAAACTACAAATAGTTACTTATACAAAAGATCCCTTTTAAAGTAGACTGAGACTTTATATATGCTTGACAAGAATGTTCAATTTACATAAGGATATCTAATTTGTTCAATGCATGCTTAGTCCAAAATGGATCCTTAAATCAGAAATATTCTTTTGTTCATAGCCATGATTCAAACTTGATTTCTTAGTAACATCTTTCCAAAGTCTCTTTGACACCCTCACAGGATGGAGAGCAGCCACAGCACAGGGTCCCTTCATCTGACACTCTAGTCTCATGGTCCTTTCTCTTTCTCCTTGACATCACATCCCCAAGTGTACTCCGACCACCCCGCATGCTGTCCTTACCTTGCTTTGCCACTTCCATCAGCATCTCCCATCCTTTGTGTCCATTCTTCTTCAGCCTGGAGATGTAAGGAACTTGGAAAGCCAACACATCCCTCAGTACACTATTCAAATATCTCCTCCTCCTTAAAGCTTTCCTGGACCACTGTTATTTCTTCTTTCAGTGCTACAGAATTTTGCTAAGCGTTAATCCTTCATGGAGTCTTCCTGTTTCTGCCAAAGAAAGAGAGAAAGATGGAGATCATATCCTGCTTTCCCTAGTGGTGTTTGAAAGTGTTCTAAAGCCAGATTGTGAGAGGGATCACTAACACCTAAGGAATTGGGCAAGCCATCTGGAAAATTGTTAATACTTGGAAGGCAAGTGCAGTAGCAGTTCTCATTAATGTAAATGGCGCAAACATTATATATCAAGACAACTTGGAAGAAGACATTCATGAGAATAGCTGCTTAACCCATTCAGTCAGGCAGAATTCCTAAAGTATTCAAAACATCACTTCAGTAATGGGTGTGATTTTAATGACCTGAAAATTATTTAGGTTTAAATTTTTAGGTTTAAATGTAACAAACTATGCCGTAGAACGGGGGTAGAATTTATTGAGTTAATTTTAATTACAATCAGATAATAATAAAGTATGGATCTAAATTTATAAATTAATATGCAGCCTGTTCTGAATGTCATGATGAATAAGGCCAAACGATGAGAGACTTAAGTTCAGGCACGTTGTCTGACTCATCTTCATGTCATTATATATCAGTGTGCTAGAGTAGCTGATGCTCATTAAATTGTCAGTAAGCAAATTTACATGTGAAGAACATGGAGTACATTTCTATAACTTACAAATAGACTAATTGCATTTATTCATATAAAATCACTGTTAAAAAAAAAAAAACTGCCACCAGTCATATAGCATTTGGTTGTTGCTGTTCAAGCAGGAATAGAAATAAGCACATTTATGGGGCTGGGCTGCGGAAATGTCTGGATGGTTCAGACTGCTTTTCCAGAGGACCCAGGTTTAGTTTCTAGCACTCACTTAGGTGTGAGTACATTTGGGTGCCTCAAAAACGACTGTAATTCTAGCTTCAGGTGATCTGACAGACTCTTCTGACTACCGCACAGATACTCTCTCTCTCTCTCTCTCTCTCTCTCTCTCTCTCTCTCTCTCTCTCTCTCTGTCTCTCAAACACACACACACACACACACAAATACATACACATACAAACACACCGAGATAAATAAATAGTGAATAAAAGTAAATCTTTAAAAATGAGTGAAATTAGAGCTAAGTAAGATATTTTATAGAAGAAAATCTGAAATATAACTTCTTTAAACTTTTGTATATTTTGGAAATTATTGGTTACAATTACACTGAATATTTTACTTGTAATTATAAATACCATATGCATACATTTTACTAACCAGGAGCATGATATCTTATATAATATAGATCATGTACATATTATATCTAATTTCTAAAGAACTGAATTTTTAAAGAACATAAAGTTACTTATACTTTATTGGGGAAGCTTACAACAATTCAGATTAATTAAAATTTCTCAAATTTACATTTAGGCTTCTATATATTTCAAAAGCCATATATTTTATATTAGTCATAAAGTTTTTCTCACTGTTATCATTAGGAAAGCTGTATAGTAGAGAAGGGGAAAAACTCATTATAGGAGACTACTAAAGAATAACAAAATATATATCTTAAAAGAAAAGCTGTACAAGTAAAGCGATCTCCACTGACAACATAGGAAAGCACAGAAAACCACATACCAATAAGAATAAGGTTAAGCCAACAGTTAGAAATCAACTGTCCAATATCTGCTTTGAAAATAGGAAAGTAATGGCAAAGGAAGTTGGTACTATTTGTTCTTCATTTGAATGGCCAATGGAGCAGGCAGGACTTGCGGTAGTTGATTTTTGGATTGGCACACTTAGTTATATATCCTTTTGCAGCGTGTGCATGTACAGATTGGGAAGGGGCTGGGGAGAAGCTAAGAATTCTATGCAAGAATCATTGATGACTGAACAACAAGAGACGTAACCTTTAAAACGTGAATCCATAGTTCATCCCTGAACTGAAGATGAGAGGAACTTCCAGTCACTTGAAGGACAATACGGTACACAGTCAAACCCATAGCTCTCTCAGAGGATGAGCCATCTACACCTAACTATCTCTGACCTGTGCTTTGTGCACAGAGCATCACTGTTCTGCCCACTGCTTGTTAAAATTGCTGTCAATCATTTCAAGAGCCTTATAATAAGGCTGTATAATACTGTAGAAAGGTCACATTCTATAGGTCTCTCTTCTTGTCCATTTCAATTTTTTTCTGATTTTTTTCCCACATAAAAGAAACTGATACTAAGCACATTTACTAAACCACTTTACCATTACTATGCAGTGAGTACTTGAAAACTAATTTCCAACACTGAAACAAGTTTAAAACTTGGAGCTTGCTTCCTGTGTCTGTTCCATGTTTGCCCCACAAGAAGTCTTGGAAAGGCTACTGCATCTGAATCCATCAGATAATTGAAGCCTCAGAGAGGGGGGTATTTTCCACATATCTCATTTTGAGCCAAGCCCTAAAATTATGCAAACATTTACTTACGATTTGCTGGAAAGATTAAGATATTTCTTACAACTTTGGCTAAATGCATCCCATAGCTCAAATTTAAATTTTTGGCTGAAGAATTCAGTTTTACCCAACTGATACATAGTTTATAACCAAGAAAACCCTGTTGTAAACACTCACAGTCCTTTGGATCAAGTAAGCTCTTGTAACTTTTTTTTTTTCTCAGTAGGATTAATTTTCTAATTCAAGAAGCAAAGTTGGTATAAAAATGAGAACTGTTTTTAAGGAACTGATTCAAGGAAGAAACTACATCATCTTTATTTTCTTATCGTTAACTGCAAATCCTTGAACAAGAACAGTTCTCCATCATTGAGTATCAAATGGGATATGATTTAGGAAACAAATAGTCTAAAATCCAAAAGAATTTCAGCTCTCTCATGGGATCCATATTGTATATTCTAAACATATTTTAGCTTCTGCCTACATGATAATAATTTTAGTAGAAATATATGTTATTGTCAGAATATAGTTACAAATTTATTGAACCATTCAACATTAAAAATTGAAAATAGAAAGAAAGGAGCAAAATGTCACAAGGAGTCAGTGCCTTGGTCGATCCACATCAGGGAAGCTTTGTGAAGTAGACAGAGATGAACACAAAAATTCACAAACACACAATGTGCACAACAGAAGAGACTTTGGAACACTCACTTGTTAAAGGAACATCTTCATTAAGCTCCTCCCATCAAGGCTCAGAGATCAATGAAGAAGAGGAGAAAGAAACTCTGTAAGAGTCAGAGGTCAGGGCACGACACTTTTGGAGGACCTTGCTATACCACTCCTGGGCATATACCCAGAGGAGTCCCCAGCATGTAATAAGGACACATGTTCCACTATGTTCATAGCAGATACCCAGAGGAGTCCCCAGCATGTAATAAGGACACATGTTCCACTATGTTCATAGCAGCCCTATTTATAATAGCCAGAAGCTGGAAAGAAACCAGATGTCCCTCAATGGAAGAATGGATACAGAAAATGTAGTATATATACACAACGGAATACTACTTAGCAATTAGAAACATGAATTCATGAAATTCTTAGACAAATGGATGGAGCTGGAGGATATCAGCCTAAATTAGGTAACCCAGTTTCAAAAGATCAATCGTGGTATGCACTTACTGATAAGCAGATATTAGTCTAGAAGCTTGGAATACCCAAGACACAATCCACATATCAAATGATGTCCAAGAAGAAGGAAGGAATGGCTCCTGGTTCTGGAAAGGCTCAGTGCAGCAGTGTAGGGGAATAACAGAATTGGGAAGTGGGAAGGGGTGGATGGGGGAACAGGGGGAGGGAAGAGGGCTTATGGGACTTGTGAGGAGTGGGGATCAAGGAAA
This sequence comes from Apodemus sylvaticus, assembly GCF_947179515.1. Classification (NCBI taxonomy): domain Eukaryota; kingdom Metazoa; phylum Chordata; class Mammalia; order Rodentia; family Muridae; genus Apodemus; species Apodemus sylvaticus. The sequence continues at coordinate 41,603,606 of NC_067489.1, forward strand.
GGGGAAATCATTTCAAATGTAAATAAAGAATATATCGAATAAAAAAAAAAGAGTCAGCGGTGAAGGATGATTCCAAGGAAATAGTTCCTTTTATACACTACAGGGTCAACACACATAAACTCACAGAGCCTGGTGCAGCATTCATATGCCCTACACAGGGTTAAGCCAGAACAGTCCCACCACTGGGATAATGACATGATCCAATGACTAACTGAGAAGCTATTAGCAATGGAAACCTGTGGAAAGGGGGAAATCCATTTTCTCCAATGGCAAATCACTGGGTATGTCAACTACACTCCAGAACAGGCCCCATGCCCTAACGTTTTTGTTTGTTTTCTTTTGTTTCATTTTGTTTTGCTTTTGGCAGTTTTGTCTTATTGGTGTTTTGTTTTGATTTTCATTTTTGTATTTTTCTTGTTTTGTTCTTATTTGTTTCCAATGATATAGAGAAAGAACATAGAATTGGGTATATAGAGAGTTAGAGAGGACCTGGGAGATGTTGAAGAAGGAAAAAAATGACAAAAATATACAATGAAAAAACTTTAAATAAAGAAAAATATTGAATGAGAAAATACAGGGTATTTTTTGACAATGAGAACTATTTAAGAATCCTTTTAAACAACTATCTAACATTAATTGACTTCCACAAACTTTTTTTTTTTGTACATTAAAAAAATCCTGGGGCCGAAAATATTCAGAAAAATAAATTAAGCACAATTAGTATTTTATTATAATTCCTGTACTGTTCTCCAATATAAATATGAGAGAAAAAGGCATGGTGATATTCTGACTTAATTAATTTACAATCTCCTTAGCTTCCTCTCTCTAGAGATTTTTGTGTAATAATTTAGATTGAAATTAAAGAGCCTTCTGAAAGCTACTATGAAGAACTCCTTTTTACTTTAATGGATTGGCATTTGTTTCTGTGACTCAGTAAATAACTAAATTAGACAGGTATGAAAGAAAAATGACAAATTAATTACCCTGAAGTCTACCATTAGTTTATTAAAGAGATTTTTATCAAATACATTGGGTTATTAACTTTTTTAATTCCTAAAACTGAGACAAAGTTTATGAAAACTCATGAAATTATTGTCATTTATTATGTAGTTTAATTTTCTGATCAACACCATCAGTGATAATGAACATCTTAAAATATGATTCAAGAAATGTTAATATTTTGATTATCTAATTATATAAAATGATATATAGTTTTAATTATATTTATCTCGTAATTTTCCCAGTGTCGTTCCATTAAACTCAGTGCTGCATTTGGAATTACATTGGGGTGTATTTTCAAATTATAAAGTGTTTACATAAAGGTTCATCTTGATTTTTCAGATTCTAATGAATATTTAATTCCTAAATATTTAGGCACATTTGTAAGTTGTAAGGCATACCATGTAAGTTGCTCTGTACTTAGAAAAACAAATGCATTTAAATTGAAGATAGACATCAGCTGCCTCTCTCTTTCCCAAATAGATTATAATGGCTTTTTTAAAATGCTTAAAATAAGGAGTCTTTCAAGAAATCAGAATTCTCTCATATATGCTTTCTGAATACTTAAATAGTGCTTTATCTGGATGCCCAAATAGAACTGGAAACAAGCATATATAACATTGATTCTCTACATAACACATCTTTTGAAAGACTGATAGATGCTAAAGACTATACCCTTTAGGTGTCTTATCCTAAAAACCAAGGGAGAAACATAAAATTCCATTTTAATAATGGATTTCTTTAAAATAATCTTCGCTTTGTATTTTTGTTTATATTTCTAGTAAGCCTGATGGTTGCAATGATAGGCAATTGTGTGCAATTGTGCTTAGGCTAAATGCTACAAGTGAGAAATTTCAATGGGCACCAATGATGGCCAGTCACTAATTTACACAGCCCTGAACAATTACACATCACTTTTGGTATACACTGTGGTTGAGGGAAGAAGAGTGTGCTGGTTAGTTTTTTGTCAATTTCACACAAATTCAAGCCACTAGGGAAGAAAGACACTCAATTGAGAAATTTCCTCTATCAGACTGGTCTGTATGCACTTCTGGGACTTTTTCCCAGTATACTGTGTGATTGCTATCTCTGGGCAAGTAAGCTGGGTAATACAAGAAAGCAAGCTGAGAAAGAAAGCAATGTCAGCCAGTAGACAGATTTATCTATGCTGTCTGTTTGGGTTCCAGTCTCCATGTTTCTGCTTGCCCTGGCATTCTTCCATAATGGAGGGAACTGGTAAGCGGTTTAACCTCTTCTTCCAATCGCTTTTGGTCACTGTTTTCTCACACCAACAGTGAATCAAATTACTATAGAGGAGAAACAATAAAACAATTGAAACAACTAAATTATTTATCATTTTGTAAGGGTTATGGGCAATGCAGTAAAGGACATATGGCAATGACCTTGGTTATTGTGGCTATGGAAGATTTCACTTAAGTAATTAAGATTTCATGCAGGCAGGCAGTTGTGGTTCATGCCTTTAATCCCAGCACCCTGAAGGCAGAGGCAGGCGGATTTATGAATTTGAGGTCAGCCTGGTTTACAGAGCAAGTTCCAGGACAGCCAGAGCTACATGCAAAAAATGTGGTATATATACACAATGGAGTACTATTCAGCCATTAGAAACAATGAATTCATGAAATTCTTAGGCAAATGGATGGAGCTGGAGAACATCATACTAAGTGAGGTAACCCAGACTCAAAAGATGAATCATGGTATGCACTCACTAATAAGTGGATGTTAACCTAGAAAACTGGAATACCCAAAACATAATCCACACATCAAATGAGGTACAAGAAGAACGGGGGAGTGGCCCCTTGTTCTGGAAAGATTCAGTGAAGCAGTATAGGGTAAAACCAGAATGGGGAAGTGGGAAGGGGTGGGTGGGAGGACAGGAGGAAGGAAGGGGACTGATGGGACTTTCGGGGAGTGGGGGTCCAGAAAAGGGGAAATCATTTGAAATGTAAGTAAATATATCAATAAATTAAAAAAAGAAAAAGAAAAACAAGCAAACAAAAAGAAGAGGAAGAGGGGGGAGGAGAAGGAGAAGATGAAGAAGAAGAACATGAAGAATGCGGAAGAAGAGGAGGAGGGGGAGGAGGAGTAAGAAGAGGAAGAAGAAGAGGAAGATGAGGAAGAGGAAGAAGAAGAGGAAGAGGAGGAATAGGAGGAGAAGGAAGAGAAAGAGGAAGAAGAAAAAGGACAAGGAGGAGATTTTAGCACCAACACGAAGTTGGCAGTCCTAAGAATGTAAATATATTAATACAGAATGGAATGAACAGACATTGAGACAGTATCAAGATACCAAGGGACATTCTATGCATTACTAAGTTGGATATGATTGGTGCTGAGATGAGACGATAGCCATAGAGGAGTTGGTGAGAAGGGTAACATGGAACAAGAGCACTCATGCCTTTGATTGAGTGATGTCAAGCTGCCCCGTGGTGAACTCTTAGGAGAAAACAGGGATGGGTTGATTATTTTAGCAGGTTCATTCTAGGTACTGATAGAAATAAGAGTGTACTAACAGAATATCTCATCATGATTATAATTCCTGTAATCCCAATTTAGGAAGCTGAGAGAAGTGGATTATAAATTGAAGGCCAGCCTGTGTTCCATAGACATTGTCTTAAAAACATAAAATTAAGAAACTCTTGGAAGATCATGGTACCTCATTCAGTGTTAGCAGTGTCATGAGAAAGGTTATTATTTTAGATATGTTTTGAAGTCAGATCCAGTAGATTCTTAGTTGATTATGTGGGTGAGAGAATTAAAAGACTCAAGGAAGATTACAATTCTACAACTAAACAATCAAAAGAATAAACCTGATACCAACTAAGGTGGTAATGGTCACCTAGGGGTATAAATAGATAGAAATTTGAATAATTAAGGGTATATGAGTTTAAATGATTTTCTCTTTTAAAACAAGAAAATAAAAATGTGACTTGGATAGCACCTTAAGTTCATTTTGTATATGCTGGGTTTAAGCTGTTGATATTTTTCAGACACAATGCAGTGGCACTGCCAAGGCTCAGATGGTTTCTATGACTATTTATGGAAGTATTATTCAGGTCCTCCCATCAGGACAAATTTACCTGACTCAGCTCAGAGAACTTTACAATACCCTCGGTTAGAATAAAAGGTCAGAGACAGCTTTCCTAGGTGGCATAAGAGGCAAAAGTTATTTTAAATGTCAATAATCTCAATCCTCAAGCAATTTGTCACTACTAATCTAAAGCTGAACAGAGGCAGAGGCACCTGGTACATAGGTGTAATGAAAAGTGATTTCCCGATGACAAACGTGAAATATCTCACCATGAAGGGCAGTCAGCCACACAGCAAAGTGTTTCCCTCTCAGAATAGCGTTATTGAAATCTTATAATGTTATTTTTGCCTGCCTTGTCTTGAAATCTCCTTGGACAACCACAAATCTGTCAGACCTATTCTTTTGTGCATTGGTTGCATTGATTTTTCTGAAGGTTTGGGTTTTTGTTGTAGTGTGGTGGGGACAGAGGAGGCCATGAAGAGAATACTAATCACAATATGGACACAGCTTAATCCATATTTCTAAAACAAAATCAGGATGTATCATTCAATAAAAACTGTTTTGGGTTTTTTTTGATATTTCAAGTGTAAGCATAGGTTTTTGAAGATAATGTTTTGGTATTAAAACATTGGGATTTCTAGAATAATACTGTGGTTGATGATGCAGTAATATAAGACAGCATTTCAGGACATCCAGAACTGCACCAGGAAATTCAGTTCATAGAGTTGCCATGGATACAGTAAATAGAGTAGAAGTTTACTAGAGAGTTTCAGTTGGTCTTTCCCCTGATGATTCATGAGGAACAGAAAGTTAAAGACTCTGGAAGACTGTTGACACTAACGATAAAAAAGGTCCATAAAGTCTTTTTATACCAATGTTGGCTATGTAATTTGTGCGAACTAACTAAAGGAAATGTGCTAAATTTCTTTGTATTTGTTTAAAAAGGAAGGAAGGAAGGAAGGAAGGAAGGAAGGAAGGAAGGAAGGAAGGAAGGAAGTGTGGTCCAAAATCAAAGAAGCAAAATGAAGGTAGTAATACAATTGTAGAAGTAGAGGCAGGAGAATTGTGAGCCCACCTGGGCTGTTCAGGAAGAGACCTTGCCTCCAAAGTAAGGCAGGGAGGGCACAAAGGGGAAACAAACAAAAGAAAGCAAACTTCGTTCTGTTAAACTATATTAGGGGGGAAAAACAAATAAAAGGAAAACATAGTAAACATTAAATTATATTTTCTACAAGTTCTCAGAACAATGGCCAAGACATGGGGTTAAATGTCAACTGGGAGAAAAATCCTTGAGAGCTTCACAAGTTTAAGACAAAGGTGTTCCAGAGTATAAAGCACCCTTCTTCAGGGGTTGGGGTGTTCCCTTCACATCACATCATGTGCAGGAAGCAAAATGACACCTCATTGTCAATAAATCTGTGACTTGAATTTTAAAGTCCTATAGGGCAGGGCAATTTTCTTTGTGTGGCTCTTTGAGCATCTCTGTGCACACTGGAACATTTAATCAGTGCTACTCAATAATGAATATGGCGTTTTACAGCACAGAGTGAAATTGGCCCTGAGAGAAAAATATCTGACTCCAGGCGCTAAGTGATCTCCTTTTAGTTGCTGAGCAGAGTTTTTCTTAAACCGTCATTGTGCTCAGTCCTCACGTAAAGAAATACTTTCATTTACCTTGAACCATCCCAAGGTTAGGTCCAGATTGGACCGAAAATAGAACAAAGATTACATGCTCCACCTCACTGGAAAACCTGGGAAACTAACAATGATTCTCCAAGGGTCACTCACTTCAGGCCAGTGTATCGGAAGGTCATGCTGCTCCCAGACCACCACACACAGAAGCACTCAAAGTCCAAGGGTTCTTAAAGATATCTTCGGATGCAGTTGAAAGGATAATTCACCTCTAGCATCCAAGGCATAATTCCTTTTAGTACTGGACAGAGTACAATAAGCACTACATATATGCTCATTAGACTCTACACTCCAAGTGCAGTCAGTAGCAGACAAAGCCATTAGAGTCCAAGGGCAGTAAGAAAATGCTCAGGAAGGGGAGAAGATGGGCCCGACTTCTGGGGACATTAGCAGCTTACTCTGTGTTTTCCTGAAGTCCTGCTTCCATCTCTTTTTAGGTCAACTAGTCTATAAAATACACGTTATCATTATAGCTTTCTCCCTTTCCTCTGTGTTCTAACCACAAATTCTGTGTTTTCTTTTCTGAACTCCAACTAGCATAAGTAGGACCTTTGTAAATGTAAATTCCAAAGGGGTAAGAGAGAAATTTTGAAATAATATCCATTAAATGATACCACTTGCTTCAAATGATTCAATGGGTATGAAAAGGGACAGACATACAGAAAATATTTAATAGGGTGTGTGAGATGCTCTTGGAGAGTAGAACCAGAGGGATTTTTTATTGCCAATTTTGCCATGCTTTTAAGCCAACATGCTCATGCAAAATGAGAAATAAAAATTATTCTTACTAAAATAGCTCATCAAAGAGCCAGAGGGTTTTTTTTCAGTCTTGTACTTACTCTGTTTTGTTTTGTTTTTAACAATTAACTGATCACACTCAAACAAAATTATTCAGATTAGTAGAACGTCATCTGAAATTTGATACATACATATTTTGAACACATGCACAGTGACCAGGAAACCCACAGTATATTAGAACCTACAAGGAGAAGGAATTTACTTCCTCTTAATCTGAGGAGGTCACAAGTGCCCTTGGGATTCTGCATGGATATTTATGCAAAAGCATAAAAGGAAAGTTTGAGAATGTTTTATATATGTGTCTCTCTCACACACAGAGACATACATGCAAACACACAGAGACACAGAAAAAGAGAGACAGACAGACAGACATAGGATCAACACAAATCGACCTACAATACTAACTTGCAGAAACATAATTACAAATGTTGCCTGTTACCTACTTGGAAAAGAATAGTTAACCTTGTCTCTAAAATTTTGGGTCATCCATCCTCTTTCATCCATCCCCTTACCCAGCTCTTAAATAAGGAACCAAAATGTGACCCTGTAATCTCTGGTTCCTAATTTGCTGGTTCTATCTATCCCTCATTTTAGGAGCTGGTGGGACATATGTGACATTTATAAGAGTTTCCTAGGAACAGAAACATGATACAGAAGGAACCTCTACCTTCTGGGCTGTCCTGTCCAAGAAAGATATTGCAGTAAACATTTTTGTTTTATGTGGGTATGTGCCATAAAGCCTGTTTTTACTTTTTCTTTTCATTGAAAAAAATGTCATATAATACATCTTTATCATTGTTTCATATCACCCAATTCTTCCCAGATCTCTTCCCTACACAGCCAACTTCAAACCTGTGTTCTCTCTCTCTCTCTCTCTCTCTCTCTCTCTATATATATATATATATATATATATATATATATATATATATAAACAAATAAACCATAATAATATGAAAAATGATAAAACCAAGATATATATATACACACACACAAACCCAAACCCATAAAAATCACAATGTTGGAAACCATAATATACAAGGTAAAAGGCCAATATGAAAAGAAAAATATCCAGACAAAGCATTATATAACAAAAAGCCCACAGAAAATACCATTGAGCTTTCTTTGTGTTGGCCATCTATTGCTGGGCATGGGGTACATATTCAACTATGGCTTATATACCCAGTGAGACTCCCTTGGAGAAAGTTAATTTTTCCTTTGCAAGGGATAGCAATTGGAGATAGCTTCTTGGTTAGGGATGGTAGCTGCTGTGCCCTCTTTCCCCTCTAAGTGCTAGGATCCAATCTGTCTTAAACTTGTGCAAGGCCTGTTCAGGCTTCCCCAGTCTCTGAGAGTCTATGCGTATGTAGGTCAGGCTGTCTGGAAGACACTGTTTCCATGGCGTCATCCATCACTTCCAGCTCTTCAAACTCAGCAGCAGCCAGAGGACTTCCCACTAATGCTAAACAAAATCACATCTGTCTGCTGAATCCCATTCAGCCCTCCAATCCTAGGAGATTTATAGACCCCTTTACACTAAAGAAAGAAGTCTTTTCATTATTCCAAATCTTGACAGGTAAGAGAGGTATACAGTGTTTGAAAGGGAGAGTTCTGTTAGCTTTCTCTGGCTTTAAAAACATTTGCAAAAATCAATGTAAAGTAAGGTAAATCTAATTTGGTTGGCCATTTCAGGGGCTCCACTCATGACCTGTTATTGCTATTGCCTTTGGGCTTTAATGAGGCAGTGTGTCTTTGAGGGCACAGTCTCCAATAACCTAACTCCAAACAACTAGGCCTCATTTTACATTCCCACCAACTCACAAAAGCACTATAACATGGAGACCAAGCCTTCCGCATACAAGAAGGATGGGTACACTTAAGATATAAACCACCAACAATGTTCATAAATGACTTCAGATATAACTCCAGTACTTGGGCTAGCGACTCCGGATTTCCTCTACTCTATTGCGATATTCATTAGATATATGGCTCAGTTTAAAGTACATTAGTTACCTTAAGTGGGATAATTGGTAGTTGACTAAATAACTCTTTTCAGAGGGCAGGCAGTTTGTGGAATCATACTTGAGTTTTTTGGTTTTTGTTTTTGTTTTTTAATGCTCAGGCTGGTTTTGTATCTAGCCCTATTTACAGGCCTAGTTATGGCCCTAGAATGTGACAGTTAGAACTGTACCAGGATAGGTAAACGGGATGGTGAGCTGGGGAGGGAGGTGGGATAGGGTGTTTTTGGAGGGGAAACCAGGAAAGGGGATAACATTTGAAATGTAAAGAAAGAAAGTATCTAATAGAAAAGATTTTTTGTTTTGTTTGCTTATTTGTTTGTTTGTTTGTGTTAAAGAACTGCACTATTTCTACAGCTGAGCAGAACAAACTGGTAGCCATGGAGGGATTTCATCACATGTACTAAACACATACTTATTATGTCAGCAGTATTTAAATTCATATTTTATGAGAAAAAATAGGAGTCACCTTGTGTTAAGAACCCTTTTGCTACAAAATCTCCATTGAAGGTTGAGTGTTCTAGGAAATGTTCCTTAGACGGTGCTTAGGACACAGGCTAGTCCTCTTTGAGAGTTCTTCCTGCTAGCCTCTGTGGAAAGGCAGTGAAACAGCATGGAGGAGGGAGAGAGAGTGAGCTGTGCAGCTAAAATGATCTATCATAATTGTCTCAGGCAGGGTCAACGTGTCTAAGAAACTACACTCTCGTTTTCATTAGCCATTAGATATGGACTGACACTTGGAAGGATCTGACCTTGAGTGCAGCGGCTCAATAAAATGAAACCTGAGAACATTTGCACAGAGAGACTTGGTTCTGACAGTTCTAGTAGCATCAGTGGCACAACAAGACCTAACCTGACAGCATTATCTGTGCAGTGGAACTCAGATACAATAGCCAGGACACTAACCAATATCCTCTAAGCAAAGTAGCCCATCTGGATGATGTGCATGGTTAAGAAAGAGTTCTGAGCTGCTCAGACTCCAAGCTCTGCATGCAGGACCCAGAATGGCCAGGATGGAATATGCAGTCTCTTAGTAAGTTTCTAAGACTGATAGTTAAAACAAATCAGTAACCTTTATTCCACTCCTTGTATCTACTACCTAATTTTCTTCCTATTTGGGATACTGTTATTTAAAAATTTAGTACAAGCTGGATGCTACATCTTTGATAGATTTGTGGTCCATTTTCACCAAGCATTGTCACTAAACTCGAGCTTCATCCGTACTATTAGCCGACCTCCTAATCCTCTAACGTCTACAGCTCAGGAGTACACTAAGGAATATGATCAGTGGCTTTTATGGGACTCAACAGTAGCTATTTAATCATGAATGCGCCCCAAAGACTCATGTTTTAAACACTAGGTCCACAACTAGGAGCACTGTATTAATAGTTATTATCGATCCTTTGGGACCGTATTCTAAATAGCAGAAAAGGATTATTGGGCTAAAGCTTTGAAGAGGATACTAGCCTCTATTCAGGACTTCACTGTCTGGTTCTTGATTCACCAAGCATAATAATGATCTATGACAATTAAAGTCATAAAAACCCTATTCCTTTCTCGTAAAAATAGACTGACTCTATGAGTCAAAATAAAATCAACCTTTTCTCCCTTCAGTTGTTTTTCTCAGGTATTTTATCACAGCAAGAGAAAATATAACTAATATACCAACTTCAAATATCCTTTGATGTAAAGTAGAAACACTTATCTCATACACAGTGTCCTATGGAATTCTATGCCAATAAATCAGTCTTTAATCAATTCCCAGAAGAAGAAAGATGGCCCAAACATGGACTCTTGCCTACTTCCTTAGAAAAACAAACAAAACATGTCTGTCATGAGGAGAGGAAACCTGTTCTCAAAGTGGTTACTGAATTTCTTGCAGTATGACAACAAAGTCACTGTGATGGTTCATGTTGTTTATATGTTTGACATTTGGTAAAGAGAAACAGCTTCACCAGCCTTGACATATGGACGTCAACGTGTACAATTATTCCACTATCACCATTTTGCACTTCAACTCATGGTAGAAGTGCTGTGTATGTAAATAGAAGTTGGCTCACACCAGTTAAACAAGTGTTTTATACTTATGTGTTTAGTATGGCTCTTATGGTGGATATTGTTATAAATTGTGTTAGTTTGGGAGGGTTGTTTGTTTTGTTTTATTTATTTGTTTGTTTCTTGATTGCTTGTTTTCTTGACATTTTAGACTAGCACTCATTTTGCAAGCTGGCATCAAATTCTCAGCCAACCTCCTGTTCCAGACTCCTGACCACTGGGATTACAAGCATGCATGCATCATACAAAAAGGGACCAAACTCTCTTTCAACAATTTTACAAACGAGAGAAAGCAGATTTTCGGCTCAGTGAATTTTATTTATAGTCTCAAAGAATAAAGAGGCTCCCAGTTAAGGGTACACCAATGGAACCCCCTCTCACTTTTTTCCAAGTCTGTTCTGGAAAGTTGGGCTTTATCCCAGCTCCAGAAAGCCATAGCTTCTTCATAGTTTTTAATAAGTGACTTCACTGACTTTTAAACTTGTATTCACTTCCTTTTTTTCTTTTTTTTTCGTTTCTATATTCTTTGTTTACATTCCAAATGATTTCCCCTTTCCCAGTTCCCCTCCCCCCCCATATGTCCCATAAGTCTTCTTTCCACACATTCTCCAATCACCTCCTTCCTTTTTCTCTGCCCTGGTACTCCCCTACAGTGCTGGATCAAGCCTTTCCAGGATCAGGACCCTCTCCTTACTTCTTCATGGGAGTCATTTGTTATGCTAATTGTGCCTTGGGTATTTAGAGCTTCTGGGCTAATTAATATCCACTTATCAGTGATTGCATTCCATGTGTATTCCTTTGTGGTTGAGTTACTTCACTTAGGATGATATTTTCCAGTTCCAACCATTTGCCTAAAAATTTCATGAATTCATTGTTTTTAGTTGCTGAGTAGTATTCCATTATGTAAATATACCACATTTTCCGTATCCATTGCTGAACATCATTAGTCATTAGAGAAATGCAAATCAAAACAACCCTGAGATTTCACCTCACACCAGTCAGAATGACTAAGGTTAAAAACTCAGGATACAGTAGGTGTTGGCGAGGATGTGGAGAAAGAGGAACACTCCTCCACTGCTGGTGGGATTGTAAGATGGTACAACCACTATGGAAACCAGTTTGGCAGTTGCTCAGAAAACTGGGCATGACACTTCCAGAGGACCCTGCTATACCTCTCCTGGGCATATACCCAGAGTACTCCCTGGCATGCAATAAGGACACATGCTCCATTATGTTCATAGCAGCCTTCTTTATAATAGCCAGAAGCTGGAAAGAACCCAGATGTCCCTCAGTAGAGGAATGGATACAGAAGATGTGGTGTATTCACTTTCATATGACCACTCACATGCCTTATTCTCACATGCCTTATTGCTGATATCTTAGTCTTCTTGCCAGGGCTTTTTGAATAGTATTACCTGCCCATTTGCCCTAGCCATATACTTGGGTTTCTTTCTCTGATTGCCCAAAGCTTTCCCCCATGGAGAATATTTCCCATACTTTTGTCTTCCAAGAGCGCTCTTGAGGAAAGTTACTATTGCTTTCCAATTGGAATGCAGCCATGTTCCAACTACCACTTTGTGAATCAGTCATAGGTTTTGCTTTTCACTCATATATCACATATTAATAAGACTCCCCAATTGGCCTGACCTGACTGGACCCTACCCCACCACTCATGGGAAGGAATGTACATCATGAGGGAGAACTTTTGTCCTGTGATTGCAAGTAGCATTCAAAACTGCACTACCTGACCATGAATTTTGCTTGTATCCTTTTTTTTCTGCTCATGTTAAAGTATGAACATATTACTTCTGGCCTATGGCAGGTTCTTTTCAATATCCATCTGCCCCAGTTGCAGATGCTGGTCATTTACTGTATCACGGTCAGCTCCTCTATTTATATCAGGACCTAGCCATGGGCAGACCTTGTATTTCACATCATTTTCTGCTACAGATGGCTTGGCTTTACTGCAGATAGTTGGTGCCTGTTGCTTTCTCATTGGAGTCTGTCATATATTTCTCCTAGAATTTTTTTCTGTACAACAGAAATGTCTAATATTATAGGATCTTCTGGAATGCCCGATGCAAGTGAAGGGGTTACTTGTTTTAGTTGGCCCCTGCCATCACACTCCTTGTCCAGGGACCCAGTCTAAACTGTCAACCTTTAAGTCACTATTGCATGAACCAGATCATTGTATACAGGTGCTAGTATGAGGCCTCCATATCCTGAAAAGTTTTATGAAACATTGCCCCATCTCCATGCTGAGCCATCAAAATTCATCTGATCATATCATTTATATTCTTAAAATTAATATTCATGATAATTGACCATTAGCATCTTCATGATACTAAAAGTATTCTGAATATAACAATAAGCCTTTAGAAGTTGTTTTAACTATTTATCAGAATAATAGTTATAAATTCTCTCATTGAGTCTATAATCTGCCTTGCTATAGATGTGTGGTCCTGCCATTTATTATCATTAAACCCATAGATAAGTGCATTTCTCAATTCTTAACAAAGAAACTATTTCTTTTGCAGTTGATGGTGACAGACACAGAGACCAACAACTAGTCAACATGAAGAGAAAAAAAACTGAAGAGGGCTCATGTCTAAACTGTATGTCTATTCAACACCCCCTTTAACCGCAAGGCTCAGGTATCATTATGGGAAATAGAGCAGAAAGATTGGAAGAGTCAGAAGCAATGGATAACTACAGTGGAACAGAGTCTTCAAGACACGATAAGACAATTACATGTATGAAACTACAGTGGCTGTCACAACATGTCTAAGACCTATACAAAAACAAGCCTGATAAAATCCCAGCCCATGTTGGGAGATGCTCGTAGAACTGTAGAAATAAATACTAGGAAATGAATCCCAGCGGCTGGTTCACTACCCTCAATGATTTATGCTCCTTAATGAAAATGCAGACACAGTCTTTATATTTTAATGTGCCTTAAATAGCACAATGGCTGGGCCACTGCCTAAATGCCACATGGTTAATCTCGAGTTTTTTCTAATTCTATGCTCTTTTGTGGCTACTCTGGACCCAGAGGGCTGCCCAACTCTTGGTAGTGCTCACCTGGCCCCTTCACAGGTGGCCATGCATCTCTTCATAGGCATGGCTTCTCTCCTCTCCTCCATACTCTCCTGGGCAGATGTCTTCCTTCTCTTCCTGGTCTCAAGACCTGGAATCCTGAAATTCTGCCTCTGTCTGTCCTGCCCAGCTATTTGCTGTTGACATCTCTGTTTACCAATCAGAACCAACTTGGGGCAGGTTCCCAGAAGCTACTTGCAGACACTCTCATAAGAACAGGTTTTGGGGAAAACATAATTAGCATTCATAACACAAGCAGCTACAGGAACCTACAAGAAGACTGAGCTACAAATCTGCTGCACAAGTGTCTTGGTCTAGCTCATGTATGCTCTTTGGTTTATGGTTCAGACTCTGAGATCCTCCAAGAATCTAGCTTAGCTGACTTTGCTGATCTTCTTGTGGAGTTCTTATCCCCTTCTGGGCACTTCCACCTTCCTCCAACCCTTCCTTAAGAGTTCCCAAGCTCCATCCAATGTTTGGCTGTGGGTCTCTGCATCTATCTGAGTCTGCTGCTAGCTGGAGTCTCTTAGAGGACAGCCATGCTAGACTCCTGTCTGCAAGCATAGCAGAGTATCATTAATAGTATCAGGGACTGGTGCTTACCTGTGGGATGGGTCTCTGGTTGGGCCTGCTGTTGCTTGGCCATTTCTTGAGTCTCTTCTCCATCCCCAATCCCTGCATTTTGGGTCAGGTAAAAAAGTTTTGTGGGTGGGTTGGTGTCCCTATCACTCCACTGAGGTTCCTGTCTGCATACAGGGGATGGTCTCTTCAGGTTCTATATTGACATTGCTATGAGTCTCAGCTAAGATCATCCCATTGATTCTTGAGAGCCTCCCCTACCCTAGGTCTCTCCAGGTATTCCAGATGCCACCTATCTTTCCACTCCACCAGCTGAAGATTCCATTCATTCTTGCAGTCATCAGGCCAGCTCCTTTGTATCTATACACACCTGATCTTTTCCCTCACCGTCACCTCTCTTTTCCACTTCCCTCTGCCTCCTACAACTATTTTATTCCCCCATCTAAGTGAGATTCAACCATCCTCACTTAGGTCTTCCTTCGTGTTTAGCTTCTTTGGGTCTGCGGAGTGGAGTGTAGGTACCTTATATTTTATGGCTAATACATATTTTTTTGTTTTGTTTTTCATATTTTTTATTTGATCTATTTTTTATTTACATTTCAAATGGTTTCCCCTTTTCTAGCCCCCCACTCCCCAAAAGTCCCGTAAGCCCCTTTCTCTCCCCCTGTCCTCCCACCCACCCCTTCCCACTTCCCCGTTCTGGTTTTGCTGAATACTGCTTCACTGAGTCTTTCCAGAACAAGGGGCCACTCCTCCTTTCTTCTTGTACCTCATTTGATGTGTGGATTATGTTTTGGGTATTCCAGTTTTCTAGGTTAATATCTACGTATTAGTGAGTGCATACCATGATTCACCTTTTGAGTCTGGGTTACCTCACTTAGTATGATGTTCTCTAGCTCCATCATTTGCCTAAGAATTTCATGAATTCATTGTTTCTAATGGCTGAATAGTACTCCATTGTGTAGATATACCACATTTTTTTGCATCCACTCTTCTGTTGAGGGATACCTGGGTTCTTTCCAGCATCTGGCAATTATAAATAGGGCTGCTATGAACATAGTAGAACATGTATCCTTATTACATGGTGGGGAATCCTCTGGGTATATGCCCAGGAGTGGTATAGCAGGATCTTCTGGAAGTGAGGTGCCCGGTTTTCAGAGGAACCACCAGACTGATTTCCAGAGTGGTTGTACCAGTTTGCAACCCCACCAGCAGTGAAGTAGTGTTCCTCTTTCTCCACATCCTCTCCAACACCTGCTGTCTCATGAATTTTTAATCTTAGCCATTCTGACTGGTATAAGGTGAAATCTCAGGGTTGTTTTGATTTGCCAAAAGCAATATACAGATTCAATGCAATACCCATCAAAATCCCAACTCAATTCTTCACAGAGTTAGAAAGAGCAATTAACAAATTCATCTGGAATAACAAAAAACCCAGGATAGCTAAAACTATTCACAGCAACAAAAGAAATTCTGGGGGAATCAGTATCCCTGACCTCAAGCAATAATACAGAGCAATAGTGTTAAAAACTGCATGGTATTAAAACAGTGACAGGCAGGTGGATCAATGGAACAGGATTGAAGATACAGAAATGAACCCATACACCTATGGCCACTTGATCCTCGACAAAGAGGCTGAAACCATCCAATGGAAAAAAGATAGCCGTTTCAACAAATGGTGCTGGTTCAACTGGAGGTCAGCATGCAGAAGAATGCGAATTGATCCATCTTTATCGCCTTGTACTAAGCTCAAACCCAAATGGATCAAGGACCTCCACATAAAGCCAGACACTCTAAAGCTAATAGAAAAGAAACTGGGGAAGATCCTTGAGGACATCGGTACAGGGAGAAAATTTCTGAACAGAACACCAATAGCGTATGCTCTAAGATCAAAAATTGACAAATGGGACCTCATAAAATTACAAAGTTTCTGTAAGGCAAAGGACACCATCAAAAGGACAAATCGGCAACCAACAAATTGGGAAAAGATCTTCACCAATCCTACATCAGATAGAGGGCTAATATCCAATATATAAAAAGAACTCAAGAAGTTAGACTCCAGAAAAACCAAACAACCCTATTAAAAAAATGGGGTACAGAGTTAAACAAAGAATTCTCACCTGAAGAGCTTCGGATGGCGGAGAAGCATCTTAAAAAATGCTCAACTTCATTAGTCATTAAGGAAATGCAAATCAAAACAACCCTGAGATTTCTCCTTTGCTGCTTTTAATACTGTAGAATTCTTTGATCTGTAGAATTTTGTGTTTTGACTATTATGTGGCAGGAGAATTTTTCTTCAGGTCCAGTCTAGTAGTATTCTATTCTTCTTGTATGTTTATAAGCATCTATTTCTTTAGATTGGAAAGGTTTCTTCTATGGTTTTGTTGAAAATATTTTCTGGTCCTTGGAGCTGAGACTCTTAACCTTCTTCCATTCCTGTTATTCTTAGGTTAGGTCATTTCATGTTATCTCATATTTCCTGGATATTTTCTGTCAGGACTTTTTTTTCATTTTTTATTGATTAATGTCAAGAAGTTTTTAGATTTAACATTTTCTTTGACCCATGTATGAATTTCTTCTAATGTATCTTCTCTGACTGATACTTTTTCATCCGTCTCTTGTATTGTATTGCTGATGCTTGCAACTCTTGTCCCTGTTTTCCTTCTCCAAGATTCCCTCAGTTTGTGTTTTATTTATTGCTTCTATTTCCATTTTCAGATCTTAAACAGTTTTATTTATTTACTTCACCTGTTTAATTGTTTTCATATATTTCTTTAAGGGATTTATTCATTTTCTCCTTTTTTTTTAATTTTTTTTATTCGATATAATTTATTTACATTTCAAATGATTTCCCCTTCCTCTACCCTTTTCAGTTTATTTTCCTGTACTTCATTAAGGGTTTATTCATTTCCTCTTTAAAGGCCTCTGTCATCTTTATAAGATGGAATTTAAGGTCATTTTCTTGTGCTTCAGTTGTTTTAAGATATCCAGGACTTGTTGTAGTAGGGCAACTGTGCTGTGAAAGTACAATATTGGCCTGGTTTTCATAGATTGCATTCTTTTGAGGATATTTAGCTCGCTGGATGGCTTTAGTCCCTCTATGTTCCTGTTTTGATGTGGGGGTGGGTAGGTACTAACCTCTATGATCCCGGTGTGTCAGTCCTCTGTGGGTATCCTGGGGCTCTATGATTCTAGATCAATAGCTCTGATGAAGATAGGTTAAAAGGTGGTGGGAGAATGGGGGTCCAGCAAGGATAGCAGACTGCTTAGGAAAGCTGGGGATGCCCCAGAGGAATAAGCAGGCAGGGAAAATGGGTGCAGGAAGGGCATCTAACTTGTCTGCTTAGGCATCCATAAGTGTGAGGAAGGTGGAAGGAGAGTTATCAGAGTAATGGAGGTCTAATGGGGGTAGTAGATGGCCCAGGGTAGCTAAGGGTGCCCCAGAGGACTCAGCAGGCAGGGAAGGGAGTCTAACCTGTATGCTTCTGAATCTGCAGTTCTGATGAAGGTGGGTAGAAAAGAAAGGTAGCAAGATAGAGGAATAAGAATTTTTTAAAGGGTTGTGACCCTAGAAGGCTAACCTGGTAGATGGCCACATACCCATGAACATACTGGCAGCACTAAATGAATTCATTATGCCAGAAGAGGAACAGAAGACACAACATCTTGAGTGAGGAGAAATTGGAGGAGGGGGAACAATAAACCTACATTATATGCATGTATGAAATTCTCAAAACAATAAAGAAGACTTCTGACTCACCATAAGCTCTTGCTCACACTCTCTGGAAACCACATGTCTAAACTAGCTCTCCAACATGCTCGCCCTGCTTTTCACACATCTGACTTGATTAGCAGGATACATGTATCAATACGTTATCGCACTGAATTTACAGACAGTACATATCCTTGCAGATTCCACTGTGACAGAGGGAGGATAGTTTATACGCCTCTAGGGAAAAACAGCGAAATATAATTCTGTACATAACTACAAATTTTCTGATTTTTCTTTCTGATGAGAAAAGGGAAATATCTACCAAGTCAGAGCACAGACTAGTGCTATAGGCCATATAGTTTTAGTTCTTGGAGGAGTACTGGCTCTGTTGTAGAAACTTCACTTGGCATGATTAGGTTCTTTCTGCTTTCTAAGGGCTTCATATCCTGCAGACATGAAAAATGGCACTCAATTCTTCCCCGTCTTTCCTCACTATGCACGTAAGCGTAATTTTATTCTTGTGGAGGTGTGTGTGTGTGGGGGGGGAACAGGATGACTTTCAAAAAGTCTTCTGTGGTATTTCCACTACAATAGCTATAGGCAAATGACTGACTTTTAGACCACTGTATCTAATACATGTCTATCTTGATTAGTATTGAAAGGCAACTTATTTACTCTCACATGTTTCTGTGACAATGTAGGCTCACTGTGAGCCTAGCTTCTGGGGCTGAGCACAGCTTGATTGTTGCCTCCTTCCTTCTGCCAAGCTAGCCACAGTGCTCTGGTGACACTTTAGGTCTCTTGTTATTTGCAGTTCATTTCCTTGAGTTGGATTTTTTGTGAACAAATAGCTATAGGTGCTTTGGATAACGGACAAAATTATTATTGTACCTCTTTGCCTTGATGCTGTAGGATCCTTGCTATTGGAGACTCCATTTTGTTTTAAAGAAGAGATTTAAGTTTACAAATCTGGCTCAGGTTCTGAAATCAGGCATCTTTCTTCATCATTTCAGCATGGGAGGCATCAAGCCCTCCCCACTTTTTTTTTTAGCACTAGTATACTCAGTGGATTGTTGTGTCTATTACATATTTGTCCTCATTTTTCCAACAGATTTCTCACTAGGAAAACACATGAGTCCCAAGCAACTTCAATCAATACCGCCTTTAGACAATTACAGGCGGTTTAGTGAAAAAAGAGATAGAAAACAGACTCAGTGATTGTGTCTGAGGCTGTGGTTTCACAGAGGCAAGTGTTAGATATCATTCCCAAAACCACCTTCAAGATCATCATTGAAAACAATCGTAGAAGGATTATATTGTACAATGAACAGCAAATGCATACGGGAGTAAAGAAACAGAAGAACACTAATGTAGTTGCAATGCCGTGGGAATTAACAACCAGAGAGTTTGACTGCACATTCAGTGGCAGTATCTTATGCCCTTTCAAACACTACATCTCAGGCAGTGCCAACTCAAGTGATAATCTTAGACCATAAGATAACAACAACAACAACAACAACAATAATAATAATAATAATAATAAAAACATGATTCAAGAAGTAAAGCTAGGGCACGGAGTGATGCTTACTCAGTAAAGTGCTCACTGTACAATCATGCAACCCTAATTTCATTATTCAGCACCCATGTAAAAACATTTGTGCAATACATACCTCTCATTGGGACACTGGGAAAATGGCCATCGGAAGAGGCCTGGGCATGCCAGCCACATAATTTAGTAAAAGCTAAAAGCTCCAGATTTAGTGAAATAACCTGTCTCTTCAAATAAGCAGGAAACAATTGAGGAAGATACTTGATGTCATATTCTGACCTCCCCATGGGACTGTGCTCAAACTCACATAAGTGCTCATACAGAGATACACACATAGAAAGAAAGAAAATAACAATAAACAATTGTGGTTGTGATAAAACGGCTAAGTTTGTCTCCCAGTCTCCACTGAACAGGACATTGTTGAGTCTATTATTCAATTTCTTGTGTGCAGTGTGGTATTAGCCTCTCTATACTGTACTGTCCATGGGAAGATTTATTTTTTACCTTTATCCTGAGACCATTACTAGTCCTTAAGTACAACCACATGTTTCTTTGACATAACCAGTGATGTTCTTCACTACTACTAATTCAGTCTATGCAGAATCAAAGTGCTAGGCAAACAGTATAAAGAGCAACAGCGGTGGAGAATAGAATCTTGTAAACTGTAAAGAGGAATTAGGGAGATCAAAAGGCACAAAGAGTGAGCTGGAACCTGGAATTACAAAGCAAAGTTGGAAGAGTGTGTTCAACATGGCATTCCTTAGAACGGAGTGCATTTGCCTTTTTAAGCATTTTATTTTGTGTGATGCTTTGGGTCTCTGTAGACACCTTTAGGAAATCTCATTTGCTGGACAGTTAGCCTGTTTCCTTAAGTTTGCAAGAATCTTGTTATACTTTAATGCTCTCCTAAAGCATATATTCTTGGCTGTGTATTGTCCCCAAATCCAATTAACACACTCCCAACTCAATTTATCAAGTATTTAATAGCAAGACTGGGTAGACTAAGATTGAAGGGGGATTCTGGGAGCACACATGTTGTCATTGGGTTACTAAAAATAACTTTAACTCATATTTTAACCCCCCTTAAGATTAGTGCAAAATCAAAACTATTATTGTAACAGCAATAATTATTGGCATCAGTACAGTGCACGTTTTTACAAAACTGGATCGCAGCCATCCTTTACTTATTTTTTCAATAACTCTCTGAAGGCAGCTAAGCATTACCAAACAAATTCTTGGTACAACATTGATCTGACTAGGGAAAATGAAAAAAAAAAAGAGATTTATCTTTGTAATACTGATAAGAAAACCTAAAATGGCTAAGGAGGCTTGTAAAATACTAACATTACACTTTTAGCTTAACTTTTAGTTTTTAGATTTTCCTATTAACCTTGACCCACAAGATCTCCAGGTTTTTCTTATCTCAACATATTCATCTTTTTTTTCTCATCTTCTAGAAACTGGTCGTTTCAAATAAGAAAAGACCAATTAATCATTTAAATCAATTAACCAATTGATCATTTAAGTTTCCTATCGATCAGCATCTATTCATGTAAAACAAACTGCACTGAGCTGTCATGTCCAGCCGATGCTCCCATGGCTTCCAGAAGTCACTGTGTCCTTTCATCCCATTAAGTGACTCTTCTGTTATTCTTTCTTGAGAGAATATTACCTATTACTCTTGGTAGAGACCACTTATCCCAGAGACCACATCAGGATATTCATATTTATTGTGCTTCGCTTGAATCTCTAGAATTCATATCCATTAAATAAACCAAAAAAGCACACATCATTATAATAACTAAGTCTACATTGTTCAGTCAGAGCACTTAATATCTCTCCTAAGAAGAAAGACTCAAGAAAACTTGTTTAGAAGACTTAAAGCCCTATGTATGTATCTATGCCCACATTTGTTAAAGATACCATGAGGCTTAAGTGATGGCTCAGTGGATAAAAGTATTCTCTGGACAAGAACTATCAACTTGAGTTATGATCCCCTAGAGCAAACACAAAAGCCCAAGGAAGTATCTCAAACGGATCTTTTATTCTAGTATGCCCCTACAGGGAGATGGGTGGTAGGGACAGGCATATCTCTAACCAGAGATACTGTCTCAAGCAAGGTAGAACATTATGGGCACCTGAAGGTTGTACACTAACCCACAGACCTATGTGCACCAGTACACACACAAGCAAGTACACCTAACCACATGCATTCATACATCAAACACACATTAAATAAATAGCTAACATAAAAGCAACATAAATTTCTATTTCCTACCATCATGGACTAACTATATTCTCAACCTGTGAAGCAAATAAACCTTCCTTCCTTAAGTTTTTCTCATCCAGGTATTTTAGCACAACACCAGGGAAAGACAAATGAAGTGTCTTTCTGAAAACAGCTGTGACCTTCCACTTCTAGACCTTGTTTATTGAGTAACCATCAGTGGACTCAGTGGTTTTCACAACAAACAGCAAAAACCTTGGAGGCTGCTAGACAAGGTTTGTGGTCTTCTTGAGTTGGGAGGCCTCTCCCTCCTGCAGGTGTCCCACTTCATAGAAGGATACAGACTGAGAAAACGCAATGTTCCAGATTTTGAAAATGTCTAGAAAATATGTGCATGTGTTGATGAATTCTAAGGCATAGGGTAAGGCTTTCTCCTCTGAGGATTTTATTTCTCATTTCTAACCTTAAAAAAGATATGTTTCAAGGCTTTTCTCAGGTTCTATGGAGATGAACTTATGTTTTCTGGAGGTTATATTATGATCTTTACCTGAAGTCTTTATGAGAGTAAATTCCTTTTCATTTTCCCTTTCAATTTTTTGTTTCTTTTGTTAGTATCTAAGGGGTCCATATTCTTTGTTTGTCCGATCAAAAATGGAAAAATTGCCAAGTAAAATTTGTCAACTATCTCCATTTATGTAAGGAGGTATAGTCCTTTATAACATGACCCAGATAAGAATCCTTTCAATGCAAAAGACAAGAGTCTAATTAGCACACCAAATACACTATGCAGAATGTTACTGTGCTTATTTCAATCAATTTGACAATAGACCAGAGTGCAAAGTGTAAACTAAATCTTATTATCATGTCTTAATTTAAGTCCCCTTTCCCCCACAGAGCAAGGCTATCATTTTATTAGCCAATATAAACCCAGAGATACAGGGATGGGTAAAAGAGAATAAGAAAGGAGAAAGGAAGTAGAAAAAAAAGAAAGGTAATGTTCTCTTCTTAGTATCATCGTTTACTTTGTATTACTGAGAACTGTGTCCAGTGCCTAAGCTAAACAACAGCTCTACCACTGACCTACATTTCTGGTACTGTTTTTCTGTATGCTCATTTTGAATTAATTGATTACATTTAATGAAAATATAATTCCTTCTCCTGCTTCAAACCCTCCTCTTCATTGGGCCCTTTTGATTATTCTCAAGGTCAGGGCCTCATATTCTTTATTGTTTATTCTTTCTTTTTCTCTCTCCCTTTCTCCCTTCCTCCGTCCCTTCCTCCCCTCTCCCTCTCAGTGTATGTTTACTATTGCTTATATGTATAATATTTCAAGACTAATTGATATTGAATTATCAATTAGGGGGCTCATCCTAGAAAGCTAATTCCCAGTCCCATCTCTCCCTTTCAACAGTCATTAGTTGCATGTAGGTTCTTTTTTATGTCCTAGGGTATGGATTCGTGAGAATTCCCTCTTCCACAGTACCATGCTTATTATTTTTGCCATTTGGCTCAGGTCTTTTATCCATTTTGTTGTGGTATCGTGAATTCTCTTTATTTTCTAGAAGACACATCTCAACACGATTCCTGAACCTCTAGCTCTCACATTCTTTCTTCCTCTTTCTGAGATGTTCCTGAGCCTGGTCTATGAGAAATGTGTTGTAAACATATCAACTGGGACTGGGCCCCTTCACTATCATGTTTTCTGAATTTTGGACAAGTATTAAGAGTGTCTCAGTTTCTCAGGCTGATATTTATATTATTCTACACCCTAGGTTTGCCTTATAGTTAGAATCATCCTGACACAGTCCAGATATTACTCACTTTTGATTGTTCAGCTTCCAACACATATCTGTATCCATAGCAATCTGTGTGTACCCAGTACTGATTGGCAATGATTTGTACACACAACATGTATACCTCATGGGGGGTGGGAAATATGTCCAGTGGGAAGTAGATTAAAGTTAGATAAAAGTTTTTCTGTCTTACTGCTGTTAGGTAACTATTGACAGTAATTTAACTATACATTTCAAAGAGGCAGAGGGCATTTGAAAATTTTGGTCAGAATTTGAAAAGAATTTGAGAAAAATAGATATGTTTCACCTGCTTGAAGAAGCTGATGCTATTCTCATTTATATGAATAATCTTTGTATTACTGTTTAATAGCTAGTAATAGGCTTTGATTTAAAAAGTTCAAAGCAATAGTAATAATTTTGATAGCATCAGGGCATACTATTTTTATCCTTGAAAGCAATAAAATGATTAACATTTTTCAAGTTTGATGAAATCAATAGACTTGAATTAGCATCAGATTTAAAGCCAATAGAGAACTTCCTGTCTTTTTCCTGCATTTACTCGGAAGCCTGTGCTCTTTGTGCAGATGCACGTACATGCACACACACACACACACACACACACACACATGCATGCACACACATGCATACACAGACACTGATGCACACACGCACATATATACACAGACACACACACACAGACACATACACGCATGCACACAGATACACACACACAGAGACACAGACACACACACACACACACACACACCTAAAAATGATATCTTCATAGTATGAATAGAAAGCATAGGAAATCATACCTGTAAAGTTTGTAAGAACAATGTATGCTATCTATTTGCAATGAGCCCTGACAAAGTTTCCAGCAAAATTGAATATCTCATATGTGCACAACAAGAAAATGATTTCATTCATAGATTCAATACGTCTCTGAATAGAAGGCTAAGATTAGAATCAGATAAAAGGCTGCAAAAACATTCTATTGAGACTCTGGACTCGCTTCACGGTGTGATCTTACTTAGACATTCTAGCTGGTTATTTTACTATTCAAAGCTAGCATGCAGTATACTTATCATATACTTACACTCAGTAGGTGACACTTAACCTCAATTCCCGTGTGTGTTTTTCAAGTAGTAAAGCATCTGGGAGTCAGGCATCACCGCTGCTTTCCCTTACTTGTAGTAATCACTTCAGTTCTTTGAAAGTTAGGCTTCTCTACCCCAAGGCTAGATATGATCTAATGGTTTGACCCCTATTCCTTTCAAAGATGAACAATACTCTTTTTTTAACATCCAGAATTATGACCTAATTTTATACAGAATTTGCAAACAACATGTCTAGAAGGAAAACCATACAGATTAATAGGTATGATAAGAGATTATTTCTGTCAATTTCTATACTGCCAATAGCATGACAGTGGTAAAGATCAGTGTGATGAAGATGGGGAGAGGTTGAAGGAGTAACAACCAGGTAAGTAGACCATTTACCTGAAATGCAGTACAGCAAGACTTTGTGCTCCTAATAGCATCATTGGGAAGGCAATGTGCTAAGTAGCACAAACAATCTTTCCTTTGGTTTTCTGAACAGTAAAATTTCTCTTCAGCCTTATTCTTGTACTTACATCAGATAAATGTTATATTCACAAACTTGTTTATTCCCTTTTGGCCTTATTTCCATTGGAATGGTGCTGGATGAAGGAAGATGTGTTGTTTGAGGGATAGAGGAAAATGATAGGGTAATTTGACAAAATTCAAGGATAATTAACTATGCAAGTAAATGGGACTCTGAGTAGGTGCCTCACATGAAGCAATTGCTTCTTTGTGTTCTGTTCTGCATGCTTATTCTTACTGGTTAATATTTCTAAATGGTTAGTGACTCTTGAAATTTCTCACTCAGAAACTTAGCAGATCTACCTGAGGAAAAGTTTGGTAGATGAGGAGGGAGGGATAAATAAAAATCAAAGTGTGATACACTTCAGAAAGAACAAAGTACCTGGCAAGGAATGAATGCTCTTTAGAGGTAGGGAGGGTTGGCTTCTAAAAGGTATCTTGTCTCCCCTTGTTTCAGTGAATTTCTGTGTTCAACGGGGCAGATAAAATGGTGTTGTTTTGAATATGATAAAAATGTTACATGTCGTAGCATTAGCATAGTTTCATTTTGTATTTCAAACACATATGTACAGCTCTTTAGTAAGTCACTTAGAAGGAAAATATTAACACTAATTCAACTCAAGATTGCCAAGTCGCTTGCTTCTATCTGATGTGCTTTGAAAGGATGTGTTTATATCTATTGTTGTCTAAAGGAATCTAATGAGGGAAGATTCCATTGAGGATTGTGTGTTAACTCCTACTTGTCATTCCATTTTTGTCTACAAGGGTTTGTTATGGTAATAATCTGAGAATTTAAAAATATGATAAAATGCCCAAATTAAGTAGAAAAATCTATGTCTAATGCAACAAAATTTAACAATGAATGAAGGATGCATTTTATAAGTCTTCGATGTTTGCAATTTTTGGTTTGCTTATTTCTCACTTAAATTTGTACTTTCCTGTTGTGAGTACTTGATTATATCTTAACAATTATTGTTTTCTGGGCACCAATAATGGGGCTGGTTAATTTTGCTATTGTTATAACTTTAAATGTAAATAACTGATATGCAGGATAACTGATATGTGACCCTAAAGGGGTCACAACCCATAGATTGAGAACCACTGAGTCTAGAGTTTAGATCATGATTTTTGGTTTTTGGCTTTCAATTTTTTATCAAAGAATTTTTGTTTCTTTGTTTGTTTTTTATTATATATTTGCTTTATTTACAGTTTCAAATGGTATCCTCTTATCTCATTACCCCTCCAAAAACCACCTATTGTTTGTTTGTTTAAATCAAATATCTTCGATTGTGTTGTACACGCTGATGTGTTTTATTTATATAGATTTCCTTGAACTTATAATGTCCACAAGATATTAATAAAATAGTCCTGAGGGTTTTTATTTACTACTTTAGTGTGTGTGTGTGTGCATGTGTGTGACATACACATGTATGTCTGCATTCTTGTTGACTCCCTTTTAAGAGGCCTTACACAAGTGTCTGAAGTAATGACAGAATAATGAAGCTACATTTGTTATCTCTTGATGATGTATCATCCTAAGACCTAAATTGAAAACCTGAAATTCTCTGTCCTTTATTTCTTCTATTTGTCTGTGGCTCTTAAAGAAGAACAAATACATATTAATTCCTAGGGGAACAAAGATTAGATTCAAAACATTTATTAAAATAAGTATATGAAAAATGAGGATAAAAATATATTGGTTCAACTTTTACCACCAATACCATTTATTATAGTTAATATCCCCCTGTATACTATAATTCTAACTTAAAACCTTAGGGGATCAAAGAAACTCATGAACATGATATGAAATGACTACCCAACTTCTCCACAACTGCACTGCCAAGAACCATGATGTCCTATTGCAAAGATCTGAAGGTTCTATCCACCATCATTCATAAATGTCTATGTATATGTCTACCTATATAAAGCTTCTTTCTTATCATCTGAAATGTGACATAAAACTTTAGAAATGTCCAATCCTTCTATTCATGTTCTTCCACTGTCATTCATAAGGTTTTGGTCTTGTGTGACTACAATAATGCACAATTTTGTAGTCTAATTTATGTTTTTATGGAATACAAGTGATAGTTATATATTGTTTGTCAGTGTGTTGCCTTCTTACTAAAAGTAAGATCTTGTCACTGGAGCCTCTAGAGTAAAATCCTGGGACCTCAAAGACTTCAAAATCAAGGCTCATTTACCTGTGTTCAACAAATCAATTAAGAAGGCAAAGTGAAAAGCAGAAACAGTGGGCTTGTAGCCACATTAGGAAAAGAAGAAAAATAAAGCAATCCAATGACATCCAAGTTCATCTTTACAGTACTGACCTGAGGGTTAGATTTAAAGAGAGGGCAATAGGTACGTATAAATAAACAGTCCTGGTCATCAAAATTCTCTTTTACAAGACACATTTTCAGAACTATGCATATGCTGGTCCAAGGAGACAAGTTCTGACTCCTTTGACTACAGCAGGACTTTGATTCTTTACTTCAGCAGTGTGAGATTCTTAAGGAAATCCAGATTCCTTGAGGTTGGTTATGTCAATAGTTCAATAACCAATGAAAAAGAAACCAATGAAAAAATGAAAAAGATGTCTCTCTTTAGGATATCTTTGCCCTGCTGGGGTAGGTACACTGTGATATAGTGAAGAGATAGTGTTTTTTATGTGACTATAGAACATACAGATGTTACTGTACAAAAAGGTAGCTTCCTAAGTTGGAAGCCATGGTGAGGGAGTCAGAATGGCTAAGATTAAAAATTCAGGAGACAGCAGGTGTTGGAGAGGGTGTGGAGAAAGAGGAACACTCCTCCACTGCTGGTGGGGTTGCAAACTGGTACAACCACTCTGGAAATCAGTCTGGCGGTTCCTCCGAAAACTGGGCGCCTCACTTCCAGAAGATCCTGCTATACCACTCCTGGGCATATACCCAGAGGATTCCCCACCATGTAATAAGGATACATGCTCTACTATGTTCATAGCAGCCCTATTTATAGTTGCCAGATGCTGGAAAGAACCCAGGTATCCCTCAACAGAAGAGTGGATGCAAAAAATGTGGTATATCTACACAATGGAGTACTATTCAGCCATTAGAAACAATGAATTCATGAAATTCTTAGGCAAATGGATGGAGCTAGAAAACATCATACTAAGTGAGGTAACCCAGACTCAAAAGGTGACTCATGGTATGCACTCACTAATAAGTGGATATTAACCTAGAAAACTGGAACATAATCCATACATCAAATGAGGTACAAGAAGAAAGGAGGAGTGGCCCCTGGTTCTGGAAAGACTCAGTGAAGAAGTATAAGGCAAAACCAGAACGGGGAAGTGGGAAGGGGTGGGTGGGAGGACAGGGGGAGAGAAGGGGGCTTACGGGACTTTCGGGGAGTGGGGGGCTAGAAAAGGGGAAATCATTTGAAATGTAAATAAAAAATATATCGAATAAAAAAAATTCTGATATTAAAAAAAAAAAGAATCATTAACACACACACCTGAAAGGCAAGGGCAGGAAAATGTAACAAATGTTAAATAAAGAGAGTGGTCAAAAGATGTAATTTCAAAAGCACAGAAGATGAATATAGAAGGTGGATATCCCTGAAGCCAAGTTGAGGCGATGAAGCATCCTTGAGCACAGTCATTGCAGGGCTACAAAAAGGAAACCTGATTTTTTTTTTTTATACTAAAGCAACTAGAAACCAGAGAGTATTTAGCGGGATATGACATCTGATTGGGGCAAAGAAACTATATGATAATTCATTGCAAGAGTTGTATGATGCTCTGAAAATCAATGTATTTCTCCTTTCCTTTAAGGAAACAAGTAAAAGGTGACTTAGCCCTTATCCCTCTGTTCTCCTTGCAAATAATTTATCACATAAGTTTAACTCGTACCCCTAAAAATTGCTCTTTAAAGAAAATATCATAGCTCATTAATTCATAAAATCCTGAAAGAATCCAAACACCCTTATAATAAAAGGGAATTTAATTATTTTATGCAAAGCATTGCCTTTTAGTTCAAATAGATAAGCTTTAATATTACTGTGATTTGTCAAAAAAGCATCCACGTAAAACTATTGAAATGAATAATATCCTAAGACAACTTTTATTTATTTTTCCTCATTTATCATGTCAAGTGTTAATACACATAATTAACATTTATAAAAGGCCATTCAAATTCATAGCAAAAAAAAAAAAAGGTCTTATTTTCCCTAGGAAGAACTTAACTTCATATAATTCAAATAAATCTCTCTGTGTCTTCTATCAAGTGGTTCACATTTGGCTCAATTTTATTGTCTGTACCTGGAGTGCAAGTAGATTCACATGTTAAAACAGCTATTATTATAACTACAAGCCTAAGAAATTAATGGTTTGCAGTATGGCTACTTAGTGTATTAAATATCCCTAGGCACAGACATTGCTGACTTAGTTTTGAGACAACAGACAAGTATGAACAGTGCCTGATATTTGGTAATAGGTCAAGAGTTCTTGAGACAACAATTAGTTGTGTAGCCATCAGACTCAAAGCAAGGCTTTCCTGAGATCCTACAGCTGACAAAAAGTCTCCCCAAAACATGAAATCTCCCTAGTTTTACTATCTCTGCCTGTAGATGGTCCATGTGACAGAATGTTCCAATTCAGCTGTGGAATGTAAATCCAGAGCCTTCTATGATTTCTGATTAATGATTTATAGTGGTTTGAAGACATGAGCTGGGCTTTTAAAAATTCACCCTGTCTATTCTATCATTAATATTTGTGACTATCACATTTTCACACAATCTAATGGGCCAACTTAGAGAAGCAAAGGGATATGATAAATTTAAAAAGAAAATGTGTGTAGCCTACCAAATCTTCCAAATCGTGTTTCTATTTTTGTGGGCTTGTCTTACGTTCCAAGTTCTTTAATCCATTTGCTTGTTTTAAGTATAATCATCTGAGTCTTCTGCTTTTGCAAAAGTTGGTCAAAGAAAGAGAAACTAACCTTGTCAGAAGAAAGCCCAACAAAGGGAAAGAAGTAGGGATTCTTTGAGTCTTTGGGGATTCAAGATGAAGTTTTATTAATCACTGGGAGTCAAAGCACATTTTTACAAAAACAGGGTGAAAAATAAGAAAAAATATAGACCACAAAAAGAGAGTGTCTTTCCTGTGTCTACTATTAAATGTCAGACCTTTGATTAATTATTGAGAATATACTTCCCGAAGCCACACTGTAAGCTTTTGAAAAATACATGCACAAGTACTGCTCTGTCTACTCCTGGAGTTTTGTTTTCTTGTTAACAAACTAAGAAAAAGGAAACAGAGCTGTGTCTGATAGATGTTTCAAAATGCTCATCCGGCCACTGAAGAATCTATCTTGCCTCGTTTCATAACTTTCATTCTTCTGTCAATATTACATTTTAATAACTGACCTCATTCTTAAGGACTTTAAAAAAATGAGCTATAACCAAACACATGTATTTTTTAGTAGAATCATAAAAGTCCAAGGAAGATAAAGAGAGAATTGTATTTTATTGATTTATGAAATTGATAATTATTTATTCCATGTTTACCACATGAATGTCAGAGAATACAGTTGTGACCAAGAAGAAGCTAATCATTTTAAGTACCCTATATTAAAATAAATGAAGAACATTATGGTTGCATACCATGGTATTTTTGTGGGACCCCCTAACAGCAGGAATGAGGGGTATCTTTGGCTCTTTTGACTCTTTTGCTAAAACTTTAAAGTGGTCACTGAACAATATAACTCCAATTTATAACAGGTGATCTTGAAGAAAATAAATCAGGAATATGTTATTTGTAAAGTGCTAAAACATACTTTTAATGAATTATTGGAACAATAATTCAGAGAAGGCAATTTCTCACTGAAGAAAAATGTCAAGAATAAAACATACAAAGAATGGAAGAGAAAGTCCCACTTCCTGAGGCTAGCACGTTTTAGTAGCATGAACAGGGGCTGTGATTGGGTAAGACGAAATTAGATTCTGCCATTGTTTCACAGTGAACAGCAGAACTGGGGGCTGTTTTCAGGTCATGCTCAGCCTCGAAGTTGTGGGGTTTTTTCCCTACCAGAATTGCAGAGGCTGTCTCCAAAGCCACTATTGGAGACATTAATGAGAAAAATATACAGAGTAGAGAACTGAGGACAGCTGACTTCCAGGCTAAGAGAAAGGATCTGTAGGGATCTATAGAATGGATCTGTGGTGGTCACAAGAAAATGTAATAAACAGGTTATGAAGGATCTGTGTGAGACAAGCTGGGTCTCTACCTATGTGAGGAAAAATGGAGAACATGAAATAATGTTTGGTATGCTCTGGTATTCTCAGCACTTGGGATGCCGAGCAGGAAGATGATGTTCAAGGCGTGTCTGAGCTACATAGGATGCTGCCTCAAATGAGTAGGAATCTGTAGTAATTCGGATGTGACAGTTTCCAAGTGTAAGACCGCCTTCCTTCAGCATCCAAATGTGGTAACTCAAATGTCAGTCACCTCAGTAACAGAATAATCGCTCCTCTCTTCCTGAGGGGACCTTTTTCTAAGTTGTGAAAAGAGGAAGAGTTTTCTCTCATCTGTTCCAGGATGAGGCTGTGTTCTGCCTCCTCGTTCCTTCCTTGGAGAACTGCTGCTTGCTGCTTTCAGGCTTCTATGTATTTTGCTATTGACAAGAAGTGTAAATCCAGATTGCGTCTCTCTTGTGTTCTTCGAATTGCCATCGACAAAAGCAAGTCTTACTGAGAGTGTTTAGAAAGAGTAGCAGAAGACTGTTTTCTTATCTCAGCATTTTACTCCCAAATCCTCAACATCTCCCTCTCTCTCGCTCTCTCTCTCTCTCTCTCTCTCTCTCTCTCTCTCTCTCTCTCTCTCTCTCTCACACACACACACACACACACACACACACATGGCCTGTCAGGAACCTGTGGCAAAGTCAAAATCTTCTATTATTTATATGTCAGCACAATATAATTTTTTCTCTAAAACCTCACCGTTCAGATCAAACGAGAAAGTACTTCAGTGAAGCAAGCAATCAAATTGTGATCTTCTTAGCATTCATAAATAAGCTATTCAAAGAACCAAAGGCATATGGATGAAATTTTCTCACTTTTAGAAATATTTTCACGCACTGTATTTCCTGATTTAGTATGATCTTATCTCTAAGCCCCCCCCCAAGTGATATAATGTAAAAGAAAGGCAACATTTGACATGATTTTTATTTTGTTTGCTTTTTCTCCAAAATATGCTCAAACACATCATGACGTCAATTTGGGGAGGCACAGATTTTTAGAATTGAGGCTAGCAAGACTTGAAACAGAAGTCGGGTTTTAGAAAATGGGCTCAGTGTCTTTTACAAAGTAAAGAATGACAAGGAAATATGAACGAGGTAGTGTACACACTGATACATTCAGTTCAGTTAACACACACAGAGGAAAAAACCCTTTTCCAGAGACCCTCATCTAGAGCCCCGCTGACATGAGGACTGTGCACTGAGGGAAGAGGGTATAAGTTCTACTTTCCACATGCATCCCATCCTCTTAGGACCAGAGATCTTTCCCCAGGCATGAAAACACACAGTTTCTTTCCAGGATATTCTAGACTGTCCACTAAAGGATGCTTAATTCCAACTGAGTGTAAGCAGGTTGATAACGCTGTTTTGGTTGACTATCCAAGAAGACAGGGGCAAACCAAAGCACTGAGTGGGGGAATCAGGATGTTTTTGTGTCAACTTTGGATCTGCCATTGCTGTGACATTTTGGCAATTTAATCTTCCATCTTCCAGAAGATGGACAGATCCAAGTGCTCTGATATGTAATTGAGTGGGGGCAGTCAAAGAATTTTTCACTTGTGTAACCATCAACATTTCTCAGAAATTATT
Source organism: Apodemus sylvaticus (assembly GCF_947179515.1). Lineage (NCBI taxonomy): Eukaryota > Metazoa > Chordata > Mammalia > Rodentia > Muridae > Apodemus > Apodemus sylvaticus. The sequence continues at coordinate 41,636,654 of NC_067489.1, forward strand.
TCAAAGGACCTTATTTATCTTGCAGATTTTCTGGCACCACTGAATTACCTATCTGTCCTCCTCTGTGTCAAAAAAGAATTTTGGTTTAATAAACTAAATTAATGACCTTAATCAGAAACATGCAAATTAGTTTTAACTGAGTGCTTCTAACAGTTGAGATATATTTGCTGTCTTTGGAGCGTGGATTTATAAAAACCACGATGAGCTTCTTTAACTACAGGATCCAGAGTTTTTCTCCATATTTTCTCTAAACACACAAGTGTCCTTTAAGTATTTTAGGAATTCTGCAGGAAAAGTACACCACACAAAGAACGAAGCAAGCAATCTCTTCAAGACCCTGTTCTTCATATACACTAAATGGTTTTAAAGTTTGTTCCCATCAAAATGAAAGAAGAATTATTAATGAACTCTTGAAAATACACATAAGGAGAAGCAAGCCCATGTTCGCATTTCTCATCTGGACTCAAAGAGAGATCATTTGGTCACAGCTTGCAGCCAGCCACTCACTACACCATGGAAAGAAATGACCTATTTCATTTTGGTGCTTCTCACTAAAGATAAAAATATATAAAAGTCTAAAAGGTGGTATCTATTTGAGTAAGTCTACAGAAAGAAATCGCTATAAATATAAAGGCATACGTGTGTGTTTGTGTATATATATGTGCTTACCATTATAAAACTGTATAAATATTATGAAAATGTTTTTCATAATCATGAATTTTATATAAAACTTTACATATTGAAATTGTATAAATGCTCTATAAAAGATTTCAGAGAAGAAATGTAATTTTTAAGTATAATCTTTAATTCTTAAAAATTTCATATGCTCATTTTCAGCCTCTGCACTTTCTGCTATCTCATTTCATATCCACTGCTCCTTCATTATTCTCCCAATTCATTCATACCTTCTGCCTAAGATGTGTGTGTGTATGTGTGTGTGTGTGTGTGTGTGTGTGTGTGTGTGTGTGTAATGCATATAATGGATATAAATGTGTGCAAACACACATTAAACATGCCTATGAAGTTCAGTCTGTTTATCCATCTCCTCTTGGGTATGGAGCCATCCACTGGAACAGGGGCCAACCATTACAAAATTAGTGAGTTTCCTTCTCCAGAAGCTATCGTCTTCCCATTACTTCTTGATTAGGGCAGATGTTGTGAACCTCTTACAACCCCATGCAAGAATTCTGACTGGCTTTATCCAGTGCAGGTCTTACAGAGATAATACAGGCGTCATGCACCTGTCATGTGCAAAAGATCCTGTTTTTCTCCAATTCCGCCCATCATCTGGATCTTAACAAAATCTCTGCTTCTTTTTCTGAGATGATTCCTAGACGTTGGGAAAAGAGAGGTGGTATAGTTGCCCGATTTGTGATTGAGCAGTCAACGGACATTCTTTCCACTTAGATGAGTTGTGAACTTCTGGTGGATTCGGATAGCTTTACTAATTTATGGGCAAAAAGACAAATTTAGAGGGCTGTTTGATGCTATGTCCATATAGAAGACTAAAAGGAGGAGATTCACCTCCAACCATAGGTTCTTAACCAGATTGACAACAATATGTTATGCATTTGTTTCTGTGGAGCTGCCTTATATCCAGTCACCCCCTGCATCTATTGTACCCATGGGCATACCTTGCCAAGAACAATGGGAAGGGAGGCTTAGGTGGAGAAATGGATGAGAGGATAGGGAGAGGAAAGAATGAGAGAAGGGACAACTAATGGTAAAGATGTTTTGAAAGCCATATGGAAACCTACAATTTTATAACTCCATAATTTCTGAGTCATATAACATAGTTTAATTGGAGTTATCCTTATATTTGGGGGGATAATATGCTTCCCAGGAGTCATATGCTGAAGAAAGTTCGGTGCTAGATATGAGATACCACTCAAGTTGTTGGTCAGAGATGTACAGAGACGATCCAAATGGTGCAGGCTACTGCCACTGATCTGGGTTTCCCATCAGAACATCCTGGTGAAACTCTATTGCTGAAGACAGCACTTACACTGGTCACAGAACAAAAAATAAATCGAGTCGGTACAGAAAGACATCAACAGCCTTATGCAGCTGTGTGGTAATGAGCAGACACCTGAAAAGAGAAATAACTAAGTTGTATATTTCACCAATATTACATATTTTTTAACACATGGGTTAAAGATAAGGATGACACCTGATTCTGCTTAATAATATTCTGAAAATAACAATTCAGATAGTGAGATAAAGCAGCGTCAGGTCCTAAGTTGATTGGAGTGCTGTCTCTGAAGTTCCTTCCTTGGCTTTGAATTCTCAGGGATTTAGCCAGGAGAGCAAGATGATAAGGAGCCCAAGCTGTTCTCCTTCAGGGACAGCTTGAGTGTAACTGCTGTTGAGCAAAGAAACAGTTGTTGCTACCCTTGGTAAAAGTCAGCAGTTTCGAGAGTTTTCTTTTGTCTTCTATTTGCTTTTGTTTGTTTGTTTGTTTTGTTTGTTTGTTATTGACTCACACTCACCCCAACCCAGTCACCCTCTAATGTAGGAAATGCCACTGTCTGCACTGTTTCTGAATGTCAGCCAAAAACTGAAAATGGAGAGACAGAAAGTAAAGAATGCATGGTGCGAATGACATAATGTGTATCTCAGCGCCCACCTAAGTACTAAATTGGAGAGTTGAGTGTGTAATGGTGGTTGCCATCTTTGAGAAAACATTCATTGATACATTTTTACATGTATACAATGAATTATTTTCAAATCCATTCCCTTTCCCCACCCCACTTCCCTAGGATGCCTTCATATCCTCTTTTTTTAATGACCCACTAAGTACAATTAGTGTTATATATATATATACAGGGGTGAGGCCACTCACTGGAGCAAAGTCAACCTACCAGTCTCCCTACTATCAATTGTCATTAACTCTCCTGAGTTTGTCATGGGAACTTCATAAGCTTCTCCCCCCTTTGATGCTGCAATTTAAGCTTGTGTAGGTACCCACAAATGCTTAAGAATTCATGAAGTATTTCACATCACCGCTATCCAAGTGTAGCAAACGTGGCACAGTTGAAGCAGTAGGAGTTAAAGTTTGAACTTTATGGAGTCAAAAAAGATGCTGCTGCTGGATAGAGTGGAGCCTAATTAAAGAGAACCTGAGAATCAAACAGAAGAGGCTTGGGATGATAATGTGGAAAATAAAGGAAGTTCAAATGGTTCTGACTAGAGGGAAATCCTCATACCAACCTGTAACACTGAAACCAGTTTTCCTGTAACAGTTTACCCGCACATGGGCCCATTGAAGTGTTTGTGTATTTGTATTTTACAAATACGTATTTAAGGAAAAAATATTAGGAACAGCCATACACAAAAAACTTAGCCTTCTTTAATGATCCTGTAATTTCTCAATTGGCGCTGTCGTGAAGATTTACCTCATTTTACCAGCGCATGGGCCCATTGATGTTTTTTGTTTATTTGTATTTTACAAATACGTATTTAAGGGAAAAATATTAGGAGCAGCCATACACAAAAAACTTAGCTTTCTTTAATGATCCTGTAATTTCTCAATTGGCGCTGTCATGAAGATTAACAACACAGACTCCAAAATTGTCTTTATTTTTTTTCCTTATTTCTTTTTTTTTCTTTTTTTTCCTGCTTTTTTTTATTTGATATAATTTATTTACATTTCAAATGATTTCCCTTTTCTAGCCCCCCCCACTCCCCGAAAGTCCCGTAAGCCCCCTTCTCTTCCCCTGTCCTCCCACCCACCCCTTCCCACTTCCCCATTCTGGTTTTGCCGAATACTGTTTCACTGAGTCTTTCCAGAACAAGGGGCCACTCCTCCTTTCTTCTTGTAACTCATTTGATGTGTGGATTATGTTTTGGGTATTCCAGTTTTCTAGGTTAATATCCACTTATTAGTGAGTGCATACCATGATTCACCTTTTGAGTCTGGGTTACCTCACTTAGTATGATATTCTCTAGCTCCATCCATTTGCCTAAGAATTTCATGGATTCATTGTTTCTAATGGCTGAATAGTACTCCATTGTGTAGATATACCACATTTTTTGCATCCACTCTTCTGTTGAGGGATACCTGGGTTCTTCCCAGCATCTGGCAATTATAAATAGGGCTGCTATGAACATAGTAGAACATGTATCCTTATTTCATGGTGGGGAGTCTTCTGGGTATATGCCCAGGAGTGGTATAGCAGGATCTTCTGGAAGTGAGGTGCCCAGTTTTCGGAGGAACCGCCAGACTGCTTTCCAGAGTGGTTGTACCAATTTGCAACCCCACCAGCAGTGGAGGAGTGTTCCTCTTTCTCCACACCCTCTCCAACACCTGCTGTCTCCTGAATTTTTTCAAACTATTCCACAAAATAGAAACAGAAGGAACACTACCCAATTCCTTCTACGAAGCCACAATTACACTGATACCGAAGCCACAAAAAGATCCAACAAAGAAAGAGAACTTCAGACCAATTTCCCTTATGAACATCGATGCAAAAATACTCAATAAAATTCTTGCCAACCGAATCCAAGAACACATCAAAACGATCATCCACCATGATCAAGTAGGCTTTATCCCGGGAATGCAGGGTTGGTTCAATATACGGAAATCCATCAATGCAATCCACTACATAAACAAACTCAAAGAACAAAACCACATGGTCATTTCATTGGATGCTGAAAAAGCATTTGACAAAATTCAGCATCCTTTCATGCTTAAAGTCTTGGAGAGAACAGGAATTCAAGGCCCATCCCTAAACATAGTAAAAGCAATATACAGCAAACCGGTAGCCAGCATCAAACTAAATGGAGAGAAACTTGAAGCAATCCCACTGAAATCAGGGACCAGACAAGGCTGCCCCCTTTCTCCTTATCTTTTCAATATTGTACTTGAGGTACTAGCTCGGGCAATTTGACAACATAAGGAGGTCAAAGGGATACAAATTGGAAAGGAAGAAGTCAAACTATCATTATTTGCAGACGACATGATCGTCTACCTAAGTGACCCAAAGAACTCCACTAGAGAGCTCCTACAGCTGATAAACAACTTCAGCAAAGTGGCAGGTTATAAAATCAACTCAAGCAAATCAGTGGCCTTCCTATACTCAAAGGATAAGCAGGCTGAGAAAGAAATTAGGGAAATGACCCCCTTCACAATAGCCACAAACAGTATAAAGTATCTTGGGGTGACTCTTACCAAACATGTGAAAGATCTGTATGACAAGAACTTCAAGACTCTGAAGAAGGAAATGGAAGAAGACCTCAAAAAATGGGAAAACCTCCCATGCTCATGGATCGGTAGAATCAATATAGTTAAAATGGCCATTTTGCCTAAAGCACTATACAGATTCAATGCAATACCCATCAAAATCCCAACTCAATTCTTCACAGAGTTAGAAAGAGCAATTATCAAATTCATCTGGAACAACAAGAAACCCAGGATAGCTAAAACTATTCTAAGCAACAAAAGAAAATCTGGGGGAATCAGTATCCCTGACCTCAAGCAATACTACAGAGCAATAGTGTTAAAAACTGCTTGGTATTGGTACAGTGACAGGCAGGAGGATCAATGGAACAGGATTGAAGATCCAGAAATGAACCCACACACCTATGGCCAATTGATCCTCGACAAAGAGGCTGAAAACATCCAATGGAAAAAAGATAGCCTTTTCAGCAAATGGTGCTGGTTCAACTGGAGGGCAGCATGCAGAAGAATGCGAATTGATCCATCCTTGTCTCCTTGTACTAAGCTCAAATCCAAATGGATCAAGGACCTCCACATAAAGCCAGACACTCCGAAGCTAATAGAAAAGAAACTGGGGAAGACCCTTGAGGACATCGGTACAGGGAGAAAGTTTCTGAACAGAACACCAATAGCGTATGCTCTAAGAGCAAGAATTGACAAATGGGACCTCATAAAATTACAAAGTTTCTGTAAGGCAAAGGACACCATCAAGAGGACAAATCGGCAACCAACAAATTGGGAAAAGATCTTCACCAATCCTACATCAGATAGAGGGCTAATATCCAATATATATAAAGAACTCAAGAAGTTAGACTCCAGAAAACCAAACAACCCTATTAAAAATGGGGTACAGAGTTAAACAAAGAATTCTCACCTGAAGAACTTCGGATGGCGGAGAAGCATCTTAAAAAATGCTCAACTTCATTAGTCATTAGGGAAATGCAAATCAAAACAAAATTGTCTTTAAATGCAGCCATTTACTAATTTTAAGATGGGCTGGTGAGATGGCTCAAGGGTTAAGAGCACTGACTGCTCCTCCGAAGGTCCTGAGTTCAAATCCCAGCAACCACATGGTGGCTCACAACCATCTATAATGAGATCTGAGGCCCTCTTCTGGTGTCTAAAGACAGCTACAGTGTACTTACATATAATAATAAATAAATCTTAGAAAAAAAAGAAGCCTACACTCTCAGTGAGGGGAGTGTGGGCATCTTAAAAAATACTAATTTTAAGACAAATGTTTGCTAGATTTATTTGTGTTTTCGTATATGGCAAAATGTCAAAATAGTCTTGATAATGTCTGTAATAATTAAAACACACACACATGCACACATGCACACGCAAATGCACACGCACAAACGCACACGCACGTATTCATTTGTGTTTAATCTCAGAAGTGGGATTACTGAATCTATGAGAGTCAATTATAGGCCAAGTCTGTTTGTTTGCCATGGTTGCTACACTAATTTGTATTCCCGCCATTGGTTAGAACAGCTCTACATATCTGCTCCAACATTTCTCACTTCTTTTATTATTAAAACCTAATCTCGTACATTTGCTCTCGCTGTGACTTTTACTTGTAATTACTATGAAGTGTTTCTTGTACCTGTTTCCACCCCCAAGTCTCCTTTTTCCATGTATGTGCTTTACCTTTCTGTTCTTATGCTCATTCTATTCCCTATGTAGGAACATGCTAGTTAAACAGATTGATGACTTAAATGTAAGCCTTGGAACCATAAACACTACTAGGACAAAACAGGGAGTGGGAGTCAATACAATGACATTGCTCTACAATGATGCTGCTAAAGAAGAATTATAAAACATATTCAATGAAAGCAAAGTAGACATGATGTGCATTCTTTGCCAGTTCTGCCCAGCAAAGGAAATAATGAAAGAAATGAAAAGACAATTAAGGAAGAGAAGAAATTGTATACAAATCATGCAATCAAAAGATGTTGAAATCCAGAATGCATAGGGAACACAAGCAACTTAATAATCAACAAACAAATTATCTGAAGAGAACTTTCTCAAATAAAGTCATCGCTTTACCTTGGATTCTGGTATATAACATCTGGAAAAAAAACATTTTCTTTTTTTTTCATTAATTAGTTTATTTATTCAAATTACGTTGTGACTGTAGCTCCCTCCCTCCTCTCTTCCAAGTCCCACCCTCCCACAACTCTCCCCTCATTCCCCCCTCCCCTTCTCCTTAGAGAAGGGCAAGCCCCTGTGGGTACCAATCCATCCTGGCAAGTCAGGACTTGCACATCCTCTTCCACTGAGGCTGGATTAAACGGTCCAGCTAGGGGAAGGGGATCCAAAGGCATGCAATGGAGTCTGAGTCAGAGACAGCCTCAGCTCCAAATGTTAGGGGATCCACATGAAGACCAAGTTGCACATCTGCTATAAATGTGTATGGGCCCTAGGTCCAGGCAATGCATGTTCTTTGGTTGGTGGTTCAGTCTCTGTGAGTCCCCATGGGTCCAGGTTAGTTGGCTATGTAGGTCTTCTTGTGGGGTCCTAATGGTACCCCAAAATCAGAAGGAGTTAATAAAAAAGCTTGGAAAAACATGTCACTCAGGCAAGCTTGTGCCAGGACTCCTGTTCCTGAGTAGAGGAGGCCACACAAAACAGAGGATGTGAGGATGAATGCAGGGTCATGAGGTACAGATGAAGAGGAAACACTAAATCCTTTGTGAGACCAGCAAGGAAAGGAACAGCATCCATTTTCTTCCATTTTCTGTGACATCTTCTTCACTTGCTAAAAGAGGATTTCAGGCAAACACATAAGAGAATTAACTTTCTAGAAATTTTGATTTAGATTTATACTAATACATTTCTTAAATGTTTTATAACAGCAAGATTGTCATCTTTTTCATAAAGGAATGGTTAAGAATAGCAATAATTAAAAGATATATTACAAAAATATATTCAAATACAATACACAGTATATATATTTTATTATATCACTATATATGTACATAAACTTTTTACACAGTTGTCTCACATTGTATGGTTTACTTTCATAATGAGATGATTAATATTCCCTGAATCACAATAAATACTAATGAGGATAATTTGTTTATTGCACTTTCTATTATTTTTGTGTTAGAGATGACAGCTCGAGTTCTGTTCTATATTCAGGACAAAAATATTTGAAATGGTTGAGATTATTTGGTACTTTAGTGCTCATTCTAAAAGGCATATTTAAAAATTAAAGGCCACTGATATGCAGAGCAAGAATAAAAATAGACTTTTCATTGTTAGTATGGAAAGTTTCTATAATTGAGTTTTAATTAAGCTATTTTAAATGGATATTTGAAAGCCTGAGTGGGTGTTTTAATCATGCACTAATACATGTAGCTGATGATGTCTTTTCTCCTATTGGATTGTCAGTGAATTTAAACTTTGATCAGACTTTCCACTGTCATTTCTTTATACCATTTTGTCTTGTCTTTTATCTCCAGAACAAGCATTGTGATGGCCTCTTCGATAAGACTGATGACTGAGAAAGAAATCCATGAAGCCATATTGTGGGGCCTCAAATGAAATCATTCTCCATTATGACTCTTCTCACATTAGGTCTACATTTTTCTAGGATACTAAATATTATTTATGGTTCAGAACACAGAAGATTGCCATATGATATCTGAGGCAAAAGAAATGTCTAAGAACTCAGATCCTTGTGTTTAACATATGATCTACAGAAAACACATCAGCAGAGAAAAATGAGCTAGTGAATTCCAAACATTCTGCTCTTCCACAGAAGTATAGTCCCTAAATGACCTCATCCTTCATTTTCTAGTGAGTATCTTATAGATCCACGCTTGTATGTACTCCAGATGTCTGAGGATGAGTTCTGGATGAACAAAGGAGATTCCCCAAAAATGCCGTAAGCCCTGATTTCATAAGAGTGTCCTTTTCTAGGAACATTTGCATGGCTAGCCTATAAACTGGACCTCTGTCTCTAAACTATGTTTAAGAAAAATGTGGTAGACTTCAGTTTCTCACGACTGCCTCTTGCAACCAGAAGTAGCTGTAGCGAATCTCCACTGTACTTGCTTATTTTATCCCAAGGCTTCTTGTATTGCTCCTAGTTCCACTACAAAAGTGATAAATCTTGCACAACTGGCTTCTCCTTATGGCTTGACTATAGCATCACTTACCTCACATTCACGATGTCCAACACTGGAGACCATTCAAGGAAAACCAGAACATCTATGAGTTGGAAATATATCTATATTGCCATTCACTGGTGTCTTAAAATACTGAAATAGACAGGAAAAGAGCATGGTTGTAGTCCTCTTCACTGGTCAAATTAGTTTCCTCAGGGTAGCACAATCATGTGATCATACCTAGATACTACATTGGCATTCTGATAAAAATATACTATTGGCAGGAGTCTATTAGATATATAGCTTCCAAACATAAGAAGAATGTGTGTGATATCATTAATCAAACTTCAGACTCCAGCATGTTATTCCAACAGAAAAAATATATGGTGTTACTTGGTATGATAGAGTTGTTAAGGGGAATAATCCAAAGTCATTCTACCCAAGGCCTAATTATGTTTTTATTTGGTGCACGTGACACTGGTCAAATCTCTAATGCTTGACCAAGTCTCAGTTTCCTAGATATTATATATGATATTCCTGATTTATTGACAAAAGACAGCAAGTGTTTTATGAGGTATGGTCTTGGAAAGCACCCAGGAAATCCTACTTTTTAGTATTATTGATTATAGAGTCAAATGATTCTTATCACATGTGTTGGCATGAGTCACTACCAGTAAGTAACTTTGATACAGTTAATTGCAAGGAAAATGCATGCTATTAAGATAAGCATAGTTGTGTTATCATTAGAATAGGTAAGTCTAAAAATATATTCTGTATATACATGTCACATGGAAGAGTAAGAGTATAACTGAAAACACATCTGTACAGTGGCATTCAGTAAATTTTTAATGTCTGAACATTTCAAACATTCTTTCTTATGCTTCTTCTTTACTAATTCTACAAAGGACCTCTGTAGGCTTTATCTTTTGAGTTTTAATTTCCAACTTCCTACATGTGCCAAATCTGTAATGATTAACCTATCAGCGTTGTCTTACTTGCTTTCTTCTTATGTCTTCTTTGGCTTGTGAAAGTTAGTATCTCCATTTACTCCAAACAAATGTTTCATCATGCTTATGAACATGTCCTGCACAATCTATATTAACATAAGACAATGTTTTGGACTGGCAAGATGAGTCAATAGAAAAAAGTGCTTGCTACTGAGACCTGACACACTTCTGGGCCTGTCCTGCAATTGCACCCTCCACAGACATGCCATGGCACACATAAGTCCATATAGGCACACTCCACTGCACATACACACACACACACACACACACACACACACACACACACACACACACACCAATAAAATGAGGCCAGGTTTAGCTCAATCATTGAAAATCCGTTTAATACTATTACAAAGTCCAGAGTAAACAAAAGTATATATGGCAGATTTAGAGTTCAGAAACATAAATTACTCAACATAAGTGACCACTCAAAAACAAAATTACGTTCCTAAATTAATTAATTTGTCAAGGATTTAAGTTAGTCATGACTGATGTCAGAAAGTGTCTTGAAGAATGTAATTGTATCAGTTACTTAAGGTTTAACATGGGTTTGACAGTCACACACTGATAGACAGATGTCTCTCTATTCTTGATCAAACCAGGGATCAGAGACTGTGTCATAGATCAATGAGAGCATGATTGCTCAGTGTGCATAAGACCTTGGGTGTGGTGTCCACCATTACAAACAGTCACAAATGAACAACAGATTACAGGTTCTTTATGAGGGTAACAGATACTTCATGGCCATTTTTTTGTGTCCATCTTCAAGGATTCACATTGTCTCCCTAGCCTAGACTTTTTCCCCTAATTTGCATAATATACTATCGGTTTGACTCTAAATTACATCTGTTAAGAATCAATTTACTCACACAATATCATACATATACAAATTTTAATTTTCTTTGCTCACCTTAGTTATGTCAGAATAATTTCCTTCTACAAATAAATACACAAGAACTAAGGAGGTAGGTCCATTGGTAAAGTGTTTGCCTCACTAATAGGACCTGAATTTCAGTCTCCAGAAACCATGTGAAAGAATGACATCCAAGATTTTTGTCTGGTCTCTATATACAAGTATACATACACAAACACAAAAACTACTATTACATACATATATAATTACAAAATGGATATAATGTATATAATATAATTATATATTTGTGATAATGTCTTCAGGCTTAAAACCAGTAGACTGGGTGGTTTAAACAAACAATTTATCTTACATATATGGAGGTAGGAATTTCCAGACAAATGTTCAGTGGTAAGATTAGTAGGAGTCCTCTTCTTGGTTTCCAGATGAAGCTCTTTGCTATGGCATTTGTGTTCTGTCCTTTGCATATGCATATGGAAACAATAAAACACAACTCTCTTTTCCTCTCTTGTAAGACCAATGATCTTAAAAGATTAAGATTGACTTATAGCTTCACTTAATCTTAATAACTTAATAGTTTAATGCCACAGTTTTCAATCCCATTATATTGGAGACTAGAGCTTTATCATATAGATTTTGGAAATATGTAACCCCATAGCATCTGACAAATCCACTACTTATTGATTATATATTATTTTAGTATACATAAAATACATTAATTTATGATAATCAATAATTATGTATTTCTTCTTACTTTTAATGTCCCCAGCAGACATTCACTCTTTTGCTTCTAAATCTATCTCAGTAAGCATATGAACATTTTTGAAATTGTGTTTTTCTTCTGGCTGGTTTAGTTTCCACCTATTACCTCAGCAGCCATTATATGACCCCATGATATTTGACTGCCAATCCATTTCTTAGCTGTGTGTGCCTGTTCTATTTTGTGAAGTGAATGTGTTGTATTTTTGCTATTCAGTCTTCTACAGCATCTAAATTTCACACTAAGATTCCTAAACCTGTTTTCTTTTTTTCACTCCTTTGAGACAAAGAAGCTGTGGCATGGTGTTCTGCGCTTTTCATGTCTATTCATGTGCATTTCCACTGTGCTCTGAAATAGAGCTTCACATGCCTTGGAATGGTGGCAATTCCTCAGGGGAGAAGAGAACATTTGTTTCCATCAAGTATGGTAATAATTTTCTCCTTTCTCCCAGTTTTTCTTTGATTATTTGTTTGTTTTTTATTTTACCAGTGTATCACTTCTGCTATGTGTATCTCTTCACTATGTCTACACATTCTTCCCCCTACTCACCCTCAGTCAAGATGCTTTTGGCTTTTTCACCCCATTTTCACCATGTAGTGACCTATTTCCAGAAAAATGCTATCATTGTTCTTAGAGCCCAAAGACCAGTTAATAATGTCTATATGGAAAGTCTCCTTGACCCCAATATAGCTGAGTATGTTATCCTAAATGTAGGCTGCAAGGTTTAGTAAACTTTGAAAGATTTCTCAATAAAAGTTACTGTAAACTTTTCTGTAGTAAAGCAGGCCATCATTGTAATACCAGACCACTAAAATTTCTGGTTAAATTATGGTGTAGATCAAAGATGTGAAGCAAGCTTAAGCCAAACAGCAAGTGTAGCTGGTTGAACAGTGTGTGGGCACCTTAATCAACAATATTGAAAAGAATGAGAGACCACTGGCTAACTTTCAGAATATTCTGGGTTTATTTAAAAATTTTGGGTTTTTTGTTTTTGTTTTTGTTTTGTTTTGTTTTTTGTTTTGTTTTGCTTGTTTTTTCAAGACAGGGCTTCTCTGTGTATCCCTGGCTGTCCTGGAACTCACTGTGTAGACCAGGGTGGCCTCAAACTCAGAAATCTGCCTGCCTCTGCCTCCCAAGAGCTGGGATTAAAGCCGGGCGCCACCACTGCCCAGCTTATTTAAAATAATTTGATAAGAGTCTGACTTTCTTTTCTAAAGGGTCACTTGCCTGATCACTCCACTGTAGTTGACGTGACTCATGACAGAGGGTCCTGAACTGTGCCACAATGTTGATTTCTTCTTGAATTTAGAATTAAGCCTGAGTGGGGTTAGTCATTCTCTGTTTTCTTTTGACTTACAAGATCCCTGAGTTTCTAGGCCTAAGGCTTAAGAGAAACTAGCCTAAGTGATAATACTAGGCAGACACAAATAGAAGGAGGATATGTGTGACCCAGAAGGGGAAGGGGAATGAAGGAAAGTTTACTTTTAAGGGATCCCTAACTGATATTTCTAATGTTTGTTTTTTGTGAGACCCAACTGCAATTTCTTCACTTACATTCCATGGGCTAGCAGGATTGGACAGTGGGATTCAAAGTGATCTCCCCAAAATACATCGAACAAGAACCATAGAATATGACTTTTATTTGAAATAGAGCCTTTGTCTCTGCAAATGTAATGAAAGCAAAGACGGAAGAGCACAGTAAGGGCAAGAAGAAGGAGAGAAGACTGGGAAGAGAGCAAAAGGAAGCTTGGACAAGCTGAGGACTGCGGCTTGTCTAAGGATGTACAATCATCCACATAGCCTAAAAGATTACAATTCTTGTCTAGGATAGCAAGAGGCAACATGGCCCTGAGATTTTAGACACCTGCCTCATAGAACTGTGAGATGATAAACTGGTTGTTCTTTTAATCTACCTACTTTGTAGTGACTTGTTATAACAGCCCCAGGAAACAAAAAGTGCTTCCCAAGTCTAATCAGCTGTTCTTGCTTGAACTAGCATAAGCAATGTTCAGTTTTCCTAATAAAATGCATTTCACTGAGGGATTATTTATAATAATCCCTCTTAAAACAATAGTGTTGTTTTAATGAAACAACTTAATAATCAATGTATTTAATTTAAGAAAATTAAATGTATTGTTCTGATAAATGTGAAAATATTTAATAAAGTAAAATCTTAGTAGGTAGATAATATACAGTTGTGCAATAACCTCCTACAGGTGTATGTATGGTTGTTTGCCATAAATTCACTATTCAAACTGAAGAGTTGCCTACTATCCCCAAAAGGAAAGATTCTTATATAAAGTTACTATTTTGAAGCTTTATTTTTTTAAAAAAGTAAAAAGATCTATGTTAGGTAGATTTCTTTTATTTATTTATTTATTTATTTATTTATTTATTTATACTCCAGATTTTCTTCCCCCACCTCCAGGCCCCTCCCCTGACTGCTCCACATCCCATACCTCCTCCTCCTCAAACCCCTGTCTCCATGAAGATGTCCCCACCACCTACCACCCACCCAACCAGACCTTTAAACTCCCTGGGGCCCCTAGTCTCTTGAGGCTTAGGTACATCTTCTCTGACTGAACCCAGACTCAGAAGTCCTCTTATCTGTATGTGTTGGGGGCCTCATATCAGGTGTCTGAGAGATCTCGGGAGTCCAGGTTAATTGAGACTGCTGGTTCTCCTACAGGGTGGTCCTTCTCCTCAGCTTCTTCCAGCTTCTCCCTAATTCAACCACAGGGGTCAGCAGCTTCTATCCATTGGTTGAGTGCAAATATCTGCATCTGACTCTTTCAGCTGCTTGTTGGGTCTTTCAGAGGGTAGCCATGCTAGATCCCTTCTTGTGAGCATTCCACAGACTCAGTAATAGTGTTAGGCATTGAAGCCTCCCCTTGAGCTGGATCCCACTTTGGGCCTGTTGCTGGGCCTTCTTTTCCCCAGGCCCCTCTCCATTTTCAACCCTGCAGTTCTTTCAGACATGAACAATTATGGGTCAGAGTTTTGACTGTGAGATGGCAACCCCCTCCCTCACATGATGCCCTGTCCTCCTGCTGGAGGTAGGTTCTATAAGTTTTCTCTCCCTACTCTAGGACATTTCATCTAAGGTCCCTCCCGTTGAGTCCTGAGAGTCTATTGCCTCCCAGGTCTCTGGTGCATTCTGGAGGGTCTCTCAACCTCCTAACTCCCTAGGTTTCCTGTTTCCATTGTTTCTGCTGGCCCTCAGGGCTTCAGTCCTTTTCCTTCACCCAATACCAGAGCAGGTTCCCTTCATCTCCCCCACTCCTGGCCCACACACTCTACATCCACTTTCTGTCCTCTTTCTGTCCCTTCCTACTTGTGATTGCTTTCTTCTCCTTCCAAGTGAGACTGTGGAGTCCTCACTTGGCCACTTCAGCTGTGACAAAACATTTCAGAAAGCTAGAAAGGTGACAGGTTTGCTTTAGTTCATGGTTTCAGAAAGCTCAGCCCACAGTCAATGGCTGTGATTGCTTTCTTCTCCTTCCCAACTGAGACTGTGGAGTCCTCACTTGGCCACTTCAGCTGTGACAAAACATTTCAGAAAGCTGGAAAGGTGATGGGTTTGCTTTAGTTCATGGTTTCAGAAAGCTCAGCCCACAGTCAATGGCTCCATTGTTTTTAGTCTCTAGTAAGACAGAATATGATGGAGGAGAAGCATACAGTGGGAAAAACAAAATCTGTTTAGCTCACTACAACTGAACAGCAGGGAGAGAGAGATGGAAAAGGAGAGAGAGACAGAGACACAGTAAAGTCGGAATATCCTGTCCAAATCATGTCCACTGATGATCTAACATCCTCTCAGCAAGCTCCACCTCTTAGAGGGTCTAACATTTCTGATTATTGCCAGACTGCCAATCGAACTCTTAATATATGAATCCTTTTGGAAACATTTAAAATCCAAATCATTAGATTCATCCACAGTAAGGAAAATTACTTTTTCAAAATGTATAAGACCATATAGAGCAGAAATCTATAGAATGCTAAGAGCAAATGCCACAAGACACCAAAAAGCATTCTAGCAAGAGAAGTGTAAGCTGGAATCACCACACAGTCTCTTACTAAGCAGCAGTCTTTTGGTATTTTTACATACACTAAGAGATTTTTGCCTTCCCATGAAGGGAATAAAATAGGCCTAGAAATAGATTAAATATGAGAGTAGGAAATCTTTAGGTCCAACTCTGTTTACAGGCAAAAGCAAAGGCTCAGAAAGGGGATGTGAATTCCTACAGCTTCTCAGTAGATAAGGAATGTCTACCATGTATAAGTTCAGGAATAAGAAATAGTACTTGGTTACTTTAGAACCCACAGCCATGCAGAAGAGATGCATGGGTGAAGAAATCCAAGCAGCAGCAAAAACAAAACACTACAAGACTTTAAAATGTAGCATTGTGGTTACTGAATAAAATTCTGAATTCTGCCCTCCGTTACATCTCCCCAATCCCAAAGTGGATAAGACAGAGAAGTTCATATTTCTTCTGAAGGGTGTGTTGTCTGTTCAATAAAGTCAGAATAATCGGAAAATGAGCCCCAACCCTGTCCTTGTCTGTATCTTTCAGCTGAGTTTTTATATCTGAGCAATGCCAAACATCCACAAGTAAATTAATTCAAACAAAAATAATATGGAGCTTATGTAAAGTTCAAGGCATTTCTTGGTCAGCTGGGTCACTGATTCCATTTTCAGAATGCTGATAATGAAATTCATGTATTTAAGCATTTAAAAAAATAATAAATGAAACCTTGTCTTTATTTTTTTCTTCTCTATGGCATTTCTAAAGGGTGTAGGCATTTGGCTCTAATTTTATTTTCACTTCACTGCTTTGACAACTGAGCTGGATAGCTTGGCATTAACGAGAAAGCACTGTGAGCAGCTGAAATATAGTTTTCCTTTGTTTAGGGAAGCTTACAAACTCGGTTCCTTACTACCCGGCTATCCCTTTTGGTTGCATTGACAGGAAAGGTCATGCAGTATTGTGAAATGAGGTAAATTTAAAAGGAGAAGGGGTATAATTATCTGGTTACAGAGTCCAGTGGTGTAGAGACAGATGGGCAGGATAGATCTAAAGAATTTTTCCTACTTCCTCGCACTAGCCCAGAAATGGCAGTGAGCTGACACTCTTGGTTTAATAATTCTTGCTATTAAAAGTGAAAACCGTCTTTCCTCGTAAGCATGGACATTATGTTTTCTGTACTTTTGGTAACAGATTACTTCTAATAACCTCTCCAATCTGGAATGAATGTTCACATTATCTAAGAATGTGTTCCTCCATGCCAGACAATGATTTTTATCAGCTTTCTGACTACTGCTATGTCTGGAATGTGTCCCTCCAAATCACATCTTGGAACTTCATCACCAATTGGTTAGTGTCAGGAGGTAGACCATTTGGAGGACATGAAGTCAGGAGATCATTAGTCCATGCATGGGAGTGATGCCTACATAATAGAAGCCAAGACTGGAAAGAGCACTGTCTGTGGTATTTTCTTAAAGCAGCAGAGGAAGACAGATGATGCTTGCTCGGGCCACTAAGTCAGAAAGTCAGTTGGAACAAATCACTGCCTACCTCCAGTCTCTTTGCAAACAATTTTTAGGTGAGATTTTTTAGGTTACCAGGCAAGCAAAGGCTCCTTCCTACCTCCTGCGGCTGCGTCTAAGCTTGTTGGCATTTCTCACAGAGAAACAGCCACCTAGACTGAAATCCTTGACTTCTTGCAATAAAGTGTTGAATGTTGGCAAAAATCTTGACTTATATATGGGGAAATAAATAGGATTTTTGAGGAATTTAAAGTCCAAGAAGAACCTATTATATGGTTATGTTTATAATCGTTTGAAAAACGGCACATCAACTTTTTGTGTTTACGGGAAAATAAAGAAGAAATGGATCTGAGAGAGGGGAGGGGAGGGGCGGACTTGGAAGAGTGGGGGGAGAGGAAACTTCAGTCGTGATGTAATGCATAAGAGAAGGATAAGAGAAAAAAATTAGAAGGCGGAGCATCATATATCTCCCAGAAGCATCTTTACATGCTGAGCCCATAAACTGTGAATGAGTTATAATTGTGTTGGAAAAAAGATACTGAACATGTTAAATATCTTTCCCTTAAAATAAGCAGATATCAAAGTGAATTAAAGTTGACATAACCTTTCCTTTTGCTACAAGACCTCATCAGAGCTGTATGACAGCTATGGAGGCTGTGGCTGCAGGTGCCACTCAAATGGGCACAAACAAATGATGTGGACGGTTTTCCCTGGTGATCAGTGCAAGGGCCACACCAAGACCTTGAGTGTAAATTGCCAAACGGGCCTACATGGGAGACCCCTGTCCTTTTAACTTAAACTTCTCAATTGCTACAAAGTGTCCCAAACATCCTCAGAAACAGAAAATACACCTATAAATACTGGAATCAGGGACCTTGAGGCTGATTATTATTTATCTCCAGGAGCTCAGTATATTCTGCTTTAATTAGTATTAATCAACATTTAGGCCCCCGCTTGACCTATTAGCATAAGAATGTATTTATCTCTATTATTTATCTCATTTCTCCATCATTCTGTGATGCCTATCTGAGTACAATGGGAGGGTTCTATTAAAATGTAAAATTGGCTTCAGAAATGTCAAACAATATTATGGAAATAGTGAAATGAGAGAGAGATGTCGTCTGTGGCCACCTCTCTATCTCCCTTTCTATGCACCAAATGCTAGTTATTTTTTCATTTAGAGTGCTTTTATGGTGATACGGAAATGTCAGTATTTAAAATACCCTCCCATACACAAACATATCAATTTGGGACAGAGGTAAAAGAGGCAATCGACTGAGCTGTCAGATTGCTGAATTCAGTCTGTGTTTAGCATCGTCTCAATTTCAAACTAAGGAAGGGTTGCATGCTGTATATCGTGATTATATTCAGTATCATCCAATATAAATTCATTCCGATGGTATAAAAAGATAAATGAAAAAGAAGCCAAAACTAAATTATAGCAACAGTGTAAAAAGATACTGTTTTTATCAAACAAGGAACATGAGCAGGCATAGGTTACATTTCAAATATAACGAGAAAATAATGAAAAATAAATGAACAAAACCTCTTGGTACTAAAGAAATATGGAGTCTTTGCATTTGTAACTAACTTTAGGGCAATGGGTACATTTCTCAGCATTAGGGTATTTTGTTGCTTACTATGGAAACAAGGGACTAAGTATGGCAATTTCCAACGTATTCTGTATCTAAATTTCTATGAGGTCACACACATTCAAATTGAAAAATATTAGTGGATGGTCAAAGACATGTATATGCTTTTTTTTTCTTTTTTTTCCTTCGATATAATTTATTTACATTTCAAATGATTTCCCCTTTTCTAGCCCCCCACTCCCCGAAAGTCCCGTAAGTCCCCTTCTCTTCCCCTGTCCTCCCACCCACCCCTTCCCACTTCCCCGTTCTGGTTTTGCCGAATACTGTTTCACTGAGTCTTTCCAGAACCAGGGGCCACTCCTCTTTTCTTCTTGTACCTCATTTGATGTGTGGATTATGTTTTGGGTATTCCAGTTTTCTAGGTTAATATCCACTTATTAGTGAGTGCATACCATGATTCACCTTTTGAGTCTGGGTTACCTCACTTAGTATGATGTTCTCTAGCTCCACCCATTTGCCTAAGAATTTCATGAATTCATTGTTTCTAATGGCTGAATAGTACTCCATTGTGTAGATATACCATATGCAAACTTTACCGATCACAAAAAGAAATGGGTAGCATTTCTTTTTCAAGGCTACCTATGTTTACACGTGATATGCTACTTCTAATTCCCAGATTTATTTTCATGCGTGTCTCATCTTTTCTGATATGTCACCAGAAATTTATAGCAATTGCATTATTAAATATCTACTCAGTGGGAAAATTAAGACGTAGAAAAGTTACAGACTCAAAAGTACATGGCCTGATTTGTCTCCAGCTTAATTCAAATACAGTATTTATTCTTTCAAGCAAAGCAGCTGATCCAAAGCAAAAGAAGTAAAACTGACTTTTAAATGAAACATTTCAGATATATTAGTGCCTCAAAATAAGCTTCCACAAACCTGCAAAGTAGAAAATAGGGGGGAAAGAAGGGGGAGCAGAGCTGGAAAGACTGAAAAACATTACATTGTAAAAAAATCTCTTCTTTTTTAAAAGGGGAACTAACTAGATACCCCAGAGCTCCCAGGGATTAAACCACCAACCAAAGAGTACACATGGAGGGACCCATGGCTCCAGCTGCATATGTAGCAGAAGACGGCCATTTCAGACATCAATGAGAGTAGAGGACATAAGGGAATGCAAGTCAGGAAAGTAAGGGGGGGGGGTTGGTGAGGAGGGGGAGGGGAGATGGGATAGTGGATTTTCTGAAGGGTAATAAGGAAAGCGGATACCATCTGAAATGTAAATAAAGCAAATATCTAATAAAATAAATATAAAGAAACAAAGAAAGAAAAAAGAAAAAAAGAAAAGCCTGTGGCTATTCAAACCAAGGTATTATATATTCTAACTAGGTTTGCCAATTCTGCCAATGTTCAAATGTTATGCATTGTTGTGGTTTGAATCAGATAGTTCTCATAGGTTCATGCTGGCTCCCCCAGTGTGTGGCACCAATTTGAAGGTCATGGAGCCTTTAAGAAGGTGACCCTGAGTATTGGAAGTTGTACACAGAGACAGGTCTTTGGGAATCATGCTTGCCTTTAATCTCAGTCTGCCTTCTCCTTCCTGGAAGCTACCATGTGACGTCTCCACACTGTACATTCCCACTGCTCGGGTTTGGAATTCTATAGTATGCCTTCTGTATTATGATGGGCTGGAACTGTGAGCCAAGGTAAATCAGGGGGACTTATTTTGCACCTAAGTCGCACCAGTTAGATCTCTTATCACATTTCATCTTTATACCAAGAAAAGTAAAGAATGCATAGGTTTTCTACAAATTAAGAGTTCTCCTGTTTGTAAAATACCGAGAATTAACAAGGATTCTTTTTACCCCTAAAGTATGTGGGTACAAGACATAGACTTCAATAGATAAGTAGCAGCACTATCCTGTACTGTAGAACCTTGAAGGCATTTACCTTCTAGATTGCATCTAATCCCATAAGCTTTTCTGATATCAAAAGCATTCTGTGAACAAACCATCCAGTCAATATTATTAAAGACCTACTGTAATCTGTGCATAATATGACACCAAGGTAGGGACCTGATGGCATAAAAGATTCGTAGGTGCTGACTTTTGTCCTGTTCTTGTACACCTGTCTCGTAGACAATGCAGCAGGCAGCTACAACATGCAGCATGCCACAGCAATTGCATGCTGTGATGGTGTTTGTAGTGTCACCCTGACTAGATGGAGAGATATTTGGGTAAGTTACTTCAAAGAATTGCCAGTGAGGCTGCTTCCAGAGAAGATTGGTGCTGATGTCAGTAATCAAGTCTGAAAGATATATGCTAAATGTGGGTGTTACCCTCATCAGCATCTCTAAAGGGCTGGAGGCCATACAGGAGTAAACAGCATAAGAGAGAAACTCACTTTCTTTTTTTTTTTTCAATTATTTATTTAATTTAATTTATTTAATTCCCATGTGCAATTGCTTGTGATTTAGGAAGCTTGATGTCCTTCTGTGTTCTTGCGTAGCCCCAGGCAGGCCAACTCCCCGTCTCTAAGGACACACGCAAGGCATCATCAGAATGATATACTGGTTGACTGTGCTAGGGAATCCCGGTCTCACCAGCTCCTATATAGGTTTCCTGATCCCTATACCTTCTATTTGCTTCATGAGCACAACTTCATCGACAGGTTCCAGCTAACAGAATAAAATGGTAACCCTTGTTTGTACTGAAAGGTAACTCCAAGAATTGTTTCCCAAACCCAACTCTTCCTGCCAGGCAAAACTGTTTAACAGAATAATCATCCAGGATTCTATAGACAATACACCTTGTACTTTTTATCCACATTAGACTGCAGTTAGGCAATCATGTCTTCCATTTCTCTCTGTCAGATGAGTCTGTGGCCTGGAAAGGTATGAGGGAAGACTGTATATGTCAAGTTCTGTGAGCGAGTGTGAAATTTTTGTTGGCCATATATAATGAAGAACTGTGTACGCATACTCTTTGCATCCCTATGTGGCATGTGTGTTTTCTCGTGTGGGTGCACGTTTGTGTAGAAACTCACTTTCTGATGCTTGGTGGAGATTAGACCCTCTTCAGTCCAAAAATTCAGCCATATACCTGCCATGCTCCAGGGTGCTTCCTAGTGATGGGCTTTGGACAGAGTCTGCATCATCAACGTCTTTCTTTTGCTGGGATTCTGGCTTCATGGCTAGCTTTTCTAGTTCTGCAGTTTATAGAAAGCCATTGTGGGGCTTTTCAACATCTGGGAATACGCAAAGCAGTCTAATAAGTAATATTACAGGGTGACTACAGTTTCCCCTCCTCTTCTCCTCTCAGTCTCTCCACCTCTCCTCCACTCTACTTATTCACTCTCCCTTCATTTCCCTTCAGAAAAGGGCAGGCCTCCCAAGAACATTAACCGCATATCGAATATCAAGTTGTCTTGTTCACACTCTTTCATTCAGTTTCCCTGGGACCCTTGAATAGTACTTGCTATATAAAAGGAAAAAAAAAAAGAAACAAAATGTAAGTCATTTAGCCAAGGTATAACACACAGATTGTATGAGGAGGAGTAAGAGAAATAGAAATAGATTTAAAGTGAGATTATATAGCAAGACTGAAGAGGGCTTTGAATGCTGAGTTAATAAATGAGGAAAGTGGTACCCGATGAGCCGTGTCAGGAGTGTGCAAAATGGACTGAATTAATAGGAACACCCACCGGTTTGAAAAATACTGTGCTACATCCAAAGGCAGGCTGCTTGTCTTCTTCCACAACTTGGCAGGTGTGAATAATCAGATTGTTATGGTAAGGGCATAGGGAAAAAATTTAAAATGTGAAAATCATATTCGTATATATTTTTATCTCCACAGGATATTATTTGTAATGTCTTTTGAATAAATAAAACTTTTGATGTGTGCTTTCTAGAAAAAAAATACTAGCAATTGCCTCATGTCTAAACCCACATTGTTCATGAATTTCCCAACAAGGCAAATCTTTCCTTCAAGTTTTCATGAAAAGTAAAACACTAGGGGTAGGTTTGCCTAGACTATGTAAAGGGTTTCTTAATATTTCTAAGACATGCTACCTTTGTTTAACTTCTAGTCATTCTGACAATTTTACAGCCAGCTGGAAATATAAACATGTCCTTCCTTTCAAGAAATATGTTAAGTTGCAAAAACATGATATCCAGAGTTTGAACAAGACAAAACAAACCAACCTGAAGATATTCATGAACTTCAAATCACTTGAAATCCACAGATCTGTATATATTCAGCTGCAGGAATTTTAGCAATCTATGAAATGTGACATGCTGTCTGCTTCACATCTAGGTAAACAAAAATGGTAGCAGTTTTATGAAAATCTTAATGCATAATCAGAAGCTTGGGTGGGAATCCTACTGTCAACATTAGACAAGCATCGTATAGATGGCTTTTAATTTAAAGATGCTGATGCAAATACCTAGTACTATATATCATCATGTTCTAGTTTTTCAAGCAGGCACCATGAACAGTTACCAGTAATAGGAAAACCTTAACATTCTTTTTCAGTCACTGCCCCTTCCCATGTACTTATAGATTCTATGCATTTAGCCTCCTTTTTATTAAGTTCTATAATTTTTGAACTTTCTTACAGTTTTCTATGAACTATTTCTGTATATGTATGTGTATGTGTGTATGTATATGTGTTTATGTATATGTGTGTATAATGTTTGTATGTGTGTATATGTATGTGTGTATAATGTATGTATATAATGCATGTATATTTAATATGTATATATATGTATATATGTACACACACGCACACACACATATATATATATTGTAGCAGTCATGCATGCCTATGTATGTAGGCACCATCTATAATTTGACAAATTATAGTCATTTATTATAAGTTCATACTTTCATGCTAGATTCAGGCTTACATGCACCTGCATATTTGAAAGCTATGCTAGATTATCACATAGGTATATCAAATAGTTTGAGATATGCCAATCAGTCAAAAATGTACTGTTTGCTTCTTTCAGACATATTCTGGGTTGAGTCAGCCTCAGGTCAGTCCATGACACCACCATTGACTTCAGATATGTGACAAGAATCAGAGTAGCTTTTAACCCCCTTTCCTTCTCCTCCCCTGTAGTCTCAGCAGCCTTCCTTCTCCCTCATGTAAGTCTTGTTAACCTTTACTTTCTCCTAGGTATTCAAGAGCTCAATTCAATGTAAAGTTTTCTATTGCCTAGATTATGTTTTCAAACCCACCTTTATTGAGTCTCTCCTCCAACTGAGCAAATAAGACGAATTATTAAAAAAAAATCACTTACATAAACTGCAGATGAGGCTCTGTTAGTAAATGCTTGTTCCATAAATAGGGGGCCCTGAGTGTGGACCCCCTAGCATACATGTATAAAGGAAGGAGAGTGTGTTGACATGTTATCTGTGATCTTAGCGCTAGGGCTGAAGGGAGAGGAGCTTGCTGGCCTGCTAGCTTTGCCTAATCATTGAGTTTGGGTTCATTGAGAGATTCTCCTGTCTCTGAGAATAAGATGAAGAAAGATGGAGGAACATAGTAGACTGACCTCTGGCTTACCATGTCCCAACACACACACACACACACACACACACACACACACACACACACTATGGTACATCTGCAGAAACACATGTACACATAAATATACTACAAGGACTTATACACTCAGACACCACAAACATCAGTCAGATCTATAAGGAAGGCACTTCTTGTCCCTTCAGTGGCTTCTAATGAAGAAGGGGACAGTGCATGGCTTCACCCTTGCTTCCTTTGTAACCATCCCACCTCCTGGTTACTATATATATAGTAACCATGGATCATATATACTATATATATAGTAACCATGGATCATATATAGATTGTCTCCATTTCAAAAGTAGAGTGTAAAAAGTAAGAACCCCCCCTTTGCTTTTTTTTTCACAAGTGGGACAAATCCACACTCTGAATTTTATGTTGTTTATATGAATATTTATTTGTCTTCACCAGTAAGAATATAACTTTAGGGTCAGGATCTGCTCAGGTAATTTTCCTATGCACAAGACAGAGTAGATAAGCCCAAAATACCTTCGGGATAGAAACCATGGGCAAATGAACTACTAAATCTCATTTGAAAATGTGAGCAGTGCTAAAATTAAAAATTTCCATTCTAGTCCTTTTTGGAGAGCCAAGTTCAATAATAGAACTACCAAATAGCCACTGTCTGAGAACTGAGTTCTCAGAATGAAAAAACAAAATGTATATGGAATAAAATAACTCCATGGGAAAAGGAAGACCATTCGTAGTCAAAGGTGAAAAAAGTATGTGGGATAAAATATTTTCATGAACAAGAGAAGACCATTTGAACCCAATCCACTGTTCTGTCTGATTAGTTTTAAAGGGACTACATCCTCCCACTTAGGACAAGCCAAATATTTCTGATCGAGTGGGTATGGCCATCTCAGGCACCATATTTGGCAAAACTGGAATCAGATGGTTTTCAGATATGGCTTCAACTTTTTAGTGTAAGCTGGGTCATTTAGTTCTTTTCCCTTTCAAATGTGGTACAATTTACAAGTTTAACAAAATTAGTTCTTTATTGCTAAAAGTTAGCTCTAATTTTGTAATCCTCACATTTAATAAGGTGTGAATTAATAGTGCTTTAAAGTGATGTCATATGTTGGAAATGTATGAAATGGTCCCTTTTTATTAAAATTTGCTGCAAAATCACTATTGTGATTAAATCTTAAGATATCATCAAACTTGGCATATCAACAGAGAGCTAACTAGTAAGGCACAGTTCTAACACTAAAATAAATGTACAAACTTTGGTGGTGCCTTTCATAATTTTGTAATTAAACTTCATTTCTTCTGATCTCTAATGTAATCCAATTCTCTAGGGTGTGAACTTCACTGCCAAACTCCAGTACCAATTCATATTAAAAATGGTATTCTTTGCTTGCTGGAGCAGACCTCTGAGTCCATACAAAAAGACTTCTTCACAGCACTGCTGACAGACAGGGTCAGAATGTTTGACTAAACCTGTGCAAACTTACGCTATTCATGCTATTCTGGGCTTGACCCTCTGAGATCCTATGTGATTATCTACTGGTAAGAGATGGGTTCACACAGTGTAGGTTTCTAAAGATGTCATGGCTAGCTATGAAGAAGAAAGACTTTCTCCATTTTGTCTCATGACCACAAACACCAATGGACTGTTACAGGTGCTTGACTTAATTAAACCATTATTTTGTCAAATATTTGATACTGTGTCTTCTCTTAATTAACTATGATACAGCTAAACAAATAGTTACTCTTTAATGAAACTTCTGGCTATGTATGATCTACTATGTACTTCTGCAGCACAGTAACTATATTATAAGGCTCATCTTATTTACATCTCTGTACTAATTCTTTAGCCATCTTCTTTGCCTGTTAATCTCATTTTTATTACTGTCACATTGGGAAGAGTTCCGTTTTTGAACTTGAACAAGCATAGGTTAAATTCTGACTCTATCAATATATCTGGTATTATGAAGGTAAAATTAGCTACATAAAATGCCTCTTTTAAAAGATTTATTTTATTTATATGAGTACACTGCAGCTATCTTCAGACATAACTGAAGAGGGAATGGGATCCCATTAAAGATGGTTATGAACCACCATGTGGTTGCTGGGAATTGAGCTCAGGAACTCTGGAAGAGTAGTTAGAGCCCTTAACCACTGAGCCATCTCTCCAGTCCTATAAAATACCCTTTAATATTTTAATATAGAGTGGTTGATTCTTTAGTTCTTATGAGAATTTAACAGATTTAATCTAAAACAGTAATATTAGATCAAGGCAGGGCTTAGTGACTTAGAAATATGTGGCAGTAAGTACTGTGCAAGGCATTGTATTTATTTCTTAAAGAATTTGCAAATCATATAAGAAAAGTGTAAATAAGAAAAAAAATGCCACATGACCTTTTCATTCGTTTTATTGCAACCTTGTGTCTACTAGACGTGTTCTCTATCAGTGAACTACACACTTAGGCCTGGATGAATTTTTAAAAGATATTTTTGATTATCTTATTGCTGTAACTGCAAAATCTTCTGCATTGAAAGAACTTCTCTAGTCCTACAATAATAGGACTAATAATTAAGTCCTATTAATAATAAAGAATGCTGATACATAAACAAGCTTTGTGATATATGAATCTTGCCAAGTTCTATATTTTCACACTAAGTATGATAGGACCACCAACAAACGAAGGTCATCCAGCAGTCATTGTAATTGTATAGAGATTTTCCCCAAGGAAAAGCCAAAGATTTAATGACACATTATACAAAAATAGACAAGGAAAATGACATTATAAGGATGAAACAAATATAAAATCTATGTAGACAATCATTTCTATCTATTTAAGAACTGGCCTACTTTGGGGGTTTCTACTGATTTCTCTAAAGATTAACAAAAGACGATACCTATTCCGAAAGCCTAAACTGCTCATGATAGCTAGGCACAGTAGCAGGAAGATGTAGAATTCAAGGTGTAGTTCAGCCACATAGCAAGTCAGAGGCCACAGAAGATCCCGATTGAAGAAACAAAACTCAAACAAAACTAAATCATATCATGAATGAAAATAAAGTTTTTCGGAGAATTGTTTGCTTCTCTAAGTCTGCACAGATCATCTGAGTATTTGTATTAATTCCAGGAGAGTATCCCCAGAAGTGCGTTCCTTCACTTCCCCAATTAGCCCAGAACACTCATCACATGCACTTTCATTGACTTCTTCTTTGAGAAACTTATCTAATGTGCACTGAAGTTTCTTTTTCATCTTATTAAAAAAAATCAAATGTAAATGTCTTAATTAAATTTTAATAAGATCATTAGTTCTTTAATATTCTGTGATCAAAGGGAATCTCCTTTCTCCCTCTTCCCATGCCCTGACTCATTGCACCCCTCCCCCTTCAGTGCATACTCTCCAAATCCTATTAATGATGTGGGTATCAT
The DNA here is from genome assembly GCF_947179515.1 of Apodemus sylvaticus. Taxonomy (NCBI): domain Eukaryota; kingdom Metazoa; phylum Chordata; class Mammalia; order Rodentia; family Muridae; genus Apodemus; species Apodemus sylvaticus. Next base: position 41,664,748 of record NC_067489.1, read on the forward strand.
TGAGAATACTTGTGTTTCCAGTGAGCTTTTCATCAAGTACCCCAGGGATTTGGGAATCCAACAGTTCATAGACACTGCTATGATCGCTAATTACATTCCTGAGCTGAATTTAAATTTTTCTACTTTATTGTGGCGAAGTGCCTGAGAGGTGGCCACAAACTTCTAACAGCAGCACAAAGCAAGGAAACATAATCTAGAAAGTCAATTCTCAGCCTTGTCCCAGAGCAGTAGATGTTCACCTTCAGCCTTAACTACAGTGACATGTGGTACCTCTGTGACTCTGGGGAACTAAGTCTAGGGTCATAGTGGGAGAATTTCTTTTTTTATTTGTTTGTTTGTTTTAATATTTTTATTTTCTATATGCTTTGTTTACATTCCAAATGATTTCTCCTTTCCCAGATCCCCCCTCCCCATATGTCCCATAAACGTTCTTCTCTCCATCCCTTCTCCAATCACCTCCCTCCTTTTTCTCTGTCCTTATATTCCCCTCCAATGCTAGGTCAATCCTTTCCAGGATCAGGACTCTCTTCATACCTCTTCATGGGAGTCATTTGTTATGCAATTTGTGCCTTGGGTATTCAGGGCTTCTGGGCTAATTAATATCCACTTATCAGAGATTGCATTCCATGTGTATTCTTTTGTGATTGGGTTACCTCACTTAGGATGATATTTTCCAGATCAAACCATTTGCCTAAAAATTTTGTGAATTCATTGTTTCTAATTGCTGAGTAGTATTCCATTGTGTAAATATACCACATTTTCTGTATCCATTCCTCCTTTGAAGGGCATCTGGGTTCTTTCCAGCGTCTGGCTATTATAAATAAGGCTGCTATGAACATAATGGAGCATGTGTCTTTATTGCATGCCGGGGAATCCTTTGGGTATATGCCCAGGAGAGGTATAGCAGGGTCCTCCGGAAGTCTCATGTCCAGTTTTCTGAGGAACCTCCAGGGAGAATTTCTTTTGTCTTACAGTAGAGCCCCGAAGGAGCTCTCATCAGCTCCCATCTCTGCAGTGTCTTGTGAATTAAACCTTGTCCCTTGAATTAAAATTGTTTCTAAAATAGAACTATTCCTTTTAAAGCCAGGTTGTCTATGTTCAAATCTACCACCTTACAGATTTCCCCTGAAAGCTTCTATCAGAATTACTGATTAATGTGTACCACAGATTCCCTTAAAAAACAGCAAGATTTTAGTTGAAGACATACATAATAAAGCTATAACAACACATATCATAAAACAACAGTATAAATATATATCAGATTCACACACATAAATACACGCACCTAGAAAAATCTGGTAAGCAGGTACCTTATATATAGATAAATATCTATCAAAATTAATTATATTGAAACAAAATTACTATGTCTACTCATCTTTACTACATTGTCTTTTATTTAAAAGTTGAAAAATAAAACTTCTATTACAATCACAACATTTTATAGTCTACTAAAAGAATTAGCGATATTTGATTTGTTTTCACAACTGGAAAAGTTCTTGAAAGCTTTTATTACAAAAAAAATGAAATATAAGCCAAAGCTATTTTAAAAATCTTTAAGCATTTCCAACTGAGCTCCCTAAGCCACTGAGCTTAATAAAATGAATTGAATAGTCAAGAGATTATGTATTGCACAGGTTTATTAATTTTGACTTTAATAAGATTTGGAAGAATCTAAAGGTGTTGAAGTTGGAATCAACATGGCACATCAGAGAAGAATCAGAGAGGAGTGAGGAGTCTTCCCACAGCAGTTTCCTATCACCTTGTAGGTGTCTGTTCTTAAAAACCCACAGGGATGACCTACTGTCACTGTCTAGGAAGCAAGAATTGAGTGCCTATAAAGCATTACTGGCTTCCACAGAAAGTTGCTTCTGCACAGCACAAGGAGATAGCTAAGCTCTTCTGAAGAGAGCAATGTGTATTCATAGGGTGTGAACATCTGAAGGATGGATAGCTAAGCAAAGAGATGAAAAGATAAAATTATGAACTTAGTAGGAAGGTTGACTGTGAGGCAGCTCCTCACAGAACAACATCACAGAATCTGCCTTAGGTACCTTAGTTTTGGACTTGCTAGCTTCCAAACTGTAGACAAAATCAAAGAAAATAAAGTTAAATGTAAAGAAAGGCAAACCAATTGTCATTGAGTCTCTGAGTCTCTGATGGCTTGTTATGGCCATCCAAGACGATATCACCAGTGCCTAGAGTAGTATTCCCTTTCGAAGGTGAGCATGGCCTTTCCCAATGACCAGGTTCTTAGTCTATTACTGATAGCAAAATTAAATGAATCTTTTTATAAAAGCTAGGGACTGCATTTATCTTTCTGCAGTTTTCTATTATATATCCTTTCTCACTTCTCATTCTACTGGAGGTGAGAATTGAGTTTGCCCCAATACCTCTGTGAACACACATTTCATAGGCCCTTCAGTGTCCGTGATGTTCATGGCAGATTGGTCCCACGACTCTGCATACCGAAATCTCTATACACACAACTCATTTGTGTAAAACAGCCTTATAGTTTTGACTAATGCTATCCTATCGGTATAACCTCCTACTCCTGTAATTTAAGTCATTACTCTATCACTTATATCACAAAATACAAGTACAGTATAAGACTTTATATCTCTCTTTCCCACTTTTCATGTGTGTGTGTGTGTGTGTGTGTGTGTGTGTGTGTGTGGTGTCTTTGTATATGTGTGTGTGGTGTGTGTTTGTATATGTGTGTGTGCGTGTGTGTGGTGTCTTTGTATATGTGTGTGTGGTGTGTGTTTGTATATGTGTGTGTGCCATAGCATGAATATGAATTAAAATTTTGTTTTAAATGGAGTACAAACCAGACCTGTCTGTATGTTCAGAACAGATGTGGCCATCCAAAGCCTTCCCACACAGTACAGAGAGAAGTGCTAAGGAGAGCTGGGGCGATGTCGAATAGCAGAGGTTCCAGCAGGGTGTGCCCATACATCACTTCGGTCCAAGGGATCATTACTGTTCTCAGCACACAGAAAACCTGTGCTCTGCCTTTTTGGAACTCTAGAAATTTCAAACATTTTTAACCGAGGGTTGGTGATTCCACCCTTGGATATGAAAACTGTGGTTAAGGAGAGCCAGCTATAATTTGAAATCCATTTTCTGAGATGACAACCTCAATTTAACTACTTTGCCTTAAAGAATCAGAATTTATTTCCATGCTAACATACACATGCCAAAAAATGTCACAGGCCTATTCATAGTTTGCTAATGTAGTGACTAAATATAGCACTTGGTACGATTTAACCCAGTCTATAAAAAGATTAAAATATTTTAAAATGTATGCATGCCATTATTACAACTTTCTCAACTTGGGATTTGAAGAAAACAAGCATATAATTGATATGAGCAAAATAAATTTTTGTGACTAAAGCCAAGAATGGCCTAACTTGGTTTGATTACATTCTTTCTTATAAATATTTATAACTAAGGGCATGAAGTTACTCTAACAGAATTACCTTGAGTGATCAACAGTGTACCTTGCTTGTGACTGAGGCACTATGGATACTCTAACTTAATGAATTCCCTGTGTTCTCTCATCATGCTACCTTCAAAGAGCATTTTGTGTTAATTGTCAGAGGCGTGCCCGTGCTCTGGGCCAGTGGTTCTCAGCATTCCCAGTGCTGTGTCCCTTTATCCCAGTCCTTCAAGTTGTGGTGAACACCAACTATAAGTTATTTCATTGCTACTTCACTATTGTAATATTGCTATTGTTATACATTGCAATGTGAATACCTGATATGCAAGATGCCTGATCGTGGTGGGGGTGGGAGCAGGCGGGGCTGAGAACCACCACTCTAGATGTTTGTGGCTTTAGAGAATAGAAATTAAGCCATTGGGCTCCAATGTCAGTAAGATGAACAGAATCTCCTGTCTAGTTTAAAATGCTTTTTCTATGAAACAACAGATTCTCACCGACATTCAAATTCAAAGAGGAGGGGTCGCATCATCAGTCATGCATGAGAATTGGATGGTTACATAGAAGCTGTTGAAAGCAAATTCAAATGTTTGGACTCACGGCAGAAGTTTATGGACAAGACCTTGTTTGCCACAGGTTCTCCAGTGAGAAGGTATTTGCAGAATTACTTACGGTTACCAAGCTGCTGCAGTTACTGAGATGCCCTGACATGTCATGGAAGTGTGATATGGCTTTGCCCGTGCCAGCCTCAGCAGCTCTGTCCTGCCCAGAGCCTGAGGTAAATTCCAAGACTGTTAGCTCACTTCCCTTGAACTCGGTCAGAATCTCTGGATTTGAGCTTAGGATCCTGGGCCTGGGAGAAGACATTACAAGCACAGCTTGGCCTGAGAAGGCCGAGGAAGTATGACAGATCCAGCTTGAGCCTGCTCACTCTTAAACCTACACAGAGCATTTCCAGCATGGAACCCTTTAGACTCTAAACACTGGACTCCCAAAGGTATGTATTGAAGGAATCCCATCCTGTTCACTTTATAGCTATCAAGGTTCAAAAAAATCAAGTCCCCCTAACAACTAGCAATTTGCCTAGGTGGAATTTTTCCCCTGTGGAATTTCATTTGAATCAATAAAAATGATTTTGAATCATTGAAAATTGATTTGAATCTTTGCAGTAAAATTATTAAGGGAATACAGAAATGTAGCTTTTGTTAATCATTACCGAAATATCTTCTGGGGTTTTATAGATAAACACCTATTCCAAAGCAAGCAAGCAAACAAACAAACAAATGAAATATTGCCAAATAACTAAGCAAAAAAAGCAAGATACAAAATATACTACTGCAAAACTATAAAAGCTCAATCACTCAAATCACTCAAATTCGCTACTTGTTAGTCCTTTTTATATTAATGTAGATTTACACTCTACAAATATTTCTATCACTCTATGTGCCTACATTTATTACTTTAAGTAATTTACAGACATCAGGACATTTCTTCCTTATATCTTCAGTATGAAATGAGTCCATTTGCATAAGATCATAAAAATGCTGTCATACTTACTGTTGTGAGTTAGCTTCATTGGTCAGTGTCATACAAACCTGGGAGAGGGGATGTCAGCCGAGGAACGGTCTGGATCAAATTGTCCTGAAGACTTGTCTGTATGGCATCAATAAGTGGAGTAGGTGGGCCCAGCCCATGGTGGACAAACCTCTCCCTAGGGATATGAGCTCAGGCTATTGAAGAAGGGAGGGGGTGCATAAGCCAGGCAAAGCCAGCCAGGAAACGACTTTCCTACATGGCCTCTGCTTCAACTCTTGCCTCGGAGTTTATACTTTGAGTTGCTGCCGTGGAGTTTCCCAGTGATGGATTATAACATAAAAGCCAAACAACTCTTTCATATCTGAGGTATTTTGGTCACATTCGTCACAGCAACAGAAAGCAAAACCAAACGCCTAAGAAAACGTACGGCAGTTCCCAAGTACCTCTAGAGACTCGGTTCAAATTCAAACTTTCTAATTATCTGTTATAATTCATCTTAAAAATCAAGATTTTAATTAAAAATACAACTCATTTATTTCTTTGTTATATATCTTAAGATGTTTAAATAACATAATTTCTCCTTTTTGAAATTTCCTTAGGCTAATGTTTTTATTGTTGAGATTATCGTATAGCTATGACTTGTCTCCCTTTCCTTTCCTCCCTCCAAACTGTCTCATATGCACCTCCTTTCTCTACTTGAAGTTTATGGCCCTTTTTATCAACAAGTGTTTTATATATTATATATATATATTATGTATATTCCTAAATACAAATTGCTTGGCCTTTACAATGCTTTTTGTATATATGTTTTCAGGCCTAATAATTTGGTATTGGAGAATCAATTGATGTGCTTTTGTATACTACAACAATCAAGCAGCAGAGTTGTGAAGTCCATCTTGAATACATCTAAAAATGCCTCACACATAAGGCTCAGGTAACATTGAAGAGAGGGCGGAAAGATTGGGAGAGCCAAAGGGTGAGGGAGTTTGCGAGAAGAACATGAACTTTTCAAAGATATTATCACAGAAGTCATGGAGGGCTCCTACACACTGCTTTCACTGTGCTCTCCTGTTTGGCTTTTATTTTGTTCTTCCTTCCCTTCCCCATTCCTTCCATCCCTCCCTCCTTCCTTCCTTTCATTCCTTTCTTTATCTTCCCTTTTTCATTCTTCCTCTTTCTCTCTTTTATTCTTGCTAGTTTGTTTGTTTGTTCCCTTTATAATGCATAAAATGGAAATTACACTTAGCTCATGCTCAGACATAGATTAAATCCTTTTGTCAAAAAAAGTATAAAGAAAGCCAGCATTTTTTATTCCATATGTTAGCTGTTAACACATGAAATTTTGCTGCTTATGAGCAGGTAGTTCTAGTTAGAGACAAGTATAACATCATAAATGTATGCTGCTGATTTTGTAATGTCCAAAAAATCTGTTAAAAAAACCTAGTCTTATTAACTGTGAATATTGTTTCCCCAATATAACCCCAGAGTAGTTAGTTTTAATACCAGTTTCAGCCCCTAGGTGTTCTGCCATAATTAGCTAAATGCCCTCCTAATATAACTCTACATTTTATGTTTACAGTCCTAGAAAATAAATGAACTTTTTGTTTGTTTGTTTGTTTATTTAATTTTTTTATTCGATATAATTTATTTACATTTCAAATGATTTCCCTTTTCTAGCCCCCCCACTCCCCGAAAGTCCCGTAAGCCCCCTTCTCTTCCCCTGTCCTCCCATCCACCCCTTCCCACTTCCCTGTTCTGGTTTTGCTGAATACTGTTTCACTGAGTCTTTCCAGAACCAGGGGCCACTCCTACTTTCTTCTTGTACCTCATTTGATGTGTGGATTATGTTTTGGGTATTCCAGTTTTCTAGGTTAATATCCACTTATTAGTGAGTGCATACCATGATTCACCTTTTGAGTCTGGGTTACCTCACTGAGTATGATATTCTCTAGCTCCATCCATTTGCCTAAGAATTTCATGAATTCATTGTTTCTAATGGCTGAATAGTACTCCATTGTGTAGATATACCACATTTTTTGCATCCACTCTTCTGTTGAGGGATACCTGGGTTCTTTCCAGCATCTGGCAATTATAAATAGGGCTGCTATGAACATAGTAGAACATGTATCCTTTGTTTGTTTATTATTTTCTATATTCCTTGCTTACATTTCAAATGATTTCCCCTTTCCTGGTTACACCCTCCCCATAAGTCCCATAAGCCCTCTTCCCTCCGCCCATTCCCCAATCAACCCCTTCCCATTTCTCTGTCGTGGTATTCCCCTGCAATGCTGCATCAAGCCTTTCCAGGACCAGGGACCTCTCCTTCCTTCTTCTTGGGAATAATTTGATATGTTGTGTCTTGGGTATACAGAGCTTCTGTGCTAATATCCACTTATAGGTGATTGCATTCCATTAGTGTTCTTTTGTGATTGGGTTACCTCACTTAAAATGATATTTACCAGTTCCAAACATTTGCCTAAGAAATTCTTGAATTCATTGTTTTTAATTGCTGAGTAGTATTCCATTGTATACCTGTTGAGGTCTGTCTTGTGGGCAATTATTTAATTGATTTTGGAGACGGTATCATGATGTGCTGAGAAAAAGGTATATTCTTTTGTTTTAGGGTGTTTTAGGATGTTTTAGGAGATATATATATATATATATATATATATATATATATATATATATATATATATTTTTTTTTTTCCTGATTGGTCCATTGAGGAGAGTGGAGTGTTGAAGTCGCCCACAATTATTGTGTTAGGTTAGGTGAAATGTGTGCTTCGAACTTTAGTAAAGTTTCTTTTATGAATGAGGGTACCCTTGCATTTGGAGCATAGATTACAGAATTGAGAGTTCTTCTTGGTGGATTTTTCCTTTGACCAGCAAGAAGTGTCCTTCTGTGTCCCTTTTGATGACTTTAGGTTGAGAATCAATTTTATCTGATATTAGAATGGCTACTCCAGCTTGTTTCTTGGGACCATTGGCTTGTAAAATTGTCTTCCAGCCTTTTATTCTAAGGTAGTGTTTGTCTTTGACATTGAGGTGTGTTTCCTGTATGCAGCAAAATGTAGGGTCCTGTTTATGTATCCAGTCTGTTAGTCTAGCTCTTTTTATTTGGGGAATTGAGTCCATTCATATTAAGAGATATTAAGGAATAGTGATTATTACTTCCTGTTATTTTTTGATGTTATTTTTATGTTTGAGTAGTTATCTTCTTTTGGGTTTGATGAAAGAAGGTTACTATCTTGCTTTTCCCAGGGTATAGTTTCTCTCCTTGTATTGGTGTCTTCCAGCTATTATCCTTTGTAGGGCTTGGTTTGTGGAAAGATATTGTGTAAATTTGGTTTTGTCATGGAATATCTTGGTTTCTCCATCTATGGTGATTGAGAGTTTTGCTGGGTATAGTAGTCTTGGCTGGCATTTGTGTTCTCTTAGAGTCTGCATGAGATCTCCCCAGGATCTTCTAGCTTTCATGGTCTCAGGTGAGACGTCTGGTGTGATTCTGATAGGTCTTCCATTATATGTTACTTGCCCTTTTTCTCTTACTGCCTTTAATATTCTTTCTTTGTTTAGTACATTTGGGGTTTTGATTATTATGTGACGGGAGGTATTTCTGTTCTGGTCCAGTCTGTTTGGAGTTCTGTAGGCTTCTTGTATGTTCATGGGCATCTCTCTCTTTAGGTTAGCGAAGTTTTCTTCCATAGTTTTGTTGAAGATATTTGCTGGTCCTTTAAGTTGTAAATCTTCACTCTCATCTATACCTATAATCCTTAGGTTTGGTCTTCTCATTGTGTCCTGAATTTCCTGGATCTTTTGGTGTACAAACTTTTTGCATTTTCCATTTTCTTTGACTGTTGAGTCCATGGTTTCTATGGTATCATCAGCATCTGAGATTCTTTCTTCTATCTCTTGTATTCTGCTGTTGACATTTGCATCTATGGCCCCTGATTTCTTCCCAAGGTTTTCTATCTCCAAAGTTATCTCCCTTTGCGATTCTTAGTTGTTTCTACTTCTAGTTTTAGAACCTGGATAGTTTTGCTTAGTTCCTTCACTTGTTTGTATTTTCCTGTAATTAAGAGATTTTTGTGTTTCCTCTTTCATGACTTCTGCCTATTGACCCAAGTTCTCCTGCATTTCTTTAAGTGATTTTTGCATTTTCTCTTTATTGGCTTCTATCTGTTGACCCATATTCTCCTGAATTTCTTTAAATGATTTTTGTGTTTCACTTGTAAAGGCATCTACCTTTTGATTCATGTTCTCCTGTATTTAAGAGATTTATTTATGTCCTTCTTATGTTCCTCTAACAGCATAATGACCAGTGATTTTAAATCCAAATCTTGTTTTTCTGGTGTGTTGCAGTATCCAGGACTTGCTATTGTCAGAGAGTTGGGTTCAGATGCTGCCATATTGCCTTGATTTCTGTTAGTAATGTTCCTACATTTGCCTTTTCCCATCTGGTTATCTCTGGCATTAGTTGGTTCTGTTGTCACTAGCTGGTGCTTGAACCTCCTGTAAGCTTGTAAGGCTATTTCTGTTCCTCTGGATGACTGGATTTCCCCTTGTACAGATTACTGATGGGCTGCCCTACTCTTGGGTGCCATTGGAGACCTGGCGTGCCTTGCCCCAAGCAATGTTATACTCGGAGTTGTCTCTGTGTACCTGGTGTTGCCTATCTGGTCCACCTGGGAGCTAAAATGGTGGAGACTGGGGGAACCCCTTCCAGGTGCTGATCACTCTTCAGGGCAAATGACCCACGAAAGGGATGGCACACAGATGCCCAGGAGAGCTGCCCAGGTCTTGGGCACAGGCAGAAGCCTGGCAGGCTGTGTCCCCAGCGATGCTCAACTCGGGATAACTCTGTGTACCTAGCATTGCCTGTCTTATCTGTCTGGGATGGAGGTAGGGAGCCCCTCCAAGTGCTGATTACTCTTCAGGGCAAAGAAGCCATGACCAGGCTGGCACACAGAAGACAAGCAGAGCTGCCCAAGCCTTGGGTGCAGGCAGAAGCCTGGTGTTCTGTGACCCAAGTAATGATAAACTCGGGATAGCTCTGTGTACCTTGTGTTGCCTGTCCTGTCCCTCTGGGAGAGAAGATGGAGGCAAGGAGCCCCTCATAAATGAACTTTCCTAATCAATTTGAATCACCTTTTTAAAACTGTAACTGAAGCTCTTTCTAAAATAAGCCTATAAATAATTTCTTCTCATGAGTCAATGATTAACATTAAGAGGAAGAATGGGATATATTGTTCATTTCTATTAAAAACTTGACTTGCATTTGTTCAGTACTCCTGTTGGCTTGATGGTAATCTTATTTATCATGTGCATTTTATACTATGTTGCTGTTGATACATGAGTGTTCTTGGGTTAAGCCAAGGTGGGCCTTTCAATCTGGGTTCTGTATCTTTTAAACATAATTCCACAAATTCCTGAATATTTGTTTTATAGCTGAGCTAACTAACCTAACACCTACTCATACCCCACACTTTTTTACTTCAACTATTTGGCTGTTTATTCAATGATTTCCTACCTGTGCCAGGTTCGTTATGTGTGAACTAATAATTAAGAAACAAATCATTGGTGTGAGAACACTGAGCATCACCAGGGACATTAGCACTTCTGGGGATTTTTTTTTTTAATTTTTTTTATTCGATATAATTTATTTACATTTCAAATGATTTCCCCTTTTCTAGCCCTCCACTCCCCGAAAGTCCCATAAGCCCTCTTCCCTCCCCCTGTCCTCCCACCCACCCCTTCCCACTTCCCCGTTCTGGTTTTGCCGAATACTGCTTCACTGAGTCTTTCCGGAACCAGGGGCCACTCCTCCTTTCTTCTTGTACCTCATTTGATGTGTGGATTATGTTTTGGGTATTCCAGTTTTCTAGTTTAATATCCACTTATTAGTGAGTGCATACCATGATTCACCTTTTGAGTCTGGGTTACCTCACTTAGTATGATGTTCTCTAGCTCCATCCATTTGCCTAAGAATTTCATGAATTCATTGTTTCTAATGGCTGAATAGTACTCCATTGTGTATATATACCACATTTTTTGCATCCACTCTTCTGTTGAGGGATACCTGGGTTCTTTCCAGCATCTGTCAATTATAAATAGGGCTGCTATGAACATAGTAGAGCATGTATCCTTATTACATGCTGGGGAATCCTCTGGGTATATGCCCAGGAGTGGTATAGCAGGATCTTCTGGAAGTGAGGTGCCCAGTTTTTGGAGGAACCGCCAGACTGATTTCCAGATTTTGTTTTTTGTTTTTTGTTTTTTGTTTTTTTTTTCAGTGAAAAGTTAGCTGAATTGCCAAAATCATAATTTCATGTCTTAATAATTCATAATATCTTACCCTTATTGTGGGTTTTTACCTTTCTTGATTTCATACTTCTATAGCTCTTGTTCTGAAACTAGATGCTTTTAAAACATTTTATTCATTGTACAGCACAATACAGTCCTTAAAGTCTAATCTGCCCTCAAGTACATCATGTGTTCAGCAGTTCCCCACTTTCATCTTCTGTCCCCTACTTACCCCCAGCCCCTTCTTTTCTCAAAATGTGACACTCATACTTTTTTTAAAAGATGTATTTATTTATTATAATATAATATAATTAATATAATATAATATATATAATATAAATACAGTTAGCTGTCTTCAGACATACAAGGAAAAGAGGGCACCTAATCTCTTTACAGATGGTTGTGAGCCACCATGTTGTTGCTGGGATTCCAGAACCTCTGGAAGAGTAGTCAGTGCTCTTAGCCACTGAGCCATCTCTCCAGCTCCAACACTCATACTTTCATGCCATATACATACACATAAATACAAGCATACAGCCACTCACATGCACACACAACCTAGATTTGACAGGTGTGCAATTCTATTCTTAAGCAAAACAATGATTACCTTTATGATAATTGACATAATTTCTTGATTCTTCTACGTTTAAAAATGTTACACTTTGCATGACAAAGAGTAAAACATGTATGATGTGATAAAGTTGTATTGAGGTCAATATTTGCATTTTGATAGGCTTGAAAGCACAAGCAATAATGATAAATTAATTTTTGAAAACTCATTCCTCTTGTCTATTCCCTGATTCTGCATGTCAGTTGTGTGCCTCAAAAGAAGGAAGCTAAAATATGCAAAAAAGAATGCTCAACTGTCATGAACTGTCCATGATACCATCTCCTAGGCCTCTCAGGCCCTAGGCAAAGAGAAGAAAGCAATGTCACCTGCAGCTTTATGGTACTTACTGCTCAGTAGCTTTAGACCAATTCTCCTGCGTTTATAACTGGTGCACAGCACACACATTAAGTGAGGGATGCCTGTACTCTCTGCTTCTTCTCTTAACATTCTGATCAACCTTTATCATTTGTCTTGAAATTTCCTTTCCAATGTTTCTATAGAGACCCTCCAGATGATTCCAGTCACTATTAATATGAAGTTGGAATCAGACTCTCCCACCCTTTGATTCCGCACATCTGAAATCTCTCTCTGGTTTTAAAATGAGGCCTCTGGCTCCAATGAGAGAAATGCTTCATCTGCCCCTCCATCCACATGCCTAGTCCCTTAATTCTTTCCCAACCTTTCTGAACCTACCTAAGATTTTCCTACGATAGTGACATATTCTTTTGTGAGAAGATAAGGATTTATCTATTTTGAGAGATGCTCTATTATAATTTTAAACTGCCTGACATATTGGTTGAGAGGAGTGAGGAAGACATAATCCTAAATCTATCCCAACCTGACATGAAGACACTCAGAAAATCCTAGACTCTGGGATAGTCACATGGGTCTGAGGAAGAAAATCCTGTTTATTTTGACAACTCAGAGGTGAAAAAAAAAAAAACCCACAAGATTCAAATAGCACTGTTGGGAAAAAGTGAGAAGTTTGGCCAATATTATCCAAATCAACAGTCTGATTTGACCAAATCCTCAAAACAACAAATAGGCTTACATTTCTATTTCACCTTGATTCCATGGTTTTCTTAAGTTGTTGGAGACTTCTGTAAAATAAATCTATAATATATGCATTCTCAATAAAAGGTTCTTGGTACACTTTTCAAGCCACATTTATAGTGTTTTCTTTCTGTGGTTCTTTAATTTTCTACCCAACATTAGTGTGGTCTCAATTGAAGGTGTGTTTCTTGGACAAATGATTTTGGAAGTTATGAAGCTTGAGCTACAGAAGTCGACTTCTTCTGTTAATTCCTTCAGTTCCACCCTTGGTCTGACCTTGTCCTTGTGGCAAGTGTGAGTTCAGTGCTGACTGGTGTTAAGTCTTTGCATTTACTTCAGATATAATTCAGTCAAATGAAGATGGGGATGGGGGAAAGGTTTTACGGTTGGTCAACAAGCTATTGGGCCATCTTCAGATATATTTTTCATCAGGATATGCTAGATTACCAAGCATTGTGTTTAAAATGAAATGAAGTTGATTACATATTTTTGACATCAATACTAATGAAACTTGGACTTTATATGCCCTTCTGGATCTTGTAAAACAAATACCATAAAATATTACGTATTGGCTCCTATTCATCATTTGACTGTTCTATTTTATTTCATACCAAAACATACACTTTTGCTCTCAGATGGAATAGATAAGAGCAACTAAAAATATTAACAGATGTAAGTTTTAAAGAAAATAGCGGCACAAAGAAATTAAGTTAATACAAAATCTTAAACCCATATGTGTGTTTTAGGCACTATAATATTCCCTATAAACATGTTAAAGATACCTAATTTTAAAGGAAACAGATAAAACTGTGAGAGAAAATGAGACTTATTCACTCTCTAATATTTTGGAAGTCTGACATTGGGGGATTTTCCTACTGATATTGGATGAACACTCAATTTAAGTTCCACATAGGAATAAGGTAAGTAATGGTTCTAAATCTATCCCTTTAAAATCTTCAGTTGAAAACTCTTCTGCATAGTTATTAGTGGTAGACAGGAACCATTAGTCAGTCCAGAGAGGCGGAAGATCATCATTTATGGCATGTTTGAGAAATAGCCTTTAAGACCTTACTGATGGTAAAAGGAAAAATGAATTAAATTTGTAACTAATATAATGTTACTCAGCAACTGAAGAATATAAGCAATCACATTTGCAGCCGTGGGCATTCTAAATAAGAGCATCTGTGTATGTGACAGCTGCGGCTGTCAGATAAGGGGGACATTGTGCAACAGTAGAGAAGTAATTTTCCTGTAATTTATTTATAGTGGCCCCAGTTATAAAGGGACTAAGGGAGAGGTGGAGGGACACAGAAAATCCAACACTGGCTCAGCATTCAAGAGGGGGAAAGGTAGTATTTATTTTGTAACCATTATACATTGAAATAGTGATACTGTTATTCAACTTCATGTCCCAAACTTTGGAGATATAAATCGGCCCAGGGAAGAGCTCCTGCTGCTGCCAAGAGGCATGTCTTGATTGATGTCAAATACTGTAAGACAGCTGTGAAGTTGCTAAGACTCATTCAGTTTTAGTCGATTCTATGGACAATTGTGTTGACAGAATGATATTCATGGCGCATAGCTGGACTCAGTTGGAGTCTTTCGTGGGGATCTTGTAACCTTCTGGCCTGATGAGAATTCCTATTTGATCTGCCTAAAGAAGTTAAAAAGAGTTATTTGAAACAGGGTACTGAGACACACTGTCCCTTGTTTCTGATTTCAACTGGGCATTGAGCCAACATGCTGGTTTAGTTACAACATATGACACACTTCAAATGAAGATGGGGAGGCGGGGAAGGTTTTATGGTTGGTCAACAAGCTATTGGGACATCTTTGTGGGTTTTCTCTTCCCCAAGACCTCCTGGTGCAGCTATGAGGACATGAAGAAGAATGAGAAACAAGTTTTCATTCTTTCTATGGAAAGACTGGAAAACCATAGGGTAAAGTTTTTCTGAGAAAACACACAGTATAATCTCTTTAAAATGCTCTTTTGTACTGAGTGCTTCAACTATGAAAATAATATGCTTTAAAAAGTGTAAAGCATGTCTTTCAGGAATTACACTTTTAAAGCACACTTGTTAGAATGCTCTATTTACTACCCTTGCTTCATCCCCAGGTAGATCAGCTTGCTTGCACAGAAGAAAAAAAGAAGGCTGTGCATTACCGCTCCCAGCAGGACCTGAACCCAACCCTACAATAATCATGTACTACACCAAAGAACAAGAATCATCCAACTAGTGGGACCCTAGGGTCAAACCTGAAGATCACAACTGCAAGTCAGTTCACACTCTCTTGAGAAACATGAAGGCTCTGATGCTACTCCAAGTGCTGGCTATGTTTGTGGTGACTTGGTGAATGTCCACATAACTAAAGGAGACTTAGAGGAGTTTATGAATAGAAGTAGTAAAGAATCAAGGGAGAAAATAAAACAAAGGTGGAAAGAAAATCCATTCAATCTAGAATATATACAATCAAACACATAGAAAATTTGTGGGGAAAATGGATTGTTTTTTATAATGATCAGTGTTGAGACCCAAGCTTATTTTCCTACTTATTCCTTTGTAGGAATCTTTGAAGTCCCCTGAGCATAAAAGTCTTCCTTTCTTGTTTTCCTGCAGGTGTAATGCTCTTGATGTAACTTAAGTAAAGATTTCTTTCATCAGACTCAGCCCCCTGGCCCGAAGTATTTATGGTTCTTTTTCCCCTTTCAACAGGCAGGTGTCACACTATTTAACTGCCTGGTCTTATGAACTTATCTGTGTCTGCCCTATTTTCCTTAATAAGGCATAAAATGCTTGACCATGTGATCTTTTCTTATTCGAACTTCCTCCTTCAAAAAGTAACAAATCCTTAAGGAAATCCAAATTTGGTAAGATAAATTGTACTCATAAAAGCCTGGCTAGGCTTAAACAAAAGCACATCCCAGGAATGTCCTTGTTCATCCCTTTCACAGACATTAATGACTATTTACATGGGCAGACTATGAATATTGTGGTAGGAAGTTGAGTGGAAATAGCAGTAAGAATGGATTCCTCTTTTTTAAAAGCAGACTTTGACATTCTGTTATAATTTTACTCTTCATTCTTGTAATTGCATATTTAGCCTACATTAGCAGGGTGCCAACTTACTCATAATTATGCGTATTTACAAACAAAATGTTACTTATTTTTTATACCATCTCCTAATCTTCCCTTCAGCATCATCTGACTAAGAAAAAGAAAAAGATTGCTTTCAGTGATCCATTGAGTAGAGTTCAAATTAACAGATTAAAACACTGTATCTGAATGTTTCTGTGAGGGTATTCCACAACTAACCAAAGACTATTCCTATTCTATTCCTCCTAGTATAGGAAGGTGGAATTCCATCTATTTAAGGCCTTATGGAAATGGAAGGATATCTTAGTTAGGGTTAGTACTGCTGTGATAAAACACCAAGACAATAATGACTTGGGAGGAAAGGGTTTATTTGGCTTACACTTTCACATTGCTGTTCATAGTCAGGACTGGAACGCAAGCAGGTCAGGATCTGATGCAGGAACTGATGCAGAGGCCATGGAGGGATGCTGCTTACTGACTTGCTTCACCTGGCTTGCTCAGCCTGCTTTCTTACAGAGCTCAGGGCCATCAGCCCAGGGATGGCACCACCCACAATGAGCTAGACTCTTCCATGTTGATCACTAACAGAGATAATGCCTTTCAGCTGGATCTCATGGAGGCATTTCTTCAACTGAGATTCTCTTCTCTCTGATAACTCTAACTTGTGTCAAGTTGACACACAGAACTAGTCATTACAATGGATGAATTTGGTTCACTCTTCTACTATATTCTCCAATCCTTGTATATTTGTGTTCCTATCTACTTGGCCTTCATAATCATAATCTTTTACCATAGCCATTTTCTTAAATTCTCAGGCTATTTTCTTGTGGACTATTACTAATTCTTAGGTCTATGGATCCTATCTGGTTGTGCAGCTTGCAGACTTTGCTGTGGGACTTCTTCTCATTGTTATATGAACCAATTCTCATAATAAATATCTCATATACCTATATTTTCTTGGCTTTTATTTTTCCAGAGATCTTGAATTAATACACTGATTAATAATGAAAGTCATTGTTTTAAGCCAGCAACTGCTCATTAACTTCACCTGTTACAAATGAGTCTGTCTGTCTTTTTTGACTTCAGCACTGTCTCCCCACAAGCACATACATAGCACATGTACATTGACATGCATGTTCTCAAACACACTCACACGTTTTACATAGATGTGTATTCAAGTCATTCAAGAAATATAAGCACATAGTTGAATACCAGAGAATCCTGTTCTTTATCAGCCAAAGAAGAAGAAGCTCTTGAGTCAGTAAGCTGTTATTATTATATCTTCATCTGCTTTTGTTCCTAAATACCTAGTCGGAATTGATACTTGTCCTGTTCTCGCAGTTAAGGACGGTGGCTTTGCTTTGATGCTTTGCCCTAGAGATGATGCATAGACTCAAGCTTCATCCAAGATGGGGACTCAGCTTTACCCAAGATAGGGACACCTGAGAATGCATCTCCAAGCAGTGTGTCTCTCGGCATGGTGGATCTGTGACAGACTTGTCCCTGTGTTGAGAAACCTTCTGCTTTTAGACATTTTTCATGCCACACAGAAGACTAAAGATATAACTCAGGACCACTTTAATTATATCTTGTCATTTGCAAAAAACCAAACAGTTCCATGGTTCTGAATGTTTCTGAAGTGTTTGTGCCAAATCAGTACTTCTCCCAATGCTCTCAGAATGCTGGTAGCAGCCAGCTTGCAGTCCTTGTTGTTAATATGGGAGTTTCTCACAGAATGCCAGTTAGAAAAATCACAGACTCCTGTGAGATCAGTTTTCCTTCTAAAGATTTCATCTGTGAAATCCACATTGAGAAACAAGTATTCTGCCTATTGTTGTTATTGTTGTTGTTTTTGCTGTGGTTGTGGTTGTTGTTGTGGTTGTTGTGGTTGATTTCCTCTCTTCTTTTTTCTTCCTTGGATTACTGAAATTTGGTTCCATCCCTTTTCTTATCCTCTGGGAATATTTCTTCAATATTAATTATATCCTCTTTCTTGCCACGCCCATTTTTTAATTTTTTATTTTTTTTCTTCCTTTCAGACATCTCCAGGGTGACTGAGGTATACAGACTGACTGGATAGCTTTGCAAACATGCTTTGCTATTATGCAACACAATGTCAGACTTTGCCACACCACCCTACTTTGCCGCACTGCCCTAAAACAAAAACACTTGGTAGTACTGAACTAACCTTCGAACCACAGGGTCATCAAAAGCATAGCAGACTCTGATGTAGCCAGTGCCAGCACAGCCCTATAGTGAACCACTTGAAGCATGGGACTGGCTGAAATAAGTTACAAAGTCAGGGTAAATTCCCCGACAAATCTTTCTTCAAAATATTATGATGGTTATATTACCATCATAAAGTGATTCATTTGACACTATCTGGAATGGTCAAGAGGAACACTGAAAAATAACATTGCAGCATTAACTAAAAACAATAGCTATATTTTAGACTCACTAAAGAATTTAGTTTGAGTTGTATCCAGTTACACTATCACCAGAAAAATATTTGCACATGGAGTGTAAGAAAAACATCATTGTAATCCAGAAAGATATTTCCTAATAAACTCAACGAGGGCATATTTTCAAATTTTAAAATAGCCTTTGATTTAAGATCAGGAAATAATAGTAAGGGTGTAATGGAAGTCATTCTAATTCCAAATTCAGAACTGGCTTCCTGAATCTCATGCCAGTCAGCTAGCACCTTCAATATTAATTGTGTCCTTTTCCGTTGGACCTACACTTACTTTAGATGCATATCCACTGATTCCTTACTACAATTAGGAATAGGGATAGACAATGAAGATCCCACAGCACCTGATCCTGTATGCTTTTCATATATCAGATAAAGGAGAAATGCACAGTTACTGATAACATGGAGCATGAAAAGCCATACATTCCAGTAGCAGTTTGAAGCATTAGCTTGCAAAATTGATTTTTTTGTCTTGAGTTCATTATAATAATGTTTGTTTGAATGTGATTTTTAGCAAAGTCCTAACCAGAATTAAGTGAATTTATGCTCTCAGATTTTAACAATTTTTGTTAATATATAATATCTAAAAATAATAGATATCTAGTATTATTCAAGGAAAATGAGGTGAAACCCAGGACCAATTAAAGAACACACACATCCTTAAGCCTCCATTTCATTTCAAAGGAGATCAGTAAGGGAGCTTTGTTCCCCCCGTAAGTGTCCACTACAATGCATTTCACCTGTCTATAACTGCTATTTTCTTTAATCCATTTTTATCTGTATTGTTTCAGTCATGATGTATCTGTATAACTCATATGTCCGCATCAGAATTTTATGGTAATTAGTCTGTTCATATCCACATGTCAAGATCTATGTAGATTTCTCTGCAAGAAAGACAGAAAAAAATGATTCAATGTCATTATACTCTAATAGCAGACGGCTAAGCAGGATCCCATTTCCCTCTGATGTTCTTTCTTATGCTCAAAGATTCAAGATGCAGACAGCATCATTTCATTAGTCCTCAGAAGCACGTATCTCCTTGGCAATATGCAATTCTTAGTTCTCTACTGCCTCTCATCTAGGAATCATTTCACTTCTAAATGCATACGGTACAGTTTGTACTAGAAAGTTGGGGCATGCCTTGCTATGTAATTCTGACTGTCCTAGAATTCATTCTGTAGCCCAGAAAGACCCTGACCTCACAGAAATCCTCCTGCCTCAGCCTCCTGGGTCCTAGGATGACAGGGCTGAGCAACTAAGCTTATCAATAAATTTTGTGATAATAATTTTATTAGACTTTCTCCAACTAAGTATAAAGAGCTTGATAGCAACTTTTCTACAATTCTTAGCATTATATTAACATATTTTACAGCTCTATATTTACTATTGCAAAAAAGAAATGATATATCTTATATGGATATGCAGTAGTCTTCATTACCTACAGCAGAAATATTTCAGATGCGACCCTAAGTTCAGGTGGACCAAACCCAATATTAACACATTTTATACAAGCATATATACCTTCCATATCTATGATAAAGTTCAATTTATAAGTTAATGATAGTATTAAGTGAACAATAATAACTAATGATAAATTATGATAATTATATGTATATAATGTGTATTTGTCTATAGTATAATATAACAATGATAAGCATTCACTGTAATAAAAATCTTATGCATGCTCCTGTTCTCAATCTATTTTACTGTACTTTATTTATTCATTTGGTGATGATGTAAAATGACATGGTGCATAAGATATTGCATGATGTATATTGAATGGTGGAAATCTGATTTAAACTTCCCAGGGATCCATTTCCAAGGCTCTGTTAGTGTCTTTTCCCCATGTGTTTGGTAGCACATTGATCAATTTAGTTTTCTCTCAAGAAATGACTTTATATTTTAAAAGGGATTAGTGTTTTTAATACATTACTCAAGATGAACTAATGATTATATTTATGAAAAAAGTCATGAATTGATCATGCGTATGGTGACATTTTTAATCAATTAAGGAATATGCATTAGCCTAGCTCAGTCTACTATAAAACAGAAATGACTCTCATATTTATGAACTGCAAGGCTTTCAAATTTACAATCACCCAGTAAGTCAAGCCTGTGTTGAGCATTTTCCTTTTTAATTATCACCTAATAATAATTCTGAGCCTGTTTTTAAAGAACATTTGCAAGTTAACTTAGTGAAGAAATGTGCACTTTGTTTACTGGCAAGTTCTATATGTACTTTCTCATGTAGTTTTCCTTACTAAATCTGCTAGAAAAATCCTTCAGGCTGATCCAGAATTTTCTTTTCCTCTTGTCAAACACCAGTCTCTAAATCTTAGTGCTTGGCCTGGTTTGACCACAACCTTCAGAGTTATACACACAGCATCAACTTGATTTTCTGATACTCACACTGACCCACTTTCCCCCAGTGAACATTGCATCGTCCAAATATGTACGTTGTTTTTCTTAACACGTATCTTCAAATATCTGCACTCTGTTGGGATTTCATCGAGGCAAATTTTTTCTTTTGGGTCAGTATCCACACGCTCCACTATAGAGACATGAATCACATCATCTCCTGTTGGTGAGATCACCCAGGATTTTATTCAAATCTGCCCCGGATCATATCATAGTATGACCTGAAGTTGCCAGATTGCCTCTCTGGAACAGAGATAGTTAGGTATCCAGAAACAAATGAGTTATGGCCACCTGGAAGGTCAAATAAAGTTGTGAAAATTTTATCTTCCCACTTCTCTGTTCTTCCTCATGGGTCCTCCCAATCCTATGCCCTGACATCATATGGAATGCCCATGTTGTTTGCGATACCCCAAAGTCTTGCCTGAAGCTTTTGTGTTTCTGTGTGTTCTCTCATCTCCTGCTACAATGTCTTCCCTTTCCAGTTTTCAGTTTCAAAATTAATTTACCCTTAAGTTCATATTTATTCTCTCTTTTCCAACTCATCTTACTTAGGTTTGTTTCTCCTTATATAAATATGTATAGCAAGCATGGACACGGGCTTAGGCGTGTATGTATGTATCTGTGCACACACTAGCTCTTCCTCTCATTGAGGGCTTACTTACTTCAATTATGATTGCCCATGGTCATCGTTGTCTGTGACCTAAAACCACCAAATGGAAAACACCAGAAATTAGCAATTTAATTATTGTAGATCATGGGCAGTTCTGAGTAGCATGATGAATGTTTCCGGCTCCATATTCATTTCATCTGGAAGCAGGGCAGCCTTTTAGATTTCTTGGGTACACTGAATATGCTGCCTATATGGTAGTTGTGTGTGCCTTCTGACCAACTCTTTTGGTGTGGCCTTGCTCCTATTCCTCTGTCCCAAATATAATACGTGCTGCCATTCCTCACCTCCAAAGGTCATCCCACAGCCATTGATGCAGAGAGGGAACTCAATTTCTGTTGTCTCCTACCAGTAGAACCCTACAGGAAATTCCTGGCCAGTCTCATGGTGCAGATAAAGTGCTGCCTTTTTGTTCAAGGGGATCACTGCTGCCAAGGCATTTTTGGAAACTTTCCCTTATGGCGGAAAGTTAGGAGGCTGTCTGGGTTGTCCTGACAATTTTCTAGTTCTGAGATTGACATTCTGTTTTACCAGAAAGTTTGTTCTTAGAAAACAGCACAAATGAACTTATTAAGGGGCCAAGAAGGTATGATACTAAAAGGAGAGCCCTAGGGTTGTTTGCCTAAAAGAATAAAAAGAAACACAAGGCCTTTATGGATCTTTCTAGAGATTGTACCACTGTGGTTAGAAAGCTCATGTGTAGGAGTTTGCTACCTATTCTTTTTCCACACTCCCTCTGGGTCACCACAATTAATTCACCTAATGTGACAAACTGCATCAGGCTCTGTGATAATTTGCTAGAAACCTGTCTTGGAGTCAGAATAATTCCTGGAGAATTTCCTTTTCAGTGGAGGAGAGACTCTAGACATAGACTTAATCTCTGTCTGCCGCATTCCTCCTGATACCTTTATGGAAGGACTGAAGGACTCACAGGTTAGCAGCTGCTTTTTCAAAGCATGCACATGAAAAATATAATAATTGGAGGCAGTCTGCAAGTCCTCTTATTTGAATAATAGATTCTAAAAGAAATAAAAAAGGCTTGTTAGAACGACAATATTGAGCAATGCTGACTTTTGAGTGCCTTATCCGTAACTAACGTGATCTGTGGATTAAGGCAATAATTCAATCTGAATGTTTGCTTTGTATTTCCAAAACAAATAAAATGTGGAGCAGTTGTCAGGTGTTAGCCTGATCTTTATTGTAACTCTTTGCAAAGATTATGAGGATTATGCTGCTGAACATTTGAAATAAGATTTGGATAGTGATAAATAGCAGATTACCATTCTCTGGTTTCAGCATCAATCAGGGAAGCATTACATGATCAGATAATGTCTCGGGGCCTTAATAAAGTAAATAAAGCCCCATTCTAGTCTACACATGCTACGATTCATAAGGAAACCCAGTGATTTATTTCAAAAACCCAGTAAACAGTGCAGATACAGCCACTCGCAAATCATCAACTCAGTACACATAAAGAATCAAGTCTCCTGCTCTGCAGCGTCCCAGTGTCAGAAACAATTAGACAGATGGAAAGTCTCAGGGGTGTGCAGTAGGATCCCTCTTGGCTTGTAAAAGTCACTGTGGTTCCCCATGCTTGGTCAGTCATTGTCTAATAATTGTCAATACTCTTTGCAGCAGCCCTCAAGAACAGAAAGGAAGTTATTGTAGAATCCTGACACTTGCAATCAAGCACGTGAGGCTGGAGAGATGGCTTAGAGGTTAAGAGCACTGACTGCTCTTCCAGAGGACCTGAGTTCAATTCCCAGAAACCACATGGTGGCTCACAACCATCTGTAGTGGGATCTGATGCCCTCTTCTGGTGTGTCTGAAGATAGCAACTGTACTCATACATAAAATAAATCCAAGAAAGAAAGAAAGAAAGAAAGAAAGAAAGAAAGAAAGAAAGAAAGAAAGAAAGAAAGAAAGAAAGAAAGAAAGAAAGAAAGAAAGAAAGAAAGAAAGGAAGGAAGGAAGGAAGGAAGGAAGGAAGGAAGGAAGGAAGGAAGGAAGGAAGGAAGAAAGGAAGGGAAGAAAGAAAGAAAGAAAGAAAGAAAGAAAGAAAGAAAGAAAGAAGAAGAAAGAAAGAAAAAAAGAAAGAAAGAAAGAAAGGCAGATGGAAGGAGGGAGGTAGGGAGGAAGGAAGAAAGAAAGGAAGGAAGGAAGGAAGAAAGAAAGAAAGGAGGGAATAAAGAAAGAAAGAAGAAAGAAAGAAAGAAAGAAAGAAAGAAAGAAAGAAAGAAAGAAAGAAAGAAAGAAAGAAAGAAAGAAAGAAAGAAAGAAAGAAAGAAAGAAAGAAAGAAAGGAAGGAAGGAAGGAAGGAAGAAAGAAAGGAAGGAAGAAAGAAAGAAAGAAAGCCCATGGTTACAGGGTTCATACTCCTCTGTGGCAGAAATCATCCTTCATTCTAGTGATACTATGTCACCTGGCACTGTCTTTGGTTCCACTTATGACTAGAAAATATTCAGAATTGTTTCAGAGAGCCACAGTGCTAATTTCTGTTTCACGTCATTTCACAATGATGTGAATGCTTGTGTGGATTCTCACTGAGAAGCAAGGATTCCTCTGGGACCAGATAGCAGCACTATTTCCGTTCGTACTTGCCAGGGAGCATGAGCGGTTCTGCTGCCCTCTCTGCCTCTCCTGCATTTCTGTCCTGTGGATGGTGACAACGTGACAGATGGCTTCTTCCTACTCATTGTTCACTTTTCTCTGCAATTTGGTCTCTAGCTTCCCAAATTTTACTGAGACGCGTGATCCTTCCAGCCGTTCAGCTGCACGCAGACGCCGCCCTGTAGCACACTGCGACCTTCTTCACACTTCACACGTGCACTCTCACGGTCCTGTCGTGAACTCATTTTGTATCTTAAAAGTAAATACTCGATTTCAAGTCTGTTAGTACAAGTTAAGGATATTTATAAAACGACTGAGAGATCCGGAGACGTTTCAGTGTGATATTACTGAAGGAGAATGGCTTAGTACTTCTAATGGTAGACTCCACCCACGGACCACACAGCTTTCCTTGCCTTCTTCTACACAGCACTCCGAGATTGGCGTGGTCTCTTCTAAAGTCATACAAACGATGTATACTATAACTCTCTCCCCTCCTGGTAATTGTCTAGTCTATCAAGAAAACCCTCTGACATTAGGTTGTTTTGCTGTCATTACCTGAAAACTCCTCTTTATACTAAATCCTGATCTGAATATTCCCACATTGCTCTGCTTGCTTTCAAAAAACAAATACAAACAACAAAAAGTAACAAACAAAGAACATATCTGACCCTATCTCTACTATTTTCTCAGTGTCTTTGGTACTCTTTCTCCTCTCCAATTGGGGTTCGGTTTTCTACTTCATTGAAATAATATGGTTTCCACATTGCTAACATCCCTGAAGACTTTCTCTTAAGCTTTTGATATGGTGTACTATTTCTTTCCAAAACAGATATTTTTCTAGATTCTCTTTTAACCACATCCACAGAAGGAACTGTGTCTTAGAAGTGGCCCCTTTTCCTTTACCCAGCTATTATAGACTTAACTTTGTAGACACAGCTATTCTTAACTCTCTCACCCATAATAGAGACGTTCACTACCTAGATAGACCTCTAAGAATTCTTTAGCTTCAACCTCTGCTCTGATATCTACATTAATATATCTCTTATAAATGGCGTCTCCCTCTTGCCAAAACTTACACTTGACAAGGCCACCTCCACATCACAGCTGCCTTATTTTTCATCATCCCTGTAAACGTCACCACCATCCATGGTAACTTAGAGCCAGTCACCATCACAGCTTTATTTGACTTCCCATCCATCAGCACGCCTTCTGCTTCCTATGTCTGGACTACACTCAGAAAAGAAACACTCTTCTGCCTATTTACTACTGCATGTTTAATGCAGGTCACCCTGCTCTTTGATTTATAGCAACATGTCAAACTCCTAGTCTCCTGGTTTTTATATTACCTTGGCTTCCATCGGTGC
The DNA here is from genome assembly GCF_947179515.1 of Apodemus sylvaticus. Lineage (NCBI taxonomy): Eukaryota > Metazoa > Chordata > Mammalia > Rodentia > Muridae > Apodemus > Apodemus sylvaticus. Next base: position 41,690,316 of record NC_067489.1, read on the forward strand.
AGTCTCCACGCAACTAAATACAAACCAGGTTATCCCTGCCAAGGTGGTACTTTATATCTCCAATATGGGTAAATAAAATCCATATTTTTGGTCAGTGTGATGCTCTTGATTTTTTTAAGCAATGCTTGCTTCTCCATCCTCATCTTAGATTCTCCAGGTTAGTGGGCACCTTTCAAAGCTTATTTCTATTCTTCAAGTTTTAAGAAGATGTTGCTGTCTCAGGATCGATGAGTTTTCTGAGTCTGAATGTCTGAACTCACTGCTGTCTTTTGTGTTTGAACCTAAGTGTGATCTTATGACTTAGTCATTATTTTCAGAAGCTTTCACAAGAATCTAAGCTTCAGCGAAGTGACCACTTCTGTGTAGTTTTCGGATTTCTTTATAGGTTCGGAATTGCTCCTGGTTTTAATCTGAATAAAAGAGCATTCAATATAAGCAGATGTGTTTGTAAAGTGAGGCACAAAGCTCTAGCACAGGTGGTTTGAACATGTAGCCTTGAGTACTGATATGCATATAGAACTGTCTGAGATTATTTGAAAAAGCAAAAAAAAAATAAGGAAAGAATTCTGTACCCAGGCTATTCATCCTGTAACAGATTAAAAGAAGACAAATATAATTTAAGCATAGAGTTAATTTTGTTCAGTGGAGTAGAAACTGTAAATATACTAATGACTGTAGGGAATTTTGGGAGATTTTGACATAATCTGAGAAGTCGATTAGGCAGTTCAAACAAAATAAATTTTTCATATCTTAAGAGAACATGAGATAAAGGATGTGGTGAAGAACACCAAAGAGTATATTAAATGCTGTGCATGACTGCATCTTGGGAACATACAAATAGGAAGAGGAAAAATAACTAAGAGCAGGTTGGACATGTATTTGATAAGGCTGAAGGATTTAAAAGTGTTTACGAGAAATGATGAGTTGACGATTCTTGAACAGAGAGACACAACAATCGTAGCAATGCGAAGGAAATTTTCATATCTTTAGTCACACGCTACAAGGGTGTCTCTATTCCACAAGCACTCTCTGTTGTATTTTCTCATCTTTGCTTTTAGATGATGTAATATTTGACTACTAATTTTAATTATTGCCTACTTTTCCCCCTACTCGAAAGATTGTTGCGAATGAATGACATACCTCAACAAATGCCTTCTCTCTCTCTCTCTCTCTCTCTCTCTCTCTCTCTCTCTCTCTCTCTCTCTCTCCTTGCTATTTTATTGTTTCATTGAAGTCACATGGGATTGGAAGCATCATCCTCTTGGTGACACTATTAGACAGAAGTGGACCTTTTAAGAGTTGACACCTTGCATGTGTCTCTGATGGTTAGACACAGATCTCAATAGACCCCCTTGCTAGCTCCCTGGGACATGTTACAAAAGCAATGAGTCTAGCCTGCCCCTTTCTCTGTCACCCTGCTTCTTGTCTCTCTCCTAGTTCAAGACATAATTCTCTCACAAGTCATCTCTGATGGGGTCAAAACATGTAGCATGCCCTGATTGCTTTCAGCTTCTATAAAATGGGTTCATGTTCTCACACAGGTACTTATACAGTAATAAAAACTTGACACACACAATATAAAAATGGAAGAATTACGAGTGCAAAGGCATAGACATTGGAAAGGAAACGTCATACAGTATCCTCAAATTCCCCATCCCATTCTTCAGAGATGCTTGAAGATAATTTCTCAGTTATTCATATGCATGTGTAGGAATAGACACTGTTTAGTTTGGTTTCTACTCAAATAAAAACAAGCTCTCCTCTGTGCTCTTCATGTGTATGTGTGTGTGTGTGTGTGTGTGTGTATTTTGCTTGACTGTATTTTCTTTTATAATCTCTTTTATATACTTTGAAGACCTCTTTGTATCAGCATTTATAGACCTTTAAAGGCAGAATTATCATATACTTTTTTAAACAATTATGGGGTTTGAAGTTATAAGAATAGAGTTTACTAAAGAAAACAACAAGAAAATATCCATGTACTTGTAAAATAACATCAACTACAAAATATAACATTGGTCTGGAAAATTGGATTATTTTAGAACTTTCTAATTCTAACCAAAATATCTTGGAAAGAAAGCAGTTTTGTCCCTTTCTATAAGAATATGGTGTCCAATGCTTCATATTGCTTGCCTGTACCTATATATAAGTCCAGATTTAAAATTATGGCAAGTTAAAAATAGAATCTTGTTTTGCTTTACAAAGGCAGTAAAATTGTAGTATTTACCTATGAACAAACTTGTCCATATTCTTTAGATGTTATATATTTAGTCTACATTGATTTCAGTAAGTTGTTTTCATTTTTAAATTATAAACTCATACCAAGTTATTCATGAAGTTAAAAAAATCTTCAATCTTCTTAAATACAGTCTAAAAATGGCATATAATGAAAGAAAATAATCCCAAAATATCATGATTTAATAAAACAAGTAAGTAATCATAATTCTTTAAACATCATTGAGTTTTGGTCATTTTACAAGTTTTATATTTATCTTTGAATAACAATTTTTCCATTAAAAAAAGCTATTTAAGAAATAGAAAGAAAAGAAGTTCACTCCAACTCTATTGAGGCTGTAGAAACTCTTTTATTAAAACAGGCATCTCCAGTCCTAGACATGACTCAGTGGAGAATACTGTGTGTGTCTTTTTGTTGCAAACAATTTTAAAGCTGGAAACAAGTAGAAGCCTTCTTCAGGCACTGTATAGAAGGCAGAGTCAAATTCATGCCCAAATAAAGGGAAACACACAGTTAGCCATGTCTCTCCCCTACCTTCAAATAGACACTAAAAACCACATCTCAGAAAGAACAGACTGCAGCCATAATAAAAGCCTAAGAAGTCAGGAAGAGTCTTCAGATAGAGTTGTCCAAAGAACATGCAGCAGCTAAGTGAGTTTTTATATAGTCAGCTGCTAAATGGGGAATCCATATAGATTCTTGTCAAAGAACTAGGTTCTGTGTAACAGATAAGGCTCTTTGAGGCCCACAGAATAGCTATTTGGTAACTATTATTGGATGGAGATTCACAGGTACAAAGATTCTGCATGAGCACTTTCCAGCTATAGGAGTAAAGACCTTGTTGGGATCCTTGGGCATTCAACTGATCATCAGTAAATCCATATAGTATGGGGAGAAATAATTCCCAACCAACAGAGAAGTACACACAATATTTCTCATGGCAGAGGAGATATATTCTCTTTAAGATAAAGATAGAGCTCAAATTATCAAGAGGTACTACTATCCATTCATCACCTGCCGAGAAAGAAAAGTTACTATTCTTTAAAAGCAGTTTTATCTAGGCTTATTTATTATAGATATATGTATAAAATTATAGTATCATTAAATATAGATCTATATCACTAAATAATAGAAATCAGTATGATATATGTGTTTTGTAAATGTATATATAATTATGAAGTGTATCATTAAATATATTTATCATTATAATATAGATGTTTGTGATAAGTATAATGTAGTATATATCACATTATACTGAGAAGATTGTTCTTATGTATTTAGAATTACATTCATATAAGCAACATAATTTATGCTGTGACAAAAATTAATAAAAGAAAAATCCATGAATCTGAAAAGTAACAGGAAGGTTGTATAGAAGGTATGGGAGTAGGGAAGGGAAGGAAGAAATGATGTAATTATATTATAATCTCAAAAAATAAAAGAAACAATTTTCAAATTCTGCATAAAATTAAAAATAATAAATTTAAAAAGCAGAAAACTATGTTCATTTGCCATTAATTAGGAAAAATATTTAAAAAAACAGATTATAAGACTTCTACATTCTATGGCTAAGATTAAAAATTCAGGAGACAGCAGGTGTTGGAGAGGGTGCGGAGAAAGAGGAACACTCCTCCACTGCTGGTGGGGTTGCAAATTGGTACAACCACTCTGGAAATCAGTCTGGCAGTTCCTCCGAAAAATGGGCACCTCACTTCCAGAAGATCCTGCTATACCACTCCTGGGCATATACCCAGAGGATTCCCCACCATGTAATAAGGATACATGCTCTACTATGTTCATAGCAGCCCTATTTATAATTGCCAGATGCTGGAAAGAACCCAGGTATCCCTCAACAGAAGAGTGGATGCAAAAAATGTGGTATATCTACACAATGGAGTACTATTCAGCCATTAGAAACAATGAATTCATGAAATTCTTAGGCAAATGGATGGAGCTAGAGAACTAAGTGAGGTAACCCAGACTCAAAAGGTGAATCATGGTATGCACTCACTAATAAGTGGTTATTAACCTAGAAAACTGGAATACCCAAAACATAATCCGCACATCAAATGAGATACAAGAAGAAAGCAGGAGTGGTCCCTGGTTCTGGAAAGACTCAGTGAAACAGTATTTGGCAAAACCAGAACGGGGAACTGGGAAGGGGTGGGAGGGAGGACAGGGGAAGAGAAGGGGGCTTACGGGACTTTCGGGGAGTGGGGGGGGCTAGAAAAGGGGAAATCATTTGAAATGTAAATAAATTATATCGAATAAAAAAAAGACTTCTACATTCTAGTAGACAATAATTTAAATATAGTTAATTAAAATATAATTATATAATTTCATTTTATTTCTCTTTCAAGCCCCTCCAAAGTTAACTACCTCTAACTCTTTCCATCTCTCCCTCTTTAGCCTTAAATTTATGACCTCATATTCCCCAATTGCATACAATATATAAATAATACCTGCTGTCTATTTATGTTGCTTGTGTGTATATGGTATCAGGGCTGACTACTTTGTATTGAATATTCAAATAGGAGTGGTATGCCGGGGAGAGTCTAACTCTCCTCTTCAGCAGACAACACCTGCCTGTAGTTCCGTGTTCAGGGTTGGGACCACATGAAAAAGTTTCCCCTTTATCATTAGTATGTCAGTTCAGATTGCCGTTTTTCAGATCTTGTTTTTGTGGTCATTTCTAAGCAAGAGTCTTTCACAGCAGACTTCTTGCGATCTTGGCTTTTACAGTCTTTCCACCCCCTCTTCTGCAATGTTCCCTGTACTATACATGCAGGAGTTGTGTTGCAGATGTATTCACTGGGGCAGGACTCTATATCATTTACTGGGCTTCACCCTGGGTCCACTGTATAGCAGTGGTTTTCAACCTTTCTAACACTGTGACCCTTTAGCATAGTTCTTTGTGTTGTGGTGACCCAAACCATAAAATTATTTTTGCTACTTTATTAACTGCAATTTGTTGCTCTTATGAATCATAATAAAATATTTTTAGAGAAAGATATTTGCCAAAGAGGTTGTGACCCACAGGTTGAGAACTACTCTATATATGTCTCCCTTTTCTGTAAAGAAAAGCTTCTTTTATGGGAAATGATAGCTATCTTTATTGCTATGTTTTAGTGAGGGTTCACACTGCTGTGAAAAGATACCATGACCAAAAAATATTTAGTTGGGGCTGGCTTACAGGTTTAGAGGTTCAGTCCATTATCATCATGGCAGAAAGTATGGCAGTGTACAGGCAGAAAATGTTGCTGGAGAAGAAGCTGAGAGTTCTACATCTTTATCCAAAGGCAGACAGGAGAAGACTATCTCACACATAGAGACCACCCCCATAGTGAAACACTTCCTCCAACAAGATCACGCCTACTCCAACAAGGCCATGTTTCCTAATAGTGCCACTCCATGGGCAAAGCATATCCAAACAACCACACTCTATCTGTGAATATAAGAAGAAGATGTAGACTGTAGTAAGGGATTATACTTGTCTAACAAAATAGCAGTAGGAGATTCTCTTCTAGGTTCCACAAACTCACTCACACCAGATAGTGGTTCGGTGTCAGGCATGGCATTAAACAATACATTTTAGAGAGCCTTAATAAATAAATATCAGTGGTAAAAGAACAAGATGACATAAATGAACAGGAAAAAATCTTTACATGCCAGGTAAACCTACTACAAAAAACAAAAATCAAATAAAAATATCCAGAATTTGAAATTTCACTATCTTTGATCACTTAAATTTGGAATATCCCCTAAAGACTTATGTATTGCAGTATGATTTTCAAACTCATAGCACTATGGCAAAGGATTAAAACTTAAAAGGTAGAATCTAGTTATAAGAAGGCAACTGAAGGTTTAGCATTGAAGGCACATCTATTCCCCTCCTCATCTCTTTCTGTTGCACCCATTTCTCTACTTCCTGGCCACCATGAGGTGAGCAGCTTCCCTTGCAGTGTGTTCATGCCAGAGGTTGATAGAGCCTGCTATGCACAAACTAAAACCTCTGAACTAGAGGCCCTAGCAAATCTCCTCTTCATTAAATTGTTTTTCTTGGGAATGTGGTTGCAATAATAGAAAACTGACTAATATACTGTCAAGTAAAGATTCATTAAATGAATTTGGTATCAGATATTAGACACTGGTGATAATACAATAATTATAGATAAAGTGTTAGAAACACTCTAATCATTATGGAAGGTAAATTCTAAAATGTTGTAAAAACAAAACTTCTTGTGAGTCAATATTAATCAAAATAAAATACATGTTTGTTGTACCAAACATAATTTTAAGAAAATACTTAAAAATGATGGTGGGCATCATCTACTAAGATCCTAGAATGTATATAACCCTGGAATAAAAACAACCACAAAGCAGGCATGTCACAATCCAATAGTGCCCAACCGTCCTAATGCTGTGGACCTTTAAGACACTTCCTCATGTTGTGGTGACCCTCCCCCATTATAAAATTATTTTCATTACTACTTAATAACTGTGATTTTGCTACTCTTATGAATCATAATCTGTGTTCTCTGATGGTCTTAGGGGTTACAAACCAAAGGTTGAGAAAAAATGTCACAACCAAACTGCTGAAAATCAGAGAAAACCAAAATTTGTAAAATAAAAAAAAAAGCAACCAGAGATAAGGATACTTGTAGCAGGGAACAGTGACTTGAATATGGCATGTAATCAAAACAATACAGTCCAGAAGACAATTACTCAGAAAAATCGGTTAAATATATTATTCTTTTAAGAGCAAAATCCTTTCAGAGTGTAAATTAGATAATGACAATTTCAAAGAAACAACTTAAGGAAGTCTGTTGCCAGTAAACTTAGACTCTGAGAAATAGAAAAGAAACTATCTAGAATGACAGGGAACTACTATATTCAGGAATAAAAGTATGTGCTAGGAATGATAAAGAGATGTGTGATAACAGTTAAGAAAAATGTTTGTATCAACTTGATAATTTATTTTTGTAGTTCACTTGGTGACATGTATTGGTAGGGGCATGCATTTGGGCACACAACACAGTAAAAGTTCTGTTGTGTACCTGCGCTGTGTCTCAGGCAAAGAGCTGAGAAAGGCCACCTAGGAACAAACCACAATATCTTGTGATTTCTTTCCTTTACATAATTTTGATGCTGGTCATTATTCATGTTGTTCAAAGAGTAGTGGGTATCTATGATATTTGTATAGATATTGATGCCATCTATGTCTATGAGAGAATCGATATGCATATACTTGTTGCTTCCCCCATGATTTGGAGAATAGGAAAATGTTGCTGATGAATTCGTTTATTAATATTAAAGGATAATCATTTAAATTAACAATTTAAGTTCTTACAGCAGATTAATAACAATATCAAGAATAGATTCTAATATAAAAAATCCAAACAAGTGTATAAATTATTAGTTGTCATAAAGAGTAGGACAGATAATAAGGGATAAAGGATATAAGTCATTGTGAATAAGACAAGATTAGATTGCTAACCTTTTACCTCTATAAAGATTATAGTCACAGGAAATCTACATATTCCCTAGTTTTATGCATATTAATATCAGGGCTAAATAAAATCTGTTTTAAAATTTAAAATTATGACCACCAAGTATAAATATACCTGCTTGAAGAATGAATAGGCTATCTCTAAAAGGGACCATTGGATTAGAAGCCTGTTGATAGTCAACTTTAATGATGATTATTATATTCAAGATGCTTTATTGAGATGTTGACTTAGGAATTTTGAGCATCATCTATATGTGATTGTCTTGCTTTATTCAAGAGATAATAGAACTTCGAAATACATTTCTCAATGTCACAAAGATCTGAGTGGTAGAAAAAGCCTCTAAAAGAAGGGTTGTCAAATACTGCATTTCCTCTTTAAATAATATCTGTGTATCTATCTTTTGACCAAAGGGGATATAGTGTATGTGTTAGTTTTCTGTATTTAAAAAAACTCATCACATCTTATTTATCTGTTGCATTGATGTGCATGTACTCGTTCAACTTGTATGAGTCTATTTAACCATGTAGATCCTGAGGAATAAACTCAGGTCGTCTGGCTTAATAGCAAGTTCCTTTCTCACATGCCAACCCCTCATCACATAGATTGTTGAGAAAGATATCAACAGTAGCTGAGAGTAAGTTCAGAATTCTAAATGAAGGTCGAAGTGAATCCAACCTTAGACATTTTCACATTGGTTTCAACGTCCAAAGGTTGTTTTGTTTTGAATCTCTGTATCATTTTCATAAAATCTGTCTATTTGAATAAATAGATTCCTTAGCGTGAAGTATTACAGCGTTATTAAATATTAGACTCCAATGTTCTACGAAAGTTTAACACAGTGTGTTTTGCCAGATTGAGCATATGAGTTATCAAATGTTAAGGTGAAATTTAAGTATTAGATTAGAGGATATCTTTGTTGTCTTTCTTCTTTGCTTCTGTTTATTTTAGTAGCGTCTCACTAAGGGCCCTCTTCTCCCTCAGTCTCCTGTGCCTGCCTAGAAACATTGCAATTTACAGACATGCATGCCCATATCTGGCTTAGCAATTCTCATCTAAAGCTTGGCTTTCCACCTGAGCACTACTCTAAATCTCCTGTTATTCTCACATTATCAAAGAACAGAAATGAGATTTGTCGGTGTTTGTATACACACCAACTATTAGTGTGTGTGAAAGCAAAAATATGTGCATATGCCCTGCTGGAAAGGGAAACACATATCCCAGACGGTGTTGTTTCTAGGACAGGAGAATTGGAACGTTAGTACCCCACTGCCTTAAGGGAAACCACTATGAATACAAAAGAGGCTCACTGTGGATTTTTGGATAAAGTCCAATTCAATGGAGGGTTATATTTCTCAACTGTGCATTTGTAGCCTTATGTATTTATTTGTTTATTTTGTAATGCCACTGGGCTTTTCAGGATTTAAACTCTTAACACATTTTAAGTGTAATTTGTCAAGGCTATTTATATATTCTCTTTCATGTACAGCAACAAATTGGGCTCAGAAACCCAAGGCAAGGGTATTTTCTATGTCCTAACCCTTAATGTTAATGACTTCTAATTAGCCCAGCAAGAAGCTAATGACTTCTAATCACTTGCCAATTGATTCTGAGTATTTTCTTCATAAATTTAGTCTTGGTGAACTGGGAAAAGGTTGAGGAAGTACATGCAGAGAAAGACCTAGGTCTGAGATGCCAGGACTGTGTGGAGTATCCCTTTGGAACAACTACCCTGCTTAAAATGTGTGGGTAGCATTGTACTAGTTTGGTTCCTTTTGCTCAGATAAAATATTCTGACCAAACCCAACTTGGAGAAGGAAGATTTATGTGGATTTCAGATGAAAGTCAACCATTATGAAGAGTTAAGGCCAAAACCTAAAGACAAGAACTGAAACAGAGATCATGAATGACAACTGCTTACTGGATTGCTCCCCCTGGCTTGATTAACTTCCTTTTCAGTACAGCCCAGGTCCACCAGCCAAGGGGTAGCACTACTCACAGTGGGCAGGCTTTCCTCCATTAACTAACAATCCAGAAAATGACCTACAGATATGTCCACAGGACAGATTGATGGAGGAAATTTATATTAATCAAGGTTTCCCCCTTCCTGGGTATGTCAAGTTGAAAATTAGGATTAAGATCTTAAATTAAGAAAATTAAGATATTGAAAGTAAAGCTAAAAGTATTGGTGATTGTAGAATGAAAATTGTTAGCCAGTGTCAGGGAAGTAACCTTGTCATTCATTATCTGCACTGTCTCTGACACTAACAGAAGAATCAGCACACAAAATTATATATCAACTGATTGATCTGGTGAGATACTTCACCTACAGTTATATTTATATCACCCAACTATAGTTGGCCTATTAGAAGAAAGATATGTATGATTATAAATCAAGCAAACATTTATTAAGAATCTTCATATGAGCCAACATAAAGAAAAATGTAACTAATCACAACCCTTCTCTCCAGCTGACTGCAATTCGCAGGTAAGGTTACTCTGCCCCAGATTAAAACACAATCACCCACAGTAAGGAACTGGACAACTTAGTAAATACTCCATGATGGTACTAATGTTTACAGTGAAGTCCTCTCAGATCCTTTGTATGACACATATATGTATTTCTCTTTCTCTTAATATCTGCTATGTGCAAGATATACTGCTTCCAGAAACTGAGAAGTCAATCTCATGTTGGAGAAGATTTTACAGACAATGGCAAAGGATAATTTTGCTGAAACTGCATTCAGTATTCTAGATGTTCAAAAAGAGTCCGTATAACATAAGCCTTCAAACGGCACACACATTTTACCATTTAAAAGTATTATGCACTAAAAAGGCTTATTTCTGAAAGCATTGTTGGCTGCGGAAAACTGCTAAGCGACTGAAAAAAAAAGACATCTTTGTTACGCAACTGTTCGGATCAATAAGAAAATACACAAAAATTCTGATTTTAGAGAACATTGTATATACTTTGGGAATTTCGTACATGTTTAGTGTTTTTAATCACATCCAATCCTATTCATTCCTTTCTTACCCATATCTCCCTAACTCACCCATCCACAACTTCATCTCTGCTTCTTAAAAAATAACCCAAGTTCAATTTGTGCTGCCTGTTTTATATATACATATACATATACATATACATATACATATATATGTGTGTGTGTGTGTGTGTGTGTGTGTGTGTGTGTGCGCGCGTGCGCGCGCAAGTCCATGCACTGGAGTATGGTTGGCTTATTAGAGGCTACACCCTAAAAGAAAATGGATTTTCCCTCTCCTAGCTGATATCGAGTATCAATATCACTTATAAGTTTCTCCCCCATCCCATGCCTGAATATTGACTGGCTAGCTCTTGGGTCTGTCTTATGCTTACAACTAGTGAAGTCAAGAGATAGGAGTACAGCAAGCCTGTCATGTCCAATAGACAGTGTTTTACGTCAGTCCTCTCTGACATCTGCAATCTTCTGCATAAGCCATCATCTACCACATAAAGAAACTCATTTGATAAGGTCTAATTACAGTAATAGTCTATGGGCACTTAGGTAAGACTTTACAGGGCAATTTGGTACGATGTCAATTCAACAGAACAGTAGTAGTAAATTCATTCCTGGGGCTTGTGAGTACCCATCCACCCATTCATAGTTAGATTTGGAATATTAGGTAAGTGTTTCCTCCTGCACAGTAAACCTTAACCCCAACCATAAAGTGACTGGTTACCCCTGTGTTAATCAGAATTCCCTAGAGTAGCGGAATTTATAGAATATATATATATATATATATATATATATATATAAAGGGGATTATTAGAATGATTTATGGAATACTGTCCAGCTAATTCAACAATGGCTGACTGAAAACAGAAAGTCCTAGAATCCAGTAGTTGTTCAGTCCAAAAGACTTGGCGGCTGTTCTTCCATATACTCTAGAATACTGAAGAAGTAGGCTCTGAGACCAGAAAAGTAAAGGCCATTCGAACAAGGCAAGAACAAGCAGACAAATAGCAAACTCTTCCTTCTTCCGTGTCCTTATATAGTCTTTGAGCAGAAGGTGTGGCTCAGATCAGAGGTAGGTTTCTCAGCTCAAATGATCTGGATTAAAGTTATGTCTTCCCACCTCAAGATGTAAATTAAAGGCATGCTGTTTCCCAGCTCAAAAACCAGGATTAAAGGTGTTTCTTTCTACTCAAAGTTCTTGATTGGAAGTGGATCTTCCTTCTTCAATTTAAGCAGAAATTCTTTACAGGTATGCCCTCCATTTTAGGCATTTCCAAATGTAGTGAAGTTGACAACCATGGAGAGCCAGCACATTCTCAAATTATCATACCCATTATGTGCCTGTTAGAGAAGACAACACACACCCTGGTTGTAAGACATGAAGAAATCAAATTGATACTTACCAGGAAGTTTTCTCTCTATTGCCTTTTTTCCTGGTGTCATCAACAGTCTTACCCACCTATGACCTCTGTGGCAAGAATAGTAAGTAATAAGAAGTTATTTTAAAATCTAATAAAGCAAAAGTGTGAATTCTTTGGACATTGTCTTCTTTTTCTCCTTATAAAATAATCGAAAAACAGATTGGTCCTTTAATATTTTGACAACAGACAAACACGAGTTCAGAGTCACCAGCAACATGGGTACTCACTGAACTGTTCTGACTACAACTATTCAGCCTGTTCTGACTTCAAGCATCGTCAGTAATGGATTTCATCTTGGTCTTATAGAATAATTGCATAAACCATTTCATTTTGATTTAACATTCTTCTTTTTAAGTGTCTTCCAAAATATCTTAATTAAGAACTATGGAAAAAATGATCAAATTAGGAGAGCAAAGACAACATCGGGCATATTGTTTGTTCAGGAACACACCATGCTGGCTTGTTGTCTTCCTCAGGAGGAAGCCTCGAAATGAATTCACAGCCCTGAGTCTGGGATCCATTCTCACACCATGTGCCAGTATGTACAACCCCGGGTAAACCTTCAATTGCCCTGTTTCTCCATTTTCAATTAGAACACACACTCTCTCTCTCTCTCTCTCTCTCTCTCTCTCTCTCTCTCTCTCTCTCTCTCTGTGTGTGTGTGTGTGTGTGTGTGTGTGTGTGTGTGTGTGTGTGCTCAAAAGTGTATGTGCAAATATCTACATGAAGCTGATTATTTAACCTTGGTTTTTGGGATTATTTCCCTAATTTTGTGATGTTTGATTTGATAGTCAACTGATCTCAACAATACAAACACACACACACACACACACACACACACACACACACTTTTATAAACATCTATGTGAGCGTATACATACATATTTATGAATGGATGTATACAGAAAAATAACCTAATGTGTACAGAATACTATATCATAATAAAACTTATATAAATGTGCAAGCCACTGAAATGAATGATGCTTTGTAATTAACTCATTCTTCAGTGCAGTTTTTTTTTATGATTCTTCTTTTTTTATTAGATGCATTGTTTTAATAAGTACACAGGTCAGTCTGAGAATGTTTGCTTGAATGTGTAATCATTTAATGTCTATTTAGATTTCAAATGTTATCGCCATTCTTCATTTCTCCTCCCAAAAACTATCCTATCCCCTCTCCCTCTGCTCACCAACCCACCAACTCCCACTTCCCTTTCCTATCAATCCCCTACACTGGGGTATCGATCGAGCCTTCACAGGACCAAGGGCCTCACATCTCATTGAAGTCCAACAAGGCCATCCTTTACTACATATGAAGCTGGAGCCATGGGTCCCTCCACATGTACTTTTTGGTTGATGGTTTAGTCTCTTGGAACTCTGGGGGTACTTGTTCCTTCATATTGTTGCTCCTCCTATGGGGCTACAAACTCCTTCAGCTCCTTGGGTCCTTTCTTTAGCTCCTCCCTTGGGGACCCAATGCTCAGTCCAATGGTTGTCTGAGAGCATCTACCTCTGTATTTGTCAGGCACTGGCAGAGCCTCTCAGGACACAGCTTTATCAGGCTCCTGTCAGCAAGCATTTGTTGGCATCCAAAATAGTGTCTGGATTTGAGAACTGTATATGGGATGGATCCCCCGCCCCGGGGGGGGGGGGGGCAGTCTCTGAAGCCTTTCCTTCAGCCTCTGCTCCACACTTTGCACCTTCTTCCAAGGGTATTTTGTTCCCCCTTCTAAGAAGGACCAAAGTATCCACACTTTGGTCTTCCTTCTTCTTGAGCTCCATTTGGTCTGTGAATTGTATCTTGGGTATTCTGAGCTTCTAGGCTAATATCCACTTATCAGTGAGTGCATACCAAGTGTGTTGTTTTGTGATTGGGTTACTTCATTCAGGATATTCTCTAGTTCCACCCATTTGCCTAAGAATTTTATGAATTCATTATTTTTAATAGCTGAGTAGTACTCCATTGTATAAATTTATCATGTCTTCTATAAACATTCCTCTGTTCTTTCCAGTTTCTAACTATTATGAATAAGGCTACTATGAACATAGTAGAGCCTTTGTCTTTATTACATGTTGGAGAATCTCTGGATATATGCCCAGGAGTGGAATAGCTGGGTCCTCAGGTAGTATTACTATGTCCAACTTTCTGAGGAACTGCCAAACTGATTTCCAGAGTGATTGTACCAGCTTACAATCCCACCAACAATGGAAGAGTGCTCTTGCTCCACATCCTTGCCAGCATCTACTATCACCTGAGTTTTTGATCTTAGCCATTCTGACTGGTATGAAGTAGAATCTCAGGGTTGTTTTTGATTTGCATTTCCCTGATGATCAAGGATGTTGAACATTTCTTTAGGTGCTTCTCTGCCATTCAGTATTCTCGGTTGAAAATTCTTTGTTTAGCTCTGTACCCCATTTTTAATAGAGTTATTTGGTTCTTTGGAGTCTAACTTCTTGTGTTCTTTGTATATATTGGATATTAGCCCTCTGTTGGATGTAAGATTGGTAACGATCTTTTCCCAATCTGTTGGTTGCTATTTTGTCCTATTGACAGTGTCGTTTGCCTTACAAAAGCTTTGCAATTTTATGAGATCCCACTTTCATGTATTGGCATGATTCATATAGTAAAAAATGGCCATCTTATCAAAAGCAAATTCAATGCAATCCTTATCAAAATTCCAATTCAATTCTTCATAGAGTTAGAAAAAGTAATTCTCAAATTCATTTGGAATAACAAAAAGACCAGGATAGCAAAAACTATTCTCATTAATAAAAGAACATCTGGGGAAATCACCTTCCCTGACCTCAACCTGTATTACAGAGCAATAGTGATAAAAACTTCATGGTATAGGTACAGAGACAGGCAGGTAGATCAATGGGATAGAATTGAAGGCCCAGAAATGAACCCACATATCTATGGTCACTTGATCTTTGACAAAGGAGCTAAAACCATCCAGTGGGAAAAAGACAGCATTTTCAACAAATGGTGCTGGTTCATCTGGAGGTCATCATGTAGAAGAATGCAAGGAGCTCTTTCTAAGGATAGAAATGAGACCACAATTCAGCCTAACACTTATACTCAAGCACTAAACAAACTCAATGATTTTCCTTACAAAACAAAGATCCATCTAGGACTACAGGATTTTGCTGTTTCAAAACAAAGGTTGATTTTTCTTCTGCTTTTTCTTCTCAGTAACCCAAAGCACTTTTTGAGCTGTTGCTAACTCTGTAATGATGCTCTGCCCCACTAATCCCAAGATACCTACTTTTGAAACTGAGAATAAATTCAACTCTCTACTTGGATGTGTAAAACACTATTGTGATCGCTACAGATAAACCCAGACAAAGGCCAAATGTCCTTCTTCTTAACTACCAGAGACTCTGAGTAAAATTAATAAGAATATAAGCAAAGTATACTGATCCATAATATCTGCATGTATGCAGATATGTTTATATGCATGTACGTATACAAATGCATGTTGAAAACATTACAGTGAAATTCATTGTTTTGTGCAATAAAACATGAATTGTACAACGATTTTCCATGAATATTAGATGTATGCCTTATTAGCTTGGAAATAGTATTTACATGAAGAACATGGGAAATGCACAGGGCAGTACCTCAGAGGTATAGTGTCATAGCCTGTTTCTAGATTCTGATAAGTTTCAGTCCTAGTATATTTTTTGTGTCATTTCACATTGATGATTCAGTTCATAGAGCATTAACAGGGAACAGTCATTCCTCCCTCTGATAGAGTGAGACTAGCCATGTTTCCACATTATGACATTTAGCTTCTAAAGGTCTTAGATCTTTCTCTATTATGCTTCTGTTAGCTGCCTGTTTCCTCCCTTTACTCTGCAAGCTGTGCAAGGCTGAGAGCCTTCTTCTGAGTTTCACAACTGTGTTCATAGTACCTAGGATAATGTTTTCATATACGGTAGGCTCTATGAATATCTAATCATGAAATAAATAAGTGATGTGCTCATTTTCCTCACTGTACAAAGAAGGATGAAGTAGAACAAAAGGGGCCACCATCTACCAACAAGCACTGAGTCTAATTGCACAAGAAAGTACTTAGGGTTTAGCGGACTTACTACGCACTTGATTTTTCAGACCTCAGGCTATTAATCTCCCTAAAATTGTATGTCTAAGAGCCACCACTGAGAAGTATAAAAAATATGTAAAGAGAGTAGCAAATATAAAGTAGATGGAGAAGGAAGTCAACAAATCTAAGATCCTTTAAGTAAAAACTGGTCCAAGGTGATTTTCTCGGTAGCCGAATCAGAACCAATTCAATAGTTTAGTAGAACTATAGGTAGAGATTACTTGTTCTATCAGGGCCATCTTCAACTACATACAAAATTTGAAGTCAGGTTAAGCTACCTACACCTAATAATAATAATAATAATAAATTCACAATGTGGTTGCCCTATAGATCGTTCATGAAAATCAATCAAATGATACAATATAATGTATTTCTAGCTCAGTCTCTGTTGTATCCATGTTAAGAACTGCTGTTTTATTTTGTTTTGAATTCTCAAGGGAAAACTTTTAGGGGAAAAAATTTCTTTCTTATCACCAGAGTATGAGTTGTGTGATTCTCAAAATACTTTTTATGACAAATCCATTTGCCATAAAACATGGTAAGAGTGGGGTGTGGTGGCACATGCCTTTAATCCCAGCACTAGGAGGCAGCTGCAGGTAGATATTCAAGTGATATCTGTGATTTCAAAGCCAGCCTGGTCTACAAAGCCAGGGCTACACAGAGAAATCTTATCTCAAAAACCCAAAAACCTAAAGACCAAAACAAACAAAGTAAATATGGGAATTTATCATATACTTTGGAAACATTATATAAAAAGGAAATAAATCAAGGGGTTTCATCAAATCATCTTTCATTATATATAATTATACAAAGTGTTTTCTCTTTGCTTACATTTTAGTGTAAAATCCATAACAGAAAGCAGAATTTTGGGACTAGGTGCCAAGTGAGAACTTGGAACTGTAATCAGTAAGAGGCATCCTCACTCTCCCTGGTGAGAATGACACCATCAGAATTTACTATACGCCCCACTGGCAAAAGGAGCAGAGGACAATGATTTTTAACTTCTATATAACTTGACTTTGCAATTTAAGAACCTTTTCATCTTTATCTTAAACTATAGAAAGGAAGTTATGTAGCTCCTTCTTAAACCTGTCATCTGAAAGGATAAAACATGATAAAGAGATTTTTAGAAACAGACTTTATTTCACTCTAAGTCGTAGATATAAATGATGCAGTATAGATTTTTCGAATTTGAATCTTTTCACTTTCTTTAATGCGATATTCTTTCTGCCAGATCTGTTAAAAAAAAAAAATCATCCTGAAACTCAAAAACAACTAGGCCAGCATATCCTAATTTACACTAAAGCTTTGATATTAAATGCACAGGCTGGCATAGTTGAAGTTTTGGGGGAAACAATTCATTTGTTTAGAGAACAAATGCCAATCTGTTAGCAATCGAAGAGCAGAAATGGTGAACTAAGTTGAATGAATACTAAGGAAACACAAATACCAGTTGTGAAGCCATCTGAAGTGATGGTGAGCAATCGTATTGTACCAGGGAATTTCAGATACTTTCACAGATTCATTTTTATTTTTATTTATGTATATCTGTGTGAGTGGACGCAATGCCAGCTGAAGATGAACAGTTGTAGAGGACAGAAGAAAACTCAAGATTCCCCTGGGCAGTCACCCAGTGTGGGTGCTGAGAACAAAACTCTGCTCCTCTGGAAAAGCAGAAGGTGCTCGTGACCACAGAACCACTCCTCCTGTCCTAGTATATTTTATTATATACTTATTTTTTATAAGACAATTGGCACAACTTGAGATTCTCAATGAATGAATGAAGCTCTTAGCAATTTAGCCACAAACATTTGCAACTCAGTAATATTCTGTAAGAGGACAAATAAAGGACAATGATTGACTAGCATCTAATAGACAGCAGGTAATTAATGCCTTTTCCAGACAGAAGAGCATGCAAGCTATTAAGACTTAGACAACAACTGCCTTTCTGACATTTCCTTACCCATTTTTAATAGAACTTCCATTTTGAAAAGAGGTCAAATAAAGATAAGTTCCCAAGATCTTCCTGAGTAACTGACATCATGCTTGGCAGGCTAATACATGGATGCTAAACAAGTTACCCAGCCACAGTTGAATAACCCAACCAATGGGAGCAGGATAAATGTACCATAAAGATAGGTTTCTAAGGAAGTTCCCTATACCTAAATCCTGATTGGTGGGACAACTTGGCACAGATGTTTATGGATTTTATGCTTAAAAGCTCCGTAGCATTCTTTTGGGACTCTCAGTCTCAGCTCTCAAGTCTACATCTGCATCCCAGATCAACCAGTCACAGGGTGGGGCGGGGGGGGGGGGGGGGGGGGGAGGATGTTCAAGAAACTATCCCTGCTTGACAGATCAATGTCTGAGTAGTCTGTGAGGAGATTTCTGGACCCCAACCTTAGCCACACATGTCCTTCTGTAAGATAAAGGAGGAAGTATGAACATTTTTATGTTTATTGGATACTACAACACACCCCTGTAATCTCAGTGACCAAGAGTATTTAACAGAAAGATTAACAGTTTCAGGTAGATTCGTGGTGGCACATACCTTCATCCTGGCACTTGGGAGATAGAATCAACTGGATATCTGTGAGTTCAAAGCCAGCCTGGTCTTTTCTAAGTTAGCCAAAGATACACAAAGAAGCCTTATCTTGAAGGAAAAAAAAGTTGACCTGAGGCCAAGCTGAGCTATACAGATATAAGGGAGAAAGGGATAAAGAAAATGAATGTATTGTAACCATCCCTCTTAGCGTTTATGTTTTTCATTCAATCAATATAAATTCTGTGGAAAGAAAAATACAGGTAATAAACTTGAAGACATGGACAAAATGAATGTGTTGTATGAAAGACAGAGTTTGAGTTTCTAACAGAAATTTTTTCATTGCTTTAATTTTTTATTTTTACTTTAGTTTCAAGCTTCTATTGTCTAATTTCTTCTGGATGTTTCTCTCAGAATCATTGCTAGATATACATTTACCCTTTTCCTCATGGAGTTCCATTAAGAACACAGTTGTTGGACTGTCTAGATGTGGCTTGATTTGTTTCAAAACAAATCTAGAAATGTTATTGTAAGATCCTGGACACCCTGACCATAGTTTCAGAAATATTAAATCAATTAGTACCTTCAAACAATAAACATCAGTAACATATCTGGAGATTAAGCTATGTGACATAATAATAGCCATCCTTAAAAAATAGATTAAAGAAAATAATATGTTTTTAATTTTATCCTTATTTCATGTTAATTTTAAATTTCCCATCAATCAAGTTAAAATCAAGCCCACAATTTTCTTTATAAAAAGTTTGAATTTAAAATAAAATTAGATCTTTTCTCCTTTTCACTTTTCTCCCTACCACCCCTCCCATTCTGCCCTTGATTTCTCAAATTTGTGGTCTCATTTTTTTTGTCCTGGTTACATACATATGAATGAATAAATATATGAATATACCTTCTGAGTCTGTTCAGTGTTACGTGTATGCATATGGTTTCAGGGTTTTGGTTTTATTTTGAAATTTATCACAATACAAGATAATAAAAAATTAATAATAGAATTGAGAATCCTCTGTTGGAAGAAAAACACATTGATAGTGAAAATGCAAACTAATGTGTACCGAAACTGTAATCCACTTGCAGTGTCAATGGAAACATAACATAGGGCTTGGGAAAGTAGTATTTCCCCCAAAGTGCTATACACATAATTATTACATCATCCAGAATTCCCATGCCTAGAATTTAACCTAAGAATAATCAAAACATATCCACACAAGAATTGTATAGAAATATTGTAGCAATATTGTTCAGAGTACTCTCAAAATAGAACTTACTGAAATGACTATCTACTAGCAAATGCACATGCAAAATGTACCACTGCCGTGGGATGGAAGGACAGTTTGTTCTGAACGATTGTGTAGTGGAGCAAGAGTGGGAATGGAATACAGATGTGTCCACAGTACAGCTAAAACTGAAAAGCCTTCTAAATGGAAAACACCAGTAGCAGAAGACCACTTATTTGTGATTTATTTCTGTGAAATGTCCATAATGGACAAGAATATAAAAGAGTGCCTAGAGCAGTGGTCTCCTAGATTTGAGGATAGAGAAGTGGGTAGAGATGGTCCAGGGAGCACTGTATCTGTTCCAATGAACAAAATCACATCTGCAGGTAAAAACATTTTAAGAAGAAAGGCAATCATAAATGTTACCCAGCTACCATCTCTGACACCTACAAAATCTCTACCTGAAAAAGAACTGGTTCAGCTATAGTGATACAGATGTTATGGGTGTAATTATATTTTTTATTGTATCTAAGGCCTCCTTCGTGAGATGAAGCCTGTAAATACAACTACTAAAACTGCCAAGAACCTGAACGAAGATAGGGCATGGACCCTAAGGAGCAACCTACCATAGCTATTCTCCTAAAGGAGCAGATTAATAAAATTACTCCTAATGACATGGTGTTACATACATAAATCTTTGTACTGGTCAGTCCTCATTAGAGAAACCATGTAGTAAGTGGTAATTAACACAGAAACCCACAAAGGAAAAATGTGCAGACCATGAGAGACTTTGGACCACTCGGTACTAAATGGAATGTCTTTCTCAAACTGTCTCCTCGATAGACTTGCAAAGAAATGTTATAAGTGTCAGAGATGGCAGATGATTCCAAAGAAAAAGCATTTCCCAAACATGAGAGGACCAGCTGTAACATGTATACACTGACAGAGACTGTGACCTGCACGAGTTCAAACCAGCCAAAACCACAGCATGGAGAAAATAGGATGACTATAAAATCCCGCCCCTTACCAAGAAGCTATCTGCAACTGATGCCTATTAAAACACTGGATGATGTGTGATGTTATAAAATAACAATAAAAATAAAGAAGTCCTAAAGGACTTTAAGGAACAGTTGCCCACCAGGTAGGCTGAGGCTGAGAAGAGACTCTGAGTCTCCCTTGATACAAAATTGTTGAGGTAATTTTTAATAGGAAGAAGTTCTCTAAGTTCATAAATCAAAATCATGTTAGGCAAATTTTTCTTTAGTCAAAATTTGTCGATCGGGCGGCGGCGGCGGCGGCGGCAGCAGCGGCAGCAGTGGCTGCTCCAGCTGAAGGGCCATCAGCAGTGGAACCAAGGCGTCACAGGGTCCAGTTAGGCCCTGCGCCCACGACCACTGACCTTCGCTGACCAGCCGGACAGCAAGCAGCTGCAGTTGTGCGGCGCCTTTCCTGCTCGGAGGCCACTTCAGAACTCGGCCTCCCACCAGTCAGGAGAGGAGGATCCATCTTGGTTCCGTACTCCAGGAATCGGACAGACTGAGGTACACAAACATAATCCGAGGCCAACACCGCGGTGGTCGGAGCCCGACGGGCGTTGGCCTGCACCCAGGCCCTGGGCGGGTCGGGGGGCCATCGGGGTGCCAACCCAACCAGGAGGTTTTTTGCCCAGGCCTGCGAGCGCGCCGCCGCCATTTTGCCTGCAGGACGACAGAGAGCTCAGGCGGGCAGACCTGTAACAGGCATAGCCTAAGGCTAACAAAGCGGGGGTCCAGGCCCCAAAAGGCACAGGACTGACCCCAAGAACTGGGCGGCTTGGTGGGCCATCTGTGAGTCAACCCGCCCAGGCGATTGTTAGCAAAGCAGACTCTCCCGGCGCTTTCAGGGAGCGCGGGCGCACACGCCCGCCATCCTAGTCACCTGGCAAACCCAATTAACAGTCAAAGCCGTAGGGGAACTTTGCTCGGACCTTGGCCTCCCAGGCTTTTGCCTGGACTCAGGGACTGGGCGGCCAGGCTAACCTTGTGTGCGATAGCCCGGTTGGCAAATCGGCTGCCCAGCAGAGTGAGCGGAACTCAGGGGAGGTCACAGTAGCATACACCGTCGGCACTCCCTGGGAGTGCACACGGGCTCCATCTGCTCCACAGACACAATCTGGGGCAAGGCCTCAGGCAGAAGCCCTTAGCTCTACTCTCTCCGCTTCCGGATCCAGATCAGTCTGGGCGGCAACATTACATCTCCAAGTCCTGCAAGTGGCTAGCTGGGCTTCCGGGCGGCCAGCTGGGAGAAGTCAGTGTGCTCCAGTGAATCCAGCGGGCCCCAGCGGGAGCCTTCGGGTGCCTGCTTTGGGATCTGTACAGCCTGGGCAGCAGCACACTGTCTACAAGCAGTGCAGGAGGTAAGCTGTGCACCAGAGGCCAACTGGGAAGGGGCAGCTTGCACTGGTGAGTCCAGCACTGACAAGATAAACTAACACCAGTGAGATCTAGATGGCAAAAGGCAAACGCAGGAACGTCACTAACAGAAATCAAGGCAATATGGCAACATCTGAACCCAATTCTCCTCTACCAACATGTCCTGGATACCCCATCACACCAGTAAAACAAGATTTGGATTTAAAATCACTGGTCATGATGCTGGTACAGGAACACATGAAGGTCATACATAAAGAAATTCAGGAGACAATGGATCAAAAGGTAGAAGCCCTTGCAAGGGAAACACAAAAATCATTGAAAGAAATCCAGGAGAATACAAAAGCCAACAAGGAGGAAATGCAAAAAACACTTAAAGAAATACAGGAGAACTTTGCTCAACAGGCTGAGGTCATGAAAGACGAAACACAAAAATCTCTTAAAGAAATACAGGAGAACTTTG
The DNA here is from genome assembly GCF_947179515.1 of Apodemus sylvaticus. NCBI lineage: Eukaryota > Metazoa > Chordata > Mammalia > Rodentia > Muridae > Apodemus > Apodemus sylvaticus. Next base: position 41,713,226 of record NC_067489.1, read on the forward strand.
GACAACAGGCTGAGCTCATGAAAGAGAAAACACAAAAATCTCTTAAAGAATTACAGGAAAACACAAACATGCAAGTGAAGGAGCTAAGCAAAACCATCCAGGATCTAAAATCAGAAGTAGAAACAACTAAGAAAACTCAAAGGGAGACAACTTTGGAGATAGAAAGCCTTGGGAAGAAATCAGGGGACAGAGATACAAATATCAACAACAGAATACAAGAGATAGAAGAAAGAATCTCAGATGCTGAAGATTCCATAGAAACCATGGACTCAACAGTTAAAGAAAATGCAAAAAGCAAAAAGCTTGTAACCCAAAATATCCAGGAAATCCAGGACACAATGAGAAGACCAAACCTAAGGATTATAGGCATAGAGGAGAGTGAAGATTTACAACTTAAAGGGCCAGCAAATATCTTCAATAAAATTATGGAAGAAAACTTCCCTAACCTAAAGAGAGAGATGCCCATGAATATACAAGAAGCCTACAGAACTCCAAACAGACTGGACCAGAACAGAAATACTTCCCGTCACATAATAATCAAAACACCAAATGTTCTAAACAAAGAAAGAATACTAAAGGCAGTAAGAGAAAAAGGCCAAGTAACATATAAAGGAAGACCTATCAGAATCACAGCAGACTTTTCACCTGAGACTATGAAGGCTAGAAGGTCCTGGGCAGATCTCATGCAGACTCTAAGAGAACACAAATGCCAACCAAAACTACTATATCCAGCAAAACTCTCAATCACCATAGATGGAGAAACTAAGATATTTCATGACAAAACCAAGTTTACCCAATATCTATCCACAAACCCGGCCCTAAAAAGGATAATAGGAGGACAACACCAATACAAGGAGGGAAACTTCACCCTGGAAAAAGCAAGATAGTAACCTTTCATCAAACCCAAAAGAAGTTAAGCATTCAAATTTAAAAAATAACGTCAAAAATGATAGAAAGTAACAATCACTATTCCTTAATATCTCTTAACATCAATGGACTTAATGCCCCAATAAAAAGACACAGACTAACTGAATGGATACGTAAACAGGACCCTACATTTTGCTGCTTACAGGAAACACACCTCAGGGTCAAAGACAAACACTACCTTAGAGTAAAAGGCTGGAAGACAATTTTACAAGCAAATGGTCTCAGGAAACAAGCTGGAGTAGCCATTTTAATATCAGATAAAATTGACTTTCAACCCAAAGTCATCAAAAGAGACCCTGAGGGACACTTCTTGCTGGTCAAAGGAAAAATACAAAAAGAAGAACTGACAATTCTGAACATCTATGCCCCAAATGTAAGGGCACCCTCTTTTGTAAAAGAAACTTTATTAAAACTAAAAGCACACATTGCACCTAACACAATAATTGTGGGTGACTTCAACACTGCACTTTCCTCAATGGACCGATCAGGAAAACAGAAACTAAACAGGGACACAATGAAACTAATTGAAGCTTTGGACCAATTAGATTTAACAGATATATATAGAACATTCTATCCTAAAACAAAAGAATATACCTTTTTCTCAGCACCTCATGGTACCTTCTCCAAAATCGACCATATAATTGGTCACAAGACAGACCTCAACAAATATAAGAAGATCGAACTAATCCCATGCCTCCTATCTGATCACTATGGAGTAAAAGTGGTCTTCAATAGCAACAGAAACAACAGAAAGCCCACATACACGTGGAAACTGAACAATACTCTACTCAATGATACCTTGGTCAAGGAAGAAATAAAGAAAGAAATTAAAGACTTTTTAGAACACAATGAAAATGAAAACACAACATACCCAAATCTATGGGACACAATGAAAGCAGTACTAAGAGGAAAACTCATAGCCCTGAGTGCCTCCAAAAAGAAAATGGAGAGAGCATACATTACCAGCTTAATGACACACCTGAAAGCCCTGGAACAAAAAGAAGCTATTTCGCCCAGGAGGAGTAGAAGGCAGGAAATCATCAAACTCAGGGCCGAAATCAATCAAGTAGAAACAAAGAGAACCATACAAAAAATCAACAATACCAGGAGCTGGTTCTTTGAGAAAATCAACAAGATAGATAAACCCTTAGCCAGAATGACCAAAGGGCACAGAGAAAGTATCCAAATTAACAAACTTAGAAATGAAAAGGGAGATATAACAACGGAAACTGAGGAAATCCAAAAAATCATCAGATCCTACTACAAGAGCCTATACTCAACACAACTGGAGAATCTGGAGGAAATGGACAATTTCCTTGACAGATACCAAATACCAAAATTAAATCAGGACCAACTAGACCATCTAAACAGTCCCATAATGCCTAAAGAAATAGAAGGAGTCATAGAAAGTCTTCCAACCAAAAAAAGCACAGGACCAGATGGCTTCAGTGCAGAATTCTACCAGACCTTCAAAGAAGAGTTAACACCAATACTCTTCAAACTATTCCACAAAATAGAAACAGAAGGAACACTACCCAATTCCTTCTACGAAGCCACAATTACGCTGATACCAAAGCCACACAAAGATCCAACAAAGAAAGAGAACTTCAGACCAATTTCCCTTATGAACATCGATGCAAAAATACTCAATAAAATTCTTGCCAACCGAATCCAAGAACACATCAAAACGATCATCCACCATGATCAAGTAGGCTTTATCCCAGGAATGCAGGGTTGGTTCAATATACGGAAATCCATCAATACAATCCACTACATAAACAAACTCAAAGAACAAAACCACATGGTCATTTCATTGGATGCTGAAAAAGCATTTGACAAAATTCAGCATCCCTTCATGCTTAAAGTCTTGGAGAGAACAGGAATTCAAGGCCCATACCTAAACATAGTAAAAGCAATATACAGCAAACCGGTAGCCAGCATCAAACTAAATGGAGAGAAACTTGAAGCAATCCCACTGAAATCAGGGACCAGACAAGGCTGCCCCCTTTCTCCTTATCTTTTCAATATTGTACTTGAGGTACTAGCTCGGGCAATTCGACAACATAAGGAGGTCAAAGGGATACAAATTGGAAAGGAAGAAGTCAAACTATCATTATTTGCAGACGACATGATCGTCTACCTAAGTGACCCAAAGAACTCCACTAGAGAGCTCCTACAGCTGATAAACAACTTCAGCAAAGTGGCAGGTTATAAAGTCAACTCAAGCAAATCAGTGGCCTTCCTATACTCAAAGGATAAGCAGGCTGAGAAAGAAATTAGGGAAATGACCCCCTTCACAATAGCCACAAACAGTATAAAGTATCTTGGGGTGACTCTTACCAAACATGTGAAAGATCTGTATGACAAGAACTTCAAGACTCTGAAGAAGGAAATGGAAGAAGACCTCAAAAAATGGGAAAACCTCCCATGCTCATGGATCGGCAGAATCAATATAGTTAAAATGGCCATTTTGCCTAAAGCACTATACAGATTCAATGCAATACCCATCAAAATCCCAACTCAATTCTTCACAGAGCTAGAAAGAGCAATTATCAAATTCATCTGGAACAACAAAAAACCCAGGATAGCTAAAACTATTCTCAGCAACAAAAGGAAATCTGGGGGAATCAGTATCCCTGACCTCAAGCAATACTACAGAGCAATAGTGTTAAAAACTGCATGGTATTGGTACAGTGACAGACAGGAGGATCAATGGAACAGGATTGAAGATCCAGAAATGAACCCACACACCTATGGCCACTTGATCCTCGACAAAGAGGCTGAAAACATCCAATGGAAAAAAGATAGCCTTTTCAACAAATGGTGCTGGTTCAACTGGAGGTCAGCATGCAGAAGAATGCGAATTGATCCATCCTTGTCTCCTTGTACTAAGCTCAAATCCAAATGGATCAAGGACCTCCACATAAAGCCAGACACTCTGAAGCTAATAGAAAAAAAACTGGGGAAGACCCTTGAGGACATCGGTACAGGGAGAAAGTTTCTGAACAGAACACCAATAGCGTATGCTCTAAGAGCAAGAATTGACAAATGGGACCTCATAAAATTACAAAGTTTCTGTAAGGCAAAGGACACCATCAAGAGGACAAATCGGCAACCAACAAATTGGGAAAAGATCTTCACCAATCCTACATCAGATAGAGGGCTAATATCCAATATATATAAAGAACTCAAGAAGTTAGACTCCAGAAAACCAAACAACCCTATTAAAAAATGGGGTACAGAGTTAAACAAAGAATTCTCACCTGAAGAACTTCGGATGGCGGAGAAGCATCTTAAAAAATGCTCAACTTCATTAGTCATTAGGGAAATGCAAATCAAAACAACCCTAAGATTTCATCTTACACCAGTCAGAATGGCTAAGATTAAAAATTCAGGAGACAGCAGGTGTTGGAGAGGGTGTGGAGAAAGAGGAACACTCCTCCACTGCTGGTGGGGTTGCAAATTGGTACAACCACTCTGGAAATCAGTCTGGCGGTTCCTCCGAAAACTGGGCACCTTACTTCCAGAAGATCCTGCTATACCACTCCTGGGCATATACCCAGAAGACTCCCCACCATGTAATAAGGATACATGTTCTACTATGTTCATAGCAGCCCTATTTGTAATTGCCAGATGCTGGAAAGAATCCAGGTATCCCTCAACAGAAGAGTGGATGCAAAAAATGTGGTATATCTACACAATGGAGTACTATTCAGCCATTAGAAACAATGAATTCATGAAATTCTTAGGCAAATGGATGGAGCTAGAGAATATCATACTAAGTGAGGTAACCCAGACTCAAAAGGTGAATCATGGTATGCACTCACTAATAAGTGGATATTAACCTAGAAAACTGGAATACCCAAAACATAATCCACACATCAAATGAGGTACAAGAAGAAAGGAGGAGTGGCCCCTGGTTCTGGAAAGACTCAGTGAAACAGTATTCAGCAAAACCAGAACGGGGAAGTGGGAAGGGGTGGGTGGGAGGACAGGGGAAGAGAAGGGGGCTTGCGGGACTTTCGGGGAGTGGGGGGGCTAGAAAAGGGGAAATCATTTGAAATGTAAATAAATTATATCGAATAATAATAAAAAAAAAAAAAAAAAGAGAACCCCAACTGAGAAAACGCTTCCATCAGTCTGGCTTGTAGGTAAGGCTGTGGAGGGTATTTTCTCTAGTAATGATTGATGTGGAAGATCCCACCTTACTGTGGGTGGTTTCTCTCTGGTCCTGGATAATGTAAGAAAGTAGGTCAAGCAAGCCACTAAGCAGTGTTCTTTTTTGGCCTCTGTTTCATTTCCTTCCCTGACTACCTTAAGTGGTATACTGTAACCTGGGAGTTATAAGATGAAATAAATACTTTATTTCCTCTAAAAAAAAAAAAAAAAGTCAGGAGAAAACAGGTGCAGACAAGGATGTGGAGAAAGAGGAACACTCCTCCACTGCTGGTGGGGTTGCAAATTGGTACAACCACTCTGGAAATCAGTCTGGTGGTTCCTCAGAAAACTGGGCACGTCACTTCCGGAGGACCCTGCTATACCTCTCCTGGGCATATACCCAGAGGATTCCCTAGTATGTAATAAGGATACATGCTCCACTATGTTCATAGCAGCCCTATTTATAATAGCCAGAAGCTGGAAAGAACCCAGATGTCCCTCAATGGAGGAATGGATACAGAAAATGTGGTATATATACACAATGGAGTACTATTCAGCCATTAGAAACAATGAATTTATGAAACTCTTAGACAAATGGATGGAACTGGAGAACATCATCCTAAGTGAGGTAACCCAGTCTCAAAAGAACACTCATGGTATGCACTCACTGATAAATGGATATTAGCCTAGAAGCTTGGAATACCCAAGACACAATGCACACATCAAATGGTGCCCAAGAAGAAGAAAGGAGTGGCCCCCAGTCCTGGAAAAGCTCAGTGCAGTGGTGTCAGGCAATACCAGAACAGGGAAGTGGGAAGGGGTAGATTGGGGAACAGGGAGAGGGAAGATGGCTTATGGGACTTTCGGGGAGGGGGGATCCAGAAAAGGGAAAATCATTTGAAATGTAATAAAGAATATATCGAATAAAAAATAAGATTTAAAAAAAAATTTTTTTTTTAAAAAGTACTTGTGTTTTGTAGGTGAGTGCAATGGATGATAATTGCTTAGGAAAATCAGCACAGTTCAGTGGGTAAAAGCATGTACTCCACAAGTCTGATCACCACAATTCAAATCTATAAAATCCAAAAAAGAAGGCAGATGTGGCCATCTGTCTCTGTAATCCCAGAGTTTCTGTAAGGAAATGGCAAGAGGATATGGGAGGAGTATGGAGGAGCATCACCTGATGTTGCTGGTCTCAAAGTATAAGGTAATAACTTACTCCCAAGAGTTGCTGACCCTACACTCATAGCACAAGCTTCCTTGCATTTATGTGTATACACACTATAAACAAACACATATCAAAAGCATAAAAACAGAAAAGAAAATTAACGAAAGAAAGAAAATCCTAGAGACTAAGAAACCAAAGACATTCTGATGGTATTCAAATCTGACTTCTAGCATCGATGAGGACACACCCTCATGTTTTATACAATTTGGTTACAAGAGATATTCATCGCTTCTTTGAGTTCAAGTTGATCAAATTTAGATTTCTCTCACTTGTAGCAAAAACATTTCTAACAGGAGTAGAGTTAGCCAGTTTTGGCAGATAGAAGAAACTTGCTCCCTTATTTGGTATATCTATAATATAATTATTAGCCATCAAATATTCATGGCTTTTGTAAGGGAGTTTTTTTGGGGGGTGTGGTGGGGCCGAGTTGAGACAGGTTTTCTAAGTGTAACAGAGTCCTGGCAGTCCTTCACTGACTTTGTAGATTTGGCTGCCCACTAGCCTCTGCCTCCCAAGTACTGGGATTAAAAGTGTATGCCATTATGCCTGGCTTGTCATGGAAGCACTCAGAAGGCAGAGGCCGGTGCATCTCTGTGAGTGCAAGGACAGCCTGGTCTCTGCAGTGATTTCCATGACAGCCAGAGCTACACAGTAAGACCCTGCCTAAAAATATACAAACAAATAAATATTATAATTAAAAAATAAAATCTACAGCTTTTGGTGTCCCTGGAACTGAGCAAGTCAAAATAGTGTCTGTGTACAGCAGAAAAGGGAACAAGAAGAGAAGAAATGAAATTATTCTCTTAATGAGTTTGCATCACTTCCTGGCTACTGAAAGCACATTGACATTTTACCCCATGTAGTACATAGACAGTAAAGATCTAACATATGTGCACCAACTCTCCTTGGATACACTTGGCAACCACAGCCAACTGACTATAGACCTGGTTCTCCAAACCTGGGCAATCCAAGAATTCTTCCTAAGGAATCTCCTAGGAACTAACTAGCAGCTAAGTTGAGTTTGTGTGAAAGATAAAATCTGCCTGCAAGCTTGTGTTAGGATAGTAATTAGAGAAAAATCTGAGAAAAGTCTTCCGTCTCCAGTTCTCTTTTATATAAAACTCCATCACAAGTTAAATATGGGGGAAAAAAAGCCATCTCCCTTTCTGTCTCTGTCTCTGTCTCTGTCTGTTTAGTTTGTCTATCCAGTCTGTCTGTCTGTCTGTCTGTCTGCCTCTTCTCTCCCTCCCTCCCTCCCTCCCTCTTTCTCTCTCTCTCTCTCTCTCTCTCTCTCTCTCTCTCTCTCTCTCTCTCTGTGTGTGTGTGCACGCGCGCGCGCGCGCGTGTGTGCGCGCGTGTGCACGCACATACTCATGTATGTGTCCTGTGCAAAGAGACTGGATATTGACACCTGTCTTTGGCAATCACTCACTGCTTTATTTTTCTACAAAGGGTGTCTCAGTAAACCTGGTGCTTGCAGACTTAGTCAAACAGGCTAGCCACATCCTCTTGCTTTTATCCGCCCAGAATTAAGGTTGCAGGCAGGCACTGTTCTGCCCAGATTTTTACATGGGCTCTGAGGAATCCCCACTCAGGCCTTTATGCTTGCATAGCAAATTCATTACCTAGTGAACTCTCTCCATCCCCAGGAAATTTTATTCATGTATGCCATACTATTGCTTTGAACTACGTATCACTTTGCCCCATATATGTGCAGTTTAATCCTTTCCTGAAAACATTGGATAAATGGATTTCCTTCCAATGATAAAGCATCCCAAGTATCTGGGGGCAAAGGGAAGAGTTAGTTATTTTAGGAAGGCTTTTCCCCAGAGCCTTGGCAAGCACACCATATGTTTGGGGATAATCCACCTTTTTCAGAAGTCACACTGCCCATATTCAATTCACTAGCCCTACTGTACACAGAGAATTTCAAAGAAATCCTGAAGAGCTTCATTAAAGTTTAGAAGGCAAAGATAACAAAAATGTTCATTTTACAAATCGATTCAGATATCTATCACATTATATTTCTACCTCTCTCCACATTTCAGATCTACCACTAAAATCTATACATGGTTTTTCTTTTATGTTAACAAATGAATCAACCAGCTATTTTGAAAATTTATGCTTCAAAATCTTTGCAACAACTGTCAGAAGCCTGTCCTCTTATGAATTGATACAGACAGAGAGACAGACACACACAGACACATTTTATTACATACTAAGAAAGTCACTAATTTAATTTAATGCACACTCCGAGTTATAAGAATGTCAAAAGTTGGTGCGTATGGAGGCAAAACATTGTCATTTTCTTCTTCCGTCTTTCTTTCAATGACATTAAGAATGAGGGAGACTGAACTTTTATACGTTACATTGCCTAGAAGCTAATCAGTTAGTTTGCCAAAGTTGCATGGATTCTGTTAAAAGTTATGAAAGTCACGGGTCAGAGATAAAGGACTGCTGCTCAAGAAACAGCTGTGGCCGGTGTGCTGGTATCTCCTTGTTATTGTTCCATAACATGATTCCCAAAGGATAACTCAAAGAGCTAAGTAGGGGCACTTGCCTCTGTAGCAAGATATGAGAAAGGAACCTTGAACTTGGGAAACCCAAATATTTATGCCTGCCACTGCTGTAAAACAGTAGTTCTCAGCTATCCTAATGCTGAGACCCTTTAATACAGTTCTTCATGCTGTGGTGAACCCTAACCATAAAATTATTTTCATTGCTACTTCATAACTGTGATTTTTACTGTTATGAATCATAATGTAAATATCTGATATACAGGATATCTGATAGACAACCCACTATGAAATAGTAGTTTGACATCCCACAGGTTGAGACTCACTGTCCTAAAGGACTAAGATTTTATCTTATTCCTATGATTTAAGACAAAAGTTAGCATTTGCTCTCAAAAGTGACTGTCTTTCAAAGAAATTTTCTATAAAACAAAACAGTATGGAAAAATTGCACTGAACAAAAGCATTCTGCTTCTGACCTGACAAGACATGAGGCAGTGCAGAGGCACAGGCAGAGTCAGTTCCTAACAGACATGTGCGATGAATTCTATTGTGTCAGGCAATGTGGATGAGTTCTTAGAGAGCCAAATCCTGACTGGACTGATCGCCATCAATCTAGTTCATGAAAGATGTTGTCAACAAGGATTTTCTAAGTATCTCATTGATTAATTACTCTCATGCAACTTTTAAAGAAATACTGTCGATGCATAAACTAGAAAAGTTGTGCATTTCAGAAAGGAAAACTCTTGGTATTTTATTCCTGTTTCATTCCAAGTTAGTAAATACACTAAAAAGAGTCAGGGCCAGTTGTAAAGGAGCCTAATCCATTTAAACTCAGCCCCTTAAACACACTGTGGCATATATTAGATATTGCTTTGTCTTTGTGACAAATGTTTTACCAGATATTTAAATTAAAATGTTAAAATTAGTGTGTGTGGTCTCTCAAAACTCAGCTTCTTTATAGATGAAAATATGCAATTAACTAGGATAAACATCAAATGTTTAAGCTACAAAACAATAACTCATTCCATATTTACTCTTCTAAATCTATAGGTAAGTAGTATGGTGCTGCTAACAAGAATAGAATTTGGCACACATTTGGTTATAGTGTTTAATCAACCAAGGGCAGTAACTCTGACATTGTGCCTGTGGCCTGGTCAGGTTTGAAAAGCCGTCACACACATGACACACACTTGACTTACACAGGATCTCTGCTCTAGTTAGTTTGGGCATTGATCTCAGTTCCACACCCATTTCCACCTCTGAATGGTTCTTACTTCTCACCCAGGGACTATTGAGCCCTATAGCCTCCTGTAGCTGCAGGGTTGTATTTCTTCTTGGTTGCCACTTTAACAAACGGTATCTTTGGAGGTGTGCTCACAGATTTAATATAAATATTTTAAGTTGTATACCAACCATGAATCCAGACTCCGTTCAATCTGAGACCTTTCCTGGCGTGCTACAGTGACTGGAGTGAAAAATCTTGGGACATATGTGCTCTCAGCTATTATTTATAAAGGCTCCAGTGTTGTCAATCCTTTAAAAATTCCACACACTAGGAGACTGCTTTGGTTTCTGTGCTCTTCAATTGTCTAGTTCTTTCTAAATATAAGGTGAAGGAACTCTATGTTCTTGTGGTGCAATGGAACTATAGAACAATTAAAGACTTCTGCAGAAGCAAAGCCATTTTCCTTCAGAATAAACTGACTTGAGCAAGCAGGTACTCAATCTCCCCACCCCCCCCTCCCCATTCCTCCCTCCCTCCCTCCCTCCCTCCCCCCCCCTCTCTCCCTCACCCCTCTCCAGTTCCCCTTGTTTGTGAACAGTCTTGTACGCCCATGATTTTGGCTCACATTAATATTAAGCTTTTCATCACATCAACATGCCCATCCTAACCATTCCCTCACTCCTTAAACATTACGGATAAATCTTCGACTCGTCCAAATTGGCTCATTTCAAGTTATTCTTCTGAATCAGCAGGTTGCTGCCAGCTTCCCACTTGAAGAAAAAAAAATCAGGAAGCCGTCCATGCCTTTGGGAGTCAATGAAATGGTGTCTTACACCTTTTCCAGAAGCATATGGAGCACGCGGGCTACTGACCACACTCGCTTTTACGCACTGTGTCATGCTTGCCTGGGAGACAGAAAAGGCAGGGAAGGCAGGGCCGAATGAACCCAGTTAATGCTGAGCTGGTTTGCATTTTCCCTCAGTGCAATGCCATCATTATTTTAAAAACAAAATAAAACTCATTAAAAGTGAAAGGTATGGATTAGAGCGGTTGCCTCGAATAATTATGCAATTAAGATACATGTACACTTCTGAGTTCAAAATCACTATGGAAATTCCTTTCAATGAAGAGTCATGCATAATAAGTGATACTTTCAACTTTAAAAAAATTTTCAATGACTGTTTATTTTATTTCCTGTAACCTTCTGAGACTCGACTGAACTACCAGACGGCAAATTTTATTTCGCTTATATTAAAATCATAGTTGGCATGGAAATGCTCTAGGAAAGTTTATGACGGAGTTTGAAAATTTGAATTATCTTAGGAAGACATGTTAACTCCATATATTCACAGAAAATGCTAAGCAACGGCTAGAGCTCCCTTGTAGGAGCTCATTGTGAATTAAGCGCGTGTGACCTAACTGTAGCTTTATCTGAACAATTGAAATTAATTACCTTGCTGTGAATATTCTTTAAGACACTAAAGCGGTGCTGCCTGCACAACAAGCTTGTTTCTTTCCTAATATAGCTATTTTTAGAAACTCTCATTATGGTTTTGAAGACCAGCCATCATTACGTTCAGATCTCCTGGGATTGCCACCTGTAACCACAGTCATCCGGAATAATGAGGGCATTTGTTTATTCAGGATCCATACTTGTCATTCAATAACTCTTATCTCATGAGCCAGGAAGCATTTGAAGTTACCATTGTTCCTGTTCGTGCCTTGTATTACCTCTGGAATCTTGACAGCATCACCCCCCCCCCAAAAAAAAAAAAAACATTCACAGTACAGGGTAAAGAAGATGGACATATGCAGATTTATAGAAGGGGAGAAAAAGGAAAGGGAGAGTGGGAGAAAAATGAACTGAAATCCGGAGAATGGGCTTTCAGATTTTTATTAACCGCTTTAGATATTTTGCTGTGTAATGAGTTTATCTATAATTAAATAAGCCCATTATAGAAAGATTCCAGTGAGCACAACATTTTGATATTTGTAGTGAGATCACAAGATTATCTTTTTGCAAATGCATCACCATCCCATTGAAAAGTGAGAGTTATGAAAGTAAATATATTTTTCTAGGAAATAAATTAAGCTAATGAAACTGTTTATTTTATCCTCCTTTTAACATTATTTTTATTTATTTATTTATTTTTTACTTACTTATTTTTGTTTGATTGCTTGCTTGAGACAGGGTCTTATTATGTAGCCAAGGCTAGCCTAGAATCCTTTGTTTAGACCATGTTAACCTCATCTCATAGAGAGGTTATGCCCTCTGCATGTGAATGCTAGAATTAAAGGCATGTATTGCCATGACAAGGCAACACAGCAGGTTTTAAATGTCTAATGCTGTGCATTATCTCACCATAGAGGAACCATCTGAAGAGCAACTTGCTGACTGACATGCTTGTCTGAACGTTTCAGAATATCCTTACACAAACTAAAATAGCTAAGATGTCCTTAGGCAATACGCTCGGGAATAAATTTGCATATGATGTACCAATGGTGAAAATGCTGGTATGCAGTGCCTGGGTGTGCCATAGGAGGCATTTGTCACTCAGTTTCCAAAGTGTGTGTGTGTGTGTGTGTGTGTGTGAGAGAGAGAGAGAGAGAGAGAGAGAGAGAGAGAGAGAGAGAGAGAGAGAGATGTATATTTTACCCAAATACAAAACTGTCCCACAACTGTTTACAAATTGTCTTGTATGTTTTATTAGTGATGATCAAATTCTGTAAGATTTGTAAAATATATAAGGAACCACCCCCATTTTTTATACTCCTAAAATTTGGGGTCATTGAATTAAAGACTGTTTTCGTCTTCTTCATAACTTTGAGGGGTTTCTAACCTTATATACTTGTCTCACAATTTCAGCTTGGGAAATGGAATCTCCTATTTAGTATCAAAGTAGGTACCTCTCAAGCTCCAATTCATATTTCTTTTCAGTTGTCCATGTTTAAATATTAACTCAATCACTGAGCTCTTCAACTGTCAGATCAACATTACAAGTTAAAACAGTACTATTCCTAAATCTGATCTCTAACTTATTTCTCATTTTTTGTTTATTTATCAGAGTATAGCTTAATTGCATGTCTCCTTTCCCTTTCCTTATTTTAAAACTCTCCCAAATAGCTCTCCCTACACTCCATCAAGTTGATGACCTCTTTGTTTGCTAATTGTGTTTACATGCATGTGTATATTCTATATGCATAGGTATTCTAAATATAACCTGTTCAGTCCTACTTTATGTATGTCTTCAGGGATGACCATTTGGTATTGGTTGACCAGTTGGTGTGTTTTTCCTTGGGGAAGATCATCTCTCCCACTCCCATCCTATTCAGTTGCCTATGTTTTTTTGTGCAAAGTTGAGTCCCCATGGGCTTTCCCCCTTGATTTTGGATATCTATTAGTGTTGCCCTTGTTCAGCTCACATTAAATCATGTTTGATTTTCAATTTGGATCATTCACACCTATGTCTCCAGTAAGATGAGTTTATGATGATTTTTGACTTCCTTTATCCTTCTCTTCATGAGAAGCCACTTTTTTCTCTCAGTTCTCTGGAATCTGAAGTTTCTTTCTTCTTTGTATGACAAGCCACCCTGTTCTTCTGGAATTCTTCTGGAATCTGAGTTCCTTCCTAAAGAACAGGAATCCCAGACTGACAGCTGTGTGAACTGTGAAAAGGCTGTGAACTAATCCCATTTGTTTGAAAGTTCCTCAATGAAATCTCTAGAAGCAGCAGAGTGCTTTTCAAAATAAAAGCCCAAGAGAGAATGACACTGGAAAGACAAGAGACCTTTCCAATATCCAAGCCTTGGTAGAAACATCAAGTCAATTTGAACAGCTATCATGAAATGAAAAATGCCTCCGCAAGAATGAAGAAATTCAGCTGACAGTTTACTTAGCACATGAGTGGAGGATAAAAATAATAAACCAGGGGCTGTGGAGATGAATCTGTGTTTAACAGTGCAGACTGTTCTTGCACAGGACCCATCTTCATGTCCCCAAACCCATGGAAGGTAGCTACAAACTCCTGATACTCAAGCTCCAAAGGTGCTATCTTACTTAGAGCTTTATTTCTGTGAACAAACATCATGACCGAGGGAACTCTTATAATGACAGCATTTTATTGGGGCTGGCTTACAGGTTCAGAGGTTCATCCCATTATCATCAAGGCAGAAACATGACAGCATCCGGGCAGGCATGGTACTGGAAAAGCTAAGAGTTCAACATGTTCATTTGAAGGCTACTAGGAGAAGACTGACTCTCATGTGGTTAGGAGGAGGGACTAACTGCCCACCTCCATAGTGACACACTTCCTCCAACAAGACCACACCTACTCCAAGGTCACACCTCCTTCTACTGCCACTCCCTGGACTAAGCATATTCAAACCACTACAGGCTCTAACACCTACAGCTTCCTCAGGGACCTGCTCCCATGTGCACACAGGAACAAACACATTGAGGCTCACCATTTAAAAAAAGAAGAAATATAATATTTTTTTAAATAATAAAAGAATGGGTATTTAAAAGGGTAGGAAATTCAGCTTCACATTTTCTTCATCCTCTCTAGCAAGCCTATACAAAAAATTCATTGTGAAAAGATCCCTTTCTAAATAAGAGTCTGCCACAAATGCTTCAGCTCCAAGCCCATTGTAGAGACCTTGGCACCAAACCAGTTATATCCCTTTGACTCATGGTCCAGCTTAGAGACAGTAGTCTTAAAGAACACTATAGATTGACTGGAGCTGGCAGACACAGAAGAGTCCACCAAATAGCAGCCGAGCTTATTTATACACTTCAAGCACACTCAGAAACTTTTCCAAGATAGAGCTATCATATTTGAGGGCACAAAGCAAGGCTTAGCAATTTAAAATATAAAAATATCATATCTACTACCTATTTCAACCATAATGGTATGAAACTAGAAATCAATAATGGAAATCTGGAGAAACAAAAAAAAAAAATGAAGGTATGAAATAATCACCCAGAAGCAACTATGAGTGGAAGAAAAGTTAAAAGAATAAATGAAAAGTAAAAGAAAAAATTACCAAAGGTGAAATGAGTATATAACATATAGCAATGTGTGGTGCCCCTTACTGTATCTGCGTAGAGGAGGGATATCTGAGAAACCACCAAGGTTAGACTGAACCTAGGAATGGAAAGGAACATACAGAGCTCAAATTCAGTGAAAGGAAAGACAGATATGTGTGTAAGGGAGTGAAATGCAGACCAGGAAAACAATAAAAAATAACAACAAAACCGACGACTCATATTTTAAAGAAAAATTAATAACTTAAAAAACATTTTCTAGACTAGAAAAAAAGAGAAAAGATACAGGAAGTAAAATCACAGGAGGAATTACATCAAAGAAAAAGAATATAGAGGAGGAACTAAATCAAATAATGTAGAACAGAAGCTATGTTTCTAGAGACATGCAATCTTTCAAAACAGAATTATGAAAAATAGAAGGTTTGAGCAGACCAAAAGGATATTGAATTAGTAGTGAAAAATTTCTCATCAGTGAACAGCTCAGCTTAGGACTTGATGGCCTCACTCCCTAATTCCTCAAAACATTTGTTTTTTTTAAAAAAAAAATCAATCCTTGTCACCTTTTTAAAAGAAAACACTTAAAATGGAAGAACACTTCCAATTTAGTTTTTTCCAGGCTAGCAGTGTTCTGATTGTAAAACCAGAGAAGAATGCTCCAAGAAGAGAAAAAGACTGCACAATATCCATTATAAGCAGAAACAGAAAAATTCTAAAATGGAATAGCAAACCGAATCCAGCCACACATTAAAAGGATCACTTATTATAATAGGAGTGGGTTTATAGCAGACATACAACAATGTTTCAACATGCATACACCAATAAATGGTATTACACATTAGCAGAATATAGACAGAGTCCTCATCACAATATATGTATATGTGTACATATATATATATATATATATATATATATATATATATATATATATATATATATATATATATTCTCAGCAAATTAGGTATAGAAAAATGTACAACACAAGAAAGGCCATGTGAAACACCACAGTTAACATCAAACGCAGCAGTAAATGGCTGAACACATTTTCTCTAAGTTCAGGAACAAGACACCACCTCATTACTCCTTACTCAGCATGGTACTTGAAGTTCTGTCTAGAAAAATTGGAAAAGAGAAAGCCATAAAAGTCATACAAATCCATACCTTGTCTCTGTTTCCAGATTCTGTGCGCTTGTGTTTGCAATGCCTGTCTTAGTTTAGGTTATGATGGCTATGATGAAACACCATGACCAAAAACAATTTGAGGACGAAAGGTTTATTGGGCTTGCACACCCCTAGTCACAGTCGTTTGAAACCAAGGTAGGAACTCAAAGCAGGTGTGATCCTGGAGGCAGGAGCTGATGCAGAGGCCATGGGTAGCGTGTTGCTTACTGGCTTCTTCCTCATGCCACACCCAGCCTGCTTTCTTATAAAACCTAGATCCAGCAGGCTATGCTGGTCCCAGCGACAATGGCCTAGGCCCTCTCACATAGACTACTAAGTTTTTTTTACTAAGTTATTTATTTCTTCTACATCCCTCCCTCCTCTCTTCCCAATCTTTCCCTCTCACCTCCCTTCCCATCCCATTCACCCCTCCTCCACTTCTCCCCAGAGAAGGGGAGGGCTCCCATGGACATCAACCAGCCCCAGTTTACCAAGGTACAGGAAGACTAGGCTCCTCCTCTTCCACTGAGGCAAGACAAGGCAGACCCATTAGGTGAAAGAGGTCCAAAGGCAGGCCGACTCAGAGATAGCCCTTGATCCTGCTTTAGGAGTCCCACATGTAGACACAGCTGCACAGCTGCTACATCTATGCAGAAGGCCTCTGCATGCTCTCTGGTTGGCAGTTCAGTCATCACGAACCTCCTTAGGCCCAGGTTAGTTGATTCTGAAGGTTTTCTTGTGGTGTCTTTGATCTATCAGCTCCCTCGGTTCTTCCTTTCCCTCTTCCACAGGCTTCTCCTCGCTCCACTTAATACTTGCCTTGGGTCTCTGCATCAGCTTACCACAGGTGCTGGATGAAGCTCCTCTGCTGTCTCTCATGCTAGGCTCCTGCCTGCAAGCATAGCAGAATATCACCAATAGTGTCAGGGGTGGGCATGGGTCTCACGCTGGACCCATCATTGGTTGGACCTTTCCTCCAATTCTGCTCAATTCCTCATACCTGTACATCTTGTTGGTGGGACAAATTGTGGGTTTAAGGTTTTGATTGAGTTGTTGTCCCAATTCCTCCTTCGGAAGTCTTGCAGGAGATGACCAGTTCAAGGCCCATACTCCCCCTGGTTAGTAATTTTAGCTAGATTCATAGATTACTGGGAGTTTCCATTGTCCTAGGTAGCTTATCCCAGAGACGTACTCCCTTGCAATCCTGTTGTCTCTCTCACTATTCTCTTCCTCTGTCTTATCACCACCTCATCCCTCCTTTCCTAATCCTATCCCCACCCCATCTAGTCCCCTTCTTCCATCCATGTCCCACCCCCAGATCTAATCTATTTCCCCCTTCTCAGTGAGATTCAAGCATCCCACATTGGGTTCTTGTTACTTAGCTGCTTTCGGTCTGTGTTTTGTAGCATGGTTATCTTGTACTTTATGATGAATATCTACATGTACGTGAGTGAACACCATGTTTGTTTGTCATGGTCTCAAATACCTCATTCAGGATGATGTTTTCCAGTTCTATCTGTTTATCTACAAATTTCAGGATGTGCAAAAAATAATCTATAGTAATCATTTTTAAGCTGTGGGTTGTGACCCATTTGGAGATAGCATATATAATAAAATATCCTCCATATCAAATATTTACATTACAATTAATAGCAGTAGCAAAATTAGCAGTTATGAAGTAGCAAAGAATTTTATGTTTGGGGGGTCACCACAACATGAGGAAGTGTATTAAGGGGTTAGAGCATTAGGAAGGGTGAGAACTGGTACTCTATAGGCCTGCCTACAGCCCAGTCTCATGCAAGTATTTCTCAATTGTGGTCCCTTTCCCTTAGATGGCTATATTTTGTGTCAAGTGGACATAAAAGTATCCAACACATGTAGAGAGTATGGAGAAAGAGGAACACTCCTCCACTGCTGGTGGGGTTGCAAATTGGTACAACCACTCTGGAAATCAGTCTGGCGGTTCCTCCGAAAACTGGGCACCTCACTTCCAGAAGATCCTGCTATACCACTCCTGGGCATATACCCAGAGGATTCCCCACCATGTAATAAGGATACATGCTCTACTATGTTCATAGCAGCCCTATTTATAATTGCCAGATGCTGGAAAGAACCCAGGTATCCCTCAACAGAAGAGTGGATGCAAAAAATGTGGTATATCTACACAATGGAGTACTATTCAGCCATTAGAAACAATGAATTCATGAAATTCTTAGGCAAATGGATGGAGCTAGAGAACATCATACTAAGTGAGGTAACCCAGACTCAAAAGGTGAATCATGGTATGTACTCACTAATAAGTAGATATTAACCTAGAAAACTGGAATACCCAAAACATAATCCACACATCAAATGAGGTACAAGAAGAAAGGAGGAGTGGCCCCTTGTTCTGGAAAGACTCAGTGAAGCAGTATTCGGCAAAACCAGAACGGGGAAGTGGGAAGGGGTGGGTGGGAGGACAGGGGAAGAGAAGGGGGCTTATGGGACTTTCGGGGAGTGGGGGGGGGGCTAGAAAAGGGGAAATCATTTGAAATGTAAATAAATTATATCGAATAAAAAAAATTAAAAAAAAAGTACCCAACACAAGACCTTAGAATGCATACTGTAAAACAGAGAAAACAAGTAAGTTTAGCAAAATTGAGAAACTATGTTCAGCAGCTATACATCAGTAACATGTCTTTATACTAACAGTAGCTGTTGTGCCACCAAGGAAAAAAGGAAAAAACATGAAAAAGAAAAGAAAAGACTTCACTTAGGTAGCACCAAACACCAAATAAAACACTTAGGAATAAACTTAACAAATGTGAGGATGGATCTGAACATGAGACTGTAAAACAGTAGCACAAAGAAGCAAAGATTTAGCCGGGCAGTGGTGGTGCACGCCTTTAATCCCAGAACTTGGGAGGCAGAGGCAGGCAGATTTCTGAGTTTGAGGCCATCCTGGTCTACAGAATGAATTCCAGGACAGCCAGGGCTACACAGAGAAACCCTCTTTCGAAAAACCAAAAACCAAAAACCAACCAACCAAACAAACAAAGATTTATTGTTAAATACTTATACTGTTGAAAATGATGATAAACTGTTTCCATAAAATTCTTACCAAAATCACAATGCCATTTTTCACAGAAATGTATATGAAATTACAAAAAACTACAAGTAGCCACAACCATCAGGAGCCAGAAGGCCAGAACTAAAGCCATCACACACCCTTATTTCAAAAAATATACTCCAAAGCTATAGTAAACAAAGCATCATGGAAGTAGGATAAAATTACATATATAGGCCAACAGAAAAGAATAGAGAGCCAAGAAATAAATCAACACATCTGCAGCCAGTTATACTTTGTTAGTGGCATTGAGAACATTGACAAAAATCAGACAACACTCACAATATGTTGAGAAAAATGTGTATTCATATTCAGGAGAATGAAACTATTTTTCAAAGTAATTTGAAACATACAAACTGTATTTGTTTCAAATTATATACAAAAATCAATTACAATGAATTTTGAAATATAAACAAATCTAGAAACTATAAAACCACCAGAAGAAAAAATTTACAGGAAAAAAATCCCTTTTTCCCATTGATCATATAGTACTGAATTATTTAAGGTCATGTTCATGTAAATATATAATATAGTTCCGGCATATACTTCCTATTCTCCTCTATGCTCCCTTTTCTTACTTACTCCTTTATTATTAACCTTTGCTGTCATAGAGTTTCATATCTACATTCATGTTGTATATAAACGTGTGATTTTATGTATCAATATAAATCTAGCAACAGTGAATGGACACATGGTTCATTGGTGAAGAGTACTTGCAGCAATTCCAGGGGACCTGAGTTCACTTCACAGTTTCCACATAGTAGCTCATAATTATATGTAACTCCAGGATTGAATGCCTCCTCTGACCTCCATGTGTGTCAAGCACAAAAAGACATGCAGACAACACACACACACACACACACACACACACACACACACACACATACATAAAATAGAGGAACAACTAATGCTATAAAATGAGTGATAACTGTCTATCTGTGGCTGACTTGCATGTTTAATATGTTAAATTGTCTATAGATGCATTTACTATCCTAGAAATGACCCAACGTTGCTTTTCAGGGCTAAACAAATTACAACGAGTATATAGCATATTTTCTTTTTTCGGTTCTTTGTTGATAGATATGTAAGTAAGTTCCATTATTTTACTATTGTGAATAATGTGGTAATACACACTTATATACATATATCTCTGTGATATGTTGGCATGGGATCCTCTGTTTAAATAACCAAGGGTCATATAGTAGATTTGGGTTTTTGTTTTGTATTTTTTGTTTATCTGTTTATTTATTTGTTTGAGGAATCTCTGTACTGTTAGTTTATGCACTCATTGGCAGTGTATAAAGAATTCCTCCAGCTGGGCAGTGGTGGCGTACACCTGTAATCCCAGCACTCTGGGAGGCAGAGGCAGGTGGATTTCTGAGTTTAAGGCCAGCCTGGTCTACAGAGTGAGTTCCAGGACAGCCAGGGCTATACAGAGAAACCCTGTCTTGAAAAAAAACTAAAAAAATATTCCTCCACATTATCACCAGCATTTGCTCTGTAGAAGTTGTCTAGTTTTCTGAGGTCTCATTGGTGAATTGTTGATATTATTTTCTGAGACACTGAATCCATTGAGAAACCCTTTGCCTGTGTATCTATTATGATACATTTTTCCTGTTCTTTTATCTAACAGTTTCAGAGTTTCAGGTCTAATGTTGAAAACTTTTATCTCTGTATACATTTGTACATCACAAACAATTGACATCTAATTTCATTATTTTTTATGTGGATATCCAGGTCAGGAAAATAATCTTGACATTGGACTAGGCAATAATTTTTTGGAAGACATCAAAAATGTATGTAATAAAAACAATCAAATAGGATTGAAATAAACTAAAACCATCTATTTACACAGAAAAAGAAAAGGTCAGCAAAGATAAAAGAAAACATGGTGAATGGAAAGAAATGTTTGAAAATATTCATGTGATAATAGATTAATACCTAAACATAAAAGGGACTTAAACAGAAAAATAAATAACCTGATTATAAAATAGACAAAGGAACTGAACAGACAACTCTCTCAAAATGACATAAATGAGTAAAGTTATATGAGGAAATTATGAAGAAACTAAAAATTCAGTAAGACATTTCTCCATAACTAGTAAACTTATTATCTATCACCATATGAGGCTGTGGACACACTAAGTGTAGCTTAAGTTATAAGAATTTAATAACATACATATGTATTAAATATTACATTAAATTTTTTGGACCTCAATTTTTAGAAACTTATACCTCTGTAAATCTAGGTAAAAATCTCATTTATAGAAGCATCCAAAATAAAGTAAAAGGCATGTACAAAATATGTCTAATAAATACATTTTCTGAAGATAAGATCTGTATAATTGTGTTCAGGACAGATTTATTAACAATGAGAAACTAGAAGCAATCTAAGTATCAGAAGAGAGAATAAACAAGCCACAATCAATCCATCCCATTTGTACCTTTAGCTCCCAGGGTTTTCCTAGCCTTTCCTTCACATCATATGTGTTCCACTATCACATTTTATCATATTTTTAACTTGGGTAAACAAAGAATATAGAAAATAAATTTTTAAAAAGCTATAAAAAATTTTTAAAAAAGCATAGGTTTCCCGAATCTTCATTGTTCTGTAAGCTAAGTAAAGTATAGTTTTAAAGGAATTAAAGCAATGGTGCCCTACATTGGTACATGGTACTGTTCCTGAAGGCATGAATTGTTAATCTTTTTTTAGTATCAGAAAGGTTTCTTTCCTATGAGTTTCTGGTCAGGAAGATTTCAGAAGTGTTCAAAAGAAGGCAAGCTATTGCTACTGGTATTGTTGCCTACTATTACTAGCTAGAGAGACCTTATTGTTAAAGATATGACACACTTAGGTTGCAGGGCACAAAGAAATCAATCCTGAACTGACCAGGAAACTCTCTGTTGCTGTCTTAATTAAGGATTCTATTGGTGTGACAAAATAAACATGGCCAAAAAGCAAGAATGGGGAAGAAATGGGGGTTTATCTGGCTTGCACTTTCATATAGCTGTTCATTATTGAAAGATGTCAGGAGAAGGACTCAAACAAAGCAGGAGATGATGCAGAAGCCATGGAGAGGTGCTGCTTCCAAGGTTACATCCCGTCACTTGCTCAGCCTGTATTTTTATAAAACCGAAGACTAACAGCCAAGGGATGGTACCAACCACAATGTGCTGGACCTACCAGCAGCAGAAATGACATCAAGCAGAGTGGGCTGGACCCTCCCTCATTGATCACTAATTAAGAAAATGCCCTTTAGCTGGATCTTTTGGTGGCATTTTCTCAATGAAGTTCCCTTCCTTTCAGATATTGCTAGTTTGGGGATCAAGTTGACACAAGATTAGCCAGCATGGCTCTCTAGCTTCAATAGCTTGGCTAAGTTTTATGAATGCTGCTAGGAAAAGAAATGAATTAATGGTCTTAACCAATACAGCAATCTCCAACAATGACCTAACATATAAGACATGCCCACTGCTGCAGGAATAGTATGACTAATTGTGGGTATAACCAGCTGCTCTGTTGATTGGATTTAAGACTTGCTCCACTGGAGAAAAATCATATCTGTTAACTTAAATAAGATCAAAGCCCTTGGCTAGCAAAATACTGGTGCCTAGGGAGAATCTGTTGATATTGTTTTGCTACATGATCATGTTGCCAAACTTCTTTCTAAATATTTACATTTATATCTGCTTACATTTGTCAGAGAAGCTTCTCATTAATTAATTAACTCATTAATTAATTGCAATGACTCTTAACTATTCAAAGTTACTAAAAATAAGCAGCAATGAGTTCTTGGCTATAGACGGAACATTGATATTAACAACAAAACTCTCCAAGCTCAAGAAACAATGTGAAAGAGAAGACAGAACGATTACAAGTCTTAAGATGGGGTACCTGTTGATTGAGCTGGCTTCAGAACTTAACATGACTGTTACACACATAAACCCACAACTCCTGCATCTATTCATACAATATTCATATAAATCAAGCCAGTTAAATGTTCTAGTATGATTGAGGATCACTAATGGTGCCCTACATCTAACTGAGAAGACAGTGACAGTTAATGACTCTGAGGAGGTCCCCTTTCTTTTCAGGGGTGTATTTCTATGTAGTCCATGCCTTAGTGGCTGACAGCACATACATATGTGTAAAATATAGGTAGCACTAGTTGTACTTAGTGGGTTATTTAAAATACATTTATTTGAGAAGGAGATGGGAAATATGTTGGGAGGAGGAAAGGGAGATGGAAGAAGTGAGTGTGAGGATGAATATGACAAACATATATTATATACCCATATGAAAATCTCAAAACCTAAATCTTAAAAAAAAATCCAAAGAATGGAATACTCCTTGGTTATGGCAATGAATTAATAATCTGGATTCTTAAGAGGACTGAATCTCACATGTCACATGAAAAAAATGAAAGTGAGAAGAAAGAATGTGACATTTATCCAGAGTTCCACTAACACAGAAAACTAGTCTACCCTTACAGGAATCAGAGGGATGCCTTCCTGTTAATTCACTAAAAGGAAAAATAGAAAAATTTCAGATGTGATAAAAGCTACTAGAAGAAGAAATCACTGTCCTTATGGATGTGGTCCCTGGTGAGTGACTCATGCTTCAATGGATAGCTTCACACTCATGCCCATGAAGGCAGCCTTGGTTAACTTTAGTGGGCCACAGAACAAAAACAAAAGCAAAGACATGACAGTGGGGTAGGGGGCTTGATGGAAAGAGCATAAGAGATTGATCTTGATTGGAGGCTCAAAAATGGTTGAGAGATATGACCAGAATGTATTATATGTATGTATAAAATCATCAAGGAATTGATTTTTAAAACTATATCTTGATAGGAATAATGGTAACAGGATTAGTGGCACTTATCACTGTACATTTCTCTTTGATTAGCTAACATTGACAATAAACTGAGATAAAGTTTATAACACAGTGATACAAATGGTTTAAATCAATCCAACATTAAAAACACTCTCACTTCCAAGGAGCAAGAAGCAAGAATCCCTCTCCCATCTCCCAGATATATAATAAATTTTAAATGGCAAGGAAATGTAACACCATTCAATGGCATCAACAAAGGAAATTTTCATTCAGTATATGATATGTCTCTTTGGTCACTTCTGTAAGACTTGATCACTGGCTGTTAATGGATAATGGATGGGTTGAGATGAGCAAACATGAAGTTATTCTATACTTTCCCAAGTATTTCACAAAGAAACAAGATTCTGAAAATTCTGGGTATAGACAATTTCTATGTCTTTTATGCTACACTGTGGCAAGTGTCTCTGTGTGGCCCTTACTACACAGCAATTTTATTTGTGTCTTCGCCTTCAGTTTTCTAGGGACTTAATTTACCTTACACACGTTGGAGGAAAGCTAATGATTTTGTGTGTGTGTGTGTGTGTGTGGAGAGAGCTCTCTAAATAATCTACAATCCTCTGGCGATTTTTTGAGCACATGCTACACATTAAAGATAATTTTAGCTCCATAAAATAATTTTGATGGTTATCCAAAGATAAAGTTTTGTCCATCATGCAGCCAAATAAGGAGAACCATTCATTTCTCTGTCTTCATTTATTCTCATCCTTTTCCAAACAGCTGCTTTTGCTCTTTCAGGTTAAGAAAGGAAGGCTAAAAGTTGAAAACAGCTATTTACTAGGTACAAGGGTAGAGGGATTGCATCTGAGCAAACTGAATGTACAATTCTCAAGTTTTCTGAGCCCTTCCTATCCTTTTTCTTACTTTCTGTTCATCAGTAAGAATGTCTGAGCCATCTTTCTCCTCCATGAATCATTTGTTCTTTCTACAGCTTTTCAGAATTTGATAGTCAATCACCAGCATCTCTCTCCATGAGTGGGGACACAGGGTTTGAAGTGGCACAGGGGAAAAGTAATTGAACCATGCTGGCTAGAGTGACTCTTGCCATGTTCTGTTGATCAGCCAACTCAGATCTTGGATGGCAAGTGACATATTGTAAGAGATGGCAATGGGGTGAGATACTGAGGGAACCAGAAATGGAAAGTAGACTGATAAAGACTCTAGAAAGTTTGTTTCCATTAGCCTCTAAAGCAGGGGTGTGTCAACATTTTGGCCTCATAAATTACACATACATTATATTTCTTAAAATTTCTCAATTCTTGTGATTATTTAAAAAATGGATCCTCTTAAAATAGAAAGATTCTGTTTCTTCCCGATTCTGATTTAGAAACAAATAATTTTAAAACCACAAACAATAGATTTTGTCCATCTATACTGAAGGCCTGACCTAACTTGCTCACTGTTAGAATTCTGTCTCAAACTCTATTTTTTCTGTTATATGGCATTTTAAACCTGAAATTGCCTAAGACCTTTAATTTGACTTCCAATCAACGGTGTGTAAAATCTCACAATGACAAAAATGTTGGCAGCTAGCATGGAAAAGTGAACGTTGTTAGGACAAAAGGACAGACCTCACCCCTGAAAGTAATCAGACACTCTTCAAAGAAGGCTTCTGAAAATCAAAGCATGTACTGGCTGGGCAGAAACTCCACACCAACCATTTCTCCCAGAAGGTTAAAATTACACCAATTCAATATTAGAGCTTTCAATGTGGAGTTGATATTGAAGTGTGATATTTAATTCAATGGGATAGAATTATCCAGTCAATTAAATCCAAAGCTATGACTAATGTGAACTATACAAAGGACACTTGGTTTTATAAATGTCCTACTCAGAGAACATGCTTACTCATTCAAAGTGTTTGACACATTCAGAAATGGCTTGGTGGTGGGAGGAAGAAAAAGGGAAGGGAGAATATATATAAGAGAAAGGATTAAAAGAAAAATCTAGACCTCTTTTTTCTTTCTATAATTTCCTGTTGATTTTTGTTATCCATAATAAAAAGCTATTTGCCGTGGACTCACTGACAACAAATATATTTTTTAAAAAACAAAATAAAACAATGTATTTTAACTGCCTAACATCAAAGTATCAGTTAAAAAACAACCTGTAGGAAAAAAATTTATTAATATTTGTATGATTGACTTTAGTCTTATGAAAGTGTGAAGGAGAACAAGCTAGTTATCTGAGCACATGCTAGCCAGAGTCAATTTCAAGTCATTCATGGCCATAAGTCAGCACAAAGTGGTATTAGTGAAATTACATGTAAAGGGAGAAACACACTTTATATGTTTAATAATGGTTAAACATGCATTTAGGTATTAGGTATTAACCCAGTATTAGCAATGGTTATGAAATCTCTACATTCACATTATATATGTATATGTGTATTTGTGTGTATATATGTATGTGTGCATACATATGTATATATGTATGGGTGGATATGAGAGAGTGAGTGAGAGAGAGAGAGAGAGTGAGTGACTAAGTGAGAGAGAGAGAGAGAGAGAGAGAGAGAGAGAGAGAGAGAGAGAGAGAGAGAGAGAGAGAGAGAGATCTATGTATTAGCGGTCCAAATTTACTCTATCCTATTCCAAAGACAATCATGTTATGAACACTGTTACTAATTAATTTACTAATAACAATTACTAATTTGAGTTTCATACTACAATGAAAATTTAAATACCTAGTATTCAGATAGAAAAAACTTGGAATGGGGTGAGCTTTTTCAGTTAGTTTATCCTAGACCATCTACATAACTACAGTATCAAAGGCAGAAATGGAATGTATATTTTATTGAATTCCTAGAGCAAGCTCAAGGTACCATTACTTTTTCCATTTCCTCCCTTATAGTTGGTCTATGATTTTCAATTTTTCAATTTTCAATTGATCTGAAGACTGGTGTTCTCATTAGACCTGTGCAATGTCAAGGTAGCCAAAATTACAAAGTAAATAGGGAAGAAGAACATGAAATCTCACCCAAGAATCTATTTGCAACTCATGTCTACTGGGAAAGGAAAGTCTCTTGTTCAGAGATACAGCTCTGATAGTTTGCCCATGCTCCAATGAATAGACCTACATCAACACACTAGAATCACTAAATGGAGTTAAATGGATAGATAGGTAGGTAGATAGATAGATAGATAGATAGATAGATAGATAGATAGATAGACAGATAGTAGATGACAGATGATAGAAAGAGAAAGAAAGAAAGAAAGAAAGAAAGAAAGAAAGAAAGAAAGAAAGAAAGAAAGAAAGAAAGAAACATAGATAGATAGATAGATAGATAGATAGATAGATAGATAGATAGATAGATAGATAGATGATAGATGGAGAACATGATGTTGAGAGGCTGGGTGTAGGGGGAGAGTTGGTGGAGGAGGTAGAGATAAATTTATTTGCCAAAATATATTATACATGTGTATAAAATCTTAAACAACTTTTTAAAAGTTAAAAAAGTATTCTGACCAACTCTCACAGATGTTATCCAAATTTCAAAGTATTCAGGACTAAGTCTCTCAAAGAACCTTCTACATGATACACTGTATCATGGGCTTGGGGAACAGAGAAAATATGAGGGTTAGGTTTTATTCCTACTGTAACCTTATGTAAAGAGCTTCTAGCTCCACCAAGAACTAAAGAACAGAACTACTATGGTTTTTTCCTCTGTCTTGTCCTAGCATTTATAGCATTGAGGAACATGAGAAAATGTTGGCTTTAAGTCACTTCATATATAATCCTTAGCATTTATTTTTTTCCATTTAAAATACTTGTTGCATAAATAGAACAGAAATGTTTTAATTAATCAAAGAATAACATATATATCAGGCCCATCCAATTTCTTCTATGGATTTCATTTTCAAGAACGATAAACGGTTTTCCTCAGCTCATCACCAAACGATCCAGTTGTCTTTCCCAAACACAAACCAACATTCTGAGAAATTTTATAGATCTAGTTTGTATTGTGTGTTTTTAGCTGAGTTATTTTTGCATATAACCTAAAATAAACTAAAGGTTAAGCTGTCATATTTTGTATAACAGTGAATTCCCTTCATCAAACTTAGAAGTCCTTTTAAGGCTACCTTTAACCCTGTTAAAGAGTTGCCTCCCTTCTTTTGTTATCTAGTCCCTGAAGGCATCAATGGGATGCCTCCCTTTGTAAAAATGTATGCTTTGGAGTCATCTATGTTTAATTTTCTCCTTTTATTTCTCTCCTACTCTAGTTTCAGTAAAATATCACCTACTATTCAGATGACATTACCATAGCTGCACTGTTATGAAATCCCGTTTAAGAGTTTCCATATTTGAAATGCCCTCCTGGATTTATGCTTCTCCTCTGGGAAATGCTGGAACTTCCAGAGCTGGTTCCCTGTGTCCCTTATTGATGAAGCTCATCTTAGTTGAAGGAGTCAGAGCTGGCTGTGGGACACCATTACATCTAGGGCAGAACAGGATAAGAAGAATGAAATGTGAGATAGAGCACCACATTTCTCACTTATTGAGAATTTGCTGCATCTCAATGTACTGAGTTAATTTAGGCCTCACTGCAACCCAGTTGGAATATACCATCCTCATAACTGGCAGAAGTAAGGCATTAGAGTAGAGAAAATCCAGGTCACAAGTCCAATGCTATATAGGAGCCACCAGAAGAATTTCACTCAGGCAGGCTGGCTTTAGAAAGTGCTACTGAAAACACTCTTAGTTGCCCATGATAGTTTGTGGCAATATAGTCTGGGCAAGGTAGAAAAGATGCAGCAAGGAGAAGCAAGAAGACTGAGAATGGGTAGACATTCCCAAGAACATGTCTGGGTACATCCCAAATTCTATGGTAGTTCTGAAAAGTTAACATGAAGGAGACAGCAAGGATGAATGCTTTTGAGACTGTAAATCCATTTGATACAATCTAGGTGCATGAAAATACAGATGGCTGCATAATTTATAGTCTATGTAAATGATTGGCAAAATAGCAAAAGCCCTCGGCTTTGGGGAAAATTGTCAGGATGGCTGCAGATGCTAAGATGTGCGCCCCAGACTAAATCAGGTGGGAGCCCTTGGGTGAATTACTACCATTCTGTGAATCACATCGCAAATTTGTAAGCTATGCACTGTATTTTTATTTATTAAGCAGCCATGAAAGACAATGCTGCAGAGAATCCCCGAAGCACCAATAAACAATGCAAGAAAGCCCAACTGTTGTTCTGCTCACATTTCAGTTTCCCCACATGTCCTTCTTCCCAAACTGCAAAATCGCTATCCATCCCCATGTTGACTTTAACAAAACGTGATAATCTGTGGGGATCATTTTCTTTTACGGGCAGATAGCAATGAGGCTCGCTAGTTAAGTCTTCTCCCCATTGATACACTGGAGCATTTAAATTGCACAGTTAAAGGAAATGAGCACTTAGCAATGTTTCTCTCTCCATCAAACTGCTCTCTCCCATTATCTCAGAGACAACGTTTTATTCTGAGCTTCTCAAGTAAAATAGAAAAGAATTTTTTTTACCTGTTTTCTTTCGTTCGATTCTTTTAATACTTTGGTTCCTCTAATCTTAGTCTAGCTGCCTTTTTTGTGTTTTCAGGCTTGCTGTAAAAGATAAACTGCTCATTGGAATTCTCAGCAGTGACACAGTCTACCAGCTGTAATAGAGAGAGTTGAGGAAATTAGAAAATCCAGTGGACTGGTTTCTCTAATCATACTTCTTCCAAATCGATGGTATTAGGTGTGCTGCCATGAGATTCTTTGCAAAGCAGGAACATTATGGTTAGTCCATTTCACGTGTAGCTCAGTATGTAACTTGATCTTCTAACAAGTCAATGATGGCCCATCTGAGGCATCACTGTTAAAAAGCAATGACTTAAACAAACAAACAAACAAACAAACAAACAAAAATCATGTGAATGTTCAGTGACCAGGCTTTGGAGCTCAAGATTTGCATCCCCATTAATTCTCATCACTAAGAAGAATTCACTCTCAGAAATCTCAACTTGGATGCCATATCTCATTTGTAATTCAAACAGGGCAGTAAATTGGTCTAGGCAGGGTTGTGACTTGTGTCAACAAGTCGGTGTTCATATCTTGTTGAACAATGTTGATGGGGAGTGGAAGTCTGTTGTGGTGCCCCTCAACACTTGGCTTGAGCAAGAAGCAACCAGACAAAACATTTCACCACCCTTCTCCATGAAGAAAGATAAAGCCCTGCAGAGGACATCTTTGACTTTTCCCATGTCTACCTAGAGTTATCCTAAGTATTTTATCAGAGAAATCAGGATAAATACTGAATAAATTACATTTCTAAAACTATATATCTTTACGGAAATTGAAAAAAGACCTAGGAAAATAGAGAAGGTTTACTTTTTTAAAAAATCAGTTTACAAAGCTTGAAATCTTGTAGATGATCATTCATTTTCAGTAATTTGACCAAAATTGGATGAGTTTATATTTGTTATCTTAAGTATAAGTGAGATAGTGTTTTTCTGTCAGGAGAATAAGGAAATTCACAGTTTTTCTTACTCAAACAAGATATCATGCTTTAGCTTCAATTTTGTCATATGTTTTAGGTATTTAAAAGTACATGTCAAATATCCAAAAAATAAGCCAAATTAAGAGTAAGCCAAATATTTATATAGTTATCAACATGTATAATTTATACTGTTCATATTTTGTATTAAATCAAATTTATTGATCTTATAACAAAATATCAATATTGCTAAGCAATTGTTATCCAGTTAATTTGATTTTTACTTTATACAATGAAATCATATCAAATTTATGTCTAAGATTCCCCATGATTTTGTTTTATTGCTTAATAATGTGGTTTTGAGAGTTTTGTTAAATGTATGACTTTCTTTCACACATGATGATCTTATTATACACTAAGTTTTTGTGAAAACACAGGAATAAAAAAAAATCATGGTGCATTGTGTTAAGAATTTCTTCAGGTGGTAACACAAGGAGGATTCTTATGTTTGCAAGCAATCTGTATGTTTGCCCTTGCTAGGTAATGCCAAACTTTGCACCATAAATCTGCTGACTGATGAGCGTTTCAGTCCCGTAAGCACTTACATTATAAAATTTGAAATGTTGTCTCAGTATGTCCATGTCAAAGGTCATTTATGATTTGACATCATTCTTGTGGAAGCCAATCTTGACTATTCTCTAGTATGCTACCTGTACAGACTTGTGCAAATGTTTCTGTGGATTTATTTATTTATATATTTAATTTTATGTGTCTTAGAACTATAGAAAAAGATAGTGTTTTATAATAATTAAAGTGTTTGAAAACAGTTTTCTACTCAACTACAAGTTTTTACAATGGTCACCGAGGACACTGAATTGTTCATTTGGTCATCTCTTTGGTGGCAAACATAAGAAGAATTAACTAATTTAAACTACAGCCTTAGAAAGGGAAACAGCCTTCACTCCATCTTTGTTCTGTAATAGGTTTTTCACTCTGATTTATTCGACAATTGCCTAATCAATCTTGAATATGTAGACAAGATTTTGTTAAACCAAGATGCTTAAATGTCGTCGATAGAAAGCTTCTCATAAGCTACTGTATGTCATAAGTCATTAACTAAGGTCATCACCTAACATGATCTAAGGAAGGAACATTCTAGGGCAATCCATAGGGGACTCTCTTTCTTAAATAAAATTCTAAAATTTCAAACTATGCTGAAAATATAGAAACAATATAACAATAATTAGTTAATCTTCATTGAAATCATCTTAGTTCTATGAAAGGTAATTCCTTGTGAGAATTAGTAACCCCTCAATATGCCATAGGTATCCAAGAATTGTTACTGTTTTAGATTCTATCTTCTTACCTTACTTTGTAGGATAAAGACAACTGTAAGTTGTGATATCACTGTGATGGAATAATTTAAATATTTTTTCTATTTCTTTATTGATTGAATTATTGGAGATCTCCAATATTTTTCATAACTATAAGTAACAACAACAAAATATAGATATATGATATATATGTATGTATATATTTACATATATAAATGTAAATGTATACATACATACATATATACACATCAAATGCAGAAAATGTTTAACTTAC
Source organism: Apodemus sylvaticus (assembly GCF_947179515.1). Lineage (NCBI taxonomy): Eukaryota > Metazoa > Chordata > Mammalia > Rodentia > Muridae > Apodemus > Apodemus sylvaticus. The sequence goes on from NC_067489.1 coordinate 41,745,545, forward strand.
AACAGTGAAAATATCTCACAGGCATCACTTAATTGCATTTCACTCCCTGGAAGGAATAAAACTATAATATGCTCTATAATCTTTAGAAGTTTTTTTCATTTGTGTAAATACCTATGCAAATGGATGTGAAGTTCAACGATGCAAACTATAATTTCTCTTAATATACATAACACTTTATATGAATATGTCTACAAAATTATTTCCCTGTAATATCAGGATAAATATGTTTCCATAATTCAGATATTTTATGCAAATGCAACACAATGGTTATTTGGATGATTTGGGATGCTATGTAACCATTCCATCACTGATGAAATGTATAATACTTATGTAAAGTTCTACCTGTTTCTCTCATACATGTGTGTTAATGTCCTTTCTGCAGCAAACATTCTTATAAATAACCCCTTTTAAACATGAGTCAGCAATATCAAAGAACAAAATTGCAACAAAAGTTCTATACCTTCACACTATTATGATGGCAAAATAAAAAGGACCTACTTCCCAACTCCCAACCTTCTTCTTCAATGTACACATAAGCAGATTTATCTGTTCTCTCTCTTGAGCTAGTTCTCACATCTAAGTACTGTCTTCCTCCACGTTCTCTTGCCTGTATAAGACCCTGAAGTATTCTTTCTTCTACTCTCTGAGTTGATTGATACACAATGCAATTCAGAATTTATACAGAAGAACAATTCTTAAATTGTCTAATTACAGGTTAACTGACATCTCCTGTTCAATCCATGATCAACTGGTTCAAAATTCATTAAGTATCGAAACCATGTTAAAATAAATTATCAGCCACAAATGATTAGTAAGGACAATCTATTGTCCTATTTAACTAGATACTACAATTATATGAATGCTAGCGCAATCGTTCATGGATGTTATGGGAGTAATCAACTGTGTTCTGGCTGAATTTAAGGCTTTCTACCTAAGGCAGAACTTATGTTTGGTACTATTAATTAATCCAAGAACTTGGGGCTGGATAGGTCAGAGATCCTAATCAATAACCTACTACTATGATTTTGCTTAGTGAGCATAGTCTCAAACTGCAATCTACATACTTATCTTCATACCCATAGACAGAAGCAGCCCTCAACCTTTAGCAGTTTCTTTGTTCAGTAGATAGCAATCAGCACAGAGTCACAACAGGTACTATGAGAGTGTGGAGTACTCTGGACTGAATGGGACATTTATATCATATTTTCTTTCCCAGGGATGATCAATGGACAAAGCGAAGAAAGACATTAAGAGCCACATGTTTCTGAGGCCTGCTGAAATGTAATTTTCCAGTAAGGGCAGCAGCACTGCATATAACCTCAAGGGGTTGTGACTGAATGCACAAAAAAAAATGCATAAGACCAGGCCAACCAAAATTCCACATAAGTTTGAGAATGGCTTATGAAATTCCACCCATGCTCCTGTGAATGGCCCTACAATCATATACATACAAGAAGCAATAATCAGAAAACAGAATCAGTGGGTTTAAAAAAGTAAAAAGACATGAAGTTGTGAGGGAGAAAACATAGGGTAGGGTATAGGTGTAATAAGAATTAAAGAGAAGTGAGTGGGGATTTAACCAAAATACATTGTATATATACATGTATGAAATTCTCAAGCATAAAAAATAAATTGACAGATAAAAAAACATACTAAATAATAATAATAATTTTTAAAATGCTTTGAAACAATGTGTTTTATTCATCTGAATCATTCATTAATATTTTATCGTCAATTCTTTTGTATTATATAAAATAACTTACATGATATATTGCAATCTTATAACCTAATATCACTTACTTGGGCAATTTATTGAATGTTAGATCTTTAATTTGTTTCAACATCCTCATCCTCTTATGTTGAAAGTATTTCAGGAGTCATTTTAACCTATACTCAAAATGTGAGGACGAGAACTGTTGAGCTGGCTCAGCAGCTAAGAGCAGTTACTGATCTTAGGCAAGTTCCATGCTCAGTTCCGAGCTCCCAAGACAACTGCCTCTAACACCAGCTGCAGGGACCTCATATCTTCTTCAGTACTCCAAGGATACCCAGCAAGGATACATATGCATTTAATTATTGCTTCTTTTTCACTTGGGGTTATAAGTCTGTTTAAATTGTTTATCTAATCTAAATTTAACTTTTGGTAGGTTGTATTTATCAAGAAAATACATCCATTTCTTTTAGATTTTTCCAATGTGATAGAATACAACTTTTTTATATATATTTCTTTATAGTTCTCTGGATTTCCTTATTAACTATTGTTATATCACCCTTTTCATTTCTAATATTGTTAGATATATAACCTTTAAGATAATTTAGCAAAGGTTAGTCAATTTTATTGATTTTTCTCATAGAACCAGCTCTCTTTCATTTGTTCTTTATATTATTTTTTTGTTTCTATTTTATTGACTTCTGTCTGAGTGTGAATATTTTTTTTTTGCTATATACTCTTTGGGAGTGTTATTTCTTCTTTTTTTCTAGAGCTTTCACGTGTCCTTTGAACTTACTAATATAAGATCTCTCTAACTCCTTTATATATCCATATAGCTATTAGAATCACAGTCATTATCTACTATGAGTTTGGGTATGTTGTGCTTTTATTTCATTCAATTCTAAAACATTTTATATTTTCTTTCTTAACTTCTGTCTTGACCCATGCTTAATTCAGTAGCAAGCTGTTCAGTTTCTATGAGTTTGTAAGCATTCTGTTTTTTCTGTTGTTGCCAATATAAATCTTTAATGCATGATAGTCCTATAGGATTCAGGGAATTGTTTTACTTTCCTTTTATCTGTTGAGACTCCTTTGTGTCTGAGTGTGTCATCACTTTTGGAGAAAGTGCCATTAGCAGCTAAGAAGAGTGTATGTTCTTCTGGTTTGGGTGAAATGTTCTATAAATATCATATATTTCTTTGGCTTGTAATGTTAGTGAGCTCTAGCATTTCTCTGTTTATTTTTTGTCAGGATAATCTATTGGCAAGAGTCGGGTATTGTCTTAGTCAGGGTTTCTATTCCTGCACAAACATCATGACCAAGAAGCAAGTTGGGGAGGAAAGGGTTTATTTAGCTTACACTTCTGTGTTGCTGTTCATTACAAAAGGAAGTCAGGACTGGAACTCAAGTAGGTTAGGAAGTAGGAGCTGATGCAGAGGCCATGGAGAGGTGTTCCTTACTGGCTTGCTTCCCCTGGCTTGCTCAGCCTGCTCTCTTATAGAACCCAAGAGCACCAGCCCAGAGATGGCACCACCCACAAGGGGCCCTCCCCCCTTGATCACTAATTGAGAAAATGTCCCACAGCCAGATCTCATGGAGGCATTTCCCCAACTGAAGCTCCTTTCTCTGTGATAACTCTAACCTGTGTCAAGTTGACACACAAAACCAGCCAGTACAATTGTCCCCTTGTCAACTTGACACACAAACACATCACTATTAAGCCTCAACCCTTACTTTCTTATTCATCCCCAAGATTTAAATTACCTTAAAAGTCCCACAGTCTTTATATATTAAAAGTTCCATCACTTTAAAATGTCCAATATCTTTAAAATTCAAAGTCTTTTAAAAATTCAAAGCCTCTGTGGCCTGTGGGCTCCACTAAAATACTTTCTTCCTTCAAGAGGGAAACATATCAGGGCACAGTCACAACCAAAAGCAAAACTCATACTCCAATGGTTCAATGTCTGGGATCCAACTCACGATCTTCCAGGCTCCTCCAAGGGCTTGGGTCACTTCTTCAGCTCTGTCCTTTGTAGCACACAGCTCGTCTTCTAGGCTCTAGCTGCCTGTACTCCATTGCTGCTGCTGTTCTTGGTGGTCATCACATGGTACTGGCATCTCCAAAACACTGCAATCTTCTACTATAATTAGGCTTCACCAATAGCCTCTCATAGGCGCTCTTCATGGTGACAAGCCTCTGCTCCTATGCATGACCCCTTCAAGTCCTGGGCCATCAGTTGCAATTTAGGCTGCACCTTCACCAATGGCCTTCTGTGGCCTCTCACTGTGCCAAGAGCCTCAGCTGCTCTTCATGACCCCTTCATGCCTTTAAAACCAGTACCATCTGGGTGACTCTTACACCATACCAAGTCCAGCCACAGCACAAAATACAGCTGTGGCTATCTCTGGAACACAGACTCTGTGCTCTCAGAAAACACTTCCCAGAAGATTTCACCTCAGTGATGCTGGTTTCTTCTTAATCACCACTAATTTCTTAGCTCCAGCTAACCAGCATCAATAGTCCCAGTAACACAAAGGTTCGATTTAGTGGTTCTGGTATCTTGTTAATCACAGCTGATTCTTCAGCCCCAGCTAACCAAAACCACAGAATCTTCACAATCGAAACATGGCCCTGATAAGAGTCTTTAATCTTCCCTCTGAAATTTCACAAGTCAGGCCTCCATCTTCTGCAATGTTCTCAATATTATCTTCCAAGCTCCTACAGAACATTCCACAGAGCTCTTAACACTGAATGGATCATCTAGCCCAAAGTTCCAAAGTCCTTCCACAGCCCTCCCCAAAACATGGTCACGTTGTCACAGGAACAGACAGGTATTAAAATCTCTTGCTATCAGTGTTTGAGGGTCAATTTGTGATTCAAGCTGTAGCATTATTTCTCTCATGAATCTGAGTTCCCTTATTTTTTTTCTGGTGCATAGGTGTTTATAATTGCAACATCCTCTTCATAGATTTTTTTCCCCTTTATGAGGATGTAGTGTCCTTTCTTATCTCTTCTGATGAGTTTTGGTTTGAAGTATATTTCGTCAAATATAAAGATGGCTACACTAGCTTATTTCCTGGGTCTACTGGCTTGGAAAATCATTTTCTATTCTTTTACCCTGAGGTGATGTCTATCCTTGCTGTTGAGATATGTTGCTTGAATGTAGCAGAGGGTAGAGTCCATTTTTGTATCCAGTCTTTTACCTCATGCTTTTATAGGAGAATTAAGAATATTACTCTTGGGAGATAGCAATGAGCAGTATTTCTTAAATCCTATTACTTTGTTCTTAGAGTGTGAGTTTTCCACCACTTTTGATTTTTGGTCTCAGATTATTTGTTCCTTGTGTTTCCTGGGGTGTGATTAACCTCTTCAATATGACATTTTCTTTTGTGCAGATAGATTTGAAGATGGATGTTGCTTAAATTTGGTTTTATCTTTAAATGTCTTTCTTTCTGGATCTACTGTGATTGAAAGTGTTGCTGGGTAAAATAGTCTGTAGCTTCTTAGAGTTTATATAACATCTGTCCAGGCCATTCTGGCCTTTAGTTTCTCCATTGAGAAATCAGGTGTCATTTATACTCTATTTTGTCTTTTTTTCCCTTGCAACTTTTAATTCTTTCTTTGTTTTTTACATTTTAGTGTTTTGATTATTATATGCTGAGGAGAATTTGCTTTCTGGTTCAGTATATTTGTGATTTTGTGTGCTTCTCATATCTTAATAGGCGACTCTTTCTTTAGGTTAGAGACATTTTCTTCTATAATGCTTCGATAATATATTCTGTGTATTTTATCTGGGTTTCTTCTCCTTCCTCTATTCCTATTATTCATAGATTTGGTTTTTTTCATAGTACTCCAAATTTCCTGTATGTTTTTTGCCTAGATTTTTTAGATTTAATATTTTCATTGACTGAGATATCCGTATCTTCTATTGTATCTTTGAAACCTACTATTCTCCCTTCCATCTCTTGGATGCTGTGTCTCTAAGGTGCTTCCTCCAGTTCCTAGATTTTTCATTTTCAGTGTTCCCTCAGTTGGGAGTTTCTTTGTTGATTCTATTTCTACTTTTTCGACCTTGAACTATTTAAATCATTTTCTTCCACTATTTGTGTTTTCATAGATAGGTTTCTTGAATAGATTTATTCATTTCATCTTTAAGGGCCTCTATCATTTTATAAAGTCTATTTTAAAAGCTTTTTCTTTTCCTTCTTCTTCTTGTGCTTCAGCTTTGTCGCCATTCTCAGTGACAGTGACTCTACTGTGGTAGAGTTCCTGGGCTCTAGTGCAGGCATATTGTCCTGCCTGTTACTGACTGTGATTTTATGATATTATCTAGTTATCTGAGTTTGAGGTAATTGTAATTCTATATGTTGACATCTGGTCTTGGTTTTGCTGAGTAGGGTTTCTAGTCTTTAGTTTCAGTTCTCTCTGCGTTTTAAGATCATGAAGTGATTGTGAGTTGCTTGATAGAAATCCCTTCAGAATTTCTGCCTGAGGTGACAACTGTGGGTCCCAGTTAGAATGTGTTTTTAAGTATTGTGAGCTGACATGCAAGAATCCAGACTGGCTAGATTGGGAGGTGATGAGAAATTCCACAGAAGGGAGGAAATTTAGATTTGCCAGCAAGATCCTTGTACTACACCACAGGGAATAGAGGAAGAGAGGATAAACCAACCCCCCGCAGGTGGTCTGCTTCAAGGCTGGGGATGCGCCTGGGGAATTAAAGCTAGAAGTTCGGAAGGAGAGTAAAGATGTAAAAATTGCCTATCTGACTCCCTGGCTGATGGAGCCAAAGGGGTTTTGACTTCCTGGAGTGTTGGAATGTGAGATAAAGGAATACAGATAGAAAAGAAGGTGGTAATAAAAGAGTTGTTTAGTCTCTTTGGAATGGGGGTGGGTGCAGAGAGAAGAGAGCTCAGCAGGTTGTTGGCTACCAAGCAAAGGTTAAGACTGGGGAACTGGAATTGGAGGTGGGAGACTGAAGAGCTCCTACTGTTTTCCTGCCTTGCTGGTGTGGCTCTCAGGTTCCAGGAAGTGAGTTCCTTGGGTTTCTAGTTGGTAAGAAAAAGGGATGGGATGAGAAAGAAATGCAATAAGAGACAATCTACTCAATTCTATGGGAATTGGGGCAGAGCCTGCTTGGTTTCTAAATACAAATGGAAAGAGTATGGACTTGAGAGGGTGTAAAAGAGAGAAGGATCTCAGAGAAATTTGGGTGGGGGCAACCTAATTTCAGTATAGTACATGAATATAAACTATTTTCAATAAAAGATAACTGGAAGAAAGGTAAAACCTAAAGGTACTAAATCTTGAAAATTAATCAATTCAATGAAAGAACAGAACTGAAACTATATAAATAATAAAAAGTTAAAAATAGCTGAAAATTTCCTGGAAACTGCAAACAAATGCATAATATTCATGAAAATTTTGTAAGCATCCAAAAATCACTGAAGGAAGACTCCAGACTCAGATAATATGCAAAAACAAAGAAAGTTTATTCTGTAGAAGCAACCAGTATGTGGGGGTCAGCCATTGTCCAAAACGGCGACCTTGAAAGATGACATAGATCCCATTTGTCTCCATTTAAGAACCAAGCCTGATTTTGAAAAGAAGGCCTGGTACACCTACACCATTCTTTCTGTTTGCAAAGTGTCATGATGGTACACTAAAAATTACCAGTGTTAGAAAAATCATTGTCAGTATTTTACTCAAGGTAACCTAATCAGGTTAGTTTTGATGAATTATTTTCACAAAACTACTACATAAATTTATAATTCTGCAATTTTTTTTTTTTGAGATAGAGTTTCTCTGAATAGCTCTGGCCGTCCTGGAACTCAGTCTGGAGACCAGGCTGGCCTTGAACTCAGAAATCCAACTGCCTCTGCCTTCCAAGTGCTAGAATTAAGGGCGTGTGCCACCACCTCCTGGCCTCTGCAAATTCTTTTGCTCTGTTTCTTAATTCTTTTTCTTTCTTTTACTGGCTCCATAATATCCTCCTTGATAAATTATTTCTCCACCAGTGAAATAAGCCAATTCAAGCCAGGTTAAAGTACATAAAATAAAGGCAGCAATTAGGTGGGTTCCAAAGAGTGAGACCAGGGAAGTCACCATGGGAAGAGAGAAGACAGAGAGGAAGGAAAAGAGAAATATGTAGAGAGGGGGAGAGAAAAGAGAAGGGAGAGAAACCAAAATGTCTGTCTTATATAGGAAAGAGACCCTGGGCAAGTGTAAGGCTGGGATGGCAAGGGCTGTGTAGAGGGGAGAGTATGCCAGGGAGGGACCAAGGGATGCTGGGAGAACCTAGAGGCCAGGTCTACTTTGGTAAGGTAAATATGCACCTCAGCTGTTTGTCTCAGGTTTGAATCCCAACACTATAGTATCAAGATAGGTATTTACAAGTCTTTTTCATACTGTTCTCAGTTCTTGTCTTTAACTTTCTCCCCACTCATCTAAATCTTTACCCTTTTCAAAGCCATCCTCTTCACAGTCCAGAATAATAGCACTTAGATCACGCAGATTCTATCCATTGTTCTCACCTCGTTTCTTGGTTTGGGGGATGCTTCTGCCTCCGTAAGTTTTAGACTAAAGTTCATGAATCATGTTTGCTTTGTCATCAACAGATGATGACTAAGCTTTTCCAGTGAATCCGTAATTTAAAATTCTGCCATTAAATAATAGAAGAGAAAAGAAACAGCCACCCTGAGTCATTATAATGTGATGGAAATAATTCTCATCCACTGCCTTTCTCTTCTGAATTCCAAAGATTCCTATTTGAATTGTCACCCACTGGGGCTAGAGATGGCCAGCAATTAAAAGCACATACAGCTTTTGCAGAGGACCTAAGTTCCATTCTCATATTCTGCGGTTCATACTGTAATTCTGGGGTATCCTCCACCCTCTTCTAACATGTACAGGCACCTGCACTCACATGTGTGTACATATCACACACACACACACACACAAATAAAAAAATTAAAAAGTAAACATTCTTAAGCCACCTATCAGCCTTGCAGCTGTTTGGAGAGCCCATCAGACATGACCATTCAAGCACAACTTATAGCCAATTAAAAGTCCTTACTCTAGCTACATTCAGATATTCAGATATTCAGGTCCCAAGTGTGGTACTAAGTATGTAGAGTAAAAGATTTTTATTTTTAACCATTTTTCTATTAATAATTGATTATTTATTTACATCCTAAATATTGCTCCCCTCCTGGTGGTTCCCCCAGACGAGTTCTTTCTCACATTGCCCCTCCCCTTTGTCTTTGAGATGGTGGCCCTGCCAGCATCCCCACTTCCTGGGGCACCAAGTTTCTACAGGATTAGGTGCATCCTCTCCCACTGAGGCCAGACAAGGTAGTCCTCTACTACATATGAGCCTTGGGCCTTAGACTAGCCCATGTATGCTCTTTGGTTGGTGGCTTAGTCTCTAGGAGCTCCCAAGGGTCTAGGTTAGTTGACACTGTTGTTCTTCCTATGGGGTTGCCATCCCCTTCAACTCCTTCAATCCTTCTCCTAACTCTTCCATAGAGTTCCCTGACCTCAGTCCAATGCTTGGTCCTGATTATCTGCATCTGTCTTAGTCAGCTTCTAGTAGATTCTCTTAGAGAACTGTCTGCAAGCATAACATAGTATCAGTAATAGTGCCAGGATTTGGTACCCACCCATGAGATAAATCCTAAGTTGGGTCAATCTCTACTCCATTTTTATCTCACCATTTCTTTAGACAGGAAGAATTTTGGGTCAAAATATTCGAAGGTGGGTTGGTGACCCCAGAGTAAAGGGTCAAAATCATATTCTGGTATCTCACTCTACAGCCACAAGGGGAGGATTTATTTGTGAAAGCAAGCAGTTTAACAAAAGGTACAATAAGCAGTTGGCTGAAGGGGAATGTTTATGCCCGTAAGCAGGCAGCTTAATAGAAGCTAAGTTAAGTGGAGCATTTTTGACCTGGGTTCCTAGTTGGGTAACTTTCCACGGGATTCTCCATCAAAGATATCAAATTCTAGATAAATTGAAAATGGCCTCAGCAAGAATACAAGTTGGAGGAACCTCTGCACTATTTTATGCTGTCACACAACTACATCCCAAATCTAAGCAGCTAGCTGTCAGTGAGAATACACTTGTCCCAGCTTGCTTCACCAAGACACAGGCATAGCTCAATCACATAGAACAGAGGAAGGTCTAAAAGTAAATGGCTATTAAATGGGAATTCATGATGATGTATAGGCTGCATGAGTATTAATCAAATGAAGTGAGAGAGGTAGGAAAGAAGGAAATAAAGTGACATCCTAACACAGTCTAAGTGTGAGTGTGTGTGTATATGTGTGTGTGAGAGTCTGTGTGTATGTGTGTATGTGTGTGTATGAGACAGTATATGTGTGTGTATGTCTATATTTGTGAATGTGTGTACACTTATGTGTGCATATGTATGAGCATGTATTTTGTATATGTTTAAGTATGTATATGTATGTGTGTATGTGTGTAAGTGTAAATGAGTATATGTGTGTATGTGTGTAAGTGTATGTATGTGAGTGAATGTGTGTATGTATGTGAGTGTATGTGTCTATAAGTGTGTGTATGTATGTAGTATATATGTGTGCATGTTTATGTGTGTGTATGTTTATGTATGCGAGTATATGTATGTATGTGTGTGTATGTATGTGTGTGAGTGTATGTGTTTGTATGTTTATGTATGTAAGTGTATGTGTGTGTATGTATGTGTGTGAGTGTATGTGTTTGTATGTTTATGTGTGTAAGTGTATGTGTGTGTGAGTGTGTGTATGTGTGTGAGTGTATGCATGTGTGTGAGTGTGTGTATGAGTATGTGTGTGATATTTGTGTAAATGTGAGCACATGTATGTTTATGTGTGTGTATGTGTCTGTGGATATGTGTATATAAATTTCTTAAATACATACTTAGAGAAAGATATAGTGAAAAATCCCATAAATTCTCAAAAGCATATATAGAATATTCTGTATGAGAGGCAGAGTAGAATACATGAGCTTGAATTGTTAAAAAATGGGGAGAAAAAAGTATGCCTTCAAGGCTCTGCAGCATCCGCAAAGCATCAGTGTTTCCTTTTGATCATGATGTTGCAGGTTTGGGGTCACAGAAGGACAAAGTTTATTTATATAATCTCTTGATCACAAGCTTAATATGTTTTCTGATAACATTCTTACAGATAAAATTAGGATAAAAGCCATCCTCCTTTAATGCCAAGAACTTAAGGAAAACACCAATCCCAAGCACAAGTCTGTCGTTGTCATATTTCCTGCACCTCCACCTAATAGAGAAGCACCAATCACTAGATCTCAAACATCTCTCTCAAATTCCTCCCCAGTCTGTGATTCAGTCCTTCTTACTCTATTCTAACCTATTTCTGCCTGGCCACATCTCGTCTCATCAAGCTCAGTTGTTCTTTTTTTTTTTTTATTTTTGAATTTTTTTTATTCGATATAATTTATTTACATTTCAAGTGATTTCCCCTTTTCTAGCCCCCCACTCCCCGAAAGTCCCGTAAGCCCCCTTCTCTTCCCCTGTCCTCCCACCCACCCCTTCCCACTTCCCCGTTCTGGTTTTGCCGAATACTGTTTCACTGAGTCTTTCCAGAACCAGGGGCCACTCCTCCTTTCTTCTTGTACCTCATTTGATGTGTGGATTATGTTTTGGGTATTCCAGTTTTCTAGGTTAATAACCACTTATTAGTGAGTGCATACCATGATTCACCTTTTGAGTCTGGCTTACCTCACTTAGTATGATGTTCTCTAGCTCCATCCATTTGCCTAAGAATTTCATGAATTCATTGTTTCTAATGGCTGAATAGTACTCCATTGTGTAGATATACCACAATTTTTGCATCCACTCTTCTGTTGAGGGATACCTGGGTTCTTTCCAGCATCTGGCAATTATAAATAGGGCTGCTATGAACATAGTAGAGCATGTATCCTTATTACATGGTGGGGAATCCTCTGGGTATATGCCCAGGAGTGGTATAGCAGGATCTTCTGGAAGTGAGGTGCCCAGTTTTCAGAGGAACCGCCAGACTGATTTCCAGAGTGGTTGTACCAATTTGCAACTCCACCAGCAGTGGAGGAGTGTTCCTTTTTCTCCACACCCTCTCCAACACCTACTGTCTCCTGAATTTTTAATCTTAGCCATTCTGACTGGTGTAAGGTGAAATCTCAGGGTTGTTTTGATTTGCATTTCCCTAATGACTAATGAAGTTGAAGCTCAGTTGTTCTTACGAATAGAAAGAACACACTCTTTCGTCTCAGAAGCTCTGTGATCTTGCGATAGAATGGCTGGTTGATTTGCTAATGAAATTGCTTAGGCAATATGAGAAATAAATAGATCTCTCCATACTTGAGGATCTCTGCTTTAAACTACCAGCAGAGCTCTGGTTGGCGATAGCATCAATGGAGTAAGCCTGGAAACCTGTCCCCATGTGTCGTAAATGTTTTGACAATGAAAACAGAACAAGTATCATCCTTACAGAATACATTGAAAGCATGATAGGTTAGAATATTTTCATAAACAAGCAAATATGACTATTTCCCATGTTAGTAATCATTATAATATAATTAAAATAAAGTAATTAGACAAAGAAGGTGTTGGTGAACAGGCAAATCCACTCTTCTCAGGGACCAGTAGGTGCTTAAATCACCACCTTTCACCACAAGGTGTGCCAGATGTGTGCTACAGATAAAAGGGTCCTCAGCCACTCCAGATCTTTCTCTCCTTCTCTCCCCTTTCACCTCCTGTTCTGCCCTCCTGTTTCTCTCCTTGTACAGCCCCTGTTTCCTCTCTCTGGGTTCTCTCTCTGCTCTCTCTCTCTGTCTCACTGCCTGTCTGTCTCTATCTCTCCCCCATGTCACCACTTCTCCCCACTCCTGATCTGTTGTCTGTAGTAAGTTCTCAGAGGTACAGATCTATTGCCTGGTGCAATTTCTCAGAGCCACACATATGTGCGGTATACCTTCACCTTTATCATAACAGATGGATTTTTTTTTAATATTGAACACAACATCATCCACATAGCCAAGTATATTTTGCTTTATAGTACATTCTTTTTTTCTTTTTTTTATTCGATATATTTTTTATTTACATTTCAAATGATTTCCCCTTTTCTAGCCCCCCACTCTCCGAAAGTCCCATAAGCCCCCTTCTCTCCCCCTGTCCTCCCACCCACCCCTTCCCACTTCCCCGGTCTGGTTTTGCTCTATACTGCTTCACTGAGTCTTTCCAGAACAAGGGGCCACTCCTCCTTTCTTCTTGTACCTCATTTGATGTGTGGATTATGTTTTGGGTATTCCAGTTTTCTAGGTTAATATCCACTTATTAGTGAGTGCATATCATGTACTATGTTCATAGCAGCCCTATTTATAGTACATTCTTACAAACTTAAATTTTAGAGTTTTCCATATGTCATATATTACCTTCATTTACAATTTTTATTAGATATTTTATTTATTTATATTTCAAATCTTATCCCAGTTCCCAATTTCCCCTCCACTTACCTCCTATCTCAAGGACCTTTTGTAAAAAAAAAAAAAAAAAAAAAAAAAGTCCTTTTTTTTTTTATAGAATGGGATTGAACTTGAGGTTGCACACATATACCAGGTGCACATATATCTTCATCCACTTTTAAAAAGTCTTTATTTTGAGGCAGAATTTCACAAAGTTCCCCAGCTAAGCTTGGGCTCATTCTGTAGCTCAGGCTGTCTTTGAACTTGCAGCCATCTTGCTTTAACCTTTTAAGAAGCTGGAGGCCTGTGCCACTAGACCTAGCTTGGATAGAGTTCTAAGAGTGTACATCTGTTAACAGGTGCACAGGAAAGGCCTTTCTACAGAAACTTTAGAAAAAGAAATAATTGAAGAGAAGCAAAGAGTCATGTATAAACCTGAGGGAAGATCATTCTCAGCACAGAAAAAAGTTCAAAGTCCCAGAGCCTGGAGTAGGCTAAATGCGCTTGCTCTGCAGACAGAATCTATAAGAAGTATAGAAGGGACTCCATAGCAAGGTCTGGCTGATGGTGGAGAGAATTTTAGCCTCCCGAAAAAAGTGTTTGTGTAATAACTTTACAAAAAGAGTCAGTAAAGGGATTTTAGGTAAAAAGTGTTCAGCTCTGATGGACACTCAGAGAGTTGTCTCTTGGTGAGAGTCCATGAGTCACTCAGCCTGTAGCTAACCTCATGTTCTGAGATTCGCTGACAGACTCGCAGCACTATTCTGATGAGGCATAGCACAGACACTCATAATAGTTACGTGTTAAAAGCGTAGACAGAGAAATTAAAAAGGCATGGCGCCAAATGGAAAGCCAGCGTAGTCTGTTAGCATAAACACTTCGCCCAAGTCCATACTGCAGTGGCTAACTGAGGCCACACTGATGTCTGTGATCCAAGCTTCCACAGGAAGCCAAGTTGACACCAGAGAGGAAGCTATAGACAAAGAGTCCTTAAAAATTGTGACAAAGATGTTAAACTGTAGCTCTTCCCAGTTGATGGCTTCTGGTGGGGGGTGGGGCGGAAGGACTCAGTTATGATTGCCATTAAGGGACATGTTCGAGAGAGTATGTGGGCTCCATAAATATGACTTGGAATGTTTTACTTTTCTTTTGTCAGGGGAGTGTCCCCTAGGAGGGTAGACTTGGAGGAATGGGAAGTGAATGTGATCAGAATTCATTGTCTAGAATTCCCAAATAATCACTATCTGGGAATCAATATTATACTGAAGAAAAAGAAAGAATGAAAAGAAAAGCATTCTACCCACCAATATTCATTAGAAAGCACACCTTGGAAACCAGGTTAGAAACCACTGAGTTCCCATCAGCACAGCTCTGAAAGGCAAGCTAACAGAAGTGAAACACCCTTCCCACACACAGTTAGAACCCTCCACACTCTTCACACACACAGAGAACCCTCCCTCCCACACACAGGCAGGCTGCAAGTCTCCTTGAGATCTGTTTGATAGTTTTCTGTGGTAGGTGTGCAGGAGATCTGTCAAGTAGCTGCATATACAGCATTGGTTCCTTGTGGTTAGCAAATGCAGGCAGCTTGCAAATGTAGGAACTGTTATGCTACAAAAACTTGATAAATGCTAGATATCAGAATTTTATTTTTCACTAGGAAAAATTGCAAAGGAATCACTGACTGAAGTCAAGTATACTGTGAAGTCTAAGCTCTGATGCTAAGAACAGAGGAAGGTCATAAGAGGCTGGGAGACTCAGTGGAGGAAGCCACTATAATAGACTGCTAACTATAAGAGTCTGGCACACTCGGGCACAGCCACACATCCAGATCCTGGTACAGAGGCTACACGGGGGTAGGCAGACAGTTCAACTACAGGCAACAGGCAAAGTTGAAAGCTAAAGACCCCAAGTCCTATTATACAGAGTCACACAAAAGTGAAATTTTTCAAGGAGCCTGTATTACTGTTTAGTTTTGGGTTCCCTGGACATCAGGTGTCAGCTATATTTACTGACTCACAGGCTCTTTCTTCTCCACAACCCATATATATATAGCAGGAGCTATCTTGGCCCAAGCTAGATACAAACTGTAATCAGATCCTTGGGGATATTGCTTGAGCCTCTAATCCACAGTAGCAGTAGAAAGGACATCTGTTTTGTAGATTCTATAGGCACTCAGATTTGGTAGGTTTTCTACGGTCTCAGGCTGTGTAGGCTCATGGACCCACTATTAGCTCCCAGACTATATACATGGTTTTGACTCATGTAATTTTTCTAAGATGTCCCCTGTGGTGGTTTGAATATGTTTGGCCCAGGGAGTGGCACTATTAGGAAGTATGGCCTTATTGGTGTAGCTTTGGCCTTATTGAAGGAAGTGTGTCACTGTGAGGATGGGCTTGGAGACCCTCCTCCTAGCGTCTTGGAAACAATCTGTTCCAAACTTCCTTTGGATGAAGATATAGATCTCTCAGCTCCTCCAGCTCCATGCTTCCTGCCATGATGATAATGGATTGAACCTTAGAACCTGTAAGCCAGCTTGATTAAATGTTGCCCTTTATAAGAATTGCATTGGTCTCCTCTGAAGACTCTATGACCTAGTGTAGGTCAAGAAAGTGAAGGAGGGGTGGTAAGCAGGGGGAGGGGGGATGGGATAGGGGGTTTTTCAGACAGGTAAAGAGGAAAGGGGATAACATTTGAAATGTAAATAAAACAAAAAGCTAATAAAAATAAAAACAAAAATAAAGAATTGCGTTGGTCATGGTGTATCTTTACAGCAATGAAAACCATAACTAAGACATCCCCATTAACCATTTTGGTCCATACCAGTTATGTATATCAATTCTATATAGTGGGATATGCATGAAATGAAATAGTGTACAATCTAAGAAGGAAAACTATGGACTGGTCTCAGGAATATAGTGTTGAAGAAAGAAAAAGAAAAGGTATATATGTGTGCAACGTTCAAAATTAGCCTAAGGTAGCCAAGCTGTAGTGACAAAGAATTGGGTGTGAGGGAGGAATAAATCAGTACAAGAGTGATGGTGGTGACTCACAGTGAGGTAAAGGCACCTGGAGATTTCTCTTTGTTGAGATGCACTGGGTACATCGGCCCACTCACTTCATGAAAATTTATAACCTTGTGTTTTGTAGTCTCTGAGCACATCTGTATGTGCATATTGTTCCTCAAGCAAATTCTTTTGTGAGAACATTATTCCACAAGGTAGTAGGCAACATCAACCCCACTCCTTGTAAAGTCCCAATAACAAACCAAAGTTTGATTTTACCAAAACATGTCCTGGGGAGATGAAGGAATTTCTTAGGGTTACTCACAGAGCATGGCTGTGAAGTCCTGGGCAGGCGTGTCAGTGGTCCTAAAGCAGATGCATCCAGCAGACAACCACACCACTGTGGCAGCACAGACAGAGGCTCATTTGTAGATTCCTTCCCTGCCTATATACTCTAGTCCCTCTAAGCCCATGTGTAACTAGAACAGAATTGTATACAACTGTTTGGGAGAAGGAGCTGGATATTGGATACTCTGCAAAGCGTCCACTGCCCCTCCCCATCTTCTCCTTCTGTGAGAGGACATCAAAAGTCACCCAATTCAGCCATGATAATCTTTGCAAGCAGGAACAACTCATGAAAACAGCACCTGTTGTGGTAGAGGATAATGCTGTGCAACGAACAGTAAATGTCATTCAGTTGAGAAATAGAAAATTAAGAAACTGAAGTAAAGTAAACCTAAAAAGTGTTCCCTCGTATTTTACAGGTAAAAGAACTAATTTTCTTTATTTCATATATGTTGGGATGAAATTAAAACTTCAGGTTGTTGATGTGGAAAATCCCCTGATATTGTATCCTTAAGTACTGGTTGTTCCTTGTAAATGTTCTCCAATTTGTCCCCACGACTTTCATTATATTTGGCCTCCCTGTAATTATTAGAAAATGAAAAACCCCTGGAGTGTTGGTTTTCACATTTTAGTATGCATAAGAAATCAACAAGGAAACTAGCTATGAATTAAGATACCTGAGGCTGATCCATCATGGAAAAAATTAAACAGATATGTTGGGTAGAGGACTCTACATTTTGGTAATCATCTCAGGATATGAAACAAGTGAATGTGTAAGAAATAAGTAATCTAGATAAAAAACATCATTCTATACTACATAGATGGTAGATGATAAACACATACAACCATACAAACATCAATACAATCATATATAAGCAAATATATGGATACACATGTACATATGTATATAGATTTATATGTGCATAAATACACAAATATACAGATATATACATATGTATATAGATACAGTCATGCACATATATAAATTCATACATACATGAAGTCAGGGAGATATTATTTTGCTACCTAGTCAACAATGTATGATGAGTAGTCAATAGATTACATAGTTTTATATTTGGAATCTACTCTATTAAATGATAAAAAATTATACTTTCTCAGACACTAAAACATGCATATTGAAGTATTCATACTATCATTACTGGCATAAAAGAAAATTAAAGTAATATGTTTCCATGTATATCTTGAAAGATATAGTATGCTTGAAACCAAAAACTTTAAAGGCTCATAGAAGATATAAGTAGATACAAGAAATGTATATTTGTAGAGATATCTATTTCAGGTTTGGAGACTAAACATTTGTATTCATTTTAAAAATTAAAATGTACTCTTAAAATGGAAAATGAAGAGGAAATGAGACAAGGGCTCATGTTGTTTTGCAAGCATTGTGGGAAAGCACACTACTCCTGTGTCCTTGCTCTTTGTGGTTTGCTGTCCTTAGTCACTACAGACAACTGTGCTTTAATAAAGGCTGTGTTGGTTGGGAAATAAGTCCTGTGTTATTAAGGAAATGTATCATTACAAAAAGCAGCTAATGAATGTTTAAGTATCATAAAATGGAGATAAGTATCTGCTATAGACTTTAATGACATATGTAAATGAAAGGAGATATAATAATAATCTGATAAAAGGCTTGATCTTGAACGTATACACACGACTGCAGAAGGCTCTAGTCATAATCCATAAGACAATCCTTATAATTTAAAAAAAAAACTTAGAAGGAACTAAGAAGTATAAATCACAAATTGAAAGAAGTTTGCACAGAAGCACAAATGAAGTTCTGCTACTATCACGTCCTGCAGTTAAGACTTCAAAAATAAATCTCAGCAAAACACAATGCTGCCTAAAACCAGAGAATTAAATATTTCTCATTTCCTATGCAAGACAAGCTGGTCCCATGAAGCAACACTGTTGGAAATCAGACTAAATGGAAAATAGTATAATACACTATTTACAATGAAGTCCCTGTAAAATGATTGGTTATACTAGTACAGAGAAGCAGAAATATTATGTAAATGTTTAAAAGTCAATATATAACAATATGGATTCCTCAATGGGCAGGTTATTAGGGTACAATATTCTGCGTGTGACCACAGTAGGATAACTATAGATAATGACAACGGACCCTGTATTTGAAAGCAGGAAGATGCCTGATAAGATAGCTTAACAGGGAAAGGTGTATTGCTTTTAAGCCCAGAGCCCCAAGTTCCATCTTCAGAACCTACATGGCAGAAATAAAGACCTGACTCCTACAAGTTGTCTGTGTGTATGTGCAATAATGGCCACATACAAAATAATTAAATGTAAAGAAAAGCCTCCATTTATTTATTTATTTATTTATGCACTCAAGTGTCCGGTGTGTGTGTGTGTGTGTGTGTGTGTGTGTGTGTGTGTGTCTTTTTGAGTGCATGCCATATTTCTCAGCTGAGAACACAAGAGAACTCTGGTCTGTATATGGTGTTTGACCTGGATACTGAGAACTACAGTTGAATCCTCTGGAAGATTAGCCTGCATTGTTAAATGCCAACCTATGTTTTTCCAACTCTCCATTTTATGTAGAAAGAAAGGAAAAAGCAGAAACAATGGCACATAATCTTTAGGATCCTTTCATTGCTATCTGCAGACCCGACTCGCCTAAACGCAGATATAAGCAGGACATTTGTACTCTAACCGTCCTTGCAATCCAAAGAAGGAGCTTTCCTGAGGGTAGAGCCACAGAATAAACAGTCAGCATTTGCCAGTTGAAAATTATATTCCCAGGATTTACATGATAATGCCTTGGATTGTTCTCATAGAGCACCTCTGTCTTTCCTTGAACACAGACATTTTGGAGTGATTTTTGTGGGTTATTTTGACTCTTTCTTTCTTTGTTTTCTGTTTGCTTGTTTGGTCCTCTGGGGTCCTGTATCAGCTTTGCAAGTGGTAGGGCTATAGGCAAAAACACTACAAACTGTAAGCTTCTTTCTCTCCTCCTCCTCCTTCTTCTTCTCTCTCAATCTCAATCTCAATCTCTCTCTCTCTCTCTCTCTCTCTCTCTCTCTCTCTCTCTCTCTCTCTCTCTCCCTCTCTCCCTCCCTCCCTCTCTCTCTCTCTCCCTCCCTTTCTCTCTCTCTCTCTCTCTCTCTCTCTCTCTCTCTCTCTCTCTCTCTCTCTCTTGCTCTCTCTCTCTCTCTCTCTCTCTCTCTCTCTCTCTCTCTCTCTCTCTTCCTTTTTCTTTCTTTTTTTTTGGAGACCAGGCTGGCTTTGAACACGGAAATCCACCTATCCACCTGTGTCTCCCTTCTGAGAGTTGGAATTAAAGGCATGTGCCATCACCACTACCTGGCACATTTAGCAACTTACTTTCTTAGCATATTCTAACGTTCTAAGACATGTCTCTAACAGTGGTAAAAATAATTCATAAAGTATCTGACTGGGACAAACATTAGGGGCAAAACTTTGAAATACTCTTGAAAATACCATTTGTGTGAAAATTCTTAAAATATTATACTTCCCCCACACTGTTACAGCTGTACTTCTGAATAATTTCTCATTTGAGCAGAAGGAATAAGACATAGTAGACAGAAAACTTAGAACTGGGAAGACAAGTTATGACTTTGTACTAAGAGAAAATTAATTATGTCTCTCTTAATAAAATAATAAATGAAAATGGAAGTCTACAAAAGATAGTGAAAGGAGCTATAAAATTTTTGATACTTGAATAAGGTGCTTTAAATCCCAGATGAGGAGCCAGTGACAAGTCCCATAAAATCATGGATGACCCAATAAAAGTTTGAGATGAGCTAGTTTCAAACGAGAATGAGGGAAAGCATTGTGCTTAATAATTGCAGGTTAGGGGGGAGATGTGTTTAATCATACTTTACTTTTTAAAAAGTTTCAGAGGTTGAATTATATATCATTTGTTTAAATATACATTATGGACGTACAGTAAGCAGTCTTCCATTAGATACTAAATGGAGTTCTTTTAAGCACCATTTGTTAAAAGACTAGGAAAAGGACGTTCATGTAAATCTCACTTAATCATGCTTGTGGGAAGCTTAAATATTAACATGAAGACATAGCCCAGTTATCTCTGCACAGTGGAAAAATACAGAGACTTTATTCATGTGCCACCATTTCCCTCATGTTATCACTTTCAGAAACATACCAATCATACTCAGTTGCTACGTCTGCTTAGTTTCCTTCAGCTAGGATGCACAACCCCCTCTTGACTTGCCTTATATAAAGCCTTGAGACCTGCGTATATTGTAGGCCATTTCTTTTGTGGTCTGCCTTCTGATTGAGGTTTGCCTGACTCTTCCCCATGATGTGATCCAACTATTCTGGGCAGCAACATAGGAGCAGTGACACTTCTATTGTCCTTGCATTCCATCAAGTCAGAACCAAATTATTTTTTAATATTTTTTATTTTCTATATTCTTTGTTTACATTCCAAATGATTTTTCCCTTTCCCGGATCCTCCCTCCCCATATGTCTCATAAACCTTCTTCTCTCCATCCATTCTCCAATCACCTCCCTCCTTTTTCTATGTCTTTATATTCCCCTCCGATGCTATGTCAATCCTTTCCAGGATCAGGACCCTCTCCATACTTCTTCATGGGAGTCATTTGTTATGCAATTTGTGCTTTGGGTATTCAGGGCTTCTGGGCTAATTAATATCCACTTATCAGAGATTGCATTCCATGTGTATTCTTTTGTGATTGGGTTACCTCACTTAGGATGATATTTTCCAGATCAAACCATTTGCCTAAAAATTTTGTGAATTCATTGTTTCTAATTGCTGAATAGTATTCCATTGTGTAAATATACCACATTTTCTGTATCCATTCCTCCTTTGAGGGGCATCTGGGTTCTTTCCAGCTTCTGGCTATTATAAATAAGGCTGCTATGAACATAGTGGAGCATGTGTCTTTATTGCATGCTTGGGAATCCTTTGGGTATATGCCCAGGAGAGGTATAGCAGGGTCTTCCAGAACTGTCATGTCCACTTTTCTGAGGAACTGCCAGACTGATTTCCAAAGTGGTTGTACCAGCAGTGGAGGAGTGTTCCTCTTTCTCCACATCCTCACCAACCTGCTGTCTCCTGAGTTTTTGACCTTAGCCATTAAGTCAGAACCAAATTTAAGTTGTTGCATCTTGGGTGAAATTAACCATAAGTGCTTATTTAAAGTAGTATTTTCTGAGTCTTCTCACAGTAAAGCTCTTCACTTGAAACTTTCTAGTTCACAGCTGTCCTATGCAGAGATACTTTGCACCTGGGCAGGTGCTTTATGCCTCATCCAGTTCCCTTCTACATTCCTAATGTGTACCGAAGTTTCTGTTACTTTCTCTTGATTCTTTTTATGATATGAAGACTATAAAGGCATCTCTTGAAACACCTTCCCCCCCCACTTACTAATATTAATTAATTAATTTTTATTAGATAATTTCTTTATTTACATTTCAAATGTTATCCCCTTTCTTCATTTCCCCTCCAGAAACTCCCTAACCCATCCCTCCTCCCCCTGCTCACTAACCCACCCACTCCTGCCTCCCCACACTGGCATTCTCCTACACTGGGGCAATGAGAATTCACAGGACCAAGGGACTCTCCTCTCATTGATGTCTGACAATGCCACCCCCTGCTACATATGTGGCTGGAGCCATTGGTCCCTCCAGGTGTAGTCTTTGGTTGGTGTTTTAGTCCCTGGGAGCTCTGAAGGTACTGCTTGGTTCATATTGTTGCTCCTTTCATAGAGCTGCAAACCCCTTCTGCTAGGGTCCTTTCTCTAGCTTCTCCATTGAAGACCCTGTGCTCAGTCTACTGGTTGGCTGAGAGCATGCCCCTCTGTGTTTGTTAGGCACTGGCAAAGCCTCTCAGGAGACAGCTATATGAGGTTCCTGTCAGCAAGTACTTGTTGACATCCACAATAGTGTCTGAGTTTGGTAACCTGATTCCCAGGTAGGGCAGTCTCTGGATGGCCTTTCCTTAAGTCTCTGCTCCATATTTTGGCCCTGTATCTCCTCCCATGGGTATTTTGATCCCCCTTCTAAGCAGTATCCACACTTTGGTCTTCCTTCTTGAGTTTCATGTGGTCTGTGGATTTTATCTGGGCTAATATCTACTAATCAGTGATATTTTTAGAGATGTATTTACTTTTTATTTATATGAGTACACTGCAGCTGTTTTCAGACACACATTAGAAGAGTGCATTGGATCCCATTACAGATGGTTGTGAGCCACTATGTGGTTGCTGAGAATTGAAGTCAGGACCTCTGGAAGAGGAGTCAGTGCTCTTAACCACTGAGCCATCTCTTCAGCCCCTCTTGAAACACTTTTAAATAACTAGCTGACTTTATTCACTTATTCATTTGCACATGGGTTTATGGATTGTTCCTTTATTTAATATATTATACTCTGTTGTTGTTGTTATTGCTGATGTTAATAATCAAATAGTACCAGACTCAACAAGAGACAGTTCTTCACACTGGTCTATGTTTTTTCCCTTTGTTCCTTATTTTCTTTCATGTTTTCTTACTTGCTTATTTACTTTGAAATGCATATGTAGTTGTGTGGATGGTGTTTCTGTGTGTGCAGTTCTGTAGCACATGTTTATAAAAGATGCAGTTCAATGATAGACACCAATTCGCAGGAGTAATCCACCTTGTTTTTTACACTCTTAGCCTGAAGCTTCCTGATAAAGGAACCATAAACCTGAGATCCATCTGTCTTTGAGTTCCCAGTCTTGGTATTAAAGTGTATATAGTCATAGCCACATATTTTTACATGAGTGCTAACATGTTATTATTAGTTTGTTTAAAAGACATTTTGGCCCATCCTTTACTCTGCTTTTTAGCTTCTCTAAGATCCTTAGAGAAGGACTTAGAGTCACAGTTTCTCAGTGAATAGTGATATAGAATACAATCTGAGAAAATGATGTGCCTTAATAGAGCTTTCTGTTCCTTACCCAAGGTCTCTAAGGAAATATAGAAATTATTCTATAAGTTATTGGATTAATGTTCTTTATAGCTATATAGGCGAAAATTTGCTAATTGAAAACTATGAGTCAATATTGGTGTCTCCATTACTAATTCTACTATCAAAGGCTCTTTGCAATTTTCTTCCTCTCCATATTTGTGGCTTTTTTTTACCAGTAGAAATGAATGGAACTGAGGAACTCTCAATGCATAGAATTATTTGCTCATTCCTTTTACGTGAATTTGCTTTAATTTGAACAGAAAATGTTCTCCATAGGTTTCTGTACAGAAAGCTTGGTCCTCAATTGTTGGTATTATAGATGAAATAATTTTTAAAAATGGCAATTCTGACTAAATTAGTGGGTAGATCTACTAATAAAGTCAAATATAATGCTATTATTGGAAAGTTATGGAAATAAGTAAGAGGGACTTAGAAAAAGTAGTTTATCGGGGGTGAATCTTTGAAAGTCATATCTTGTTCCTTCACTTTCCTGTTTCTTCTTGGTTTTCCTGATTTTCAGATGGTATATGGTGAGACACTTTGCTCCTCCATGCCTTCTTCTATCACCAGGTTCTGCCTTAACAGAAACCCGCAGTTAATGGGGCCTGAAAGCTTCAGCCAAAATATGTCTTCCCTGTGCATGTTATTCATATCAGGTATTTTCCCACAGTGATGAAGGGCTGACTAACACAGTACCCAACTATCTGTCATCAAAATTCACATACCTACTCATGCTACTCCCTGATATGAATGGACTTGACAACCTGTTAGCTTTCTCAGCATCCTACACTGGACAATGAGCACTATCACTTCCTCTTTTACTTCCTTCAATCCCCAAAATGACATGCTAGATTATCACTACCCATCAGTGCACCAGACAGCTTCCCAAACTTGTTCTTGTCCTAATAACCAGAACCAAGCTATGTCCTGTGTCCTTTCCCATTCCTTTCCTCACTTACTTCCTAAATACCCTATTCTCATAGACTACTGCTCCTATCAATGTAGAAATGGCAGTGTTCAGACCAGCAGTAGGTGGCTTCTTCGCTAAATAAAGAATTCAAGAAAGGAAGGGAAGGAGAAAAGAAAAAAGGGAGGGAGGGTTTTCTTCTAACCAAGAGACAAACTTATTACCCTCTCCCAATAGACATATGATATAGCATTTCTGTATCATTTAGTTGGCAGTATTTTTGTGTGCGGGCAGTACTGGAAGAAATAGATTAGATTAAAATGTTCCAAATAGTGGGTGTCCCTGCGTGCTCATACATTAAAGCCACCAAGTACCTGATGAAGTTTCTTGGCCTGGTACCCAGCGACTAGGTGAGGGTTTGAATCTTGCATAGCGGAAATAAAAGCCAGTGATGGCTTAGATCACTGTAAATCAGTATCCAAAAGCTAAGTGCTCAGTCATCTTCATTTTCTTCACATTGTCCTCCAAGCAAATGGTTTCGCAGATAATTCAGCTTCGCCTTTCTTCTCCATCATGCTTAAAACCTAGCCCATGACTCAGTTCTTGACCTGTATGCTCCAGGGCTAATTCCTTCCTGTCACTATCACACTGTGACCATGATCTATTCTAAGCGATTCCCATCGTTATTTCTTCATTTTTCTATTACTAAAATGATTTAACATAACGACTTCCCCTTTGTACACTGGCAAAACATTTATGACTGAAGAGTGGGAAACCAAATTAAATTCATAATCATTCTGTTCTTTCTTTTGACACTGAGAAGGTCATGGAAGATTGTAGGAGAGAAATTCAGATAGGACAGAGAGTCTGGCAGTGGCTTAGAGAAACAAAGAGGCAGGAGAGTCTGTACACAGAGACCAAGAAGGAACCCAGAGGAGTCCTCATTAACAACAGGAACCTTTGCTCCTGACTAGATTTCTGCATCATACCGATAATCAGACATTCAAAACATCAGTAATGGTCACTTTAGATCATTTACAATTTCTATGTGGTGAAGTGTTTTATTGGATGTCTAGAAGGAGCCACACAGGAAAGTGTAGTAAAAGCAGAGGAAATTAAGTAAAACGTGTCCAGTAGGAGCCAAGAACAAACGCCCGTTCTTATTCTTTGCTGTTCTTTCCAGATGTGCAGAATTTTCTGGAAATGTCAGGGAGGCGGAGAATGGCTAATGGTGCCTAAAAATATATAATTGGATTCAATGACTAGAGTGCTGAAAAGGTGTGTTTCAGATGTACCTGATGGAAAGAATAATCACAGGAGAAACCGTGCCTCAGCTCCCTGGCAGGCAACTTTCCTTCCCATCAGGAGGATTGTGAGTGTTATATCTGGCTGTCACACACTTCGCTTTACTGCATATTAACACACTGTACATATATTAAGGACATAGTGCCAAAGGGGCTGTACAATGTCTCCGTTTTTAGCTCCCAGTCGGCTGGCAGACACCGTGCGTTTTAAAAAGTAAGATATATTACCGTGGAACACAAGGAAGTGTTTTCTTTATAGATGGAGGCTAGAGTGGGAAATGTGGAAAAAGTCAG
This sequence comes from Apodemus sylvaticus, assembly GCF_947179515.1. Classification (NCBI taxonomy): domain Eukaryota; kingdom Metazoa; phylum Chordata; class Mammalia; order Rodentia; family Muridae; genus Apodemus; species Apodemus sylvaticus. The sequence continues at coordinate 41,771,554 of NC_067489.1, forward strand.
TTGTGTTTCACAAAGTCTTTCCTTGGCTTTTAGCTTTCTTGGAATCACTGTGCCTTCATCAGACCGTTAGTTTTCGGTTGTTCTTTACCTGATGCTCTTGACAAAGCTCGCCTTTCTAAAGGAAACTCTGTCTTTCCATGAGGTTGTATCTACAGAGCTATCATGGTGAGGAACTTGACTTATCTTACTTCTTGCTAGGCTTCTGTCATATGCCTTTTTATGGTCACATGCCATTTTCTTTACCTATGTGTGCAAAAAACATCTTTGTGTACACATTTTTGAAAGTGTAAAATTCACATACCTGGAATGGAATTCCCCAAATTTCTACCCTGTCTTGTCTTCCTGATCCTATCATTTTCCAGACCACAGTCTGTAACAAAGAACCATTTAGACTTAAAGGAAAAGGAGTGAGGGATCTTCCCATGAGACAACTTCATCTTTTCCCTCTATTCAGATTGTTCCAGCTGCTTGTCTATTCATTCAGTATCTGTCCCCTGAGATTGACTACCTATGGAGTGCTAGACACTTTGGTGAACATAAAAATCTATTAGATGCCAGCTCCGTGGGTAAAACTTTAGATGCTAGAAGGTAAGAAAAGCTATTTCTTAAAGGAAAAGTATTAGATGGTAAAATAAGCCAAAGCATATGGATTCACCATGCACTAAAGGAGTACAGGAAAATATACCAGAAGGATAAATCAGAAATATATTTACTTTATGATCCAGGAGACCATTTTGTGGGGGAATGATTTATTTAATTGGCAATAGGAAAGCTGGATGAATTTCTGAGTGTAGAGATAGAATGGGTGAATAGGAATTCAAACAAGGAATCAGGGCTGGACATAACCACCCGAACAAACACAAACTGGCAAGCATTCTGCTTTGCTTAGGCTATGTGTGTTTACATGCAGGCATTACCTGAGGCTGCCTAAGAACCCTCCCGCAAACACACACACACACACACACACACACACACACACATGCACACACGGACGTACATACGCACGCACACCAGCAGTGTATGCGCTCAAGAGCAAATTCTGCTTCTCATACTGTTGTGCCTCTGACTCTTGGAGTGCAAAGGAAGCATACAAACCTCCATTTGTGTTCCGGAGTGCAGTTCTCCAATGAAAACTTAATCCAAACTGTTGTGTAAAGGAACCTGAACAGTAACTCCGAATTGAACTTCTGTAAACTGAAGAGAACTTGGACTCCCTGGGTTCTTTTTCATGGTTTCCCACAACTACAACTAGGATCCCCAGCTAACAGGCTCTAACCTCATGATGCACAAAACTCCTACACAGAGCTCATTCCTCACCTGGAAAGCTTTGCCATTAGACCTCACCTGCTCACACGTGACTGCACTGTTTCTCCTTCCCCATGCCACAGAGACCTCATAAATGCCTGAGCAATGAGAATAGACCATTTTGAAACCAATCCTGTTTTAGAAACGACTGTGAACATTATAGAGAGAATGAGCAAGTTCTTCTCAAATTCAAATTATCATACCTTCTAATGAATTTGTGGCTGAAGTCATTCAGTAATGAACAGGTTTAGACTGAATCATGATGGTGGCACCTTCCTGGTGCTCTTCCGTAAAAGAGGAGAATGATACAGGATCTCTCCACTCCTCCCCTCTCTCCTCCCTCCCTTTTACTCCCTCCCCTCATCTTCCCTTCCCTCTCTTTTCCTCCCCCTCCCCTTTCCTTTGTTCTCTACTCTTCCTTCCTCCCTTTCTCTCCCTTTCTTTCTTTGCTTCTTTGCCTCCTCTCTCTCTCTCTCTCTCTCTCTCTCTCTCTCTCTCTCTCTCTCTCTCTCTCTCTCTTACACATACACCAAAAAAGACCATGTAAAACATAAACAAGGAATCAGCATCATCTCATATTTCCAGCTTCCAGAATTCCAGGAGATAGTTGTTGGTTTTGTTTTGTTGTTGTTGATGATGATGATGTTTGATTTGTTTTGCTTTTTACATAAATTTCTGCTACCACATCTCTGTATTTGGGGATAGCAAGCTGGTTTGTCTAAGACTTTTATCTACAGCAATCACACTCAGAGTATCATCTTTGAGCCTTTGATCTGAAACATGACTTGGAATATTGGGCCGGATTATCTTATATTTTTATATTTTTTACTACAAACTAACAAAAACTCTCAGAAAAACTAAGTAAGAACATTCATGGAGAGTAAAGCATAGATTCAACTCTGTTGGAAAAAAAACTTTAATAAGCCACTTTTCTTCATGATCCATGGCCTGATGGAGCCTAAGGGCTTGGGTTTCTCCGCCCTTTGTTTGGGACTGCTTGCAATAACTCCACATTTCTTGGAAGATGGCAAAGCAGTAATTAGGAGGCAAGAGTGGAAGGATTATTACACCTTCAGGAATTCTCTACCACAGCCTGGGCTGCCAGAGCCCATTTTGTGAATTCATATGAGGTTGGTTCAGACACTGGAAAAGCCACTGATTGTTGGAAGTGTGGTTATTAAACAGAAAGGAAGCTAAGCCCAGAGACCAGAAACCAAAAATATCCCAAATTTGGCTTTGGCTATAGGAACATCTACATTACTCAGTGCAATAAAATGTAAATATAATAGTTCCGTAGGTCTTAAAGCATTAGACAGAAATGTCTGCTTGTGACTGAGTGCTTTGAAGAACCCAGGTCTACAGAACATCACAATTACTTAGAGTACTTTTGGAGTTATACCGCTGCCCACCACTTCATCTAATGCTACATGTGGATGCAAGGATGTCAGATCTACTAGCTTCCTCTAAAAGCCTGTCCTTATTTGTACACGGTTGGCCAATTTCTGTGAAGTTCATGACCCCATTTGAGTGTGAGCATATTGAGGATAACTAATAGAATGAAGAGCTCTGATGCTTGCAAAGCTATGGTCAATGGCATCTCTAGGATTAAAGAAAGAAGGTAGCATCATATCCTTGTACACAGACACCAAGGCAGACTGAGCAAGCCTGTAATCAAGAACTTCTTCAATCTCTCAAACACATCCATACACATTCATGGTTCCTTTGACCTATGAAAAGTATGTCCTTGGTACCTGTCTATCTAGTGAAAGGGATGTGAGGCATCACTTATCTTGGCTTTGTTGAGGAGAACACTTGACATCACCACCTAGTCCAGAATTACTACGTACCATGTTGAATTGTGAAGCAAACTGTTTTCCAACATTGTATAAGGAAACTGTACTTATCTGGGAGCCTTATAAAGAGTCTGTCTAAGCCATGAGTACTTAATTTCATTCATGAGATTACATTTGTCATATAGGTACTTGAAGGTGGCTTAGGTCTCATTCATCCTCTAGGTAACTTCACAATCAAAAGATAAGAAAGAGATAAAGGGAACACAAAAGATCCTATGTTAAGATTATTGGTAGATGGGTATACCAGTCTATATTATGACCAGAAGTACTTCTGTGAAGTGTTATGGAATCAAGGATCTTGTGTAACCAAATGAAGTTAAAGTAAAAATTATCAATTATGTGAGCTTCATAGAGGACTCAAGACATTCAACTATACCAAATATTTTTTCCATCTATTTATTGGCAGATAAGTATGCCCATAAAAGTAAACACTTCAATGAAGAAAATTGGGAGCTTGTATTATGTGCCCTATGAAGACATAAGAGGTGTAATCAACTAGGGTAACTAGTTAACACTGCCCTAGTGGTTTCCCTTTAGAAAGCAGACAGTAAATAAGCAGGTTAGTAAAAGAGTCCAAATTCAGGAGAAAGGAGCAGATAACACCATACCAGCTGGAGGAATCTCCAGGATGGCTGGAAAGCATCTATCCTCTAAGGTGGGTGGCAGAATGACTAAAGCTTCAATAACAAAGAGATTAGAGAAAAATTATAAATTGGAACTGAACAAGAGAGAGTCCTTTCTAGTGTAGTCAGACCTGAGCAGGTTGTCCCCAGCTACTAGTGTAGAGTAAACTCAACTGCAGAGGGTATGAACTGTCAGTCAGGATACAGCCTCCAAAAATATAAATGTGCTTTCATCACCAGATGCCTTAGAGGGCGGGATGGGAAACAGTGAGGGATATAAGAGACAAAGGCCTTGCAGCTGGTGGAAAGCAGAGACCAATTGGCAGAGGTTGGAAGCAGAGACCCAAGGCACATTTAACAGAGACTTATCACTGTGCATTCTGCAGTCAAATCATACATAAAAATTTGGAGTCCTCATATCATGTAGATACAGGGAAATGTCTTTTCTTAGCATTTGACCACAGCAGTGACAAAAGGACATTCTTTAAAAGAATCCCTGCTCAGGAAGAACACACCAATGGTTGTCTAGTGTCAGTCAGCCCTAAAATCATAATGCCAGTACAAGTACGTACACAAGTTATATTTGAGAATATGTGTGTGTGTATGTGCATGTATGTACAAACACATATATGCATGCAATAACAACTGATACAAAAACAGAGGCCAGGAGTAGGAAGGAGAGCAGAGAGGGGTATATGAAAAGATTTGGAGAGAGAAAGGAGAAGGAGAAATATTGCAAAAAATCTCAAAAATAAACAAGTAGAAAACTAGAATGAGGATGATTCTTTATAGATAATATGTTTCTTTTTGTTTACAAGAAAAAAATGGAATTTGTAACTGTTTTGGATGTATAACTTTTATTTGGACACTTTTCATATTTTTTAAAGATCTATTTATTTTATGTATATGAGCACACTGTAGCTGTCTTCAGATGCACCAGAAGAAGGCATTAAATCCCATTACAGATAGTTGTAAGCCACCATGTGGTTGCTGGGATTTGAACTCAGGACCTCTGGAAGAGCAGTCAGTGCTCTAAACCACTGAACTAACTCTCCAGCCCCCTCCTTATATTCTTTTCAGGAAATAAATATGGGGGTATTTGAGGGAATATGGGAAAATCTCTAAAGTTTTTCCATAAAAGAATAAGTTTTCCCTTGGTGTTGATGTCAGGTAGGGAAAATGTATTGAGACTGAGAATTATCATATGATTTTGTGAGAATCTCGTTCACAACTGATAATTTTATAACTCCCATGCAATAAATGCAAATTATTTCATCTCAAATTATTCTAGCAGTCATAAAAGAGTTATCATAGTGATCCACAGATCACTCCTAGGATTACAATCTTATATTATTTTTAGTATTTATAATACTAAATACAAATTTTGTTTCTGATATTTTCATATAGAAACAAGTACACACAAAATTCTTGAATTTGTCTTTCAAAAAACAATCTATGCTCTATTGGTGGCCAGGGTGCTAAGGCAGAAGTCCCTCACTGGCAGCTCATTCTAGGTGTCCAGAGTAAGTGTCAAGAGACTCTTCTCTGAGATTTAGCCTGTCAAATGCTTCAATCTAGAAGGCAAATTCCCTTCAGTGAAAATTATGTAGCTTTTCAAACCGTTAAATTTGATCTGAGTCAGAGCGGAGTGAAGTTCCCTAGTTCTTCAGAAGGCGGGAGAATGTTGGACGCTGTCTCCAGATACTAGGGTCAAAGGCACTACACCACAAATTAATGTCATCAGAAAATGCCAAACGCAACAATCAATTGAATGGTAGGTGGGTTGGATAATAACTCAGGAGAAAAGAGAGCATAGCTCTTGAAATCAGGAGCCCACCATTGCTGGGTTTGCCAGCACTGGTCCTCACAGACTGTGAAGGGCCAGTTATGCATAGCAAATGAACTAATGGGACCAAACCTCCACTCCCTCAAATTATTGACTACTCATAGGTTCTAGAGGAAGGGGACTCGTTATCTACAGCTAGACAGAAGACAGATAGACTCTAGGAGTCTGTGTGTCCATCCAGGAAAGAGATATCTCTTGGGTATGGGAAGTCAAATCTCTTTACCTTCTCAAATGTACTTTTACATTTTTCTTAGTATTGTAATCTTTATTAATTTCCCATTTCAATTCTTATTACTGTCCTCCTTTTTTGCCTTTTTCCTGTACTTTTTATAGACCTATGGATTTAACAGACATCTACAGACTATTAAATTTAATAACTGCTGAACATACATTCCATTCATGGAATTTCCCCTTAAACAGAGGATCTTTTAAGACATAAATCAAGTCTTAACAAATGAAATTTAAGATAATTTCTTGCAGTCTGTCTTATCACAATGCAAAGGAAGCTACAGAAAGTACAAACTCCTGTCATTTAAATAACATACCATTGAATGGTAGGTGGGTTGGATAATAACTCAGGAGAAAAGAGAGCATAGCCCTTGAAATCAGGAGCCCACCACTGCTGGGTTTGCCAGCACTGGTCCTCACAGACTGTGAAGGGCCAGTTATGCATAGCAAATGAACTAATGGGACCAAACCTCCACTCCCTCAAATTATTGACTACTCATAGGTTCTAGAGGAAGGGGACTCGTTATCTACAGATGTGTACCCACTCACTGGCAAATTTACCAGGCCCATTGGAGAGCTTCATACTAGCAGTCACACAGATAACACTGATTAAACTCTAAAGGTAACAAAACAAACAAAGAGACATGAACATGGAGAAAAGTCCTACAGGGAGAAGGGGGATTGGTAGGGGACTGGAAGGAGGTAAGGAGTGAGAGGAAAAGTAATCAGAATGTGTTATATATATGAATGAAATTATAAAACAATAAATGTAATTAGTAATGAAATGGAATGAAAATTATCTTCAACTCTTAATTTCTTTTTTATATATAATTTTATTTTCTATATTCTTTGTTTACATTCCAAATGATTTCCCCTTTCCCAGATCCCCCCTCCCCATATGTCCCCTAAACCTTCTTCTCTCCACCCATTCTCCAATCACCTCCCTCCTTTTATCTCTGTCCTTATATTCCCCTCCAATGCTAGATCAATCCTTTCCAGGATCAGGACCCCCTCCTTACTTCTTCATGGGAGCCATTTGTTATTCTATTTGTACCTTGGGTGTTCAGAGCTTCTGAGCTAATTAATATCCACCTATCAGAGATTGCATTCCATGTGTATTCTTTTGTGATTGGGTTACCTCGCTTCAATTCTTAATTTCTTTGCAGTGATCTGTTACTCTCTATTTGTGAAATTAAGCTGAAATGGCATAACTCACACATATGTTTGACTAAGCAAATGAAAACTATCTGTGTCCCAAAATTCTAAAGTCAATGTCCTACGGATACATTCTTTTGTAGATACCTCACAAAATACAGGCAGAATGAGGAAATAAAAGCATAACATACCAGAAATAATGGAATACAGAGAAAAAGTCTCTAAGAGGAGAGCTTATTTAAAGCACGTTTTAAGTGCCTATATTAAAAATAAAAACAGATATCAAACAAATAACACTACACCTCAGTGTATTAGAATACAAGAGGAAGCAAGTCAACACCAAATCAGTAGACTGATCAAAGTAATAACATTCAGAGAAGAAATTAGTGAAATGAAAACAGCAAAATAATTCACAAAGAATGAAATAAACAGTTAATCCTTGAAAAGAAGATAAGCAAGATTAATAAATCCTTTCGTAAAGTAACTGAAAAAAAGAAAAAAAAACAAATTAATAAAATGAGAGATAAAGAGCTGACACTGCACAGGTACCAATGTAATTCAGATGCTCGTTAGGGTATACTTTGAAATGTTAGATTACAACAAATTGGAAAATTGAAAAGAAATAGATTTATTTCTACACATATATGACATGTCAGAATTAAGCCAAAAAGAACTAAGCTATAAAATAAATAATAAACTATAAATTAAAATAGACTATAATGAGCAATGATATTGGGGCAGTAATAATAAATCTCCCCACAAGGAAAACCCCGTCTGGTGAGGCTGGGATGAAAGTTCAGTTTGTAAAGTCAGGCTTTCTATGCTGGAGATCACAAGCTCAATTCCAAAGCTGCAAAAGCCAGTTGTTGCGGCAAGTGTCTGTGATCTCAGGACTGATGTGGCAGAGCAAGATGCAGGCTAGCCCTAGACTAAACAGCAAGCTCCGGGTAATGAGCTTGTCATAACATGTCATAAAAACAAGCAAACAAAACAAGAAAAGAAACAAGATGGATTGCACTCGAGGAGATACACCCCAAGGTGGGCCTCTAGCCTCCACATGTGCACACAAATGCACCCACACCTAAACACACACACACACACACACACATTAAACAGACATACTATACACACACCACACACATACCACACACACATACTTGCCACACATAAACACACCACACCACACCACACCACACCACACACATACCACATACACATGCATACCATACACACACCATATACACCACACACACATACACCAAACACACCCACCACACACATATACCACACACACACATCATGCATACCACGTACCACACACACACACACATGCACACACACACACACATGCACACGCACACCCAACACCCCCACCACCACACACACACACAAAGAAAGCTAGCTCATGGCATGATGTAGAATTCTACTATTGTTAAAGAACTGACATCGATCATCCTCAAACTATTCCATGTTTAAAAAGGGAGGAAGATGGTACGAAACTCACAAAAGCAGTCTTGTCCTGATATCAAATAAGATAATAATACAGTAAACAACAGAAGCAGATCAGAGGCCAATATATCCCTGATGAATGTCACTATTTATAATGAATGCATATCAATAAAAAATTAAATTTCAGATAACAAGAAGAGCTATAAAGATAAGCAAAGAAAATACTTTCTGAGGAAAAGGACAATATGGTTCTACATATTAACTTATTGTTTGCACATGTATGTAAAACTCAATGTAAATGATGTCATACTACAAATAACAGTTATTTTTACTCTGTCTTCTAATGCACAGGCAGAGAGAAACAGAGAGACATACACATATGCATGTTATATTTTGTAGGCCCTGTGTCATGTTTCTGCTTATTGAATGGTACTGAGTCACATATATGTTATTTGCTTAGTTATTTTTGCTTTCAGCGGACATTTAGTCAGCCTCGGGCATATTGAACATGTTGAACTGAACATCTTCACATATGTCTGAGCAAAGATCTTCCAGATTTATTCCCAGGAATATGATTGCTTGCTCTGAAAGCACAGCGAAACATTTTCACCAAATTATTTTGCAAAATGTAATTCTATGATACATTGTTTCCAGTAGAATATGCTGGTTACTATTCATCCCTGTTCATTACTTTTTCCCTATTTGATGGGTACAAGGGAAAATGTTCTATTTGCATTTTATGTATCCAATTAGGGGGTTCTACTTCTTTTTATGTACATATTACACTGTGAGTTTTGCAAAGTAAGTTACTTGTTCAAAACTTCTATTCATTTTTTTAATGAATTCCTCCCTATGTTTTTTTTTTATTGTCTGGGAAGGGGGAAGGGATGCCACAGCTCACATTTGGAGGTGGAGGACAACTCCCAAGAGTCCATTCTCTCCTTCTATCACATGAGTCCAGGGATCAAACTCGTGTCTTAAGGATTAACAAACAGGTGCCTTATGAGCATCCAACTAGCTCTAAATCACCTCCTTTAAAACATTTGTTTTATGTGTATGGATGTTTTATGTTCATGTATGTCTGCATACTGCTTGTGTATCTGGTACCCACAGAGGCTGGGAAAGAGTGTCAGATTCCTTTGGACTAGAAACAAAGATGATTATGAGATACCACGTAGGGGGTGGCAACTAAATCTGACTCCTCTACAAGAGCAGCCAGTGCTCTTTACTGCTGAGCCACCACTTACAAACCACCACTCTTGTTCTGTCATAGAAAAGTCTAACACAAAATTCTGCAGAGTGCAATCTTTTCATTTGCTTTGCCAGTTCTGTTAGCAGAAAATCCTCTGTGGGTCTCTCAATTTCTGATCTCTTGTATGCAGAGTCACTAACAGCCTTGGATTGGATCACCATTTTACAGATGTTTGTACAGTGAATAGATCAGAATGATAGTCTTCTCCTGGAGCAAAGGGAATATTTGATATCCAGTGTAATAAAGATAGTATCTCCTTCTGTCACAAACACAGGACAGGTTTGCTTGAAGCCTTCTGTAGCAGGTTGAGGTTTTCTAAGCATGGGATTTTCTTGGCTATAATGCAAATCCATTGTTTGTGGATTATCTATCAAAGCCCATTTGCACTGCCCCAGTGGACCATGGGAGACATATGGTCTACTACCAACACAGATATGAAGTTCACACTTCTTGCTGTGCACTGAATAACCAAATCCATTGTCTTGGCCCAAGAGTCTCCTGCTTTCTCACAGCGCCTGTGCAACTCTAGTCCATGAACCTACTTGCTTCAAGTAGCAGAAACATCTCGGAATGGGTAATGGTTTCCTTTAAACAAAACCTAACACTCATATGTTATAAAATATGCCTTTTAATTATTTCACGATCATTTCCCGTTTCTTACACTCTGAACCACAAGGGTATTTTCCTATCTTTTCTCATTGTCATATACTTACATTTTGATCCAAAAACCAGGTGGATTTTAATATTGCTATTATATTAATTATTGTTGTTTGCTGTTATGATGGATTGAACCTAAGACCATAGGCATGCTAGGCAAGTATTTAGTTGATATTATATCAGCAGCCATTAAAAAAAAAAACACCAACAATAACAACAAGAAAAGTACTTTCTGTTGTTGTTGTTACTGTTTTAAGACCAAGTCTTGCTAAGTTGACCAAGCTGGCCTTGAACTCACTTTCTTGCCAATGCATCTCAGGTTCTTGCAATGCCTCTGTCTCATCTTTCCCAAGTAGCTTAGATTATATAATGCTACTACCAGTCTAAGTTCAGTCTTGATATACTGTGGAAGAATCAAACTCTGTGTTGTCACAGCACTGTGAACCAATTGGCTTAACTTGACTTAATAAGTACTCTATTGTTTTCCATTGATTTTTGATGCCTGTTCAAATGTTTTACTATTGTCTATATTTAAAAGCTGATCCTTTAGATCTTTCCTTTGAACAATTGGTCTCTTTCTTTCTCCATGCTACCACTGCAACCTTTTGTTTAATGTGACTTTGTAATAGGTCTTTTGAAAATAGATAGCGCTTCCATTCCAAATTGCTTGAGCTAGCTGTGGCTGCATCTTTGCTGTGTTGTTTCAAGTCAGTATTTTAAGTTCTTAAGTAAATTATTGTTAGTTTCATTAGAAATATCAATCTGTTGGCAAAATTATAAGTTGCTCTCCACAAACTGACAGTAAGTCCCCAAATGCTGAAGACAACACCTATGCAACTCATTGAACTTGAAGAGGCTAAGCTGGTGCCTACATAGAGCCTTATCCCCTATGTTCTAGCATCTTTGGTACAAGTAGTTACTCTGAACACTACCTCCAGACACATGTAAACATCAGCCTAGCTATGAGACCTTTGATCTACAGTAATGTAGTACCTGAAAGATATGCTAAGGCAATGGTAGTCCAAGGCTTCTGGGAGCAACCAACCAATGTCTGATTTGACCTCAGGCCCACTCCACAAGATAGTATCCATACTTGACACTGCTTGGATGACCAAGAATGAAAGGCAGATAGCTAGTGGACCCGGAGTAAATCCAAATACTTCTGTTCATTATTAGTGATGCTATGGTTTACTTACAAACAGGAGCCTAGCGTGGCTGCCCTCCCAGAGGCCCAACAGGCAGCTGAAAGAGCCAAATGCAGGTAGTTACACCCAACTAATGGACAGAAGTCCCTGTGGTTGGATTAAGGGAAAGTCTGGAAGAAGCTGAGAAGGAGGGCAACCCCAGAGGAAGACCAAGAGTCTCAACTAACCAGGACCTCTAAAATCTATCAGACACTGGACCACCAGCCAGGCATCAGACACTAGCTGATATGAGGCCCCTAGCACATAGACATCAGAAGACTCTCTGGTATGGCCTCAGTGAGAGAAAAAGCACCTAACCTTTAAGAAGCCCCAGGGAGTGGGGAGGTCTAGTGGGGTAATGGATGGAAGGTGGGGTGGGGACATCATCTTAGGGTTGGGGGAGAAGGAATGGGATGAACTGTCTGGACTGTAAAAAAAAAAGATTAAAGAATTATAATTTTTTAGAAAAAGGTAACAATAAACAAAACAAACAAACAAAAAAACAAGAACAATAAAATGACATTCTACTATGCTCATAGATTAGTGCTCTGCTAAGAGAAGCTTCCTTCTGCAGCAAAGGGGAACAAATGCAAAGATCCACAGCCAGACATACAGAGGATTGAGAGCACTGGAGACATTCAGCCCTGAATGGCCATCTCTATCAAACCACTCCCCCTCAGGCCTCAGGGACCCTTCCAGAAGAGGAGGCAGAAATAGTGTAAAAGCCAGAGGCGGGGAAAGAAGGCACCAAGAAAACAAGGCCCTCTAAACCAACATGAGCACAGCTCATATGAACCCACAGAGCCTAGGTGGGTCTGTTCCAGATCCTCTACATATAAACTGTGGCTCCTAGTTCAAGGTTTTTATGGGATGCCTTTGTGTGTGAACAAGTGGGTCTCTGATTCTTGCACCTTCTCTTGGCCTCTTCTCCTTCCATTTGTTTGTCTTGTCTAATTCCAAATTGTTAGTTTTTGTTTTATCATAGTTTACTCTATTAGTATCCCTTAGATACCTGTTTGGTATCTAATGAGAGGCAGAAAGAGGGTAGATCCTCAGAAACAGAGGAACTAGAAGGTGCAGAGCAAGAGGAAACCATAATCAGAATACATTATATGAAAAAAAAGTCTAATTTTCAACAAAAGGAAAATTGTTTTTAAAAAAAAGTATATTAGGCCAGGTGTGGTAGTATACACTTTAATCTCAGTACTCAGGACAAAGAGACAGGTAGGTGTTTGTGAGTTGAGGCCAGGCTGGTCTACATAGTGTGCTCCAAGACAACCAGAGCTATGTAGAGAGATTCTGTCTCAAAAAAAAAAGGCTATTAACATTTTTTTCTGAAAGAATCGATTAGCTGTTATTTGTCACTATTCTTTCTTTTTTACTTCTGTTTTTACCTGGTGTAGTTGGGTAAACTTTCATTTGTCCTTATGAGTATGGTGAGTTAGGCAGTTCTTTTATATAGCATTCATTGACCACAAAATAATGCATCTTGTATAATAGTCACTGTTTAACATACAAAAATTTTGCATTATGTTTCTATTATACTAAGGAATATTTACTGCTTCATCCCATGCAGTTTGAGTTCCAGAATCCTGACTAGGTCAGGGCATAAAGGACAGACACACAGAAACACATGCAGCAAAGCTGGAATTAGACAGGGCTTGGCTTCAACCTTAACCTGGAACCTTGACGTGATTGTTGAGTATAGCGCAGAGGTAGTGGTTAGCTAGGCTTGGTAGATGGTCTCTCTAGGTGAATAGTCTCAGGCTGCAAGCATTAGGAGAAAGCTGCATTGCTTAGTCTCTGCACACACTAGTCAATCATCCTCAGACTCTGGAAGAAAGCTTTGCCATTTAGGTTGAGCCAGACCCATGTGGGTAATGGCTTTGCTGACTTCCTGTGGTTCCAAGACCTCAAAATCCTTGGCATGGCTGATCCCATGTCAACAATCCTCCTGCACTCAGGATGTCAGCCTCTCAGAGCTTCCTTTACTCCTTATTCTCCACTAGCTTGTAAAACAGCCCCTCTGTCAGTTGCTAATGCTTAACTGAGTATGCAAACTGAAAATGAAAGAGTACTTGTTTTGCCTTTAATGATGGTGAGTATTTACTTTTACAGGGTGAAAGCCTTGTTCTACTGGAAAATCATACGTATGCTAATCCATAAAGAATGCTTTTCTACAGGGAAGCCCACGGTTGTGGAAGGATCATTTTGTAGCTCCTAAATCAGCCTCGATGAGTTAAGGGATTAGGGGATGTTTCAGTTCTTTATCTTCAAGAGCTAATAACTAAAATCAGTGTGTGGGTAGGTGAGCTTATATACCTCTCTCTAAATACCTACTGCTCAAGTGTGTCCTACCTACCTCTTTATAAACAAGGGAAATCAATATAATAGATACCTTGGGTATAGTTTTCCACATTTCCTCTGCAAAATCTTCTTTTTCTATTGCTGTATTTGCTGCCTTTTTGCATCTGGCATAGTGCTCAACAGAAAATACCATCTCTATAGGTATAGTTATAGGTAGCTGTTGGTCAGAACTGTCAAATGTTCCTAAGCAATAAATACAGCAATACTTTTTGTGCTCTTAAAATATCACATTAAATATATATGCTAATGACAATAAGCTTTTTCATTTACTGGGTAATGCAAGCTTAGGTAAAAATGTCACTGAACAGGACTCCGGGAGAGCTCATGTACTTCATAACGTGTATTGAAAGTGGTAGATGTCACATGAGCCTACAGGGTCCATTTGTGTTGAACAGGCAAATGACTAGCATCCATGTGGGACCATAGATAAGGACATGAATGGAGATGACGCTCTGATGCTGAAGTGTGAGCAATGATAAGGCACCCTGATTACAGTATAAAATGATGGACCATCTGGTAACAATCAGCCCTTACTGAATTCAGACTCCGGAGTTCATTAGTTTCACTGATGAGAACACAGTGAGACCCAAATCAAAGTCTCAGGCCCCGCGGAGAATGAATTACCTTCCCTCTGTAACTGAGCCCAATGGCTAAGTCCTAAAGGAACTCTGAACAGCTCCTCTCAACACAGGCTAGTGTGAAGAGGTTGCTATTTTAAATTGAACCTGTCATTACAGCTAGGACACAATCTCAGCTGTGATGCTTGTCATTTTGGACAACGGAGCCTTTCCTTCAATTCCAGGTAATCCAGAAGAACACAACAACACATTAAACACCCTAAGCAGCCTTTGAAATTTGGTGTTCACATGGGGGCTTTCCTTGGTTCAGACGAAAACAGATCCATCCACACCAAAGTTATCTCCATAGAAGTCTGATTGTAATGCTTTAGAGGAATTGTCAGGGTCATTAGAAACTCTTTAAGGTTCCAGTGGCATATACAAAGGAAAAAGGCAACTGCATTATTTTAATATATGATAAAGTACAGACATGCCTCTCGTGACCCGTTTCAGTAGAAATGCTGACCCAGGAAAGGTAAGGGCCTGGTGAGCACTTTTCTCTTGTGTCCCCTTACAATCTAACAATAGCAGACTTGCTGATGTTGGTTTTGTTTTTAGCTAAAGGCTAGCAAACAGCCATTTTCCCATCAGCCAAGGTGGAGCAGTAGGCCCCAACCTGGAAGTTCAGCATTTATTATGTACAGCACGTGGTAGTGGGTTGAGCTGGTTTCAGGAGGAGGTCTCTGTAAGGGAGCAGTCTCAAGCTGTAAACATCTGGAAGCTGCAGTCACTGGTAGGTAGTTTGTAAACACTCTTACTTGCACATACTGTCAACATACTCACATGGACCAGAGGACAGCGTTAACAATACCAAGTCTGACCCATATAGGAAAAGGCTTTGCCATTTCCTATGGACTTGAGGCATCTACTTCCTGACATGGCTGTGCCCATGTTAAACAATCCACATCTACTCAGGGCTTCCTCACTTCCTAGACTCATCAAGTAGTGTGAAAACGCAAAGCTGCAAACATCTGGAAGCTGCTGGACTTCCTAGACTGGCTTCCTAGACTCATCAAGTAGTGTGAAAACGCAAAGCTACAATGATTTTACTATGAAAGGTATTCCCTGTTGACTTAAGATATTCCAAGTTAAAGATTGCAAATCCAAGGAAGAAGAAATGTTGTGATGAATTATGTGCTATCATTAGGTTATTAGAATTCTATGCTTGGATACTTTGAAACATTAAAAGCTATTGGAGTTTTCTAACACATATAGGATAAACTGCCTAGAGATTTACTTTCTCTATAAATCTTGCTGGGTGGGTCATAGGTCCTTACGGGAACCCACTGCCATGGTTTTGCTAGAGTCTACATATGGTTGATCAGGCCTGAACTCCAACTAGACAGCTGTTGGTTGCCCTTGAGAAAAGTGCCACTTTTATGCCATTACACACCTTGCAGCGCTGGGCAGAACTCCCGATTGTACCTCTCCGTTGGCAGCTTGGTCATCACCTTCCAATTTAATGAGAAAGCAGTCCTCAGAGAGATGTTTCCATGTCCAGCTCCAAGCCCTGAGGCTGAAGTATGCAGCGTCTTCAGTGAAAGGGGCTTATCTTCACACTCTGGAAGGCAGGCAAGGGTGAGGGTAATAGCCCGTTTTGTTTTTGGAGTCTTTTATATTCTCCTCACTGGGAAACTTTCCATGCCTGACAATAAGGATTTTGGTAGACAATCCATGGCTCTTAAGTGGCCCATATGGTGTAGCACCATTAAAGCTCATATATATGTGTGTGTGTTTGTGTGTGTGTGTGTGTGTGTGATTTTATAAAAGAATACATTTTCTTATTTAGTTTTCAAGCACCTTTGTGTTATTTCTCCTTCCTCCCTCCTTTTTTTATTGAATATCTTCTTCATTTACATTGCCAATGGTAAAAGCTTTCCCAATTTCTCCCTCCCAAAAGCCCCCCTCCCCAACGATTGCCTACCCCCTCCTCCCACGCCCTGCCTCCATGTATATGTCCCTCTACCCGACACACTCCCACCTCCCCCAACTCCCCTACCCCTGTCCGTTTCCCTTTGTTGGGACCTCTAGTGAGCCTTTACCTGACCAAAGACCACTCCTCCCACTGACGCCCAACAAGGCATTCCTCTGCCACATTTTTGGCTGGAACTAGGTATAAGCTCCACTCCCAGTTTTTGATATTTCTCCCTTCAGAGAACCTCCATCCTGCTATTCCCCTACATAGAGCTCCTTTCTTCTATGGTCCTTTTTTTCCTTCTTGGTTTATTTGGGTATTACAGGTTATATATTCAGTTTCCACAAATATGGTATAGAATGGGACTTTCATCTTTCTGGGTCTGCGTTAACCCCCAAATTCAGCCATTTACCTGAGAACTTCATGACTTTATTTTTCCTTTATGGCTGACTAGCATTCCAATGTGTAAAAGTTGCCACATTTTTATTTTCCATCTTTATTCTGAGTTGAAGGACGTTTAGAATGTTTCCATTTCCTAGCTGCCATGAATAGAGTAGCAAAGACCACAGCTGAGCCAGTGTCTCTGTGAGAGGACAGCCTACTGAGCATGTGTCAAGGATTAGTGGAGACAGGTCGCCCGGCAGATCTACTTTTAGCTTTTTAAAAGTTCTCTAGCCTGAGTCCCAGAGTGGCTGCATTTGAAACCCCACAAAAGTAAATGAGGATGCTGTCTCTCTCCATCCTCACCAGGATTTGTTGTTGGCTGTTTTCTTCATCTTAGACCTTCCGACTGCTTAGGATAAAAACCTCAAAGTAGTTTTAATTTCCATTTTCCTAATTGCTACTGATGTTGATCTTTTATAGAGATGTTAGCCATTTTAATCTCTTCTTTGAGGACTGTTTTCAGAGCCATCCACCCACCCACACTCCTTTTAAGTGAGGTTGATTCTTTCCTCGATTTTCCTTTTGAGTTCTTTGTAAATCATGGATATTAAACTACACGTGTCTAGAGACACTTGAGGAAAACCTAGTGATGCCATTTTTTCCAAAAGTAAAATAATTGTATTTTAAATGCCTATTCTCATAACCATAGGTAAGTGTAGCCCCTACTTCTCATCACAGAAGCTTCCTTTTGTAACAGATGAAGTCTATTAGAGAGATCCACAACTGGTCAAAATTCAGTGAATAAATGACTGATCTTGGGTACCCATCTGCAAATGCAATCTTTGCCCCTTAGGCTCAGGGAACATCACAGAAAGGGAACAGAAAGATTCTAAGAACCAAAGGACCAGGATTCCTGATTCTAGATAATGTTCTCTACATAGGACATGGTAACTGCATACATGCAGCATGTTTGCCTAACTGACCTGCATGACAGTTTGGATGGGAGAAATTCTGCAAGGTCAGACTCCTAGAAGAAGAACTACTGGGGTCATTTGCACAGGTTGTCTAACTCTGTGATAAGGAGTGCTAAATAGACTCAGTAAATTGTATATACATGTATATGTACTTAAACATGTGTGACAAGATAATATACACATAGAAGAAGTCATGAAATTAAAAGGGAGTAAGGGTGTGCCATTCACAGAGGAGGGAGAGGAAGAAGTGCAAGACTTGCACAAGATTGAGCAGAGAAACATTCTGTGAAACCCTACCCATCCAAAAGGGAGTATCAGCATATGATGTTTGTTGGGCAAGGGGTATCACTTTCTGACACAAAAATAGCCACAAGTAGCTATTGAGCCATTGAATAGCTTTCTACTCATTTAGACAATTAACACTAATCAAGCTCATTGGGCCACACAGAGAAAGAACACATAAACGTGGGATGTAGAGAAAAAGGAGGCAAGAAAAAGTTACAGAGGGAAATAGGTGGAAATGATTAAAAATCTACATGAACTGTGGGACATTTTAAAAAATCAATTATTTTATTTATTTAAATTGCAAACGTTGCTGCCCTCCTGATCTCCCCTCCCACATTTCTTCAGCCCATTCCCCATCCCCTTTGCCTGGGAGAGGGTGCTCTCCCACTGCATCCTGTTTTCCTGAAACCTCAAGTCTCTACAGGACTAGACACACCTTTTTCTACCGAGGCCAGACAAGGCAGTCCTCTGCTGTATATGTGCCTGGGACCTGGGGAGCCGTGTATGCTCATTAGTTGGTGACTTAGTGTCTGGGAGTCTGGGTTAGTTGACACTGTTGGTCTTCCTATGGGGTCTTCCTGCCCTTCACCTAATTCAATCCTTCCCCTAACTCTTCCACAGGGGTCCCCAACTTCAGTCTAATGGTTGGCTGTAAGTATTCGCATCTGTCTCAATCCGCTGCTGGTAGGTCCTCTCAGAGGACAGCCATGCTAGACTCCTGTCTGTAAGCACATCATAGCATCAGTAATAATGTGAGGCTTTGGTCCCTCACCCCTAACTCCCATGAGATCAATCTCAAGTTGAGCCAGTCACTGAACAGCCTTTTCTGCAGTCTTTGATACATTTTTGTCCATGCATTTCTTTTAGACAGAAACAATTCTGGGTCAGAAATTTGGCAGTGGGTTGGCAACCCTGTCCTTCCACTTGGGTCCCTGTCCATCTACCAGAGCTTGTCCCCCCACTGTCAGACATTTTGGCTAAGGTTAGTCCTGGGAGTCTTTCATATCCCAGGTCTCTGGGACTTTCTAAAGAGTCCACCCCCCCCCAACCTCACCTTAGAAGCTCCATATTTCCATTTATTATCCTGTATGCCACCCCATGACATCAGCTGCCACATGAATGCAAACTTTTAAAAGATTTATTTAATTTCAATGTGTTTATGTGTTTCTGGGTGTACGTAGGCACCCACCTAATCAAGAAGAGAACATCACATTCCTCAAGTTAGAGTTACACATAGCTGTGAACTCCTAATTGTGGGTGATGGAAATCAAAACCATGTCCTTGGAAGAGCAGCAAATGCTCTAAGGTCAACTTTTAAGGAAGACATTCAAAAGCTACTCTAGATACCAAGGGAAAAGTAAATAAGTTTCTCTGTTTTATAATTTCTAATACTTATAATTCAGCTTAAAGTAACATTTGTTCTGCTTCCTTTTCAAATATAATCGAATTTTTGTTTCTGTATAATTTAATGAATGCTATTTCTACTTAATAATTCCTTCCAACCAAGTTGCTGTACCATAACTAACTTTACAACTTGGCTATTATTACATATTCAGCCATTTCAAATATTTCATCGTGTTTTGTTGCTAAGTGAATAAGATCTTTTTATATTGCACATTTTTTCCCAACTGTTGGCTTCCACCAATTAGAAGGTTGTAGGGAGATATTGTAGTTATGTAAGCTAGCTTCTCAACCCTAAATCCAGTCACCTAGTGGAAGACTTCCAGCAAGCAGGTCTGGCAGTGACCATGAGTGAATGAAGCATCCATTCCAGGCCCAATTACAGTTAAACAAACTATAATTGAGGAGGCTCACACGTGCTTGGTATAATTTATTTTTTAAATAAATAATTCACATGGAAAACATATGGTATGTTAAAGGCTAAGTTTTCTTCATGTTTTTTGCAACTTAAGTCTGAATGTATCCTGTGTGTGTGTTTAGTATATGTATATGCTCGTATGTTTGTATTTGTGCATGTTCACATAGCACAAGCATGTATTTATTAGTGGTGTGTGTGTGTGTGTGTGTGTGTGTGCATTGTTTAAGTATGTGCATGTGTAATATACATGCACACATGGACTGGTAGAAGTCACAGATGAAGGGCACCTGAATTCTTTCATTGCTCATTACCTTATTTTTTGAGTCAGAGTCTTCAAACCTAGAACTCATAACTGCCTGGTCTGGCTGGCCAATGAACTCTAGAGATCCTCCCTTCTTATAGACTTTCACAATTACAGAATGGAGCTTTTTCTGTGTGCTGGAGATCCCAGCTGGAGTCAACATGCTTGCAAGCATTTTTCCAATCCTGCCTTCTCTAACTGTTGGACTAGAAAAGCCAATACCTATGAGGAGGAGTTTGTGCATGAATGCCCAGATGGTATTTATGTTGACTCAAGGCGGCTCTTCTGGTGAATGATCAGAAATGGTCTCCAACAAATAAGAAAGAACAAGTGGACGTGGGTATTTTTAATCTCTGCTAAACACTTAACCAGGTTGACTGCATTTCTAAAACTTGTCCAACCAGAATCCTAATAGACTATCAGAGAATCAGCTTCCAAGTGGGAAGGAGTTAGTGTGGCTCTCACTAGTTACCTCAGTGCTTAATTTGACCCTTCCCTCCAGCTACTCAGCTCCTAATTATCTGTTCTAATGGGTCTCAGAGGGAGGGGTGGAAACCTATAGCTGTGACATAGATAATGCTGGAGAGCATAGAAAGGAAAATACTTTCTGTTATGCTTTTGCATGCATCATACGATTCATACAGAACTGTGTTTGTCTTTGTAATTATGCATTGCTTAGGTGGTTATTTTTTTTTTCTTTAATTCCCACCTCAGCAAAAAAATCCATTTGCATTAATACATAGCAGGGAAACAACCTAGAGTTTAAACATTCAAATGAATTTCTTGACATTAGTAAGCTACTCACCTGAGTGTACTCTCTTTTATGATGAAAAAAAAAATGTATGTATGCAAACATGTCACTCCCACTGTTGCTACTGCCTTTGTTCAAGCCTCCATCTTTGCTTACCAAGATTCCCATTAATCTCCCCATTCCTCCTTCTCCTCAACCTGTGCACACAAAGGAGCCTAGTCACTGTGGCCTGTGATGGTTCCCACAAATGCTACCCTTAAAACCTCAAAAACTGCACAGTCTGTATCAGAAGTCTTTGTGGGCTTTAATCAACTGAAGGAAAGGTTGTGAAAATGTACTGTGTATAACGAATGTTTGCCCCAATATCCATGTTTAGGTAGAAGCTCTTAGTCATGGCCATATCATCTTGTAGTGTCTATTTTGGTTGAACTCTGATAGTTCTGGGAACTCCAGGAATTTGCAATTCTAAAACTAAAGTAACTTATTTCTCTAGACTCTTGCCTTTCTTGCCTCATGGATTCCCAGTAATTTTCAACCAGCAAAGATGTTTACACATCACGTTAACTGAGCAATCCCTGTTTGTTCTTAGCCACAGAAGACTGTGGACAAAGGAAACATTTCAGTCTGCTTGTGAGAAAGCTAGGCTGATTCCACGACAGGCTTCAAATCGGTCTTTTAGGAGACTAGGCCTAAACCCAAGCAAGTCAATCATTAGGAAAAAAACTCAGGCTTCAGGCAGCTAGTAAGAAACTAGCCTACTATCAGAGGCGGCCCTGCCACCTGGCCTGAAGCAAGGACAATGGGTCTTCAGCAGCTTCCAGACTTCCTCCACAATAATCTCCAGACTTTCCCAGTAACAGTTTCTACCCCAGGTAATAGTTCTGGAATGCCTAGAGATAGAGTAAGATAAAGCTCATCTACATCGGAATTCCAATGTGCTTAAATTGAGCCTTTGAGTGCACTTGCTTGTCTCTATCTTGGTAATAGGGAGAGCCCAGCAAGCTGGACTTGTGCAGAATAAAACTCTGCATTTACATACTATTTGAGTCCAGATATCATTCTTCTGAAAATCGCGGACCCTTACACATACTGCTCCTCTTCCTGTGGGACACCCCCCCCCAATCTGCCTTAATGTCTCCTCAGAGCCACTCCT